>NC_041396.2:25250173-25850173 GCF_900747795.2 Erpetoichthys calabaricus | reverse complement strand
AACCCATCACACCTTAGCCATGTGGCTCCACCCACTTTTGTGTCCCATTCAAATGGACCCACTTGTGTGAAAACTCACATATCAGCGGAGCAAACAACTAAACACTCCTTAAGCTGCACCACCAGGATGCACTACTCTGGTCATGACTGAAACATAAAAAAAAATCTGTTTTTTTTTGTCAGACAAAATCAACCGATCATTTTTGGAAAAGTTGTAAGAGTTGAATTTGAACCCTGGTCCGATGTGAACCTAGCATGCACTGAGTCTAATATATTTCTGAGCTTAATGCTTAAAGGCTAAAGCTGTTATTTTATTATTCACTATGATAAATGATATGGTCCTTCGAGTTTCCCCTACAAATCCAACTGCCACTTCATTTTTCATATTACTGATATGTAAGAGTTGAATTTGAACCCTGGTCCCATGTGCATGTGTGTCTCATATCCTTCTAAGCTATGCATTTTTTTTATGGGGTTATCTTGGGCACTGTCTAATTACTGGGACCTGACTACCAAATTGTGTTTCAGCATATGGATGCTGGAATGACAATGAAAGATCTTTGATTTACATTTTATCTCTACCAGTAACAGCAGACTGCCCGATAACGTGCAGTGAATCCACTTGACTTGAACATTCCTAGTTTTCATCCTCTTTCTCTGTACGTTTAGCATTCATTTGCTCAGAGGTTGACGCACTTTTTGCTTCCTGAGCAGCTCTTCTTCTCTCCACTCTAGCGGCCCGCTTCTTCTCTTCTTTAACGCTTCTTTTGCGTTAAAACTGATTAAGTCAGTGTTTGTGTTGCAATTACTTAGTACGTTTTCTTTAATTTTTCACTTAAGCTGGCACTCAAGTCTTCAATCTGCCTCAAGACAGAGGCTGGCAGCTGCTGAGAGTTGATTCTACAATAAAATAAAAGTAAAAAGAGGAATAAACTTGGCGGTCAATCATCACCCCGAAAGCAGACAGTAGACATCATGTAGTATATGTGTACCAGATTTCAGGTCAATAGTTCAAATGGTTTGCGAGCTACAGGTGATTTAAAATCCTGGACAGACAGCCACGGTAGTGTATTATTGTGGGAGATGGCCGGCTGTTCATCCCGGCCAATACCCCCAGGCCGCCAGATGAAGCCCTCCCTGTAGCATGGAAGGGCCCCGAAGACCAGCAGGGAATTATGGACAATGGAGTTTTTATTCCCAACCCTGCTGGACACCGTAGGGCCCACCAGAGGACGCTGCAGGGAGGCTCAAGGATTTATACGTGCCCTATAACCCGGAAGCATGTCATGATCATATGACCACAGGGAACAAAGTGTTTCCGGGTTGAAGAGAAGGACTTTTTATCTGACCCGGAAGTGATAAGAAATCACATGGACTGTAGGATGGGAAACACTTCCGGGTCAGAGAATATAAAAGGACTGTGGGAAAGCCCAGACGCTGAGCTGAGCTGGGAGGTAGGGTGGCGAAGTGTCTGGGAGTGGAGGATTGGTTATTGTTGGTGATTAGTGTACTTGTATATGTAGTGTGGAGTGGAGGGTGCTTTGTGCACATAGTTATTATAAAATAAATAATAATTATAATTTTACCCGGTGTTTGGAGTGGTAACCAGAGGGTTCAAGGGAGCTCTAGGCCCCCCTACTGCTACAATTATATATAAAGATATATATAAAATCCAACATCCGTCTGTCTGTTTGTGTGTTTGTCCGGTTTTCACGCGAGAACTACTTAACGGATTTAGATTGGGTTTTTTTCTACAATTTTCTTGAAAATACCAGTTAATTTTGCGACCTATCTCATTGCACTAAGCATCATAATTCACTTGCAGCAGTGATTTATTTGCGCAAATCTGAGAGAGAGACGCAGTGGGCCAAGTTGAGGGGGGCAATACCAGCTTCGGGACGTGTACCTTACCTCCACTTAGCTAGCAAACGAGAGAACTACTTAACGAATTTAGATCAGCTTTTTTTCTACAATAAGCTTGAACATTCCAGTTGATTTTGCGACTTCTCTCACCACGCTATGTATCACAGTTCGCTTGCAGGAGCGATATATTCGCAGTATTCCGACACAGAGGCTGGGAGCCGAGGGGAGGGGGAAGCATGACATCACGAGTGGAAAGCTGGGCAGGGCCCTCCTCACTCACGCGCCAGGCTCCGTTCAAATCATTATATCCCTCGCCATGTTTTGGAGTGTACCTTGACTCCGCTTAGCTAGCGATACCTGTTTGCTTATTGATTTTTAAAGTTTGTCCTGTTTCACTACTACATGGGCAGAGCTGTGAGGGACAGCTAGTTAATATATATTTATATATATATATATTTATGTATATTTAATGGACAGTGTGGATGTACTGGTGACTCAACTGTTGTCATTGATGGTACTTTTCCCTGGATGGATTATTTCTGCAGATAATATGGTGGCACTCTGTACATCTGTGTACAAAATGGCAGTGCTCATACAAGACAATTCCCAACAAAATGGTGGCATGCTGAGGTCTTTGAAAATACATTAATTTAAATAAAGAAAACAAAAGTAGGTAACATGAAAATAAATAAGAAAAGAATCACGCTCATGTCCACTAAAGTGAAGGTTCATGACAGATGCCGCCCTTGCACATGTTTTCAAAGGTATAATTTCTTGCAGTGGCTTCTTAGATGAAGCAGATAAAGACAACAAACACATGGCTGATGCATCTTTAAAGCACACAGTAATTGAGACTACTTTCAGCAAAGCTCATGAATTTCTTTCATGTGTACATTGATTATATCTCGAGTTACAATATCGTATTTAAGGCAATATGCCTCTGTGAAGTTTTTGTTTTTTAAACCTGATACGTCAGATAACAAAACCTGAAGCTCTGACTCATCATTTTGTTGCCACACCATGAAAATTCAGAATTACCGGCTGTGAGAAGATGACTTGAAATGAGGCAAACTAGAGTGGCTCAAGCAGGGAAGCGAGCGTCTTGCAAAAAATGAAATATATTCAAAGTATGAATTTTAAAAAGTAAAAGTGTATTGCTACCAATGTGGATATATTTTCAAATACAGTAATCCCTCCTCTATCGCGGGGGTTGTGTTCCAGACCCCCCCCCCCCCCCGCGAAAGGTGAAAATCCGCAAAGTAGAAACCATATGTTTATATGGTTATTTTTATATTGTCACGCTTGGGTCACAGATTTGCGCAGAAACACAGGAGGTTGTAGAGAGACAGGAACGTTATTCAAACACTGCAAACAAACATTTGTCTCTTTTTCAAAAGTTTAAACTGTGCTCCATGACAAGACAGAGATGACAGTTCCGTCTCACAATTAAAAGAATGCAAACATATCTTCCTCTTCAAAGGAGTGCGCATCAGAGAATGTCAGAGAGAGAGAGAAAAAAGCAAACAATCAAAAATCAATAGGGCTGTTTGGTTTTTAAGTATGCGAAGCACCGCCGGACAAAGCAGCTGCAAGGATGTACAATGTAAAGGTAGTCTTTCAGCATTTTTAGAGGAGTGTCCATATCCTCTAGGCCAGTGTGCGAACAGCCCCTCTGCTCACACCCCCTCCATCAGGAACAGAGAATGTCAGAGAGAGAGACCGAGAAAAACAATCAAAAATCAATACATGCCCTTCGAGCTTTTAAGTATGCGAAGCACCATGCGGAAAGCATGTCGCTTGACAAAGCAGCTGCACAGAAGGGAGCAACATGAAGGTAATCCTTCATCATTTTTAGACGAGCGTCCGTATCGTCTAGGGGTGTGAACAGCCCCCCTGCTCACACTCCATCCGTCAGGAGCAGAGAATGTCAGAGCGAGAGAGAGTTAGAGAAAGCAAACAATCAAAAATGAATACGTGCTGTTTGATCTTTTAAGTATGCGAAGCACAGTGAGGGAAGCATATCGCTTGACAAAGCAGCCATATGTAAGCCCAGCAAGGAACAGAGCAATGTGAAGGTAATCTTTCAGCGTTTTTTGAGGAGCGGCCATATCCTCTAGGGGTGCGAACAGTCCCCGTGCTCACAATATATTTGAGGAGTTTTATTTAATATGTAAAACGCGCTGTGGTTGGGTAGCTTCTCAGCCATCTGCCAATAGCGTCCCTTGTATGAAATCAACTGGGCAAACCAACTGAGGAAGCATGTACCAGAAATTAAAAGACCCATTGTCCGCAGAAATCCGCGAACCAGCAAAAAATCCACGATATATATTTAAATATGCTTACATATAAAATCTGCGATTGAGTGAAGCTGCAAAAGTCGAAGCACGATATAGCGAGGGATTACTGTATGTTACAACATTTTTCAAGGATAAATATATAATAACTAGCTAGTGTAAGTCCGTGCAGTGAAAAGTCCAGGGTCCTAGAAACTATTGAAATCATTAGAAAAATAATTGAAATGCAGAGATGTCAGGTAGTTGAAAGGATCTACTCTGGACGACTCTCTCCTAGGAGGTTTCATGTTGCTGACGTGCTCGCCTCGCTTGTGTATTAGCGGCAGGAGGAAAAGTAAATGGGATACCGTTTTGCTGATGTGCTCGTCTCGTCTGTGTATCAGCGGCTAAGCGAGTTTCTCTCTTTTCTCGGCGGTTTCACTTTGCCAACAGAGTCGCTCCCTTTGAGTTTTGATGTCGTAGCCTCGCACTTCCGGGTCGGACAGAAAGACACACACACTTCCACGTGTAGACCTTTATATATGAGATATCTTGCAGTGTACTGTATATAAATTATTGCCATTTTTGTATATTGAAATAAATTTTCCAAAATATAAAATTTAATTCCTTAATATATTTTAAAAATATAATTAGTAATATATTGTCAGATACTGCAGTGGGCTGGCGCCCTGCCCAGGGTTTGTTTCCTGCTTTGTGCCTTATGTTGGCTGGGATTGGCTCCAGTAGTTAGGATATAGCGGGTTGGATAATGGATGGAGGGAAGGATATTGTCAAATATATTTTAGAAAGTATATTATAAAATATTTTAAGATACTATAAATAATGAAGAAACGTTGCACTGCACTATTTACATTTTGTATTTTATTTGGACCCAAATAGATTTGTGTTGTTTTACATCAGCTCTTGCTGACTGTGTGTGTGTCCTCATTTCCTCATTCTTAGTTTCGCGATCAACTGTTCCGGGTTCAAGCTGCCATGGATTGTGGAGTCACACAAACGTTTAAGCAAATTTAAAGTTTTCTGTGGATTCAGACATCCAATCATTTGCAGTGCTAAAATTCTGCCTTCATATAAGACTTCCATAATCCAAATTAAAAATATCCCTAATCAGACGCAGCTGTCCGCGAATCTGTGTGTCCTGAGGACAAGGGACACCTCCAGGACCGGTCAGACTTAGAAGGTGTGTTCCCAACATTATAAACCATTAAAAAGGTGACCCACCATTTGTGAGTTTTATCGATCATCCTGTTTATCAATATTATTTTTATACGTCTTTTACAGTGCAAATACCACTCCTAGCAACTTCCCAGTAAAGGTCAAGATTGAATATGGCAGCGTAGAGTCAAACTTCTTTAACTGCTTCATCAAAAGTCGCCAAAAAAACACTGCTCTTTTCTTAGCAACTAAACAAGTGTGCTAAAAGGCTCGTAAAAGTAATTGGAACTGGCGGGACTGAACAAATGTTCTGAGTTTCTTTCTGCTGTTCCAGCTTTGTGAGGGGAGCTTTTGTAGTTAAATAAATGCATTGCTGCTGGCCGACATGTGCCATGTAGTCTAATTTATTGGTAAACTAATATGCTACCGGGAAACATTTGGAATGTTCTTTGTGCTCCTGCCATCCAACCAAGTTAAAAAAAAAATAATAAATATAAACTTTTCTTAGTCAGGGTTAAGAGGAAATTCTGTATGCCAAAATATTAATATTTTGGTCTTACGTTAGTAAGCAGAAACACTAAAGTACAACTTAGAATATTTAAGCAGCTTTGGAGTTTTCACCTTTGCCAATAGGTGTGAAAAGAAGAGTTAAAATCAAAGAAAAAGGTTTGGGGGTCCAAGGAATACCCTGTTTAATGTCCCTGGTGGTTAATAGCAAGCCAGGATGAAACTGGGCCAAGATGTCTTGAGAGCTTCTGAAGCTGTAGAAGGCTTCTTAAGTTACAGAGAATGATCAGGGACATCCTGTCTGGTCCGGGTTTTTATAGCTGCAGAAGTGGAAGTTTATCGGAGAGTGGCAGATCCCTCTACAATAGATAGATAGATAGATAGATAGATAGATAGATAGATAGATAGATAGATAGATAGATAGATAGATAGATAGATAGATAGTTTATTAATCCCAAGGGGAAATAAATAATAAATAATAATAAATAAATAACCCTGCTGATCCTGTTTCAAGCTGAATAAAGCTGGCTTTGCTAAAGTACTGAGACTCAGCCTCATGTTTTGGGGTGACTTATAGCGTGCCCACGATCTTTTAGGATTCGCTTCTGTGGCGCCTCACTGTACCGCTTTGAGCCTGCTGTTGACCTGCTTCGGCAACAGACAAACAATCTTCCACAGACGTGGCAATCGCGCTTCGGGTCGCACTTTAGCGTGACGTTCCTGTGGGGTGGGGGGATCCTAAAAGAGTTCAGAAACCTCACAATATAAAGAAGAAGAAAATGATGATTCGGCTTGTGATTGATAACTGTGCTGCCCACAACATGCTTCCACATTTAGATAATGTTGGTGTTGAATTCCTCCCTGTCAATTGCACGTCAGTGCTTCAGCCACTGGATTTGGGCACCATTCACACCCTGAAAGTGTATTATCGCAAGGAAATGCTGAGAAAAATTCTCATCAGCATAACTTGTAGACAAGAGGAGATTAAAATTAACCTGAAAGAAGCTATTGAAATGATTGCAGACGCCTGGACGCAAGTTAAAGAAAGCACTATAGCAACAAATACAGAATCTCATTACAACGAAATTTTCATTACAATGAAATATTTTTTAGGTCCCTGGAAGTTCGTTTTAACAATATTTTACCTGTATATTGTCACAAAAGCCACAAAGAGCCAAAGCAAGGTTTGGGGCAGCCACCCATATATTTGGTTTCCTGGCAGCAAATCATTGTTTACGTGATAGCACGGCAGTGCACAAAACCGAGTCCAAAACAGAACTGAGGGAATAGGGAAAAGGTTGAGGCTTTTAAAGAGGAAGACAGGAAGTGAGATCAAAGGGGCCTGGCTCATGAGGGTCTTCAACCATAGGCTCGAGCCCGGACGTGACATCACAGGGGCCAGAGCCAGCAAGGTCTTCTTCAATAGGCTCGGTCCCGGAAGTGACGTCAAGAGGTCCAGGTGGAATCTCCCGTGAATGGTCTGCAGGAAAGGGAGAAAAAGAGTCAGTGCACTATGTCACATCCCGGTATGACTCGGAACTTCCCTTACTCAACACTTGTGGTTGGTCAGCAAGTCGGCTAACATCCACCACGGTGCCCTCTTTTCAGTTGCGAGAAGCAGATCATTGAATGGTTGAAATAGTTTACTGTCAAATAATGCAAAGAGTATGCGACACGTGTTTCGCCCTCATTCTGGGCTCATCGGGCATACACACTCACTGTACCCCCCTCTCGGGGAATCGAACCTCAGATGTCAGCACTAGAGGCGAAGCCTTTAACGTTGCACCATGGCGTGTGGTTCGTTCATTTTGACAGCATGTAGATCGGGGTAATTACAGTCATGGCATTCATAGTCTGATTATATGGGTGGTTACCTACCAGGTAACGCTTGTGGTTGGTCAGCAAGTCGGCTAACATCTGCCACGGTGCCCTCTTTTCAGTTGCGAGAAGCAGATCATAGAATGGTTGAAAATAGTTTACTGTCAGATAATGCAAATATATACTGCGGTGGAGATTTGTTTCCTGCCTTGTGCCCTGTGTTGGCTGGGATTGGCTCCAGCAGACCCCCGTGACCCTGTAGTTAGGATATAGCGGGTTGGATAATGGATGGACGGATATATATATATATATATATATATATATATATATATATATATATATATACATATAATATATATATATATATAGCTTTGTCTGGGCTGCTAAGTTGTACAAAAGACAGGTAGGAGAGAAAAGAGCAAACAGAACATTTATTTCAGCACTTGCGGGAATATCATTCAACCTTTATTCAGAAACTGTGCCATAATTGAAATTCACAGCAAAGCAGACAACTTCCTACTTATTTGTTACATCAACTCCAATGCTTGATCTTTAAAGAACTCGTAGATGTCTTCCTTGAGAGGACTCAACTGGAGAGACAGGCACAGCAGAGGCAGGGAGCATGTCAGAGGCAGTCTGCACAGAACAAGAGACAGCAGGTGAGTGGCAGTCGCTTTGAAGACTCATAATAATATGCCATCAGTGTTTTATGCAGTAAAGCTGCTGCTGAGCCAGCAACTGCCACCCTGTGAGTGTGTTTCTTTAGCCTTGGCACACTATCTAAAAGAGCATTTGGCAGTCTGAGGTATGTTTCTTTAGCATTGGCACACTGTCTAACAGAGAGTTTTCCCTGTAACTGAGGTGGCTGTAGCTGCACCACAGTCATACTATTTGGCAGGTACTCTACTCTGTATACTTTATGTATTACAAGGAACAGTTAGATAGGTCTTCCTCCAGGTTCTCTGGTTTGCTACATTTCTAAATTGGTTCTGATGTATACATGTTTGTCTGTGTCTGTGTTTTTACCCTGCGATGGACTGACTCCCTGTCCAGTAATCGTTCACACATTCTGCCCGATACCAGGACAGACTCCAACTTCCCAGTGACCCTGTACAAAATAAGTGTGTTTAGAAAATGGATGTAGTGATGTCTGGTTGCATTGCATTGGTGTACTCTTACCTGTCTGGTAGGCTATTTGAGCAGATGGACAGTGGGAGACTTCTTACCCTGGTATTCAGGTATTCCCTTAGCACACTGGGTGGCAGCATTCCTCCCAGAGGGCTACTGTTTTGACACCTGCAGTGGCGATCCCTGCGTGGGTCTTAGGGTGCCACTGGAGGGACCTATTTGGGGCAGGCTACATTGACATACAGATGTTCTGCATGACATGGAATTGCTTGTTAAATTCAATATCATTAGCACTCGTGGGTCTGGCTTAAAAGAAGCTGCTCTCCCTAACCCTAACCCTAATTTTCTGCTTTTTGTTGTTTTCGATTTATTTTTTATTTAATATTATTATTTATTTATTTTTTTTAATATTTCTATGCAATTTCTGTTAAGCTTGTTTATAATTTAACATTTATGTACTGTCATGTTTCATGTACTTTGTGGGTGGAGCCCCAGGAGGTGGGGCAACCCTGATGTCTGCTACTAGGATCTTCCTCTGACTATTTATTGAGCCATTGAGAGAATCTCAGCAGCAGATTATTAAGCTTGTGTTGGGAGTTTATTTCTTGTTTTTGGATTTGACCTTTTTGCATTGTTAATTGGATCTTGAAAAATGTATTGTGTATCAAGACTTGTTTGCTTTGAAGTGCCTTTTAGGCATATCCTTTTTGTCCTTTTTTTGTTTTTCTTTAAGAACATTCTCAATTTATAAAGATTCCTGTTTTGACTTGTTTGAATAAGCCAGAGTTTTACAGTTTTCCTCTCTCTTGTAAGGCATTTTTGTTTGTTTTAGGACTTTTTTGAACCATTAAAGCCAGTTTCCCATTTTAGGGCCTGCTTAAGCTGAAGCCAGTAGGTAGCAATAGGAAAACTGAATTACTTGAGGTGAGCTTCCACTTGGCTGACCCATGAAAGTTCTGGACTGCTTTATGGTCATTTTGGAGCACTTGCACAGCCTTTTCACTACGTTCCTTTCTCCATAGAACAACAGTTTATTCTTTTTGCATAACTTTGTTTTTCCAGTCACACACCTGGAATGTGGCACAGTGTTATGTCTTGTCAGACGTCATGTTTTGACAAATAACTTCTGGCCTTGCCGACTCAGGGAGTGGCGGGGGCTCCTGAGGGTCGGAGTGAATGGTAAGAAATATTACAATGTGATCTATCAATAGAGAAACAGCAGCATAGAGGTTGTGATGGTGGTATGTGTTGTATTTGAGCCAGGGTTCCTCCCCTGAATGGGGTTCAAATTCCATCTGTATGTCTTTCTTGTTTATTTGTTATTCCATTGTTTAAGTTAATAGTGTGTGTATGTATCTTCTTTTTTGTTCTGTGTGATTTGTCGGTGGTCCCCCAAGAAGCAGGGCCACCTGTCCATTACCGTTAAGGTTCAGCCATTAGCCATATAAAGTTTGTGGAAAATTCAAATTCCCTCGAGGTTCATTAAGACCGCACTTGTAGTGTGGTGAGTTCTCTTGAGTTTATTCTGTGCTTTTTGTGGTTTCTGGATATTTTGAACCTTCTGGACTGCGCATTTGGACATTATTTGCATCTGGCTTGCCTATTTTGGAGGCATTGCATTCTGCACCTTTCTGCTCCTCGGAGATTATTTTTGTGTAATAAAACTTCAACCCCACATTGAAGTGGGAAAAGATGATGAAGAAGAAGAAAGAGAAGAAGAAGAGTTTTTTTTTTGTTAAAATAAATGTTTTGATTTATAAGGATTCTTTGTTACTCTCTTTTGAAACCAGCCAGGGTTTGATGGTATTTCCCCCTCTAAAGTACATTTTTGGGATTTCTTGGGACTTTCTTAGAAAGTCTTTAGCTCATAACAGTGTGGTGGTTGGCATGTTTGTCTTCCATCTGAGGGCATGGTCACAAGCTGCTCTACTTAGGGCCATATTGTCTCTGGAGTTATTTATTAAACATTGAGGTTCTTTGTACCAGAATGAAAAGTAAGAATATTGCATATTGCATCCAAGAAGGCTTTCCAACACTAACCATAGTTGAATGCAACAAGTTTAAGGGTAAATTTCAATGATACGAGGGACATTCAAAAAGTTTCCACACTTTTATGTTTTCTTGGAAACGGAGAAGGCGGAAGTAGTAATTGGGTATTAAAAAATTGGTAAGACACTGGGAAAATTGCAACGCAAATGAATGTGACTATGTAGAAAAGGGATGTCATTTGCTTTTGAAATTCTTAATAAATAGAGTTAAAAAAAGTGCAGAATCTTTTTGAACGTCCCTCGTATATGCAGTAATTTATACTGTAACTAGACAAAGAGCCTGTTTCGACAACGTAAGATGAAACGGGCACGAGTGGAATAGTATACTATATAATAAGTATAAGCACCACAAACCTGATATAGGTGTATTGAATGAATGTGTAATTAGACCTCGACCTGTAGTTGAAAATGCCTTTCAGGCCTCTAGAGCTTTACCTTTCTTTTTGAATTTTCGCGGCCGTAAATCTGCCGCCTGCCGCGATGTCGGTCTCGTAAGGTTTTTCGGGCAGCTGCGCAGAAGGCGACTGCGCATTCGGCTTCGAATATGCGCAGAAGGCGACGTGCGCAGAAGGCGACTGCACATTCCACACCACAAACCTGATATAGGTGTATTGAATGAATGCGTAATTAGGCCTCGAGCTGTAGTCGAAATTGCCTTTCAGGCCTCTAGAGCTTTAATTGAAGTTGCCTTTCTCTTTGAATTTTCGCGGCCGTAGTCTCCTTTCTCTTTGAATTTTCGCGGCTGTAAATCCGCCACCTGCCACAATGTCGGTCTCGTAAGGTTTTTTGGGCAGCTGCGCAGAAGGCGACTGCGCATTTGGCTTCGGACAGACGTGAGTGAGTGAGTGAGTGAGTGAGTGAGTGAGTGAGTGAGTGAGTGAGTGAGTGAGTGAGTGAGTGAGTGAGTGAGTGAGTGAGTGAGTGAGGAGACTGGCAAATTATGTATTAAGATTACTTTTTGCCTTTTCACTTACTCAATGCTGGATAACTCGGCTACTATAAATATACGTACAAAAATAAAATAATCAAACCCACTTAATTCACTCCAGTGGACTGGGGGCCATCCCAGCAGCACGAGGCATAAGACAGGAGCCAATCTGAGTGAGTTAAATCATCACAGGGACTCAGTCACACACACAGTTTTCGGAGTCCTGTTGTCAGGACTCATGTCAAGGTTTCTAGGAGACGTGTTCCCAGAAGTCACATTTCTGACATCACCCATATGACACTTTATATACTGTACTAGAGCATCCGAGACTAGGATAAATACTAAAAACATTTGCGCTTGTCTTTTTCATTATTCTAGTTCTGAAATTCCAGCTCTCCTTTTGCCCTCAATTCCCATTCAGTGTTTTGGTTTTGGCAAATTTTTAAAACCTTTTTTTTTTTTTTTCGACTCTCTACTGGCTATGATTTGTGTTTCGCCTACTTGTCCTTTCAAAACTCTTACTGCTCAATTTCCTGGCTGTTTTGCTAGAGCCAGAAAAATAAAAAAACAAGAAAACAGTTGCACCAGTACCGAAGCCAAACCGTGAGACAAAACTCAAAGTCAAAAATACAAGCATAAGTCGAGACCAGAGAAAACTGTTTGAAAAAAAAGGAATACAGTGGAACCTCGGTTTGTGAGCATAATTCGTTCCGGAAACGTGCTCGCAGTCCAAAACACTCATATATCAAAGTGAATTTCCCCATAAGAAATAATGGAAACTCAGATGATTCGTTCCACAACCAAAACTATTCATATAAAAATGATTAATACAAAATATAAAGTAAAAATACATAAAACAAATTAACCTGCACTTTATCTTTCAAAAGAATCATGGCTGGTGTGAGTGAGTTTCTAAACTCTTGTGGGATTCCACCCAACGGGACGAAACGCGGAAGATCGTCCCAAAGCAAAGAACAAGGAACATTGTAAATGTGCAGGGCACAGTACTACTTGGCCACAACCCTGCCTGACTGCTGTGTCTGTGTATAGGAGAGCGACAGATCACGCTACAATAAATAACCGCGCTGTTGCTGTTTCAAGCTGAATAAAGCTGGTGTTGCTAAAGTACTGAGACTCAGCCTCGTGTTTTAGGGAGCATGACAGGGACTTGCATGTCACAGCACACACGCGCGTGCACACACACTCACACACACACAGTCACAATGCTGTAGTAAACAGTATACTCTCGTACAGATGTTGACTATATGAGTGAGGCACGCCGACTCAGACGGAGAATAGGAGACGATTACCCACAATCCCGCTGCAAGAGAGAAAGAGAAGAACTATCAGCTCAGTTGTGATCACATGACGCTCAGCAGACAAAGCGTATACATACTACTCGTACTGCAAGACCTCGCCGTTTATCAAGTCAAAATTTATTAAAAATTTTAGCTCGTCTTGCAAAACACTCGTAAACCAAGTTACTTGCAAACCGAGGTTCCACTGCATTTTGAACAAAAGAATGATTGACAAAAATGATTTTATAATCGTCCAACTCAGATAAGGAAGTGAAATGCCTTTAACCAGTCGAGAGATTAATCTAAGGTCACAACCTCTGAGGACACTCCCCTAAAAATGTGGGAGTTACCGTTACAACTGGTGAACAAAATGTCGATGTTCATAAATGAACTAAATGGTGGCGATAATGGTGCAAAAAAATTGCACAAATGAAAGTAAGCTTCTGATTGAAAAACTAATGAAAGATTTAGAATCTAAGTCCAAAGAAAATCCAAAATAAGCACTAAATCTCTCCAAATGAAGCAAAAATAGTAAGAAAATTAAAACAATTAGTCCAGTTACATATGGGTGGTAGTGGTGGCTCTGGGGCTAGGGATCTGCACTGGCAATCGAAAGGTTCAAATGCCGTAAAGAGACTCTACTTCATTGGGCCCTTGAGCAAGGCCCTTAACCCGCAAGTGCTCCGTTCTGGGTATGATGTTACTCTGCATCCAGCCCTGCATGTAGGCCATCCAACCTGCAGGGAAAAAACTGGGAGTTAGTGGCAGAATTGGCACTCCAGCCACCATAAAAAACTTCCCACTGGTTCCATTCCACTTGAACTAGTGTGATGCTGAGGTGTCACCCGCCACATGGCTGTACTCGGGTCCTAATCTGGGATCATGGATTGGTTTGTCATGTGGTGGGTCGGCAATGCGCTGTATCAGCACCTGCTCCTAACCCCTCTTATAACACTGGAAATGCAGCTGTGACCCTGAACATAATAAGTCATTTTGATAATCTAGATTGAAATAAAAATTTGTTTATGAATATTCAACTCAAACATTTTAATTAGCATAAAAATGGAAATACATGAACAGCGTAGATGGCAGGACTCAAATGTCACATCACGCACTGCAACAAGAGCGGTTATGTCTCGGTCTCATTGGCTTGTGAATTTACAATCTGACCAACATACAAAGATTATAAAACACTGTAGTAACTAATGAGTTCATTCAAGCTCTACTTAAAAGCAAAGACTACAAGCCATACAAAGGTGATGCCTAGTGTATTTTAATGTGATTATATTACTGGACATGTGAACGTATGCATTGCTTTTGTCATTCCAGCAGATGGTGCATCACATACGTTAAAAACCGCTTTTACAAATCCCATACTAAATGACACATAACAGAGAAATTTGCATTTCATGGTGCGCTGCAAATATTAACACTGAAGTCCACGTTGATTACTAACATTTCAACCCATCATAGACTGGTAGCACAGCTACTATCATTATATTTTCATGGAGTTGCAATTTATAGATGGCAGGAGAACAAATATTTACTAGTCTGAACTAAATCACAATATCTCTATTATAAAACATAAAGAAATCACAATATTTTTTTATCCTAACTTAAGAATGATAATATTAGATTGTGGGATTGCTCTCTCCTTTAATAGAAAATATAATGTGATACTAAAACAGGTATCGCGATGTTGTGTGCAATTTGTTAGAAATAAAAATAATAAAAGCTTTCATTTACCTGGAGAGGACACCTTTCACTCCACTGCACTCTTTTTCACTCCATATGGGGTCAATTTAAAGTCATGATTCAACAAAACAAACATCAATTCAGAAAGTTAGAGGAATCCTGGAAGAAAATCTTTGCAGATCCTGAATGAACATGCAAAGCTTATGAAAAGCCAATGGCAGTAACTGATGAGACATCCGTTTTAATACAGATGTTCAATTATTTATCACCAATGTTAAATCAACCTTACCAGCCTGCTTAGAGAACAAGTGACTTGTTATTTTGCCGCTGGCATGTTTGTTGTGCAGACATCCACCCAGCTTACATGTGATTTGTGTGCTTATCACTTTATCAAAACAGTCGAGTCACTCTCTTAAAATGTGCGCTGAAATTATACAAATCAATCTGAGTCAGTGTCCAGATCGGATGGAGCCGAGTTGCAGCCTGGGTTGGTGTGAGAGCCTGAAAGCACCTCTGGATGCATCTTCATTATGCAACAGACTGGCTGTCTTCTCAAATGACATCAGTGTTTGGGTGTCTGCAGACTCTCTTCAAGTCGTAAGTAAAAAAATAGTATTGCCTCTTCTTGGATCTCCGTCTCACTTTACAAAGCCCAAATGTTGAATCTTGCCAAATGATCCCATTTTACTGCTGAGGGTATTACTGGAGAGAAATGAAGGACACCTCTAAGCTACAGGTCAAAATTCATCCTGTTACATGCATAGCATGAGCCAGTTTTGTATTTACCCCTCTGTTTCTGACATCTTCATTACATCTTACATGAATGTGTGGTCCTTCTGCATAGACATAACAGCACCAGAAAAAGTCCAGACAAGAATGACTAAGCCGATTTCAGGGCTACAGGGATGAATTATGAGGAAAGATTAAAAGAGCTGAGCCTTTACAGTTTAAGAAAAAGAAAATCAAGAGGTGACTTGAATAAAGTGTTTAAAATTATGAAGGGAATTAGTTCAGTGGATCAAGACGGTGACTTTAAACATGAGTTCATCAAGAGCATGGGGACACAGTTGGGAACTTATTAAGGGTAAATTTTGCAAAAACATTACAAAGTTTTTCTTTACACGGAGAACCTCAGACACTTGGAATAAGTGACCAAGTAGTGTGGTAGACAGTAGAGACTGTCAATACTCGATTTGAGATTATTAAGTGGATAGGACTGGTAAGCTTGAGCTTTGCTGGGCTGAATGGCCTGTTCTACTCTAGATTGTTCTAATGTCTTACTAAAAAGTTCAAAAGGTTCAAACATCTGCTACGATAGTCTTTACAGAGATCAAATGCTGTGGCTGTACAACCCATCTGCTGACTTAACTATATTGGGTTCATGACAGAAGGTGAGTCATCTTCATAAATCTGTTATTAGCGGATGATTTATCTGTCATCAACTTTTACTTTACATAAACCAATTAGACCGCTTAGCTCCTCACAAGCTGGCATGTTTACTGTTTCAAGGCCTGGATGCTGCAACGCATCTACTCTTTTCAACTCTTTTAGATAGATAGATAGATAGATAGATAGATAGATAGATAGATAGATAGATAGATAGATAGATAGATAGATAGATAGATAGATAGATAGATAGATAGATAGATAGATAGATAGATAGATAGATAGATAGATAGATATGAAATGCACTATATCATAGATAGGGTGGCACGGTGGAGCAGTGGGTAGCTCTGCTGCCTCGCAGTTGGGGGACCTGGGTTCGCTTTCCGGGTCCTCGCTGCGTGGAGTTTGCATGTTCTCCCCGTGTCTGCGTGGGTTTCCTCCGGGCACTCCGGTTTCCTCCCACAGTCCAAAGACATGCAGATTAGGTGGATTGGTGATTCTAAATTGGCCCTAGTGTGTGCTGGGTGTGTTTGTGTGTGTCCTGCGGAGGGTTGGCACCCTGCCTGGGATTGGTTCCTGCCTTGTGCCCTGTGTTGGCTGGGATTGGCTCCAGCAGACCCCCGTGACCCTTTGTTTGGATTCAGCGGGTTGGAAAATGGATGGATGGATATATCATAGATAGATAGATAGCAAAGGCACTATATAATAGATAGAAAGAAAGAAATGAAAGGCAGTATATAACTGATAGATGGAAAATATAGATCTTTATTTGCCCCGGGGGGAATGTGTCTTTCTGTAGAAGCTCTTTAAATATATAAATGCATAAACAGGCAGATAAATAAATACACACACATTTTGGTCTGAACACACACCATAAGAACAAAAGAAATTTGACAAACGAGAGGAGACCATTCAGTCCATCAAGCCAGTTTGTTTAGCTAAACCAGAATAACTAAACAGCAAGAAAATAAAAAAGAATGAAAAGTTCTGACTTCCCAGTGCCAGTGAGGCATTATGCAGGCACATTGCCGTTGGTATAAATGAGCCCCCCTAGCGTTTCTTGACACACTTCTGCTGAACAATTTGTTGACTGAAAGTCCCCAGTGTTGGTGTGTCAGAGAGAGAATGTGCAGTATTGTTCATAATGGCATACAGTTTTATTTTAATTCTCTCCTCTTTTTCAACCTCCAGGAGGTCCAGAGTGTGTTCCATAGCTGGGCCTGCCCTTTTAATTAAATTGTTGATTGGGTGGGCCTCTCTTGAAGTGATGTGAAGGCCCAGCACACCACAGTGTAGGAAATCACACTGGCCATCAGAGAAACTTTAAGAGGCTCCTTCTCTCCCTATATATATAATCCTACGTCTATCTGTCTGTCTTTCTGTCTGTCTGTCTGTCTTTTTTCACGAGAGAACCCACCCTAATCCATTCAGGCCTGGTATCTACTCTATATATATATATAAAATCCTAAGCCTAAAAGTGCAATGATTTTATGTGATGTTTTTATGTCAAATTCTTTTATCATGCTTTAAATCAGGCTTATTTTAAAACCTACAGTACATACTGTATATATGTTTGGTATAATTGTTTTCAGAATTTATCGAACTTTAATGTGATGTTGTTAGATTTTCAGATTATTACTCCATTTTAAATTATAAACTATAAAATATCAAGAACTCACGTCCCACAAGATGAGACTTTTTGCCAAGAGATTTAACCACACGCAGGGCCGGAAATAAAAGACAAAGAGTAGGACAGCTGCTGTACAGGCTTTTAAATGTTCAAAGTGTCGTGCAAGATGCAGATCACACAGCATGGCAGCAGGAGCAAGCCAGCAGATGATCGAGCAAACATGAGGTAAAAAAGAAACTGTATTTCTTTCCCATTGTATCACCATTTAAGAGGAGGTTTTGGAGGAGCGACCGCGTCTCCTTGGGGTGCGTTCAGCCCCCCTCTTCACAAAGTGAGCAGCAGAGACGTGAAGTGGCTAGCAGGCCGGGGGGGTTTGGTGAGCGAAGAGAGCAGGGGGCGATCCCCATAGTACTACATGTAATAGTTTGAAGCTCTCTATCATATAGCAGTAAGTAATGGCAATTTTTGTTGTTGAGGTTGCATTTTTGATTTTTGATGAAAGATATGATGAATGTTTTGGCTTTGGAATAAGTTTTGTCTCATGGTTATGTTTCATCCATTGGTCTCTCTTCATAACAAAGAGCTTTTTCCATTATAGGTAGAACAATTTGTGCTCCATTTGTCCCATAACTAAGGAATGGAAATATAAAGTCGTTAGGTATACAGTCATATGAAAAAATTTGGGAACCCCTTCTTAATTCTTTGGATTTTTGTTTATCATTGGCTGAGCTTTCAAAGTAGCAACTTCCTTTTAATATCTGACATGCCTTATGGAAACAGTAGGATTTCAGCAGTGACATTAAGTTTATTGGATTAACAGAAAATATGCAATATGCATCATAACAAAATTAAACAGGTGCATAAATGTGGGCACCCCAACAGAGATATGACATCAATACTTAGTTCAACCTCCTTTTGCCAATCTAACAGCATCTAGACGCTTCCTATAGCCTTTGATGAGTGTCTGGATTCTGGATGGAGGTATTGTTGACCATTCTTCAGTACAAAATCTCTCCAGTTCAGTTAAATTTGATGGCTGCTGACAGCCTGTTTCAAATCATCCCATAGATTTTCGATGATATTCAAGTCAGGGGACTGTGACGGCCATTCCAGAACATTGTACTTATCCCTCTGCATGAATGCCTTTGTAGATTTCAAACTGTGTTTTGGATCATTGTCTTGTTAGAATATCCAACCCCTGCGTAACTTCAACTTTGTGACTGATGCTTGAACATTATCCTGAAGAATTTGTTGATATTGGGTTGAATTCATCTGACACTCGACTTTAACAAGGGCCCCAGTCCCTGAACTAGCCACACAGCCCCACAGCATGATGGAACCTCCACCAAATTTGACAGTAGGTAGCAGGTGTTTTTCTTGGAATGCAGTGTTCTTCTTCCACCATGCAAAGCACTTTTTGTTATGACCAAATAACTCAATTTTTGTCTCATCGGTCCAAAGCACTTTGTTCCAAAATGAATCTCGCTTGTCTAAATGAGCATTTGCATACAACAAGTGACTCTGTTTGTGGTGTGAGTGCAGAAAGGGCTTCTTTCTCATCACCCTGCTATACAGATGTTCTTTGTGCAAATTGCGCTGAATTGTAGAACGATGTACAGATACACCATCTACAGCAAGATGTTCTTGCAGGTCTTTGGAGGTGATCTGTGGGTTGTCTGTAACCATTCTCACAATCCTGCTCATATGCCGCTCCTGTATTTTTCTTGACCTGCCAGACCTGCTGGGTTTAACAGCAACTGTGCCTGTGGCCTTCTGTTTCCTGATTCCATTCCTTACAGTTGAAACTGACAGTTTAAACCTCTCAGGTAGCTTTTTGTAGCCTTCCCCTAAACCAGGAGACTGAACAATCTTTGTTTTCAGATCTTTGGAGAGTTGCTTTGAGGATCCCATGCTGTCACTCTTCAAAGGAGAGTCAAAGGGAAGCACAACTTGCAATTGACAACCTTAACTACCTTTATATCTCATGATTGGACACACCCGTCTATGAAGTTCAAGGCTTAACGAGGTAATCCAACCAATTTGGTGTTGCAAGTAATCAGTGTTGAGCAGTGACAGGCATTCAAATCAGCAAAATGACAAGGGGACCCACATTTGTGCACAGACAGTTTTTCACATTTGATTTAATTTCATACAACTAAATACTGCGTCACTAAAAATCTTTGTTCGGACAAAACCCCAGTACTCAGATGTTGCTAGGAAATGAAAGACATACCACTGTTATCTTTTTTGTTGAAAGTAGAGTCAATTATTATGCAGGCTGAGAGGGGTTCCCAAACTTTTCCATATGACTGTATCAGATTTGCCGACTGAAGTTGCTGATATCGTCTCCGAACCATTTTAATTTAATGACTGGAAATCACCAGTAATGTCAAATTCACCAGCTGGTGCATAGTCATGCTCGCCCCCCTTAGTGAGAGCCAACAGTGTGCTGCACATGCTGTAAGAAGGGTCAACTGGTACAGGGATTGGAGCCCTTGGTGCTTTTTCTTTTTTCCATTCTTCCATGGTACATAAAACATCAGACATGATACAGGCAATGTCTTCTGTTTGTTAAGTTCAAAAGTCCTACATTGCTTATTCCTCATTGTTATATTACCGTATATGAATTGAACTTCCAGATAAGTTCTCACAGACTCAGAGCCTTCCCTACAACCGTGACTACAACTACACCTGTCTGATTGTGTCACAGCAAGTTGCGTGACTAGATGGGGTGAGTCACACCGCAAGGTAGGCTCATTGCCAACTGCCTCCAACTTTCTAAGATTACGTAAATGAAAGCAATGAAGGAAAATCGCTGGAAAAGTCATCAAATGTGACAGGGACGCAAATCCATTCAAAGAAGAGAAATTGATCCTTTTCATTTTACTAAATACAATATTGGCCTGTAAAGCCCTACTGCTACAATGACGGCTTTACACGGGGGCAGTTATATGCTGTACTCATCAGGTTTTTTAGCACGACTTTTGAGTTTTGGGTTCAATTTTGGTGTAAAGGTGTGTGGCGCCTTAAGGAATCTGAAATGACGTTGACTTTGACGTTGGCTTTCCCTGTGTATTCCAGAATTTATAATGAGCATGATTCTCAAGGTGACATCAATCCAACCCTCTATGGTGTCAGTAGGAAATTTATGACAGAATTGTTACTCTATTTAAAAACTGTATAGTAATAAAAGTTATGGTAGTTAGTAATAACTCACAGATTCATTGTTCCGGGTTCGAATAAGGGCTTGGTCACTGCCTGAGTTGAGTGCTTTGACTCCTTCTCAAAGTATTCAAATTTTTTTTTCCAAAAGAGAAATATGCCGGTCTATCTGGTGACTCTATGAGTGAATGTGGATGTGCCGGTGAGTGTGACGAGTTGGCACCTCAGCCCATCTCAAGCATTCATATACCAAAGCAACTGTCATTTCTTCCATTTTTTTCTTCTTTCTCCTTTTTTCTTCTGTTATGTATTCCCTGTCCCAAAGACATATGTGTTAAGTCAATTAGACCCCGTATAGAAATCTGTGTGCCGTGTGATGGATTGGTGTTCACCTCCAGGGCTCCCTGTGGTCCTGAATTGGAGTAAGCAGCCGCAGAAAAAGAATGGATAAGACAAACTGACTTTGACTTGTAAAGGTCACACTACGGTGAAGTTAGGAGTGCGACGGTTGTTTTTTATTATAACTTTGATCGCTGTGATGCTGTCACATGCTGTGGAGGAATGTTCTCTTTTAAAGTGGGGCACAGAGCACCAATGGCGCGGGTTGAAAGGACTGAATGCTGACACAATCATTTTAATGAAGATAAAGGTCCTGCAGCATTTTAGATATTCTGTGCCTACCTTCAAGCTCAGCAGCAAATCTGATCTGCTGGGTTTTCATTATATATTGTAATAAGGACAGGAGAGTCACAAAATGATTAGGGGATGGCCATCCTGTATAGTTCAAAAAAAGCTCTCGGAAAAAGGCAAAATAAAGCATGTCTTTACAGACAGAAATCCAAAACAGAACTGACTAACATGGATGGGTCTGAGATATAAATATGGTGGCAACAGGGAAGGCCGGAACTGGAAGTGAGGTCATCAGTAGGAGTGATCTGGTGATTGGAAGTGACTTCATTGGTGGGTGGGTTCTGAGACCAGAAATGAGGTCTTTGAGTAGCAGGTTCTTCGGCTGGTCTGCAGAGGAACAAGAGGAGAAAGCATCAGATGATAACGCCAACCCCAACTGTGACATAACATTATTTGAGCCCATAAACCATTTCCCAAGTGCTCATATTTGACATATATATCTGCGGTGGGCCGGCGCCCTGCCCGGGTTTATTTCCTGCCTTGCGTCCTGTGTTGGCTGGGATTGGCTCCAGCAGACCCCCGTGACCCTGTACTTAGGATATAGCAGGTTGGATAATCAATGAATGGATGGATGGATATATATATATATATATATATATATATATATATATATATATATATATATATATACTGTATATATATAATATATATATATATATATATATATATATATATATATATATATATATATATATATATATACACACTATCTGTGTAAGCCCGTGTTGTAAAAAGCCAAGGGTCCTAGAAACTTGAAATCATCAGAAAAATAATTCAAATGTAGAGATGTCAGGTGATTGAAAGGAACTACTCTGGTGCATCTCTCTCCTAGGAGGATTAATTTTGCCGATGTGCTCGTATCGCTTGTCCATTAGCGGCTAAGTGACTATCTTTCTTCTGAGGTTACCTTTTGCCAGCGTGGTCATCTCACTTGTGTGGGAGGAAAAGTAAAAGGGATACCGTTTTGCCGATGTGCTCACCACGCTTCTATAACAGCGGAAAAGCAAGTGACTCTCTCTTCGGATGTTTCGTTTGTCCTTACCCCGACTCCACCTCTCACTTCATGGGGCGGGCAGAGACACATACTTCCATGCATTGACGCTTATATATATATATTTATATATATATATATATATATATACACAGTTAACCTTTAATATACGACCGGCCTGACATGCGAACAACTTGATTTATGACCAAAATTTTTGTTTTGATTCATGACCAACATCTTGCGTTACGACGTGAATGCGGTCACGTGTATCTGCTTGAGCGATTGTAAACAAACAGCCGAGAGCGTTCGTAAGCGTCAGTCGGAGCCCAGATACATGTGTTTGTGGACGAAATTTCGGTCAGTGCAGTGATTTATACAATTTTTTTCGATAATTGCTAAGGAAGGAAGAGAAGGTAACGAAGGTAAAGAAAGCGATCACAATCGAAACGAAGAAGGAAATTGTGCGGAAATATGAGAGTGGTGTTCGTGAAACCGATCTCGCTAATATGTACAGCATGTCGAAATCCACCATCTCGACAATTTTACAAAGAAAAGATTTGTATAAGGAAACTCCTTCCAAACAATAACCACCTTCCATTTCATTCTCCTCCTCCTCCCTTCCTTCAGCCCAAAGATGTCAAATTAAATGGTGAGTACAGTATGAAATTGTTGTTTCTGGTAGGCTAGGCACTTTTTATAACTTTTTAGTTAGTACATTAGAAAAATTATTGGTGTTTTGGTAAATTATGCACATTATACAACCCTTTTTTATTTAAAAAAGTTAAGTAAGTGTTGCTGTGGGAGGTTCAGAATGCATTATGGGTATTTCCATTATTTCTTATGAGAAAAATAGTCTTGACTTACAACCAACTTGAGTTACAACCAGCCCTCGCGAACGAATTGAGTTCGTAAGTCAAGGGTCCACTGTATATATATATGTATGAATGTGCGTAAAGATTATATATATATATATATCTATAATAATAAAAGGCAAAGCCCTCACTGACTGACTGACTCACTCACTGACTGACTGACTCATCACTAATTCTCCAAATTCCCGTGTAGGTGGAAGGCTGAAATTTGGCAGGCTCATTCCTTACAGCTTACTTACAAAAGTTAGGCAGGTTTCATTTCGAAATTCAAAGCGTAATGGTCATAACTGGAACATATTTTTTGTCCATACACTGTAATGGAGGAGGCGGAGTCACGTATTGCGTCATCACGCCTCCTACGTAATAACGTGAACTAAAAACAAGGAAGAGATTTACAGCACGAGTCACATGCGGGAACGAAGGTAAATGACGTTAATTTTTGACTGTCTTTTAATACTGTGTAAGCATACATATTAACACATGTGCAATTAAACGTGTGCATTTACGGGGGTGATTTCTCAGGCTTAAAAGCTCACCTTTTATCAAACGCGGGAACAAAAGTAACTGACGTTGTTCACTGTCTTTTAATACTGTGTAACCATACATATTAACACATGTGCAATTAAACGTGTGCATTTACGGGGTGATTTCTCAGGCTTAAAAGCTCGCCTTTTACTAAAAAGGTAAATGCAAAACTATTTTCAATCAGTTTATTGAAACGCTCCCGTTAAGGATTGCAATAACATATTCGCGAGATAAAAGAACGAAGTAGGGGGAAATGGAGGAAGAGCCGCAAACAGCGAACAGCAAAAAATTAATTAAACAATTGAGAACGGAGCGAGTTAAGCATACAAGCATGTTCATAAGGGAAACAAAGCACGGTGTAAAACGTAAGTTTAAATTAAGTTTATAGAAACGCTCCCGCTGCGGATTGCAATAACATATTCGCGAGATAAAACTTTAATGAGAAGACACGAGGTATAAACGAACCACACGCCGTGGCGCAACGTTAGGGGCAACAGTTTCAACCATTCTATGATCTGCTTCTCGCAACTGAAAGACGGCACATGGCGGATGTTAGCCGACTTGCTGACCGCAGCGTTAGGGGCTTCAACTATGGCGCTGACGCCACATCTCAGTGCCAACACTTTGCAGACTCTACTTAAAAGACACGCCCTCCTCACTGGACAGTTAAAAAGACCAATGAAACTAACGATGACATCAAGTATTACCCAATCAAAAGTAGGAAAGGAGGCATCTTCATAAAATGCGTGTGGGATGATTTGCATGAGACGCTGCTTTAAAAAAAAAAATTATAAAAAAAATACGGGATAAATCCCATCCAGTATTGATTTAAAACGGGACGCGCAATTTCATTCTCAAACGCGGCACGATTCCGTATTTTAAAGGACGGGTGGCAACCCTACAGTGCCAGGTAACCACCCATACAATCACATTGTGATTCAGACTAGGAATGCAATGAATGTAATTACCCCGATCTACATACAAGGCGAAAGTCTTGCAACATTCAAAGATGATGGTTTGGGATAAGTACACCATACAACATAAAACAGCTTATGAAGCCTTGAACCGAAAAAAGCAAGATCTCAGAGATCGTAAAAAAAAAAATAGGAGGTAATGTCGTTTTACTCGCTGTACATTTTAGTCAAACATTACCAGTTATTCCACGAGGGAGACCACCAGATCAACTCAACGCGTGTTTAAAATCCATGCTTCTCCCACGCTCGGTTATATGTCGCGTGTTCTCGGGTAGGTACACCAAAAAATGTATACATTTAAGCATGTAATGGGCAAACAAAAAATGAGGTATACCCGAAGGCACTGCAGTAGTACTTAATGTAACTTTACTTCTTAAATGTTAATGTTTTACTCTTTAATAATTTATACGCTTCTTATATGTTGTTCAAATTCTTTTATCAAAATACCACTGACAGCGCAATGCACGATAACATGGAGTGAATACACCATACGCATCCGCCCACGGCTACCCTGCTGTGCGCAGATAGGAGTTGATTCTACAATAAAATAAAATAAAGATAAAAAGAGTAAAACAATCATCACCCATAAAGCGGATAGTAGACGTGACGTACTATATGTGTACCACATTTCAAGTGTATAGGTGAAACGGTTTGCGAGCTACAGGTCATTTAAAATCCTGGACAGACACACAAATTGCCACGGTAGCAAATTACAGAAGAAGATTTTACTGTTTAATAATTTATATTTATATGAAATGTGCTTCTTATATATTACTTCATATTCTCATATGATAATGATGTTAATGTTTATATTGATTTCTGTGTTATTAAAACTGCATGTATGTGTGTATATGTATATATATATATATATATATACTAGCAAAATACCCGCGCTTCGCAGCGGAGAAGTAGTGTGTTAAAGAGGTTATGAAAAAAAAAGGAAACATTTTAAAAATAACGTAACATGATTGTCAATGAAAGCCCGTTTCAGTCAGTAAGTCTTATGTGTGTGTTTATGTATGTGTGTATATATATGTAGATGTGTATATGTATATATGTATATATATGTATATGTATATAAATGTTTATGTGTGTGTGTATATTATATATATATATATATATATATATATATATATATAAAAGACAGCAACAGTTATAACAATGACAACACAATTACATTGACAATCATGTTACGTTATTTTTAAAATGTTTCCTTTTTTTTCATAACCTCTTTAACACACTACTTCTCCGCTGCGAAGCGCGGGTATTTTGCTAGTATATATATATATCCATCCATCCATCCATTTTCCAACCCACTGACTCCAAACACAGGGTCACGGGGGTCTGCTGGAGCCAATCCCAGCCAACACAGGGCACAAGGCAGGGAACCAATCCCGGGCAGGGTGCCAACCCACCACAGTATATAATATACTGTATATGTATGTATATATAGATAGATATGAAAGGCACTATATAATAGATAGATAGATAGATAGATAGATAGATAGATAGATAGATAGATAGATAGATAGATAGATAGATAGATAGATAGATAGATAGATAGATAGATAGATAGATAGATAGATAGATAGATAGATAGATAGATAAATATTTTGAAATGGAATGCATAACAAGATTCAAACTTATTTAATATTTTCAAATGAAGTTTATTAATTTCTCTAAACATAAAAGACTGGTGGGCAGTGCATGGTGAAGACTACAGTATTGGACCCTAAGCCCAAGGGGTGCCAATTCAATTCTGGCCTCTGACTCTGAGTGTTTAACCTTGAAGGAAGACCCTTAATCACCTGTGCTCCATATATAAAAAAAAAATAAATGTTAAAAAAAGAATGACTGTTCAAACGTCCCAGAGAAAACCACCCTCATCTTGCACTTCTGCCCAGATAAAGGTTTTCACCAGAAATCTTCTGACAAATAGTCAAGAAAAGCCTTTGGCTAAAATACTTGTCTTTGCTGTCCTATTCAGTCAATGGTGTTGCATCCTAAATAACAGCCATTTTGAGATTTCTAAACATACACTGACAACTTAATTAATATAACAAGCTGTTTCCAGTATTATATTTGAAAACTAAGGCTTTAATATTTATGTTCGGCCCAAGGGTGCTTTCCAAAATGTTCCCTAAGGCCTATTAAAGCACAAAAAAAGCATAAACCATCACTGAACACGCACACTTATTAAGAAGGAAGAATTATATTACAAGAAACAACCAGTAATATCCAACCAAAATATTTAAAATACAAGACTGTATACTGAAATGTATAAAGTAGTAGCTGTGCTGCCTGTCTAAGATGGGTTGAAATCTAAGTAATCAACATAGATATCATCATTAACGCTGGTAGTGCACCATCTATTTGAATGTACTTTGTAACGCATTTAATAATAAAATGCATTATACTGTATTTGTCACTCCAACCAATGGCTCATCATAAACATTTTTAGCAATAAAATGCATTACTACAAATTTTTGTAATATGCCTTATTAGTACAAATGTTTGTGATTCCCCATCTGTTGGAATGACAAATGCAATGCAGATGTCTCTGTTGTATGCCATTTAGTATGGGATTTATAAAGGCAGTGTTAATGTTTCTGATGCACCATCCATTGAAATGACAAATGAAGTGCATTTTATTACAACAAATGTTAGTGAAGTGCCTTATTACTACAAATATTTGTGATGCACCATCTGTTGGAATGACAAATGCAATGCATACAGTATGTCTCATGTGTAAGCCATTTGTTATGACATTTATAAAGGTAGGGTTAATGTTTTTGATGCACCGTCTGTTGAAATGACAAACAAAATGCATTTTATTACTACAGATGTTTGTGATGCACCATCTTTTGGAAAGCCAGAGACATAACCAAATGAAGAAACAGACACCTATCACTTTATTAAGGTGGATGATTGACTTGCTTGTGTCTTTTCTCTTATTTTCTTTATCTTAGGTGGGGTATTAATCTTGTTTTGCTTTTTGACTTTGTATTTCTGTTTTCTAATTTATATAGTGCCTTTCATATCTATCTATCTATCTATCTATCTATCTATCTATCTATCTATCTATCTATCTATCTATCTATCTATCTATCTATTATATAGTGCCTTTCATATCTATCTATCTATCTATCTATCTATCTATCTATCTATCTATCTATCTATCTATCTATCTATCTATTATTAGCACTTTGAGTACTGAGAAAAGCGCTATATAAATGTAATGAATTATATAGTGCCTTTCATATCTATCTATCTATCTATCTATCTATCTATCTATCTATCTATCTATCTATCTATCTATCTATCTATCTATCTATTATATATTGCCTTTCATATCTATCTATCTATCTATCTATCTATCTATCTATCTATCTATCTATCTATCTATCTATCTATCTATCTATCTATCTATCTATCTATTATATAGTGCCTTTCATATCTATCTATCTATCATATAGTGCCTTTCATATCTATCTATCTATCTATCTATCTATCTATCTATCTATCTATCTATCTATCTATCTATCTATCTATCTATTATATAGTGCCTTTCATATCTATCTATCTATCATATAGAGCCTTTCATATCTATCTATCTATCTATCTATCTATCTATCTATCTATCTATCTATCTATCTATCTATCTATCTATCTATTATATAGTGCCTTTCATATCTATCTATCTATCATATAGTGCCTTTCATATCTATCTATCTATCTATCTATCTATCTATCTATCTATCTATCTATCTATCTATCTAT
The DNA here is from genome assembly GCF_900747795.2 of Erpetoichthys calabaricus. Lineage (NCBI taxonomy): Eukaryota > Metazoa > Chordata > Cladistia > Polypteriformes > Polypteridae > Erpetoichthys > Erpetoichthys calabaricus. The sequence goes on along the minus strand of NC_041396.2, from coordinate 25,821,430 downwards.
CTATCTATCTATCTATCTATTATATAGTGCCTTTCATATCTATCTATCTATCATATAGTGCCTTTCATATCTATCTATCTATCTATCTATCTATCTATCTATCTATCTTAGGTAGTCAAGGCTGGGGGCTGTCAGAAATGGACCCATTAAAGCCCATTAAAGCCCATTGAGGCATTCCTTTTGTGATTTTGGCCTATACAAGAAATAAATTGTGGTTGTTATTTTTGGTGTAATGTCGGGTGCTACTGGCATAGCACTGTAATCGCTTTACTGTGACCTTATTATAAATTATTTTTACTATTATATTATTTTTATTAATAATTATGAATTATTTCCCGCAGCTTTTCTGTCCTGTACGTCTTAATTCTAAAGCATAGCATTCCATCAGAGAATTCAGGACCGTGAAATGTGCAGGAGATTCAGACAAGGAGACCCATGATGTACGCTTGCCAATGTTTCCTACTCTTTCATTTGAACTCAAAGTGTTCAAATCCCGTGATGACAGGCAGCTTCTTCCAGCAGGTCAGCCGTCGTCTACAGTATGTGGGGCGCTACGGCTTTGTGGCATTTCGTTGTTGTGACAGCTCATTCATTTTGCTCCCGCTTTTCAAAGTAACTCATGATATGTGTGGTTTGCTTTATCTCAGTGAAACATTACTCTGATTATTAAAATGTGAATGACTGAAAAAAAGAAAGCCTGGATAGCGAGTGGCTACACACACAGGAACCGTCTTGTACTTTGTAGTAACAGAACTCTAACTGCTAATCTCAGTTTTTTTTGTGGTTTGAATGTACATTTGGGAATGGCAGTTTGAGCCTGTTAAATTTCCTCACATTTTTCAAACTGTATTTTACTTGCAATTATTAATTTCCTGTTGGTTTTGAAAAATATGCAGCCAGATTGTCTAGAAAACTTTTGGAAAACAATGCGCTCCACTTGAAGGTTTTGAAGCTCATGGGAGCAGTTAAGACAATTGTGTGAAATCGTCATGATGTTTGCTTAACTGTAATGAGCCGATTCAGCCCTTGAATTTACTTACTGCATGCTAAGAAAGTAACATAACTCAATATTTTATGTTATATTTAAACCAGTTTGGGGTGGTGTGGGGTCTGAAGCCTTTTCTGGCAGCATTAAGAACCAACCCTAGGTAGGGTGCCATTCAAGTATGTGGTCCTCTTGTGCACACTCATCAGGACAATTTAGGAGACACAATGATCTGTGATCTGTAGCGATAGTAGGGAGCAGGTTGAGGAGACCCTGGAGAGGTGGAGATCTGCTCTAAAGAGGAGAGGAATGAAGGTCAGTAGGATACAGGATACAGAATACATGTGTGTGAATGAGAGGGAGGTCAGTGGAATGGTGAGGATGCAGGGAGTAGAGTTGGTGAAGGTGGATGAGTTTAAATACTTGTGATCAACAGTACAGAGTAACGGGGATTGTGGAAGAGAAGTAAAAAAGAGAGTGCAGGCAGGGTGGAATGGGTGGAGAAGAGTGTCAGGAGTGATCTGTGACAGACGGGTATCAACAAGAGTGAAAGGGAAGGTCTACAGGACGGTAGTGAGACCAGCTATGCTATATGGGTTGGAGACGGTGGCACTGACCAGAAAGCAGGAGACAGAGCTGGAGGTAGCAGAGTTAAAGGTGTTAAGATTTGCACTGGGTGTGACGAGGATGGATAGGATTATAAAGGAGGACATTAGAGGGTCAGCTCAAGTTGGACGGTTGGGAGACAAAGTCAGAGAGGCGAGATTTTGTTGGTTTGGACATGTGCAGAGGAGAGATGCTGAGTATATTGAGAGAAAGATGCTAAGGATAGAGATGCCAGGGAAGAGGAAAAGATGAAGGCCTAAGAGAAGGTTTATGGATGTGGTGAGAGAGGACATGCATGATGGGTGTAACAGAACAAGATGTAGAGGACAGGAAGATATGGAAGAAGATGATCCACTGTGGCAACCCCTAACGGGAGCAGCCGAAAGAAGAAGAAGAAGAAGAATAAAATAACACATAAACATCCTGTAGAGCCTTTAAAGTAGAGACAAGTAGTGGACCATAGCATTGTGGCCCATGGTACATTTTGAGCAACCCGTTATTAAAAATACAGCACCTGTCCGCCCTCCTTGAAGTTTACACATTTTGTTATTTTACTACTCAGTATTAATTCACAGTGAGTTTAATTTGGCTTTTTTGACTCTGATAAACAGGAACAAAGCTCTTTAATAGCAAAAAACAGATTTCTGAAAAGTGATCTAAATTAATAACAACAACAAAACGCAAATGTTTAAATAAAGAAGGTTCAGCTTGTTGTGTCTACAATTAGAATAAAAGATATCCAGATTCCAGAATATATCCAAAATGTGGTGGCACAACTGAAGCCACCACATTTTATAATTGTGATCATGATTTTGATTCTTCTCAAAAATGAATCATTTCTGGTTCCCAGTCCACATCAGTTGATGGAGGAATATACACATTAATTAGGGTGACATAACGCAATCTCTGTGGGCAAATATTAGCCAGGTTTACGGGACTGGACCACACTTTGGGGTTTTTGATATTGTAATGACCAGCATGAGTGCCTGGATAGTGCACCTCACACGGGTCTGTTTACCTAGACGGCACCTCATTCATCGGATAGATAGAAATGAAAGAAGGCACTATATAATAGATAGATAGATAGATAGATAGATAGATAGATAGATAGATAGATAGATAGATAGATAGATAGATAGATAGATAGATAGATAGATAGATAGATATGAAAGGCACTATATATAATAGATAGATAGATAGATAGATAGATAGATAGATAGATAGATAGATAGATAGATAGATAGATAGATAGATAGATAGATAGATAGATAGATAGAAATGAAAGGCACTATATGATAGATAGATAGATAGATAGATAGATAGATAGATAGATAGATAGATAGATAGATAGATAGATAGATAGATAGATAGATAGATAGATAGATAGATAGATAGAAATGAAAGGCACTATATGATAGATAGATAGATAGATAGATAGATAGATAGATAGATAGATAGATAGATAGATAGATAGATAGATAGATAGATAGATAGATAGATGTGAAAGGCACTATATCATAGATAGATAGATAGATAGATAGATAGATAGATAGATAGATAGATAGATAGATAGATAGATAGATAGATAGATAGATAGATAGATAGATAGATAGATAGATAGATAGATGTGAAAGGCACTATATCATAGATAGATAGATAGATAGATAGATAGATAGATAGATAGATAGATAGATAGATAGATAGATAGATAGATAGATAGATAGATAGATAGATAGATAGATAGATAGATAGATAGATAGATAGATAGATAGATAGATTGGCAGCCCCAGTCCCAGTGATGCCAGTGTATTGCTGTTGGCATAGCAAAGGACAGAATTAAAACAAAACGGAGTGCCATTATTATAAGTCTTTAAGGAAACGCTAGGGGGGCTTCTTTAGATAGATAGATAAAGTATCTATCTATCTATCTATCTATCTATCTATCTATCTAAAGAAGCCCCCCTAGCGTTTCCTTAAAGACTTATAATAATGGCACTCCGTTTTGTTTTAATTCTGTCCTTTGCTATGACCTCCAGGGGGTACAGAATGCGTCCCATTAGTGAGCCTGCCCCTTTAATTATTCTTTTTTGTTATTAAGTCCTTACACTAGCTGTCATGATTTAACTGTGTTTAAAGTTTTTGTAGTTGCTTCTTGGCCTCAAAAAATTAATAAGCTATTACTTTGGTTGTATTCAGCGGCTGCATTCATTTAATTTTTTATTCTTTTGTCCTTGACAAAATGTTGACGCCATTTTTGTTGTGCAGTTGCGAGGCTTAACAACTGGAGGTTTGTGTTGCATGACATCTTCACCATGACAGGGTTACGCTTTTCCAAGTAATCTGAAATTACAGAGTGAAATAAAAAAATGACAGTCATAAAGATTTGGGACACCAGATGATGAAACCCTATTTATTTAATGGCAGGTAGAATTGTATTAAACTGAAACTGATAAGACCTTTTTCAAGATGTGGTTGAAGCCTTGAGTCTTATTTGCACAGAGGTCTAGCACTGGAGGCAGGATCTTTTATAAATCCCAGGCTGAAAAGGTGGACCTTCCAGTTAGTGGCACAAGTGACATCAGTGGTCTTCTGGTTAATAATCCCCAGATCTGAGGGCAAGAGAGCAGAGGACATAAGCGACAGCGGCAGCCCGCATAGTACGGGGGTGTTACATAGCTTGTGTAATACCTGAAGACGTCTCCTCCACTCCTCTGTCTGACCACAGATACTCACGAAGGTCTTTGCATTCATTTTACTAGAAGTCACAATGTCTGTTTTGTTATAAATATTCCTGTTTTGAGAATTTGTCTTTCATTGTGTGCTGATGTTGGCTGAATTGTTAGCACTGCATCCACAAGCATCTTCAGGTTTAGTGTTTGGGTATGCACGGCTTCATTCAATCGATTTGGCTAATTCAGATTATACATCCCATTCCAATTTAATCTCAGTGTCAATGCTTTCCTAACATCATTTTCTATTTGTTTTTCTTCTGAAGCATAATTTTGTTTGAAATATCTTTCCAGTAAATAATCTATTAATCAAAGGAATGTTCTTGTTTGCCATGACAAAAATAAAGTTCTAGCTTCTTAAATTCTTTTCGGTATTCTTTATCTGCTTTATTCGTAGTCTAGTTTAGGATATCTGATATGAAAAATACAATTTTTCTTTTTTTCAGGAATTTTAATTAGATTTTTACAAATTCAGCTAGTCATTGTCTAATCTGATTATTCCTGAACAGAGTGTGAGGATCTGCTGGATCCCATCTCAGCTAGCATAGGGTACAAGGCAGGAACAAACCCTGGACAGTACGCCAGTCCATCACAGGGTGAACACACACACTGGTGCCAATTTAGTATCGCCAATCCACCTAACCTACATATCTTTGGACTATGGGAGCACCCAAAAGAAATCCACACAGACACGGGGAGGACATGCAAACTCCACAGATGGAGAACCCGAGACACAAACTCTAGTCTCCTTACTGCGAGGCAGGAGCGCTACCACCGCACCACCCTTTTTACAAAATAATCTCTTTAAACTGTATCCCAGCATGCATCAGGGATGCCAGCCCATCGCAGAATAAACACGCACACAGCCAATTTAGTCTTTGGACTGTGAGAATAAACCGGACCACCTGAAGGGAATCCACACAGACCCAGGGAGGACATACAAACTCCACAGAGGGACGACCCAGTACAGCAACCCTGGTCTATTTACTGTGAGACAGGAGTGCTACCACTGCGCCACCCTTTTTACAAAATAATCTCTTTAAACTGTATCCCAGCATGCATCAGGGATGCCAGTCCATCGCAGGACAAACACGCACACAGCCAATTTAGTCTTTGGACTGTGAGAATAAACTGGGCCACCTGTAGGGAATCCACACAGACCCAGGGAGGACATGCAAACTCCACAAAGGGACGACCCAGGACAGCAACCTTGGTCTCTTTACTGTGAGACAGGAGCGCTACCACTGCGCCACCCTTTTTACAAAGTACTGTCTTTAAACTGTATCCCAGCAAGCATCGGGTACAAGGCAGGAACAATCTCTGAACAGGGCACCAACCCATTAAAGTGACTCCACTCAGGACAGGCAGGTTTGGAAAAAGTAGCAGATTTAATTGCTGTTAAACTAAGGCATCGGTTCACATTTTGAGATTTCAATTAATGTATATTCTTGTTAGTACCCGATTATCTAATTTGTAATACGGAATAAATCCATTACGGTAACACTGCTTGGGATAGGCGGGTTTGGAAAATGGAGCGGATTTATTTACTTTTAAACTAAGGCATCAGTTCACATTTTGAGATTTCATTTATATGCTTATTAATACCCAATTACCTAATTTGTAATATGAAATCAGTCTATTGCTGCAACGCAGCTTGGGATAGACGGGTTTGGAAAATGGAGCAGATTTAATTACTGTAGTGCTGCTTTTAAACTTACGGTTTTAAGGTCTACTTTGCATGCTTGTTATTACATGATTGCCTTCATTTGTAATATGGTATCTGTTTATTAATTTACACTAGGAAACAAAGGAATTCTTTGAAGACATGAACTGAATTCTCTTTAAAAGCTAGTGCTTATCGGGTTAGATTTCCCACCTTGATTCATGAAACATACTGTCATGCATGTTCTTTCGCCCCGTAAGAACACACACAACTCAACAGATCACATCCCTCTAACTTCAACACCTTTTAACACCTGCATAGAACTGAGAGGAAAATGGAAACATGGGACTGTCAGAGGTGGGCTAAACAAGTGCATTAGGCGTATAATGATTCTTCAGAAAAAATAAGATTATCAGGGGTGGGGGTTGATTTGTTTCAAACTTTTTTTTGTAAAACCCAAGTTATTTGTATGGAATGTTATTTGATTTTAATAAAGTCAATAAGATCAAAAAAAGTAACAACATTAATAGTTAAAGATATTACAATGAAACGCCAATTTCGCAAGGCGTTACACTGCTTTATCTCAGGAAGCAAGAATGTTAAAATTATTTACATTTCCTGCCTATTCCCGAGAGGAAACACTATGAGGGATTATGATATTCAGGTTTCTGGTTTATCTTGAAGACTTTTTATTTTGGATGTAACATTTTGAGTTTTGATGATTTTGATTTTCTTCTTTTTTCGGTAACAAATCCCTGCCCGATTTTTTGTTCTTGAGTTGTCATTCATCTCTTGGTCCTGTCATACTTTGCCTTGGGACTTACCTTTTCATCTCGGGCCTAATGCTCCCATGGCTATTACCTCAGCCATCTCTTATGTTAGGCACCAAGTGAAAAAGATTTTAAATGCAACCAGGAAAAGAGATGTGATCAAAAAAAAAAAAAACAGAAAACAAATCAAAAACAAGCAATGCAAACAAAACATCTACCAAAGCCAAAAACGAGATGCAAAAATCGAGGATCAAAAAATATTAACCAAAACGGAAAAACCCGAGAACCAAAGAAAAACTTCAAAAGTACTAAGCAAAAAGATTTGTCGTAGAATAGCAAAGTAAATTTTCGAGGTGGGGTGGCACGGTGGCGCAGTGGGTAGCGCTGCTGCCTCTCAGTTGGGACACCTGGGGACCTGGGTTCACTTCCCGGGTCCTCCCTGCGTGGAGTTTGCATGTTCTCCCCGTGTCTGCGTGGGTTTCCTCCGGGCGCTCCGGTTTGGCGATTCTAAATTGGCCCTAGTGTGTGCTTGGTGTGTGGGTGTGTTTGTGTGTGTCCTGCGGTGAGTTGGCACCCTGCCCGGGATTGGTTCTTGCCTTGTGCCCTGTGTTGGCTGGGATTGGCTCCAGCAGACCCCCGTGACCCTGTGTTCGGATTCAGCGGGTTGGATAATGGATGGATGGATGGATTTTCGAGGTGAATTTTAACCCCAATGTGTCACAACCTCAGAAATCAAGCAATAGAAATGCTGGAGCACTCCTAGACACTAGGTACAAAAATATGTAAAAAAATGTTTTTATGTAAAACAATTTTATTTACTTTAGTTATAAATGCACTAAAAAGCAAAAAATACATTTTTCTTTAACCACAATTTTTGTGGTTACATGTGACTAAATAAAATCGTGGCGCACACATCAATTAATTGATGCAAACAATTTTTGAAACTTGTTTAGCATGGTGGAGAATTACAATGTTGTTGTTTTTTATATTTTATGATGAAAGTGGCAATTCTATTAATTGAGTGAATGAATTAAGTTATGTGCGCCCCACAATTTTATTTAGTCACATATAACCATGAAAATTGTGGTTAAAGAAAATTTTATTTTTTACTTTTTAGAGCATTTATAACTAAAGTAAATAAAATCCTTTAACTTAAATTTTTTTATATATATTTTATTTTTTACGTTTTAGTCTTTGAGTGTTTTGCAAATGATTTTTCTTTAATCATTTTTCATGAACAGGTAGCTTCCTGTTCGCTTCCCGGGTCCTCCCTGCGTGGAGTTTGCATGTTTTCCCCGTGTCTGCGTGGGTTTCCTCCCACAGTCCAAAGACATGCAGGTTAGGTGCATTGGCGATTCTAAATTGGCCCTTGTGTGTGCTTGGTGTGTGTGTGTGTGTGCCCTGCGGAGGGCTGCGGTGCGCCCTGCCCGGGGTTTGTTTCCTGCCTTGCACCCTGTGTTGGCTGGGATTGGCTCCACCAGACCCCCGTGACCCTGTCGTTAGGATATAGCGGGTTGGATAATGGATGGATAGATATTTATCTATTGAGACTCTTATGGAATTAGCGCTCGGTCATTGCGAAAAAAATATTGATGACATAATGGCAAGCTTACACCAATACTTCCTCACCGTGATCATCACGGCTACTCCTTCACAAGAGTAACCAAGTAAAGTCGGTTCACGTGTTTACTCACTCCACTCACTGGAAGAGGCATGTGGAGGCAATCCGATGCGTCTCTCACTTGTATGCTCCTATATCGCACTAGATTCTCTCTCCGTCGTTGTTGGGTGTGCGTTAACCTTTAAACTGCCACATACTTGGGGGGTTAATGCTACCCTGGACGCCAAGTACTTTTTTGCTGCACCTTTTTAGGAAACGTCACAATTCACCAGAAAAAGTGAAATTTTAATGGAACACGTATATTTTTTCATGCAAAGAGCATCACATTTACTGCAACACTGATCATTTCACAACTGCCAATGAACTGTAAAAACTATAAAAAAACTACTACAACAGTCTATTATTATATGTACAAGGTGCAACGGATGCCATTGATGAAATTCAGTAGATCACCGAGCCAACTGCATTTGAACTGGCTGCACGTAAACACACAGAAGTAAGCGCTGATGCCTGCTGACTAGTCTAGTGCAGCGGCTGAATCCCAAGGACAGTGATGCTGCAGTCCTGTTGGGGCTGGCAGTGGTCATGACCTGGCTGCTCAACGAATGTACGGCATGGACTGATCATCTCCGGCATGCTGACAAATTGCACTGGGAACCGACTATAGCCGGTTGCGGCGTTCAATGAATGTACGTCACCAAATATACTCAGCTCCGGTGTGCTGGCAAATTGCATTGGGAACCGGTGGTTTAAGGGTTAATTGAAATCGCATAACCATCAATAACAGTGAAATTTGTTACGTAATTGCTCCGTTTTGATAGATTATTGTATTGTTGTCTATACAGAACACGTATGCAAAATCTGAAGAAATTTGTTTTGCCAAAAGTGGGTTTAGAGTCATATGAAAAAGTTTGGGAACCCCTCTTAATTCTTTAGATTTTTGTTTCTCATTGGCTGAGCTTTCAAAGTAGCAACTTCCTTTTAATATATGACATGCCTTATGGAGACAGTAGTATTTCAGCAGTGACATTAAGTTGATTGGATTAACAGAAAATATGCAATATGCATCATAACGAAATTAGACAGGTGCATAAATTTGGGCAACCCAACAGAGATATGACATCAATACTTAGCTGAGCCTCCTTTTGTAAATCTAACAGCCTCTAGACGCTGTCCTCCTATAGCCTCTGATGAGTGTCTGGATTCTGGATGGAGGTATTGTTGACCATTCTTGCATACAAAATCTCTCCAGTTCAGTTGATGTCTGCCGAGCATGGACAGCCTGCTTCAAATCATCCCATAGATTTTCGATGATATTCAAGTCAGGGGACTGTGACGGCCATTCCAGAACATTGTACTTCTCCCACTGCATGAATGCCTTTGTAGATTTTGAACTGTGTTTTGGGTCATTGTCTTGTTGGAATATCCAACTGCTGCGTAACTTCAACTTTGTGACTGATGCTTGAACATTATCCTGAAGAATGTGTTGATATTGGGTTGAATTCATCTGACCCTCGACTTTAACAAGGGCCCCAGTCCCTGAACTAGCCACACAGCCCCACAGCATGATGGAACCTCCACCAAATTTGACAGGAGGTAGCAGGTGTTTTTCTTGGAATGCAGTTCTTCTTCCGCCATGCAAAGCGCTTTTTGTTATGACCAAATAACTCAATTTTTGTCTCATCAGTCCAAAGCACTTTCTTCCCAAATGAATCTGGCTTGTCTAAATGAGTATTTGCATACAACAAGCGACTCTGTTTTTGGCGTGAGTGCAGAAAGGGCTTCTTTCTCATCACCCTGCCATACAGATGTTCTTTGTGCAAATTGCGCTGAATTGTAGAACGATGTACAGATACACCATCTGCAGCAAGATGTTCTTGCAGGTCTTTGGAGGTGATCTGTGGGTTGTCTATAACTATTCTCACAATCCTGCTCATATGCCGCTCCTGTATTTTTCTTGGCCTGCCAGACCTGCTGGGTTTAACAGCAACTGTGCCTGTGGCCTTCCATTTCCTGATTCCATTCCTTACAGTTGAGACTGACAGTTTAAACCTCTGAGATGGCTTTTTGTAGCCTTCCCCTAAACTGTGATACTGAACAATCTTTGTTTTCAGATCTTTGGAGAGTTGCTTTGAGGATCCCATGCTGTCACTCTTCAGAGGAGAGTCAAAGGGAAGCACAACTTGTAATTGACCCCCTTAAATACCTTTATTTCTCATGATTGGACACTCCTGTCTATGAAGTTCAAGGCTTGATGAGCTCATCCAACCAGTTTGGTGTTGCAAGTAATCAGCATTGAGCAGCGACAGGCATTCAAATCAGGAAAGTTACAAGGGGACTCACATTTTTGCACAGCCAGTTTTTCACATTTGATTTAATTTCATACAACTAAATACTGTGTCACTAAAATCTTTGTTCGGAAAACACCGCAGTACTCAGATGTTCCTAGGAAATGAAGGACATACCACTGTTATCTTTTTTGTTGAAGGTAGAGTCAATTATTATGCAGGCTGAGAGGGGTTCCCAAACTTTTTCATATGACTGTAAAATCAGGTTTGACCCAGACAAACAAACAGACACAGGAGTCAAGTTAAATAAAATTGTTTAATAAATGTGGTGCCAACTCCACCCATCCCAGGGAAAATGATAATAATAATTGTTTAAATTTATGTAGCACATTTTGTACTACTCAAAGCACTCTCCACACAGGGACGACCCAGGATGTGAACACATAATCTCCTTAATACTACTGCACCACCTGCATGGATAAATGGCAAAAGTAAAGTAATCACACCAAAATTAGGTTATAACTGCAAAAGCTAACATTGGATTCACAGTGTGCAAAAATGAAGACCCCCCCAATAAGAAAGCAAAATTTGCCAAAAGAATGAGGGAATCGCAGAAAAAATATAAATTAAATGGTACAATATAATAATGTGAAAGTCAAACTAGTGAGGTTAACGGAGAAGCTCTTAGGCCTGTAAGCCTCCTGTGCTCTTTTCTCACATTGGAGTTCAAGTCAAACTTAACACAGTTTGGGAGAAAAGTCAAGTGCAGTTAAACCACTACATCCCATAAACATGGCGTCACAGACCCGTTTTTATATTGTGGTTGCTACTTGAGCCCGAGTCTCATTTTTGATTCTATACACTATTGAGTCTCCATCAGCTGCTGTCCTCTGTCTTGTTCAGATTGTTTCGGTATCTTGACATGACAGTGGTGCTTCTTCCATCGTCTACACTTTCCCTTTCTCCCATTCTTCTTTTTTTCTTTTTTTTTTTTGACTCTCACATTGTTTTTTACAGCTTGGCTCCATGCAAATTCCTTGCTGCTTGACCCTTTGTGTTTCTCTGAGAAACACTGAGGAGCCTTTCATTTGCAATCCCTGCAGACGTCTAATTCAAAAAACATGTTGGCTTTTAAGTAGCAGAACAAAAATGCCTTTTACAACTTAAATGCATCTAAAAACCTGGTTTTAATTTAGCTGTTGGTCTGAGGTAAGAGAAACTGTAATGATCCCTGTATGGCTATAGTCAAGAAAGTGAACTATAACATTCTTCAGGGGTAACAAGTCCATTCTGGAAAACTCCCACATATGTCAATGTGTGTTGCTGTGCGTTATGTCACATGCTTTTCATGCAGGCCCAGATGAGCTGTTTAACCCTCGCAGAGCTGTCCATACTCCGTACCAAATTTTAATCTTAACCCTTTTATGTCAAAAGCTAAATGAAGGGCATAACAGATGTCAGACGAGCAAACAGATTTGGCGATTCAGGGGTTAGCATACTGTACAGCATTGAGACCTCTTCACTTTTTCACATTGCAGCCTTATGTTAATATCATTTCAATTAATTTTTTCCTCATTAATTAAGCAACACCAGATACCCCAGACGCAGACATTTTTGGTAATTTATTAAAAATAAAAAAAAAAATTGAAATATAACATTGACGCAGATATTCAGACCCTTTACTGAATAATTAGCTGAAGCCCCTTTGACAGTAATTCCAGTCTGGGGACTTCTTGTTTATGACTTGAATAGCTTTGCGCGCTTGGATTTGGGATTTTTCTTCTCCACAGATCCTCTCCCTGATCTGTCAGGTAGGATTGAGACCATCGGTGGATAGCTGTTTCTATGTCTCGTCGGGTCAAAGGTTCAAGTCCAGGTTCTGGCTGGGTCACTCAAGAACATTCACAGAGTTGACCCTAAGCAACTCCTGTGTTGTCTTTGGTTGTACTGTTGGGAGGTGCTCCTTAGGCCCAGTCTGAGGTCCATGGCAGTCTGGATATCTACAGCTCTTTGCTCTGTTCAGCTTTCCCTCAACCCTGACTAGTCTGCAAGTTCCTCGTAAAACAACCACATTGCATGGTGCTGCCACCATGCCTGACCACTGTAGTGAAATTGCACGGGTAATGAATGGTGCCAGGGTTTCCTGCAGATATGAAGCTTGAAATTGAAGCCAGGCACTTCATTCCTGGTTTCATCAGACCAGAGAATCTTGTCTGAGCCTCCTTTTACAAACTCCAAGAGGGCTTTCTGGGGTCTTTTGTTAGGAGAGGCTTTCGTTTGCCACTCAGGACATAAAGTTCAGATGCTCTTTCTGGTGTCACACACATGCACATGGGAGGCAGCTAAAGGGCCTGAATGAGGGCAATTCCATGCCAGACCAGGGGGTGGCGAAGTGTAATAATCCTTTCTCTCTTTCCACTGCAGACCACTTATGGGAAATTCTGCCTGACCCTGACAATGCCATTTCCGGTTCCATCCCCACTGATGTCAGTTCCTCTGCTTGCCCTTAAAACTGCCATCTTTACCTCAGCCATATTAGTGTTTGTATCACTAATCGTTGAGCTCCCTCCATTTGGATACGTGCCTCCTTTGCCTGTGCTGTGTCAAAAGCGCATTGTGGGCACGCTCGTTCATTGTGTTTATTAGAGCAAGTGTAGTGTACAGGTGGTGTTGTTTGGGCGCTTACAGGTTGTGTTGTTTGGGCGCCACCTACTGACTCTGGGAATCCGCCGCGTTTTAGGAAGTCACTGCATTTAACTGTACAGGTTGTGTTGTTTGGGCGCCACCTACTGACTCTGGGAAGCCGCCGCGTTTTGGGAAGCCGCTGCGTTTGACTCTGGGGTGGGCGCCACGGCGCAGTACGTTGTGTTATTTAGGTGCCACCTACTGACTCTGGGAAGCCACCATGTTTTGGAAAGCCGCTGCATTTGACTCTGGACACTGGGGCGGGCGCTAAGGCCGCAGTGCGCATGCGCCTCGGTGCATCCGCCGTGCATAAATTAACTGTGGTTTAGTAATATAGATAATATAATTAAGTGGCCATGTAAGCCCTTATCACTAGAATCCTTGAAGCCACAAAAAAACTCGTAATCCCGGGCCACCTTAAATTCCTTCGCACCACTCCTCATCAGCGTCTTTTGTTTTGTAAATGTGTCAATCAGCACAAGCAGCAAGCAGCCTGCTATCCCGTCAAACCCCCACCCCGACAGAGCTGCAAAACAAAAGACGCTGATGAAGACAGGTGTGAAGGAATTTAAGGTGGCCCAGGATTGCAACTTTTTTCATAAGCTTCAGGGATTCTAGTGTTAACCAGTTTACAGTTAAGTATTTTGTAGTCTGTGCATGTCCTTTGCCCTCTGTCAGCTTGCACATGTATTTTCCTCACACACGCATTCAGCAGCCTTTAGTAAAAGCATTCACAAAATATATTTCCAGAAGCAAATGTTCAGGCGATCACATTATTCCTTCTCCTGGCTGAAATAATATGTCTCGATATTTCAGAAATCACTACATTTATGTTGATGAGCTGAAAGTACAGCGCTAAACTCAGCAATGCAATCTCAAGAACAGCAGTATAACACGTTAATTAATATGCCTTACGTAGTCTGATTACTTTTTTTAAGGTAACAGGTAACCTAAATCAATTCTTATTTTACCGAAGTAAAACTACACTGCGTTATTATTATTTATAGCATTGGGTGTACGGCAAGAAGCACACGTACTGGTATGCCGATCCTTTGCTGGGCTCAGTTGCACAGCCAAACAGATAAGAGTGTGCAGCATGCAATCTGGTAACAGAAACGTATTAATAAAGCATTAGTTTCATTAAACATATTTATAAAACACAAGAAAATTGTTGTAGGTTTAATGCTTATTTTCTAGTTCACGGTATCCAATGATGATTTTTTAAGTCTTTTTTGCTCAGTTTGATGATGTCGGATCATTTTGACAAAGCAGAACACCAGAAGATTACTTGCCCATGTAAACACAGATATTTAAGAAACCAGATTTCTGGTATTACTGGGTTATTCACCTCATCCCGGTTATGTGGGTGCATATAAATGCACCACATGTGATATTTCAGTATTTTGTTTTTATTAAATTGGCAAAGATTCCAAAAACTCCATATTCACTTTGTCATTCTCAGGTACTGAGTGTTGCTTGATAAGCAAAAAAAGTTAATCTAAATGATTTTAGCATAACAGAACAAAATGTGAAATAATGTTTGAATTCTTTTTATAGACACTGTATTTGTAGCCTCATGGCCAAGCATTATCCTTGAAAAGCACTGGCTGCTCACTTCTTTGAGAATTACATGTTTTTCTAATGAATGGCAGAATAGGCCCATTTCATAGAATGGAATTAAACTATAATTTAAGCAGTGAATTATTGTAGATAGTAGAACACTTACTTACAAAGCCAGCATTTTGTACAATCAGTGACCAACGCAGTCATTGTAATGTATTGGTTAATAAGCTGGGGTGCAAGTAAGAACGCTGTCAGTTCAGTTCCTACTACTGACATACTTTTGGAATGAGTGGTCTGCATAACCTGCCTGCGTACCAATTATGAAAAACACAGGGAGATTCCTTTGAATGAGTCCCTGAATATTCTTTAATAACTCTCGCTAGGACAAAGCAATCTGAACGAAACAACGTGCAATGTGCTCCTCAGTGTATGGAGCTTGGAACAAGCCGGGATGCCCCTGTGTCAGAGCGATGAAGTAGGCGCTGAACAGTCATCGTGACGTTTAACCTCCATTTGCAAATTCTGGGTGCATACCACCCGTACCCCTTCTCTCAGTCACTCGACTTCTCATCAGGATGGTGGTGTACAGTATTGAGCAGCACGTCTTCATGGTGTGAACCTATTGAGTCACTAATTCGTTTAAGCGATGTCAGAATCAACTGGACGATCGTGAGTTAACGAAAGGTTACGTCCAGCAAGATGGAGTAACGTGTCACACATCGGCAAGGAGCATGACAGAAATTGAGTCCTTCTTCGGCAACAGAGTGATTTCAAAGGAGCTTTGGCCACCACGGTTGCAGGATCTGACACCATCAGACTTCTTCCTTTGGGGTATGCTCAAAGGAAAAGTCTATCGGAACAAGCCTCGCACTGTGGAAGATGTGAAGGATTCCCCCTGATTCGCTTGCTGATATGTTCAGGAACATAGAGTGCCACATCGAAATGTGTCTGGCAGAAAACGGAAACCACTTCCAGCATCGCATGTAGTGCAATCGATTACACATACGTCAAGGTATATAGCAATTTTTTTTGGTTCAGATTGTTTCATCCTAACGGGAGTTACAACAGAATATTTAGGGTCTCTTTCGACTGAATCTCCCTGTGTATACATGTAAATAATTGTAACATGTCTAAGTGTTTGTAAATCTCTTTTGGATGGTGTTTCCAATAACAAGGTGCTTGATGAGTCTCAGCAAGCAGTGCAATGACTTAAGACCTTAAAACTGTAATGCTGCTGATTCATTTCCCATCTCTGCCTCATTGTTTGACCCTTAGTCACTTAACCTGACCTTCTTAACTCAATGAACCTTAGACACATGAAATAAATTACCAAATAGGGTGGCGGAGAGTAGGACTTCAGGGATCTCAGCTTGATTTTATTTTGAAGACTCCAGATGAATAGAATGAATGAGCACGCTGGGTTGAATGGCCAGTTCTTGTCACTACTGTTCTAATGTCTTATTGATCCACCTGGAAATAATATCTGTAAGTTACCTTGGACAAATCCATCAGATAAAGAAAAATATAACACAACACTTTTAAGGTAACCCATAACAGTGTTCTGAAGGACACTACACAAAATAAAGCTTCTTTGTTTTTAATGATGAGATCCAATGTGGTATCAAGCAAATCAGTGTCATATTGGGACCCATCAGGAGATATGACGGGGGCGGCCAGGAATGGTGATCCTTCTAGGTCAATTTGTGCCCTCAGAAGAAGACTTAATGGCATCAACATAAACACAAAGGACTCTTTAAAAGCTACTGTAGGTCCTCCAGGGAAACAAAGTCATATTAAAAAGATTTTAGAAGTGTACCTTGAGTTGGACAGGTACTAATACTTGACTTACACCTATTTCTGCCAGGACAGGCTTTACATTGATAAAAAGTAAAAGGTTTCAGATAAGTTTATAGATCATGTGATGACAGTCCATAGACCTGCAGGCTAGGTGGATTGGCATTGCTAATTTGGGCTGTGTGTGTGTTCTCTCTGCAATGGGCTGACACCTTGTCCAGGGGATATCCCTTCCTAGCACCCTATGCTTGCTGTAATAGGCTCCTGCTGCCCCGCAACCTTGTTCTGAATAAAGCAATTTATAAAGATGGATGATTCAGATTCAGACCTGGAGTGACATCATGTAGTGAGAAATGTTCTAATGCTTTCATACAAGCTGTTTGAAATGTTATATCTCAGAGTGACTTACTGCAAGTTCAGGTGCGGTGATATTTTGGGTACTATGGAGAACTGGCTTACACCTCATAGTTCAGATGCTATTACAACTGCTAGACACGTCTCATCAGACTGAGTGGAAAAAGCAGGAGGGGGACTGAAAATTTTGCTGAACACGCAAAATTGAAAAAGGGAGCACAGTACAATTAAACCAAAATGTGGGATGAAGATATTGAAATGTGGACTGAGTTTGTCCATTTCATGGCCCAGGAAAGTAAGTTACATTGTGCTGGCTGTTTCAGCAACAGAAATGATTTTGGTCTGCCACTAATATCTTAACGGTGGTGACTTCAAACAAGAAATCAACGTTCTATTAGGCAAGTTTTATTTGTGGACGCAACAGACCTCTATCTATTATATAGTGCCTTTCACATCTATCTATCTATCTATCTATCTATCTATCTATCTATCTATCTATCTATCTATCTATCTATCTATCTATCTATCTATCTATCTATCTATCTATCTATCTATCTATCTATCTATCTATCTATTGTGGCCAGTAATGACAGTTCCACGAAAAGAAATTTTGGGGCACCAACCAAGTCATCCCATTTAATGATTACAAGTCCAACAAAATTTAATGTCCTTGAGCATACTAGCCCTCCAAATATCCAGGCAAATTAAAGTAAGCCACTGATGCTCAGTCATATCTCAGGAGCTCCATCTCTTGTCAAAAATGACACCTTCTTCTAGGAAGCCCAAGCTTTTAGTCGGAGTAAACAGGTAGGGGTGGAGTCAGTTGCCCTCACTTGGCAGTTTCTAACCACTGTCGAGAGAGGAGATGATAATGTGAGCAATAACACCCACCTCTCGTCCTGGAGGTTTATTATACACTTCGACAGAGCCTGTAAGGAGATACTCCAATGCGTACGTGTGACACGATCCATCTATGATGGGATAGACTGGTGAATCTAAAGCTCTGTAAAGCCAAACATATGATACCACTGTTTCAATTATTTAGAATAGTGAATTCCAGTTTACTATCCTTTAGTGTGATAAATACAAAACCATATTTTCCTTGATTGACAACTGCAGTTCACAGTCAGGTTATTAGTGAGTCATTTAGGTTCATCATATGAAGCAAAAAGAAAACTGAGATCAGTCAGTTTGTGGTAAAAAGAGCAAACAAACTTATCTTGTTATTTCAATGCTCTACAAGAACTTCTAAGGTTTTTTTATTTAAATGCGTAATTAGTCAACTAACCTTAAGGGGAAAACATTTTGCGGTATATGTTATGAACCCAACAAGCCCATCTGTTTGGTTCAAACAGCTGTCTTCATATCCTTTGTAATTTGATTATGAGGGCTTACAGAAATCTGATGAAGCAAGTTTAAGAACACACATGTTGTGATGCTATAGCTTCACCTTTTTACTTTTCCTAATATATATAACTTTCGACCTGTAGGTGGTGTCTCAAAGCCCCAAACCCCAAACACAAACATACAGACACAAGCCCCAGGTTCAAGCATTGTTCATTTTAAAGAGAACACCTTAAACAGGTTTCTTCCACAAATCACAGTCACAAGCACAATGCAATTTCTTTGCTTTCTCTTTCTTCTTCTCTACTCCTCTTCAAGGGTGCTCTTCCTCCTCTGAGGTGACACAGAGCAGCTTCTTTATACCAGACTCAGCAGTACGTCCAGAGTCACAACATTGTACAAAGGAAGCATTTTTGGGTCTCCTTAAATTGGAGGAATCATCTCCTGCCAGTTCACTGTGAAGACACCCAAGGACCCCAGCTGCCCATTGGGACTGTAACTCCCATGGAGCCTTGTGGGTATGAACATGGGACATCTACCAGATGCTGGCACCCATTCTGTTGAAGGAGCACTTGGCCCCAGGAGGCAATCTCCTTCTATCTTTCCATTACAAAGGTAATGAACTACCCATTCCGTCCAGTGCCCTCCATGACAAATTATATATATACACTACAATATATAAATATATGTTTGTTTATTAATAACAGGTGAAAAAAATAAAATGGCTTTAGTAGCAAAATAAACAGCACAAGCGCAAGAAGGTATCCAAGAGAATTATAGCCTCTGATGGCCCTCTATTAAGGGTCTGTCTGCAGAACTTCATCCTCTTGTAGGCTCGCGTCAAGATTGAGACGCCTCCTTTATATTGTTTGGACCAGATGAGTAGGGACATCTTGGAGTGATGAGGGCAGAGTCACTCACCATCAAGGGGTGTCTTCTCAGAGCTGTGGAGGGAAAAGACAAGACAACAGTGCCCCCTCTCATCCTGGGGTGGTATTATATAAATACTGTAAGTCAATAAAGTGATCCACAGACACAAATGTGTTCAAACATATATATTGTGGCCATGTATAGGAATGACGGTTGGGACACCATCTGGGTCATCACAATTACTAAGGGAAAGTCCTACAAAAATATACAATAAAATACAGTACAATACAATTTATTTTTGTATAGCCGAAAATCACACAAGACGTGCGGCAATGGGCTGTATCAGGTCGTGCCTTTTGACAGCCCCCCAGCCTTGACTCTCTAAGAAGACAAGAAAAAAGTCCCCCCAAAAAAAACCTTGGGAAAGGCAGTTCAAAGAGAGACCCCTTTCCAGGTAGACTGGGCGTGCAGTGGGTGTCAAAAAAAAGGGGCAATTACAATACAATACACAGAACAGAACACAAGTAACCCTTAATAAAAAATAAAATAGTTCAACAGAAATATTACAAGTACAGAGCATGATATCACATAATAGGATTTGGATTTGTTTAGAGTCCTAGAGACCTTGGCCATCAAACTGCCTCCCCCTATTGGCTGTTCCACAGCTGAGTCAGTGTTGGGCCAGCCAATCTGATGAAAGGACCCCTCTACCGAATGATTCCTGCGATCCTCCATCAGAGATGACTTTACTTTAGGCAGGCAAAACAACTTGGCAGCTGGGCAGAGGCACCAAGTGCCACATTTGAGTACCAAGAAAAGAAACAGAATAAGTGAGGGTTAGTAACAAAATATAACTATCATATTACTTATGTTTTAGTGCTAATGACTAACAACAGAGATGCAGTCTGTACAGTTAATCAGCAGCTCTAGTCAGGGTGTGCTAAACTGAAGTCTTTAGCCGGGATTTGAAAGCTGAGACCGAAGGGGCATCTCTTTTAATAACAGGCAGACCATTTCACAGTTTAGGGGCCCTGTAATATGCCTCTTGACTTCAATAGGTAGCCCTACTTGACAAATAACAACAGTAGTAATTCGACTCTTTGTCGTAGTTCGCTCAGTTTGCAAATGATGCCTCCTTCTTCGCAGCTGGACTTCTTACATCATGCAAACTGGAAGGGGCATGGCTAAGTGCCGTCACTGTGCAGTTTCTCAGTGTTCTGGGGAGAGAAGGTTAAGAGAATATTAGCAACAGCACCTCCTCTAAACCCGATTTGCTTTCACATACCTCGACTGAGCACGTAAGGAGATCTTCCGATGCGCATGTGTGACAATATTTACATATATATTTCTCTATTATAAAAGAAAATCTTGGGACGAGACAAGACTTTTTTTCCTGAGATGAGACGTGATCTTTAAAAGAGACATCTTTTGAAGAGAGACAGAGAGACACTTTCACATCCCGCAAGACGGTCAAGTCACGTCATACTTACAACCTTTGGAAGCAAGTCCCATGAGACGGTGGCTTTTGCAAGTCATGCCCTACTTATTTTCAAATAAGACCACAGTCATCTAACCTCTCAGTTGTTGGAATGCTTTTTGGCAGACACACTTCTTGTGCTGTCAGCTCTTAAAAATTGTATATGTTCTAGATGACACGTCAATGACTAAGTGAAAAAGAAAGAGCAGCGAGTTGAAAAGAGACCCAAAAGCGTTGGAGAGAAAAGAATGCAAAAAAGAAAACAAAAAAGAACAAAAATAATCTATGTGGAAATTCTGAAAATAAGGAAAGTAATAAACAGCCCATCCCGCCAGACTAGAATTTGTGCCAAGAGATTTAACCACAGCTGGAAAAAGACAAAGTAGAACATCGTAAAGAATTCAAAAATATTGGCGCGATACACATGTAGAGCAGGTCAGAGATAATGAAAGTAGGAAGATTCGAAAGTCTCAAAAAAATTATAGTAAAGATCGCATTAGCGCAAACAAGCGGAAAATATTGCTCAGTGAAATAACGGAATAGGATGTCTGGGGGAGAAGAGAGACAAGGCTTTTATATGTTTGAAGCGCTGTGTGAGATGTAGGTCACGTGGCACGGCAGCAGCAGCAAGCCAGCGGCTGATCGAGCAAAGAGGAGGTAAAAAAAAAACAGTATTTGTTTCTCATTGTATCACCGTTTAAGAGGGTGTTTCGGAGGTGTGGCCGCGTCTCCTTGGGGTGTGCTCAGCCCCCCTCTTCACAATAACACGTAGCACTGGCTTGGGGTAGGCATTGGTGAGCGAAGTGAGCAGGGGGCGAAGCGCCCTAGTACATATAAATACAATCCAGGGCTGGCAAGAAAAGCTCAAACTGCCGTAACCATGAACTGGATTAAGCATGTCAGGCAGTGGATGGAGCTCAGGGTCAAGTGAGGATTGACCAGCTTTAGCCACCTGACCTCACTTGTTGTAACAAATGACATTCTTAATGAAACTTCTGCGGACAGCTACTACACAAAGATGGTTTATTTCAGCAGCATAGTTTGAAACAAAGCCATCAGAAATGCTCCATGAAGTCCAGTTAGTTGAATGTTGATCTGTTATGGCATAGAGCAAGAAAAAGTGATAATAAAAATACTAAGGGTAATAGTACCTGGAGGACATGCACGGTCATGGGTTGAACTCGGGTCTCTGGAGTCGTGAGGAAGCAGTTGTGACAATAAACCTTCACCAATCCACAGAGCAGCCTTTACTTACATATAGATTATTTGCTAATCTCCTTGAAAAAGTGAAACGTTATTATAATAACGTACTGTACAAAACTGTGCAAATGGAAATTCAATACGTGCGTCTCCAATGTCCATTTTTGTCAATTTTCGCACAGCTTCTCCCAGCAAGGGGTCACAGGGGCAACAAGATAAGCAACGCAATCCATCACACTTTACTCAGCATCAGATTTTAGATCATCCAGGTCATCGGCCTCCTCCGTGATCTCCCCTGCACACCGTGCCCACAGGACATCCTGGTAAAATGATTAAACCATCTGCAGTGTGCTATTTGAGTCCCAGACATTTGCAGCAGGAGTTGGGTCCATGTTTTTGAAATTAAGTTGAATTGGTTCAGGTCGGGTGTCGTATTGCGCCAAGGGTGAGTCCAGTTTTGTTTAAGCAGCCTGCAGATTGCTATCTGTCTTTTTCCTTGACAGCTAAAAATGGGTCTTAAACTTGGTTATGATGTTATGGGTGGCTTCCTCTATTATTGTTTATTTTGTGATACCTTATAAGATCTGAATGTATTATCACCGTTTATTTTTATTTATTTGCAGTTGCAGTATAGGCAGGTTAAGTAACTGGCTGAGGGGGTCACAAAATAAGGCAGGGACAGGAACTCCAAGCAACATCCTTGTGGTTTAAATTGTGCCCGAGGAGCTGTGCCACACCTCATAGCACCTACCGTCCCTACAGGGCTCTTTGAAGTCTCTGCAGGACCCTCAGCCTTTCTATTTATCTCTCTTTTTCAGTAGTGTAGAAGTTAGCACTGATGCCTCACACCTCCATAGTCCGGGGTTTATACATTCTCCGTGTACAAACATTCTCAAAAGGAAAAAAAAAACAAAACAAAAAAGGGCCGCGTTGCTTATTACGCTCTGAAAGTACAACGAAAAGAAAAAGGTGTAACTGGAGACGAGGGTGTTGGAGGTGCGGACAATGCAGTCCAGCTCTTTTACAGAGAGAATTGGAGGTATGTGTAATCTACAGTATGTCATTTACCAGCAACAACAACAACACCAATATTTATTTTTAGAGCATATTTTCATACAAGGAATGTAGCCCAAAGAGCTTTACACAATTTACAAGAGAAAAACAAAACAGCAAATTACAAAAATTTAAACTAAATAAATAATATATCAAAAATAGATAATAAAGAATTAATATGTGCTTGCATAGCACAGATATAATCCTAATTTGCAGTCTATTCAGATAAATCCAATCCTATGCTCAGATGGCCAGGAAGGACAAAAAATGCTGTAGAAAAATAAAAATTTGCAGGGGTTCCAAGGCCAAAAGACCACGCAGCCCCCAGTGGCCATTCTACCTAACATAAAGGTGCTAAAGTCAGTCTTATTATTTTATTAATCTTTATTATTCAGTGCAGTTGGTCTTGTAGACAGTTAGAGTATCTACTTTTATTCCACCGTCACAAGTGGCGGCACAGGACTTTGATCAGGTGGTGGTGATGGTGCCATTAAATATCTCTACAATGAAGGCTGAAAAGAAAAACAGAGAAAAGTAGAAATTAATAATGGTAGTATATCGAAGTATCCTCTATAGCAAAGAAGTTATGATCTGTTAAAAGTAGAACAGAAATGAAGTAAGAAAAGGCCACATTGGAAAAGGGGCTTTTTAATAGTTTTCCTAATTGATCCATGGTATTACCCTGGGACATCTCTGTAGGTTAAATATTTCAGATTTTGGGTGCCTAACAGCAAAAGGCTGCCCCACCACTTCTTTTATGCTTGGCTCTCAGTGAAATAAGCAAACCTGTGTTAGACGATCTGAGGTCACGGACTGGGAATGTAAGGGGACAGGCACTCCAAAATATACGAGGGAGCAAGATTATTCAGAGCTTTACATACCACTAGCTGTAAAACCAAAACTAGAAACTATTGAAATTGTCAGAAAAAAAACTGAAATGCAGAATTGGAGGTTTCGTTTTGCGGACGTGCTTGCCTCCCTTGTCTATCAGTGGCTAAGCGAGTTTCTGTCTCCTCGGGGGTTTCGTTTTGCTGATGTGCTCGCCTCACTTGTGTATTATCAGCTAAGTGAGTTTGGCTTTCCTCGGTGGCCTCACTTTGGTGACGGAGTCACTTTCTTTCAGCTTCATGCTGTAGCCTCATACATCTTTCTCCTTTTGACTCATTAACTTGGGGCCTCCATGCACTGGGCCGGACAAACAGACACACACACTTCCACGCGTAGATGCTTATATATAAGATTAGTAGTATTTTAGAATCTATTCTAAAGGACGCGGGTAACTACTGTAACAATGCTAATGTGCTCAGATTTTCTTTTGCTGGTTAAGAATCTTGCTTCTGCATTTTGAATGAACTGTAACTGGTAGATGCCTTTTTTAGGTACCGTGGTGTATATTTTGGGTTATTTCATGCTACTTCAAGTAAACGTTTCTTAAGCTGCCTTTTGTCACTGGCCATTTAGATGTATGTGTGTTGTTATACAATTTGAAATCAAAAAGGTGAAAATGAGCAGGACATCGGCAATACCCAGTGCACAACACACTCCAACCAATGCACAATGAAATTTTAGAAGGACATCATAACATCAACGTTTCTGGCTTTTTCTTCTGGGGTAACCATAATGCTAAGGAGGCTACAAGAGAGTTTTTCAGATTTAAAAAATGTTTATAGTGCACTCCATTTGAATGAAACTGAACTGACCCAACAAATTTCCTTGAAGAATCTGTGTATCAAATGTCAACCAAATCAGTCCACTCAGCGCCTAGCCGTTTCATGCATACTGACTAACGTCATCATGCCAGTGGGGGACACCTAAAAAACCCAATTAATTGTTTTTCATCATTATAGAAGTGTGTCGCTGTGATTGACTCGATTAACGGACCACCAGCAATGGCCTACCTGCTCGTCAACTGACTAGACAGGATTGTGACCCTGAGAATTCCTCCAGTGCTTCCAAGAACATGTGAATCACGGTGCTCAAAATAGGAGATAGAGGTTAATTGTTTTAAATCAGATGTTCACTTCAGCTTTCTGGTTTATGTTTAATTTTAGCACAAACATCATGTTTTTGTCATTACACCGGATTATCCAAGAAAGTGTCACTACGTGGTGAAACTATGTCACGTGTATGGGTGGCGTCCAACAGAGAATACTGAGAGAACAAAGGGAACCTTCTGCAGGCTATTAAGAAGTGATTTGTGAGGTGTTAGGAAGACACAGAAAAGACGCTCCTTCTACAAGAACTCTTAAAGCAGGGCTTCTTAACCTGAGGTCCGTGGATGGACTAGGGGGTCCATGGATGGGTTTCAGGGGGTCCGTGAGGGTCAGTTAAAAATTAACATTTATATTCACTATACAGCCCAGTGCTGCTGATTTAATAGAGTAGATGTAGTAGTAGTAGTAGTAATGGTAGTTGAAAACATAGTAGTAGATCTGTTTTAATTTCCACAAGAGGATTGTATTTCATAATTATAATGGGGGGCCATTACTTTTTGCATAAAACTTTAAAGTTTAATAATACTTTGTCTATGTCATATATGTATGAGACAAACAAATCTCAATAAATAAAGTACCTTATATTCATTGCATGCAAAGTTGTGTTTGTATGAATATTTCTAGGGAAGGGGGTCCATAGCTTTCATCAGATTCTTAAAGGGGTCCATGACTCAAAAAGGTTCAGAATCACTCTTTTAAAGTGTACTCTGTGAAGGCACCTTGAGAGGTGGTTCTCTGACGTGCACTGGAAGTACCGTATCTGATGAAGGTTAAAGCCTTGGCAACCTTTAATAAGAATGTGGATTAGATGTTTGGACAAATTAGCTAGTAGCTCTTATAACACAGGGTAAGAGAATGTTGCTTTTTTGCCACTTGAATCAATATAGGTGACTCTTGCTGTATTTGTCGTGCTAAATTCAACTATCTAATCTGACTTTCTCTATCTCACAAGGATTTTAGGAGACACACTATTCAAATTTTTCAATAAACGTACATGCTGGGAGTGTCACACCTCAAAGGTAAACGTATAGAATCGTTTGCTGTACTTGGACTCAGAAATATCCCTCTTAAGGGTCCACCAGTAGTCAGCAAGCATACTGGGGCTCCACCTGCCTTGGTATCACTTTTCCGTTTCAGAAAGTGTCCTGATAAAACCGTTCACCATGCTCGTCTCTGACCACTCAGGGATTTCCAGGGGAAAAAATTTAGATGACAATCCAAGAAATCAATTTTTAAAGATTTAATGGCTTTTTTCATCATTGTGTTATTAAAGGTGGGCCATTTTGGATGCTACTAGCCCAGGCCTCCTCCCATGCTTGTTGCATATTGAAGCCCGCTGCAGTTTGTTGTTCTGCAAGGCCAAGTGATGGTTTTCTTGACTTTAACGGAATCGGCAGAGCACTGAGGTTGTCATTTCAGTCAAGCAGCTCATAATTTTTCATTATTTTGTCAAACTCATGGAGTAAAACTTGTTTGCACTGGAAATATGTTACTGAGTGTAGGGAGCCACTCAGCGTGTGTTGAGTACACGATGGCTGGGACAGTTCTCATGGTGGTGTTCAGTTGTTTGTTGTTTCTTTGGTGTGTTCACTATTGAGCCAAATGGAGCACAATGTTCTGCTGCTGATTACGCTAGGGCCAAGGATGACGTTTGATGGCAACTTGCAGATTCTCCCCGAGAAATGGAAACCGACTTCTGGAAATGGTTATCTCTTATTTTCAAGATTATGTGCCCACTGTAATCCATCCATCCATCCATTTTCCAACCCGCTGAATCCGAACACAGGGTCACGGGGGTCTGCTGGAGCCAATCCCAGCCAACACAGGGCACAAGGCAGGAACCAATCCCGGGCAGGGTGCCAACCCACCGCAGGACACACACAAACACCAAGCACACACTAGGGCCAATTTAGAATCGCCAATCCACCTAACCAGCATGTCTTTGGACTGTGGGAGGAAACCGGAGCGCCAGGAGGAAACCCACGCAGACACAGGGAGAACATGCAAACTCCACGCAGGGAGGGCCCGGGAAGTGAACCCGGGTCCCCAGATCTCCCAACTGCGAGGCAGCAGCGCTACCCACTGTGCCACCGTGCCGCCCCCACTGTAATCTTATTGTTTTATTCTGAGCTGATGGGATAGGAACCCAGCTTGGTCTTCGGTTGTAGACTTCAGTCCTCAGTCATAGTAACAGCTACATGAGCGTGATAGTGATCAAATTGTTGTGCGGTCTAAGCACTGAGGGTTTGTTCAGTACATGTTGCCAAATAACATTGGAAACATTGGGTGCAGAAAGGTTCTCGTCTATCAGGAAGATTGTGACACATGTAAATGAATTATACTGCCTTGTACACCTGGTAAAATTACAGTAAATATTATGATTTGAATTAGAAACAAAAACAGCTTCATCGGGTACTGAATGTTTCAAAGACAATATGTTGGTAGGTATGGGTGTAAGCCTTCTTCTTCTTTCGGCTGCTCCCATTAAAGGTTGCCACAGCGGATCATCTTCTTCCATATCTTCCTGTCCTCTCCATCTTGCTCTGTCACACCCATCACGTTCATGTCCTCTCTCACCACATCCATAAACCTTCTCTTAGGCCTTCCTCTTTTCTTCATCCCTGGAAGCTCTATCCTTAATATCCTTCTCCCAATATACCCAGCATCTCTCCTCTGCATATGTCCAAACATACACAATCTCACCTCTCTGACTTTGTCTCCCAACCATCCAACCTGAGCTGACCCTCTAATGTCCTCATTTCTAATCCTGTCCATCCTCGTCACACCCAATGCAAATCTTAGCATCTTTAACTCTGTCACCTCCAGCTGTGTCTCCTGCTTTCTGGTCAGTGCCACCGTCTCCAACCCATATAACATAGCTGTTCTCACTACCGTCCTGTAGACCTTCCCTTTCACTCTTGCTGATACCCGTCTGTCACAAATTACTCCTGACACTCTTCTCCTCTAATTCTACCCTGCCTGCACTCTCTTCTTCACCTCTCTTCCACAATCCCCGTTACTCTGTACTGTTGATCCCAAGTATTTAAACTCATCCACCTTCGCCAACTCTACTCCCTCATCCTCACCATTCCACTGACCTCCCTCTCATTCACACACTTGTATTCTGTCTTGTTCCTACTGAGCTTCATTCCTCTCCTCTCTAGAGCATATCTCCACCTCTCCAGGGTCTCCTCAACCTGCTCCCTACTATCTCTACAGATCACAATGTCATCAGCAAACATCACAGTCCATGGGGACATCTGTCTAATCTCGTCTGTCAACCTGTCCATCACCATTGTAAATAAGAAAGGGCTCAGAGCTGATCCCTGATGTAATCCCACCTCCACCCTGAACGTTTCCATCACTCCTACCGCAGACCTCACCAAGGTCACACTTCCCTCACACATATCCTGTACAACTCTTACGTACTTCTCTTGGGTTAAAAAATCATAGAATAAGAATATAAAATGAACTTTATGACCAGGCAACATAGTTGCTGGGAATTTGTCTTGGTGTTATATCCATGCACAAAACAAAAGTAAATATAATGAACAGAATAAGGAAAAAAAAATAATGGTCACAACAGTTTGTAAAAAATAATCACGTAAAATAAAATAAAATCCAGCAAAAAAAAAAAAATGAGTTCAGGTTTGATATGAGGGACGTTCAAACAGTTTCCGCACTTTTTTTAATTTCAAAAATAAATGACATCACTTTTCTATATAGTCACCTTCCTTTGCAATGCAACACTCACATTCAACTCTCCTGCAACCTCTTCAACTGATATTCTTCTGTTTTTGTGAATCACTTCCAGGGTTCTTTCTTCATTCCTCGTGGTTTTGGCTGTAGCTGGACGTCTGGAGCTCTCTGCATTCGTCACACTAGTGCGACCATTTTCAACCATTTCAATCCACTCACAGACGACTGTACGAGAGAGAACTTTATCCCCATACTGAGCACACATGCGGAGATGAATTTAAGCTCCTGGCACACCTTCTGCTCACAAAAAAGTGCGTGGCAAAACACTGTTCCTCTTTGGTGCAATTTCTAAGTTTCGCAGCCATCTTCCCCACAGGGTGACAACTCTTATAATAAACTGCAAGGGCAGCCGGCTTGCCAGACAGAGCTAGTCACCGATTACTACTCCTCCCACTTTCACCATTTCCAACGAAAATATAAAAGTGCGGAAACTTTTTGAACATCTCGCGTAGCTGCTGTCATCTGCTGTCAGGTCAATGAGTGCAGCCTCTCTGTGCCTCTCAGAACAATTTTGGACCTTTTTTTAAAAAGAGAAGAAGGAGAAAGGTGCATGGAGTTCATTCATAATGTGACCAGGCATGAGTGCATAAATCTAAAATTATGACAACTTAATGTCTACATTATCCAATGAACATTTACTTTATAATTTTACTGTATGCCCTATTTTGGGGTAGTAAATTTCTCCTATTTTAGGCAGCATATTTTTGAAGAGTTAACATAAAACCATAGCCCTAGGACACCATATATCAAGCCACTGCTGTCACTGCACATATATCATCAATATAGACAATGCAGGACAGAAGAAAAGAAAAATAAACATGAAAGACTGAAGTCTGAAATTAGCACGATGGATGTTAACAAATACAACATGCCCAGATGGCAGGAAAACTTAGAAGTACGTCACTGCTATTGTTTTCTTTCACTTTTAGGATGTTGTTAGTCAAGTTCTAAATAAATATCCGCCAACTCCACCATCAAAATTGTATCCACCCTATAAATTACTTATAAATCACACTGTTATGAGAGCTGGTACATATCTTGCCAGCTTTTGGGGTATGGAGGAAGCCAAACCTGCATTTTGATAGTCCATTCATCATTAAAAAAAGGCCAATTCAGAGTTGCCAGTGTGAACAGTAGGGGGCACCACTAAGCTCCCAAACCCCAGACATCCACGACCCAATACAACTAAAATAAAGTTTTAATCCACTCAGCCCAGTGCAATTGAAGAGCTCAGTTCCAAAATCAGCTAAGTACAAAAGATACATTTTGGAGATAAATAGGAAAATACATTTCAAGAAATTACAATCAAATTTTGAAACTTCTATTTGCTGAATGTTATTTGCTTCACATGTGAATGTCATTTACAGTATAGATGAGAAATCTGATTTTTTTATTTTTTGCAAATAAATAAAAAAAAAATGTATATTTGCAGGTTTTGGCCCAAATAAAGACTACGTTTTACATTTACTATAAGAAAGTTTCATCTTTACTCAAGCTGATCAAGAAATATTTAATAGAAAACAAAAAACTTCACCAAAATAAGTCTAACTAGTGTCCTAACAAAAATATTTACTGTAAATTCATTTACTGAATAGTACGTGGCAAGTTTGAGAAACCTAAAATTCAAAATGTTTGTTTACAGAACGGATATCAAATCTCGAGACGTTAATAGTCTATATCTTCATCGTCAAGCAAGGCGCTGAGTGGCTGCCCTTCTTAACAGATTTTGGAATTAATCTGGGTCCGTATTTAGCAGATTTTGAAACTAAATCCCTAAAACTATAGCGCTACACTGTTTCAAATAGCAGGTTTTGAAGCTCAAGCATATTTTCGGCGCATGACCAACTGCATGAAAAGTCACAATCACGTGTTCGCTAAATTTTACCAAAAGGTGTAATTAGCAGATTCTGGAACTCACATCTTCATTTACAGCTACAGCCAATATACAGACTTTTATGTTCTCTCTCCTTCAGTTTTCTCTCTTCTTCTGTCCTCTTTTGAGTGATGCCTTAAAAAAAAGCTCACTGCCTCTTTTGGATTGAGTCAGAGTCAGGAGGCAGTGGGCTTTTTTTTAAGCCCAACCTGATAATTACCTCCGGTCTCTCGTTCCAGTCCTCCCCTGACAGCGCCCTCTGGCGGACCCCAAAGGGTTGTCTTTCCGGGCTCCAATTCCTGTGTAACCCTGCAGGTGTCCTAATTGGGTTTAGCCCTGAGGAACACTGCCACCTGCCATATAAGGGAAAGACCTGCTCTTAGTGAGTCCATTTTCCCTTTCCTTCCATTATGGCCTCCTGACCAGTTATGATTCCTTCCTTTATCCCAGCAAGCATGCCTGTCCTTCCTCTGGTGCACCCACACCAGTTAACACAGAAATGTAGAAGGAGAGATGGGTGCCCAAAGGGGAAACATGCAAACTCTGCAGAGACAATGCCTGAGCCGGAATTGGAATAAAGTGCTCCACAAGCTCCACTTTACACAGACAGTTGAATAAATAAATATATACAAACACAAAAAAGATTAACAGAAATCAAATAACTAACATTTCATTAAATCTGATGTAAGGTGTTAGGATGTACAACTATCTCAAAACTCAAAAAACTCAAAGCCTAGCCCTCAAAGCTTCAGTTGTTACATTAGACAATGTAAACCAAGAGAGAGGAGAGCAGTAAAACCCCTGGTCCAAAAATAACAAAAAGCAGTATTCATTATTATTTTTAACATATAGTTAAATCAGTTATTCGAAAAACTGAAGAACAAATACTAAAAGTGTGGATACGGTTTGTCTCATGGGAAGTTAAACAAAATGAAGTCCAAATCCTGGAATCATAACTCCAAAGGCCAATTCAAAATTTAGAAAATCATTCAAGGGCACCCCCATATACAAAACTCAAATCCAAAAACCAAAATTCCAAGAGACCTGAACAAATATTAGCAAATGCCAATGCCGCCGGATTAGCACTGAGGTTTCTGTAATAATTGCACAGAAAGAAACATTAGTGGATGGTTTTTGAGTAAGGATAAGAAGATGTATGTCAGGAAAGTAAGCAATGGTTGATATCAGTACGTAAGAAAATTAGTTTTTGAGCAGAGTCCACAACGTGAAGCAGAAATCAGGGTAAAAAAAAGGAGGTAGCAAGAGAGTTGGTAGTTAGAAAAATGATTCATATTTATTAGTCAAAACCCAAAGCAAGAATTGAAGTTAGGTAACTAAAACAAGTGAAAATCAGGAGATCAAATACAGTGGTGTGAAAAACTATTTGCCCCCTTCCTGATTTCTTATTCTTTTGCATGTTTGTCACACAAAATGTTTCTGATCATCAAACACATTTAACCATTAGTCAAATATAACACAAGTAAACACAAAATGCAGTTTTTAAATGATGGTTTTTATTATTTAGGGAGAAAAAAAAATCCAAACCTACATGGTCCTGTGTGAAAAAGTAATTGCCCCCTTGTTAAAAAATAACCTAACTGTGGTGTATCACACCTGAGTTCAATTTCCGTAGCCACCCCCAGGCCTGATTACTGCCACACATGTTTCAATCAAGAAATCACTTAAATAGGAGCTGCCTGACACAGAGAAGTAGACCAAAAGCACCTCAAAAGCTAGACATCATGCCAAGATCCAAAGAAATTCAGGAACAAATGAGAACAGAAGTAATTGAGATCTATCAGTCTGGTAAAGGTTATAAAGCCATTTCTAAAGCTTTGGGACTCCAGCGAACCACAGTGAGAGCCATTATCCACAAATGGCAAAAACATGGAACAGTGGTGAACCTTCCCAGGAGTGGCCGGCCGACCAAAATTACCCCAAGAGCGCAGAGACGACTCATCCGAGAGGTCACAAAAGACCCCAGGACAACGTCTAAAGAACTGCAGGCCTCACTTGCCTCAATTAAGGTCAGTGTTCACAACTCCACCATAAGAAAGAGACTGGGCAAAAACGGCCTGCATGGCAGATGTCCAAGACGCAAACCACTGTTAAGCAAAAAGAACATTAGGGCTCGTCTCAATTTTGCTAAGAAACATCTCTATGATTGCCAAGACTTTTGGGAAAATACCTTGTGGACTGATGAGACAAAAGTTGAACTTTTTGGAAGGCAAATGTCCCGTTACATCTGGCGTAAAAGGAACACAGCATTTCAGAAAAAGAACATCATACCAACAGTAAAATATGGTGGTGGTAGTGTGATGGTCTGGGGTTGTTTTGCTGCTTCAGGACCTGGAAGGCTTGCTGTGATAGATGGAACCATGAATTCTACTGTCTACCAAAAAATCCTGAAGGAGAATGTCCGGCCATCTGTTCGTCAACTCAAGCTGAAGCGATCTTGGGTGCTGCAACAGGACAATGACCCAAAACACACCAGCAAATCCACCTCTGAATGGCTGAAGAAAAACAAAATGAAGACTTTGGAGTGGCCTAGTCACAGTCCTGACCTGAATCCAATTGAGATGCTATGGCATGACCTTAAAAAGGTGGTTCATGCTAGAAAACCCTCAAATAAAGCTGAATTACAACAATTTTGCAAAGATGAGTGGGCGAAAATTCCTCCAGAGCGCTGTAAAAGACTCATTGCAAGTTATCGCAAACGCTTGATTGCAGTTATTGCTGCTAAGGGTGGCCCAACCAGTTATTAGGTTCAGGGGGCAATTACTTTTTCACACAGGGCCATGTAGGTTTGGATTTTTTTTTCTCCCTAAATAATAAAAACCACCATTTACAAACTGCATTTTGTGTTTACTTGTGTTATATTTGACTAATGGTTAAATGTGTTTGATGATCAGAAACATTTTGTGTGACAAACATGCAAAAGAATAAGAAATCAGGAAGGGGGCAAATAGTTTTTCACACCACTGTATGTGTAATAATCCGCATGCCATGTTCTTAGAAGATATGTGTAAACATTACAACATAAGAATAATCTAGACGAGAACAGGCCATTCAGCCCAACAAACTTGCTAGTGCTCTCCACTTAACTCTTTCCAAAATAACATTAAGTTGAGTTTGGAAAGTCCCTAAAGTCCTGCTGTCTACCACACTACTTGGTCACTTATCCCAAGTGGCTATCGTTCTCTGTGTGAAAAAGAAAACCTTCCTAATGTTTGTTTGAAAGTTACCCTTCACAAGTTTCCAACTGTGTCTACATGTTCTTGATGAACTCATTTTAAAGTCACAGTCTTGATCTACTGGACTAATTCCCTTCTTAGTTTTAAACACCTCAATCATCTCTCCTCTTAATCTCCTTTTTCTTAAAATGTAAAGGTTCAGCTCTTTCAATCTTCCATCTATCCATCCATCCAGTATCCAACCCGCTATATCCTAACTACAGGGTCACGGGGGTCTGCTGGAGCCAATCCCAGCCAACACAGGGTGCAAGGCAGGAAACAAACCCCTGGCAGGGCACCAGCCCACCACATCTTTCAATCTTTCTTCATAATTCATCCCCTGTAGCTCTGGAATCAGCCTAGTTGCTCTTCTCTGGACCTTTTCTAGCGCTTCTATGTCCTTTTTGTATCCTGGAGACCAAGACTGCACCCAGTACTCCAGATGAGGCCTCACTAGTACATTATAAATCTTGAGCAGAACCTCCTAATATTTTGTGTAATCCATGTTAGTGTGGTCTAAGCCTTGGCTTCACATATTCACATCAAGGTCTGTGAATAACAATAGATGTTGCCCGTAACATTTTCACATAGCTGAAATCTTCTTGTCAAGTTGTTGGTCCTTTTTCCTGTATTCGGTATCACGGTTACAGATGTACATTTCATAAGGATGCTTTCTGTAAGTCATTATTATGAGTTATCAGTAGACAACTGAAGCATAGATGCTAACCTAGGAATAGCGTGTTATTTTTCCTTACTTTGTTAATTTTTGCAGAGAGGTCTTATATTTAGTAGGGTCTGGCCTTGCATTATTTGTTGCTAGAATAAATTTTGGCCCCTCATGACACAGGCTTTCCTCTCGGTACCCTCGGTTGTTCCTCTGACATCCCCAAAGATGTGTGAATTTGGTTAACTGGCAATTCCAGACTGGCCCTACTGTATACGTATGTTGCCATGTGTGTGTATGCAATGCTGGTGCAGAGTTATTTTGCCCCCTAGACCAAGCTTACACCAAGCAACTGTTCAGTAGCTACCCGGTGTGGATGAGTGTTTCCCTTCCTTACAATTTGCACCCTAGGTACTGTAAATGCCTAATTCACCTTAATGGTGGTGCTGGCCCTGTGTGTATGATTGGGGTCTGTTTACTGCATTCAGCCCAGTGTTACTAGGATAGCCCATATCCCCTCCATGACCCTGAATTAGGTTAATCAGGTCTGAGAATGTTATGTAATGTTATAAAAATATGAATTCTATAACTAAATGCCAACAATAGTAAAACCTGCATGTGCCAAGAATGAAAGTTTTCTAAATTATCCTAGGGGTACAGCAGTCCCAGCGGAAATTAAGCAAAACTGCTTTCACAACAGAAACTGGAACGTTTTTGTTCATACACAGGGTCATGAGAACCTGGCCTAATCTACCGAAGCATGTAGTTAAAATGGATATTCTGATGACTGTCAGAACCCAACTCAATGACATATTGGAAAAATTTATTTTTTAACTGACATAGGGAATTTGATAAACAGAATGGTCTTCTCTTTTCTGTATACACAGTGGATTGAGAAAGTATTCAGACCCCTTCCCTTTTTCACATTTTGCTAATGGTGCAGCCAAGTGCTAAATTAATTGAATTTTTCCCCAGCATCAACCAACCTTCAGTACCATAGAAGGACAAAATAAAAACAGAATTTTAGTATGTTTTTGCTATTTTATTAAAAATGTAAACTAAAATATCACCTTGCCACAAGTATTCAGAGCCTTTGCTACAATATTTGAAATTTGGCTCAGGTGCATCCCTTTCTATTGATTATCATTGAGATGTTTCTACACCTTGTTTGGTGTCCACCTGTGGTCAGTTCAAATGGCGGGACTGAGGAAAGACACACACACTTGTCAATCGAATGGCTCAAAACCAAGCCATGAAGTTGAAGGAATTGCTTGCAGAGCTATCTTCATTGATATGTTTTGTCAAAGATGAGACAACAAGAATTGAAAAAAGGTTTGCGGCAGCCACCCATATAATTTTTCCTGGCAATGAAAGAGTTAAACTGGGAGTTCATTATGTACAGATATGAGTGCAAAACAGAACTGACTTAAGGAGGCAAAGGTTTTAAGGAAGAGCAGAGAAAGTGAAGTCATCGGAGCTGGAACTGGAAGTGAGATCATCAGGGCCGGAACAGGAAGTGAGATCATTGGACCAAGACAGAATTTCCCATGAATAGTCTGCAGTGGAAAGAGAGAAAGGGTCAATACACTCCACCACCCCCTGGTCTGTCGTGAAATTACCCTCATTCAGCCTTTTAGCTGCCTCCCATGCGCACGTGTGTGACAGTTTGTACACCTTCTTTGGTTTCCACCCGTGGTCAGTGCAATTGATTGGACATGATTAGGAAAGGCCCACGTAATGTCTACAGAAGTTGCAATCTATTTTTCTATATATATATATATATAAAATCCAATGTCTATCTGTCTGTATGCCTGTTCGCTTTTCACGAGAGAACTACTTAACGGATGTAGATCAGGTTTTTTTCAATAATTTGCTTGAACATTCCAGTTGATTTAGCGATACTCTCATCGTGCTAAGTATCACAATTTTCTTGCGGTACCAAATTATTTGTGCGAATCTGAGAGAGAGGTTGCAGACCGAGGAGAGGGAGGCTAGGCCCTCCTCACTCACGCGCCAGCTTCGGGGCATATCTTACATCCGCTTAGCTAGCAAAAAAAAAGAACTACTTAACGGATTTAGATTGGGTTTTTTTCTAGAATTTGCTTGAACATTCCGGATGATTTTGTGACTTCTCTCATTGCGCTAAGTATCATAGTTCGCTTGCATTGGCAATATATTCGTGCTAATCCGAGACACAGGCTGTGGAATGAGGGGAGGGGGAAGCGTGATGTCAGGAGTAGGAAGCCTGGCAGAGTCCTCCTCACTTAGTTGTAGTTGTTTCACTACTACGTGGGCAAAGCCGCAGGGGATGGCTAGAATATATATAAAATCCAATGTCTGTCTGTCTCTCTGTATGTCTGTTTGCTTTCACAAGAGAATTACTTAACAGATTTAGATTGGGTTTTATACTATAATGTGCTTGAATATTCCGGTTGATGTTGTGACTTCTCTCATCACACTAAGTATCATACTTCACTTGCTGTACCGATTTATTTGCGCAAATCTGAGAGAGAGGCTACGGGCTGAGGAGAGGGGGGGTGGGACCCTCCTCACTCATGCACCAGCCTACGTTCGAGTCACTCTACCTCTTGCCATGTGTTGGAGCATTCCTTGCCTCTGCTTAGCTAGCGTTACCTGTTTGTTCACCAGACATTATCATCTAGAGACTGTTAAAGAGTAACATTTGATGTTTTTGTGAGAGAGATCAGAGCTATGTGTGTTTTAGAGGATACCTGCTCACTGGCAGAGATATCACGGATGGATATCTCTCCATGCTATTACATCTTGCCTGAAGAAGGGGCCTGAGTTGCCATGAAAGCTTGCATATTGTAATCTTTTTAGTTAGCCAATAAAAGGTGTCATTTTGCTTGGCTTTTCTTTATATTCATAATGGCTAACACGGTACAACACCCTAGTACTTCTGATAGTACATGTAATTGTATTCTGGCATTTGGGAATGATTAGAAAAACACCCCATAAACAAAATTATGATGCGCTCTCTTTGATTAAGCAAATAAAAAGTACAAATACTCAAACTTTCAAAACATGTCTCTGAATGCCCCTGAATATTATGCCATGCATACATTTTCAAAATTGCTACAACTTGTAAAATGGTGAACAGTTTTGCTAAAAAAAAGTTTATTTGCATAGAGGTGTTAGGATATGAAACACAAACACATTTTGCCAGTCAGTATTAGGTAAAATGACATGCAAAATGTGATAGCAATCCTGCAGTTCTCAACAAGTTGGGATAAAAGAGTTATATCTTTGTTAATTCAGGCCATCAACATTTGCATTATCATTTTAATCAAATTTATTTAAAATTCATAATTGCAAAATAGAATGAAAAACAAAATGTTTATCTATCTATCTATCTATCTATCTATCTATCTATCTATCTATCTATCTATCTATCTATCTATCTATCTATCTATCTATCTATCTATTATATAGTGCCTTTTCTATCTATCTATCTATCTATCTATCTATCTATCTATCTATCTATCTATCTATCTATCTATCTATCTATCTATCTATCTATCTATCTATCTATCTATTATATAGTGCCTTATCTATCTATCTATCTATCTATCTATCTATCTATCTATCTATCTATCTATCTATCTATCTATCTATCTATCTATCTATCTATTATATAGTGCCTTTTCTATCTATCTATCTATCTATCTATCTATCTATCTATCTATCTATCTATCTATCTATCTATCTATCTATCTATCTATCTATTATATAGTGCCTTATCTATCTATCTATCTATCTATCTATCTATCTATCTATCTATCTATCTATCTATCTATCTATCTATCTATCTATCTATCTATCTATCTATCTATTATATAGTGCCTTTTTATCTATCTATCTATCTATCTATCTATCTATCTATCTATCTATCTATCTATCTATCTATCTATCTATCTATCTATCTATCTATCTATCTATCTATCTACCACTTTCTTCCATCATAACTGATATCCTGGCAGATCAGACGTTTGCTTTTTCTTTGCAGTTGCTGACCAGGCCCTTGATGCTCATCAGTGCCACTGTTTTGTTACTTTTGCTCTACATTGGTGTGTTTTTGTTTCTGTGCTGCTGCTCCAGAGACTACTAAAAGAGCAGGTGTGTGTTTGTTCCCCAATATTTGCATACCTGAGGCTAATTGCTCTTCTCGTCTGAACTTGGTTGAACATGATCAAAGTGCTGGCCTCAGAGTTTGATTCTGGCTATAGTGTGCAGTTTTCATCCTCTCTCTGTTTTTATGTGAAACATCTCCAGGAATTGTTTTTCTCTACTATGGTAATGTTCTGGTGTTTAAACTGTGAGTACATAATGCTAGGTTTTAGGTTAGTATGCAGTCTGAGATGGCTTACACTCATTGATGAGGTTTTTCTTTACAGCTCCCTGTTGAACTGTCCAGATTAATCCAGTTCATAGTGGGCGGTGTGAGATTGGTGCCCACCAGATATTATGTGTGTAAATTGTGACTCATGGCGGTTTACATACAAGACCTTGAGTTCAGCCTGAGTATAACAACTCTGGTCTTTAATTTCTGAAAACAGTACTTTGATAGGAAATAGTTAGATGTGTACTATATGGCTGATTTTTAATCATCTACCATTCAGTTTTTCAGTGTCCAACTGTAAGTCAGTGATTATTTAAACTTTTGTGATAACTTGGTTTGGCTGCACAACTTTCCCCAACTACATGTGGAAACGTTGTGTTTGTGGTCACAGTGGTAAAGTTTTGACCTTCATTAATCAGTTTCTCTTGCTGTTTTCTAGGAGTAAACTCCGTCAGTTACACTCACCTTTTACACCAAAGAAGAGCAGTGAGAAGTAATCAGCTTTTGAATGGGCTAAAGTTGTACCAAGGGGCAAAATCCCCAGAAGGTTTTCTGCTTAGTGTTTTACCACAGCCGAGTGCCTACAAATGTGTTCAAACATGGCTGATAACAAGTGTTAAGTGCAAAGAAGGTGAGGAACGCTGATGACAATATCGAGCAAGTCTTTACTGTGATTCTAAGGAACTGACAAGGATTGTGGCCCTTGGTACACCTTCAGACAATAAAGAGCAGATCACTGCTTGGTGCTCTACATGACATGATGTGTGACTTATTGAATTTTAGATTTAGTTCTTTGCTTCTGTTATCTCCAAGGAGCCAAAATGGCTACCACATCACGTGGTCACAGGAGTGAGCTCTCGGTAGCCATTTAGAACAGTTTAAAAATAGACT
This sequence comes from Erpetoichthys calabaricus, assembly GCF_900747795.2. Lineage (NCBI taxonomy): Eukaryota > Metazoa > Chordata > Cladistia > Polypteriformes > Polypteridae > Erpetoichthys > Erpetoichthys calabaricus. The sequence goes on along the minus strand of NC_041396.2, from coordinate 25,781,654 downwards.
TGGATGCCTTTCTGCTTTACTTTGGAAAAGCCACGTTCTTCTTCTTCTCTTCTTTTGTTTTCCAAATATCTAAATGTACTATACAGTACAGTCACGGCCAAAAGTTTGGGGAATGACCCAAGTATTGGTTTTTACCAAGTTTGCTGCTTCAGTGTTTTTAGATCTTTTTGTCAGATGTTTCTATAGTACACTGAAATAGAATTACAAACATTTCATAAGTTTCAAAGGTTTTTATTGACAATTCCATTATGTTTATGCAAAAAGTCAATATTTGCAGTGTTGGCCCTTCTTTCTTTTTCAAGACCTCTGCAATTTGGTTATTTATCTTGTTTCATTTCTCTACAGTCGAACTTTAGGCACATTAAGTACGTTAAGCACGCTCAGAAAACTGCATGCCATCTCCTATTTGCAAACATGTCTAACAGTCCATGCTAGCAAAAAGACAATTTCCTAACTGGCTTAATTAATGCTTTGCTTTACAAATATAGCTAAGAAAGTTCTGTTTCATGTTAACTGACAGGGGGCAGAGGGCTATACCATATTCCAGGGACTTCCCAAACCCAGTCCGGTCCTGGGGATCCCCTTTGGCTGCGGGTTTTTGTTCCAACCAGCTTTTGTTTTTAATTGGACTCCTGGGCTAATTAAGTGAACTGATATTTCCAAGATTCTGTGTTTTGGGAACAATATAGAAATTAGAAAACTAAGTTTGGTAAAAAATATATATATATATATATATTAAACAGTTATATGGGATAAAGTATTTTTATTTCTTTTTAACAATATTTTCATCTTGATGTTCATTCTATTTTTCTGGGTGTTCTAATTCTTTAATTAATCCATTGTTTTCTAATTAGTGGGTCTGACGCTAAGGTACTTGCAGCCTTTCGTGATTCAGTGTTGCTTGCCTGGCTGCCTGCTCTGCTTGTTTTTAATTAATTCATTTAATTCATTAATAAGATACAATGAAGGGGAAAAACTGCACAGAGAAAGGGCAAAATATAATGAAGTCAACAAGAGAGAGTTAAACATTTAAATCAATAGCAAAAGCAGAAATATTTCTAAATGTCTTATAAATGTAAAAATCATGCTGCTGTGCTTTCTTAATGTAGAATAAGAGAAGAGAAAAACAAAATTCCAGCTAATTAATTGAGATCAGTTGTTGTCACTGATTATAAATCTAGTTGAAGCAAAAACCCAAAGTCACAGTGGGCCCCCAGGACCGCCTTTGAGAACCCCTGGCTTTATACATTTTAATATATATATATATATATATATTTATGTATATACAGTAATCCCTCGCTATATCGCGCTTCGCCTTTCGCGGCTTCACTCCATCGCGGATTTTATATGTAAGCATATTTAAATATATATCGCGGATTTTTCGCTGCTTCGCGGGTTTCTGCGGACAATGGGTCTTTTCATTTCTGGTACATGCTTCCTCAGTTGGTTTGCCCAGTTGATTTCATACAAGGGACGCTATTGGCAGATGGCTGAGAAGCTACCCAACTTACTTTTCTTTCTCTCTCTCTTGCGCTGACTTTCTGTGATCCTGACGTATGGGGATTGAGCAGGGGGGCTGTTTGCACACCTAGACGATACGGACGCTCGTCTAAAAATGCTGAAAGATTATCTTCACGTTGCTACCTTCTGTGTGCAGCTTTTAAGTATGCTGCACGGTGCTTCGCATACTTAAAAGCTCAAAGGGCACGTATTGATTTTTTTCTCTGTCTCTCTCTCTCTCTCTTTGTCTGCTCCTGACGGAGGGGGTGTGAGCTGCCCTTCAACAGCTTTGTGCCGCGGTGCTTAGCATACTTAAAAGCCAAACAGCCCTATTGATTTGTTTGCTTTCCTCTCTCTTTCTGACATTCTGTGCTCCTGACACGCACTCCTTTGAAGAGGAAGATATGTTTGCATTCTTTTAATTGTGAGACAGAACTGTCATCTCTGTCTTGTCATGGAGCACAGTTTAAACTTTTGAAAAAGAGACAAATGTTTGTTTGCAGTGTTTGAATAACGTTCCTGTCTCTCTACAACCTCCTGTGTTTCTGCGCAAATCTGTGACCCAAGCATGACAATATAAAAATAACCATATAAACATATGGTTTCTACTTCGCGGATTTTCTTATTTCGCGGGTGGCTCTGGAACGCAACCCCCGCGATGGAGGAGGGATTACTGTATATATTTATGTATATTTATATTTTAGATCTTATATATAAATGTCTACACATGGAAGTGTGTATGTCTGTCTGGCCCAGAAGTGAGAGGTGGAGTCGGGGTTAAGAGCTCCACCGCCGAGAAAACTAACTGGCTTAGCCACAAATACACAAGTGAGGCAAGCACATTGGCAAAATGAAACCTCCGAAGAAACAGACACTCGCTTAGCCGCTTAGCACAGAAGCGAGGCGAGCACATCGGCAAAACAGTATCCATTTTACTGTTCTTCCTGCTGCTAACATACAAGCGAGGCGAGCACGTCGGTAAAACGAAACTTCCAATGAGCGAGTTACTCGCTTAACCAGTATTACAGAGGTGAGACGAGCACATCGGCAAAGAGAAATCTCCGAAGAAACAGACACTTGTTTAGCCGCCTAACACAGGAGTGAGGTGAGCACATCGGCAAAACGGTATCCCTTTTACTTTTCCTCCTGCCGCTAATACACAAGCAAGGCGAGCACATCGGTAAAACGAAACTTCCGAAGAGAGAGTCACTCACTTATCCAGTATTACAGAAGCAAAGCGAGCACATCGGCATAAAGAAATCTCCGAAGAAACAGACACTTGTTTAGCCGCTTAACACGGAAGTGAGGTGAGTACATCGGCAAAACGGTATCCCTTTTACTTTTCCTCCTGCCGCTAATACACAAATGAGGCGAGCACATCGGCAAAACAAAACCTCAGAAGAAACAGACATTTGCTTAGCCGCTTAACACAGAAGCAAGGAGAGCACATCGGCAAAACGGTATCCCTTTTACTTTTCCTCCCGTCCCTAATATACTAGCGAGGAGAGCACGTTGGTAAAACGAAGCTTCCGAAGAGAGAGTTACTCGCTTATCCAGTATTACAGAAGTGAGGTGAGCACATCGGCAAAAAGAAATCTCAGAAGAAAGAGACACTTGCTTAGCCGCTTAATACACAAGCGAGGTGAGCATGTCGGCAAAACAAAACCGCGAATTTCAATAGTTTCTAGGATCACTGGCTTTTTACAGCACGGGCTTACACAGCTCATGTACCATCCATCCATTATAAAATCCACTGTATCCTAACACAGGGTCACGGGGGTCTCCTGGAGACCAATCCCAGCCAACACAGGGTGCAAGGCAGGAAACAAACCCCGGGTAGGGCACCAGCCCACCGCAATATAAATACTTTATATATAAGAAATCCTAAGCCTAAAAGTGCAACATTTTTAGGTCACGTTTTCTGTCAAGCTTCTGGGCCCTTCTTTGAGCTTCATGCTGTAGCCTCACACTTCTGGGCCGGACAGACAGACATGCACACTTCCACACGTAGACATTTATATATAAGAATATGAATGGAAATCTAAAAAATAGGTGATTGCATTTGTGATCAGCAGGCTAATATCCAAAACATTCACCCAAAAGTGTTCAGGAGGCAAAATCTCCATCATCCAGCAGAGTGCTGCCTGACCAGGTCAATGAAGACTTCTGTCTCCACACTGTCCAATGCACGTGTCATTATTTTTTTTTTTCCCTGTGTATTTTTTAGAAGCTTCCTGCTTCACTCCTGGCATATCTCACAGGAAGCAGCCATGACTACCTGTAAGGATTCTGTAAAAACTTTGTGTTTTTTTGTCCAGCATTTTATGAGCTTTACCATTCATTTTAATGGAAAAAGCGATTGTCTGAAACCCCATCAAAACTGCTGCTGACAGGACTTTTGTTAACCGCTTACTGCTAAAATGTTTAGATGTGAATAGTGCTTTTTGAAAATAATGTGAAATAGCTTTACAAGTGGTTTTAAGGAAGTTTAAGTTTAGCATTAAAAATGCTACAAAAGGTTTAGGTGAGAATGGGCATTAATGCCTCTGTGCCTCTCTGAGCCCCTTGTTCACCTAAAAGTAATTAGAAGCTCTCCATTTTATCTCCCGACTCTCTCCCTGTCTCTTTTTTTCTGTTGACGATGCTTGCAATTGAAATTTACCAGGAACCATTTGTATCTGCCCAGCAGCTCTCACTTGTGATTTTTTTTGCTTTTTATTTACATTTTCTGCTCTTAGCTGTGAGGTGCTGATTATTCTATATATGTATCTGATTTCATTTCACTTGTTAAATTGTTTCTTTATTATTATTATCTGGTTGGCTAATTGCATTCTGTTAATGGTGCTACATAAACGACAGATTGACAGGCAGTCATGGACTGATATACTGCAAACAGCTGTGGAGTGAAAGTGACTTTAGAGACCCACTTTTAAAAGTAATAAAGCAGCACAGAAAAGAATTTATAATACAGTTCAGGAAAAACCTCAGGTCATGTCTGGGTAATAATCCAAATTCCTCTCTTTAATGGTTCCTACATCACCATTAAAGTGAGGATTTCAGTGAGAGGGAGGCAAGTAGTTCTGCATGTAAGGAATTGGAACACACTTGTCATAAGGCTGACCAAAGAAAGGAGGAATCATGCAAGCCAATTGTGAAAGTACGTCATGTCAGCCAGCGCGGCAAAGATGACCAATTCCAAAAAAGTTGGGACCATTTGGAAAATGCTAATAAAAACAAAAAGGAGTGATTTGTAAATTTACAAGCAAAACAGCATAAAGAGAAGGTATTTCAGCGGAATTGTTACTTTGAAACTGATGCCTGCAACACGTTCCAATAAAGTCGGGACTGGTGTAGTTTAGGACTAATGACGAGGTAACAAGATGAAATGACAAGTTCATGCGGCATGGGTGATGTTTAGTAGGTAAGGCCATCATGTTGTAGTATATACACTACCGGTCAAAAGTTCTAGAACTTCTCAGTTTTTCAAGTTTTTCTTCAAATTTAATCAGTTGAAATGCAATGAATCAACTAAAATGGTGAAAAGATAATCAGTAAATCAGTGGTCTCAAACTCCAGTCCCGGAGGGCCGCAGTGACTGCAGGTTTTCATTCTAACTAACTAAGGGTAATAATGCTCGGTTTCATTTGATTTGTTAATTGCCGTCTTCTTGCCATTATCACTGGAATACTGTCCAAGTTGTACTTCAGAGAGTGTAGTAACACATTAGTCTGTTCCAACTGCTTTAAGACAGACAGAAGATTTATAAGTAATCAGCAGAAGTTGGGACACCTGTGTAAATTGTTTGCTTCTGCTTGCAAGGCTTCATTTATTTGAATTGCTGCAGAACATCTGCAGATTGTAACTAGGGAATCCATTCCCGGACGGGTTTATACATTCCCGGGAATTCGGGAATCCCGCATTTCATTCCCGGGCATAATACAGTGCACGGGCATCTCACATGTGAACGGTTTTAGAACGACCGACACTTATTTTTAATAAAACTACTGCAATATGTTGACACAAATAAAAGACTAACCTTATCTACAAACAGTTCATGCTGTCATAGAAGTACATGTATCTTTAGTTGTGGTAATAAGAGCGTAGACAGCACAACGTCCTCACAGGTGGCGCAGTGGTAGTGCTGCTGCTTTGCAGTAAGGAGACAGTGGAAGATTATGGGTTCATCCCTGGGTGGATAGCGCTTTGAGTACTGAGAAAAGCGCTATATAAATGTAATTTATTATTATTAACATGTTCAGCGTGCAGTCGTCCAAGAATGCACCTTCGTGCAGAAGTATGCCAGCAGCTAAGAAAGCATGCTCTGCCTGCACTGAAGTAGGTGGCACAGTCATCAGATACTGATACACTTGTTCTAAACAACGCCCGCGCTTGCCGTTGCTCTGAAACACCGCCATTTCAGCTTTTACTGATGCATCCAGTTTCTTGTCATCATTCTGTGATGGCGAGTTTCTTGGCACAGATAATGCGGATGCAACAGACTGACGCATTGCAATTTCAAGTTGCTGTTCAAAGCTCTTGTCTGATGAAGTACAAGCTGCAGCAATGGCGCCACCTGAATTATTTTCAACTATAACTCTGTTATTTCTTGATCGATTTTTACACGCTATATATGTGAGCTTGGCCATTCCCGTTTTCCTGGGAATTACAGCAGTTTCATTCCCGGGAATGCGGAAATGAAAAATGTCCGGGAATCCGATTACCGGGAACCCGGGAATGGATTCCTTAATTGTAACCAATTACTTGTGCCCTGAAGAAGGCCCATTTGTAATATTCTGAAGTTTCCTTTCTTTCTGTTTTTGTCTCAAACTCCAGTCCTGGAGGACTGGAGTGGCAGCAGATTTTCATTCTAACCCTTTTCCTAATAAGTGACCTATTTTTGCCCCCTTTTAATGAAGCAGTGTTCAGAATAATGGGGGAACCGACATGAGTCAGAAATCACTTCTTGGAGTTAGTTGATTGGAGGAGGTGATAATGTTCTACATATTAAGAGTCAGATGGCGTGATGTTTTAGATGAGGTAATGGAAAAAGTATTAAAGAAGATGAATTATTTAATTGATTGCTCGCTCCATGGACTGATATTTGTGCATAACTCTGTGCAAATAAAGAAATGCCTGCTTTCTCATTTGGGGCCTGTGAATGCCTTCTTTGAAGATGGAGGAAAGTTTTTTCCACGACAATACATGCCATTGTAGGGAACCAATATAGTGATCTGAAAAAAAGGAATGGCACGTGCCCACATTGTTAAACACTATATATACTGCTGCATCTTGAATCCTCTTCAGTGGCTTGGTGACACATGCTGGTATTAATGCCAGTAGAGAGCTGCAGTAGTCCAGACGTGACAAGACTAAAGACTGTGACGGGAGTTCTGCTGCATAATCCGTCAGATAGGCCTGATTTTGTTGATGATGCATAGAGTGAATCTGTAAGGCCAAGAGACCATTGCAACATGGTCTTTAAAGAGCAGCTGGTTATCAATCACCATACCAAGGTTTCGTGTAGACTTGGCAGATGTTAGCAGTAATGAGCCGAGCTGAAAAGAGATGGGAATAGACGGACAAGCTGAGATAACAAAAAGGTTTGTCTTATCCAGGTTGAGCTACAGATGGTGTTTCAAGATTTAACTCTGCCACCTCCAGCTCTGTCTCCTGCTAGCTGGTCAGTGCCACCGTCTCCAACCCATATAACATAGCTGGTCTCACTACCGTCCTGTAGACCTTCACTTTCACTCTTGCTGATATCCTTCTGTCACAAATCACTCCTAACACTCTTCTCCAAAAATTCCACCCTGCCGGCGCTCTCTTCTTCACCTCTCTTCCACAATCCCCGTTACTCTGTACTATTGATCCCAAGTATTTAAACTCATCTACCTTCGCCAGTTCTACTCCCTGCATCCTCACCATTCCACTGACCTCCCTCTCATTCACACACATGTGTTCTGTCTTGTTCCTACTGACCTTGATTCCTCTCCTCTCTAGAGCATATCTCCACCTCTCCAGGGTCTCCTCAACCTGCTCCCCACTATCGCTACAGATCACAATGTCATCAGCAAACATCATAGTCCACGGGGACTCCTGTCTAATCTCGTCTGTCAACTTGTCCATCACCATTGCAAATAAGAAAGGGCTCAGAGCCAATCCCTGATGTAATCCCACCTCCACCTTGAAAGCATCCGTCACTCCTACCGCAGACCTCACCACAATCACACTTCCCTCGTACATATCCTGTACAACTCTTACATACTTCTCTGCCACTCCCGACTTCCTCATACAATACCACAGCTCCTCTCGAGGCACCCTGTCATATGCTTTCTCCAGGTCCACAAAGAGGCAGTATAACTCCTTCTGGCCTTCTCTAAACTTCTCCATCAACACCCTCAGAGCAAACATTGCATCTGTGGTGCTCTTTCTTGGCATGAAACCATATTGCTGCTCACTGATCATTACCTCAACTCTTTCCCATAACTCCATGCTGTGGCTCATCAATTTTATCCCTCTGTAGTTATTACAGTCCTGCACATCCCCCTTATTCTTAAATATCGGCACCAGTACACTTCTTCTCCACTCCTCAGGCATCCTCTCACTTTCCAAGATTCCATTAAACAATCTGATTAAAAACTCCACTGCCATCTCTCCTAAACTCATCCATGCTTCCATAGGTATGTTATCTGGACCAACAGTCTTTCCATTTTTTCAACCTCTTCATAGCTGTCCTTACTTCCTCCTTGCTAATCCATTGCACTTCCTGATTCACTATCTCCACTCATCCAACCTCTTCTCTCTCTCGTTCTCTTCATTCATCAGCTTCTCAAAGTACTCTTTCCATCAGCTCAACACACTCTCCTCGCTTGTGAGTAAGTTTCAATCTTTATCCTTTATCACCCTAACCTGCTGCACATCTTTCTCATCTCGGTCCCTCTGTCTAGCCAATCAGTACAGGTTCTTTTCTCCCTCCTTAGTGTCCAGCCTCTCATACAACTCATCATACACCTTTTCTTTAGCCTTTGCCACCTCTCTCTTCACCTTGCACCTTATCTCCTTGTACTCTTGTCAAATTTCTTTTTTGCCATCCTCTTCCTCTGTATACTCTCCTGTATTTTGTCATTCCACCACCAGGTTTCCTTTTCCTCCTTCCTCTGTCCAGATGTCACGCCAAGCACCCTTCTTGCTGCCACCATCCTATGCTGCTTAACTAAACTTCCCCCTGCCACCACTTTGCAGTCTTCAATCTCTTTCAGATGGACTCTTCTACATAGGATGTAATCTACCTGTGTGCATCTTCCTCCACTCTTGTACGTCACCCTATGTTCCTCCCTCATCTTAAAATGTGTATTCACCACAGCCATGTCCATCTTTTTGGCAAAATCCACTATCCTCTGACCTTCTCCATTCCTCTCCTTGACACCATACTTACCCATCACCTCCTCATCTCCACTGTTCCCTTCACCAACATGCCCATTGAAATCTGCTCCAATCACCACTTTCTGCCCCTTGGGTACACTGTTCATCACTTCATCCAACTCACCCCAAAAGTCTTCTTTCTCATCCATTGCACACCCAACTTGTGGTGCATATGCACTAACAACATTCATCATCACACCTCCAATTTCCAGCTTCATAATCATTACTCTGCCTGACACTTTTTCACCTCCAGAACACTCTTGACATACTGTTTCTTCAGAATAACTCCTATCCCATTTATCCTCCTATCCACACCATGACAGAACAATTAAATCCACTTCCGATCCACCTGGCCTTACTCCCCTTCTATTTAGTATGTTGCATGCACAATATGTCAACTTTCCTTCTCTCCATCATATCTGCTAACTCTCTCCCCTTACCAGTCATACTGCCAACATTCAAAGTTCCTACCCTCAGTTCCACTCTCTTTACCTTCGCCCTCACCTCCTGCCTCCAGTCACGACTCCCCCCTCTTCTTTTCCTTCTTCTTCTTCTTCAGTCAACAACAGCCCAATTTCTGCCAGCACCCTGTTGACTAACAGTACTGGTGGCAGTCGTTGTTAACCCAGGGCTCGACCAATCCAATATGAAAATTTGTATTGTTGTCCACATATTGATTTGGCAAATTTTTACACCGGATGCCCTTCCTGATGTAACCTTTCCCATTTATCCGGGCTTGGGACTGGCATGAAGAAACACACTGGTTTGTGCATACCCTGTGCCTGGGTTAGGTGGTATTTCTTGTGTGCCACCATAAACTGGCTTAAACAAATGCTGGATCACAGTAACAAAATGAGAGATTTTATGAATCCTAAATTCAAGTAAAGGTTAACAAGTAAGAATAAAAAAAAAGAAGTTGAAGTTGAAGGTCCCCACGGTCCTACTCTCCACCACACTACTTGTTAAATTATTCCATGTGTCTATGTGTGAAGAAAAATGTTTTCTGTGAAATCTGACCTTAACAAGTTTCCCTCTGTGTCCTTGTGTTCTTGTTAAAGAATTTATTTTAAAGTAACAGCTGGAAACAGCTCTCCATAATTTTAAACACTTTGATCATGTCACCTCTTAAATTCTGTTTGCTCAAACTGAAAAGATTCAACTCTTTCATTCTTTCCTTTGAGTTCACACCTCAAAGTCCTGGAATCAGACTAGTCGCTCTTCTTTGGGCTTTCTCTAACGCAGGCAGTGCTTGAAGTGGGTCAGGACTCAATGGCGCTCTGCAACAGGACTTCTGCGTTTAGCTGTTTGGAGTGCTGGGAGTTTTTCCATGCATACGAACAAAGTTTGAAGTCAGCCATATGCTGTACCTGCAGTTCTCAGAACATCTCGATATGTGACACCAAATGTGAAGTACCACCACTTCTATTTTTTGTACTTCAACTGCTGGGTACTGCTATGTCTTTTTTTGTGACATGGAGACTAAAACTATATATTGTAGTATAGATGGGGTCTCACAAGTCCACCATATAGCTTAGATATAACGTCTTTTGACTTGTAGTCCATATATTGTGCAAGATAACTTAACATTCTACTAACCTTCTTATCTTTTGTCAGGATGTACATAGTGGTGAGTCCTCTGTGACTCCAACTTCCTTCTCATAAGTCAAACATTCTTTCTTCCTGCATGTAATATTTTACATTTATTTATATTAAATTTTTATCTGTCACAAATCTGTCAAAGCCTTTATTCTACATGAGTCAACATGTAATGATTATGCTGATTCTACATTATCTGCAGTCCCACCCACTTTACTATAATCTGCAAACTTAACCATCATTTTTAATATCCTTATCAAAATCTTATAAATATAATATATATATATACATGTATGTGTATATATATATATATATATATATATATATATATATATATATATATATATATATATATATCGTGGGGAACAGCCCAGACACAGACAGGCAAACACCGATGGTTCAAGCACCAACACACGTTTATTCATAATTTGTATTTACAGTGGAACACACACACCGCAGTGCCACAGCACCAATCACCCTCAGTCCAGGTCCTTCAAACAATGCCTCGCTTTTCTGACTGCCTCCACTCCTCTCCTCCGAGCTCTGTCCTTCTTCCACCCGACTCCAGCCATAGAATGGAGAAATGCGGCCCCCTTTATCTTCACCCGGATGTGCTTCAGGTGCTCTCCCAGTGATCTTCTGCCGGCACTCCCTGGTGTAGCAGAACTGCTGGCCATGCACCCGGAAGCACTCCGGGTGTCCCTGGTCTTTGTCCCCCCAGCACTTCAGGGTGTGGCGGAAGTGCTGAGGGCCAGGGCTCCTCAGGTATCTGTGCGCCCCCTGGTGGTGACCACGGGCCCTATAGGGTTGAGCTTCTAAGCTCTGTTCCCGTGGTCCCCAAAGCCACCAGGGCGGTCGCTCCCTTGTGGTCTGGAGGAGGTGTAAGCCCTCCTCCGGTCCTTCTGCATGGGAAAGGCACAATATAAATAAAATGTATTATTATTATTATTAATATTATTATTATTATGGGTGTCCCGGTTGGGTACCACCCCCAGCCACTTGCCACTATATATATATATATATATATATATATATATAAATCTACTCTATATATATAAAATATAAAATCCTAAGCCTAAAAGTGCCACGATTTTGTGCAACATTTTTATGTCACGTTTTTTGTCACACTTTAAATCAGGCTTATTTTAAAACCTACATACATATGTTTGGTATCATTCTTTTCAGAATTTATCAGACTTTAATGTGATGCTGTTAGATTTTCAGATTCTTATTCTGTTTTTAAATTATAAACTAAAATATATCAAGAACTCACGTCCCACGAGACTAAACTTTGTGCCAAGAGACTTAACCACTCCCGGGGCCAGAAATAAAAGACAAAGAGTAGGACAGCTACTGTACAGGCTTTTAAATGTTCAAAGCACTGTGCGAGATGCAGATCACACAGCATGGCAGCAGCAGCAGCAAGCCAGCAGCTGATCGAGCAAAGAGGAGGTAAAAAAAAACTGGATTTGTTTCCCATTGCATCACCATTTAAGAGGGGGTTTCGGAGGAGCGACCGCATCTCCTTAGGGTGCGTTCAGCCCCCCTCTTCACAACATGAGTGGCAGAGATGTGAAGAGGCTGGCACATAGCGCAGAATGGTGGAGTTGTCAAGTAAAAGAGAGAGAGGCGTGAGAAGGTTTGGGGGATCCACTTCATACTCTTCAAAACAAATCTGCAAAAAAAAAGATAAAGCTCTAGCAAAGTGAGTATTCAACAAGGATTGTGTCCAATACAGGGACTGACAGGGAGAGGAAGTTGGTGGATTTTTACAGGTAGGAGGGAGGAAGAGGTGTGTCTTCTGCCAGAAGTGACTTCATAGGAGGGTTGAGGATATGGCCGGAAGTGGAGTCTGTAGATGAACTGGAGGAGGAGTTAGAGTGATTTCCCTTCTGGGGATCTATAGGGGAATGAGCGAAAGCATTAGTGCACCCAATCAGCCCCTGTCTCTGCACATTGACTGCCTCCCATGTGTGCGCCGCCCAAACCACAGTCACAGACAGACAACAAGGCGCAAGTTTCAGCACAACACACGTTTATTTCAGTGGGAGAGCACTTCTCTTTCAGTCCCTACGGCACACAGTACTCTCTTTGCCTTCCTCTTCTTCTTTTCGTCCACCTCCTCTCCTCCTATGGCAAACGTTGTCCTTTGCCTCCCGGAGTATTGGCAGCTGGCTCCTTTAAAGCTGCACCCAGGAGCACTCCTGGTGGCCCATTAGCATGTTCCGGAAGTACTCCCGGGTTGGGCAGAAGCCCGACATAATAGAGATCCCCTGGCAGCTCCCATGAAACCCAACAATCTCCAATACCCAGCATGCCCTGCAGGAAACGGTGGTGCCCCAGCAACCCAGGGGGGCTACACTATAGTATCTCAGAGCAGATAATGCCTTGAGAACCCTCTCTCCCCTGGGTCTTCCATCCATTTGGCATAGCCGGGCAGGGCCCCTGGCATCCATAACAATATATATACATATATGTATTATATTTGCATGTATTGTAAATAAATGGACGCTTGGGGACAGTATTGTCCCTTTTAAACTCAACAGACAGACGCTCTGGACGCAAGTTAAAAGCACCAAGAAGTATTTTAATTTTCTTCTTCTTCTCTAATCGTGCCTCCAAAGCATCACAGCCACAATAAACACAATAAGTAAACACAATAATCTTCTCCTCCACACCTCCCGACTCAGGTTCCCTTGCCGAGCGCCCACTAGTCCTTTACATAGTCCTCGACCCGGAAGTGCTTCTGCCCTTCTGCCCACGTGACTTGCTAGCACTTCCGGGACAGATGGAGACTTGGCTTTTTCTTCAGCCCGGAAGTATTTCGGGGTTCCCGTCCTCGTGACTTAGAAGTACTTCCGGGCTATGGATGAGGCATGGCTCCTCCGGTCCTCTCACAGCTCTTTCTGGAAGAAACCATAATACCCAGCAGGCCTGAGAAACCGTACTCCAAGTCCCAGGATGCCTTGCAGGAATACCGTTACACTCCAGGGGAGCTGCCATCTAGCATTTTGGGGGAGGCAGTGTCCTGGAAAAGCTGCCTTCCCCCATCCTTCTAGCTCAGGGGCGTCCCGGCTGTGATGAGCTGCCTGCCGTCTGCCACAGTATATAAATAAAAGAGCAGTAGTGACGATAAAGAACTTGATCGTGAATGCAAGCAGCATGAATGAGCTTCCTTCACAATGTGTCTGGGCTCAGCCTTAGAGAGTTTTTGAATTTAAACTTAGTAGCGTGGATGTACCCTTAGTTTCCCCCCATTTTTTAATACACTTCACCTCTTCCTTGTCTGGTCTTTTCCTATTAAACTGCTGAAAGAATCTCGTTGGGTCATCTGTCACATTTTCTGTCTCTTTTAGCATCTCTAATATCCTTTTTTAAATGCTGCTAGCATGCTGTCCTTAACCCTGGTTAGCACTTGAGTCATTTGTCCCTTAGACATTTCTTTTTCTTTTCTTTGCAGCTCCATAGTTATCCACTGTGGAATCCTCTTGAAAATTCTTGCTGCTTCAAAATTTCAGGATGAACTTGGTCAACATTAAATGTAAAACACTTACAAGTCTGTTCCACTGCTTCTCGACTGACTCCACATTTAAAACTTTAACCCAGGTTACCTTTTATAAGATTCGGCTCAAATCTGTTCACTGTGTGCACTTCTAAATTTAAAGCGAGCAGTATGAGTTTTTGTATTGTAGTGTTAAAGCTTTTGCGTGGGGTGACGTGGTGCGGTGATCACTTCAGGTGGCACTTTGGCATTGGTGGAAAGTTTCACACAACGCACTTCTCGACACCGTGCCTCACTGCGAGCGTCCAAGAAACAAAACGTCTCATGTGCATTATGAAGCTACACTTCCGTTCTTGAATTTACATATCATACTGTGTACGTATTGATTGTGCCATTTCTTTCATGAATGCTCTTAAGTTATCATTCACATGTACGGTGCCTGTTAAATCTCTCTCTATATAAAATCCAACATCTGTCTGTCCGCTTTTCACGAGAGAATCACTTAACGACTTTAGATCAGGTACCATACCATATCATCACATAAGTTGTTTGAACAATCCGGTTGATTTTGCGATTTCTCTCATCGCACTACGTATCATAGTTCAGTTGTGGCACCAATTTATTTGTGGGGCCCTCCTCACTTATGCACCAGTCTCTGTTCGAGTCGCTCTACCTCTCGCCATGTGTTGGAGTGCACCTTGCCTCCGCTTAGCTAGCGATACTTGTTTGTTCAACAGACATCATCATCTACAGATTGTTAAGGAGTAACGTTTGACGTTTTTGAGAGAGAGATCACAGCTACGTGTATTTTAGAGGGTAGCTGCTGATTTCCCTCAGAGATATCATGGACACATGGGGGACACTCTCCTTTTAGAGCTGAACACGATCAGATACAGTGGTAACGTTTGACATTGGAGCGTACCTACGTTTCACTTGGCCAGAGAAACCTTGACAACTTTTTACATTTTTGGCAAAGAGATCACAGCTACATTCTCGCTCCTGATAGCAAAACCAAAAATATTGTATATCAAGAGGCCCTTGGATACAAAAGCTATCAATTCAAATTTTTGTCAATGCAAATTATGAATTTTTTTTAATTGATTTTTAAAGTTTGTCCTGTTTCACTACTATGCGGGCAGAGCCACGCAAGTCTAGGTGTTTAGACAAAAGGGGAAAGCGTCTTAGCTGGCAGGGCAGAGTTTGAGAGCTCCAAGGTATTTAGAGCAGCATGTAAGATGAGCAAAACAGATGAGTTTCGTTTAACATCCACCTTCACATTATTCACTCTTCTAGTTTCTAATGCCTATTCTGTGTTGTTTAAAGCTATTTTTTTATTCATTTTTTTTTTTACATTTTTTCCAAAATAGAAATATGTTTTTTTATTTTTTCATGTGTTTATTTATGATTTTGTTCATTGTTCCGAGGGTTGTACCTTGTAGTGTGTGTCTCAATATGTATAATATGTGGATTATGTGTATCATCTCATGAGGAGTAAGAATACATGGAGGGTCTGCTGGAAAAAAGTGCAGAATTTCAGTCAATATTAGTTAGCGTGTCAGCCCTGTATATTATGGTCTCTACCTTTTATTCTCTTAATTTTATTCTGATTATTACAAAATGCCAACTTGGCAGCCTTTTCCCCCTCTGCTTTGACACACTGCTAGAAAACAGTCACTGATTATTGTCCAAAATCTTGTGCTATGCTCTTTGTGAAATAATGCCAGTTAATGCCAATGACTGTAACATCGCCCTCTATGCCTGATTTTTTTATAATGATTTTATGACGACTGTGGTGGGTTGGCACCCTGCCCAGGGTTTGTTTCCTGCCTTGCGCCCTGTGTTGGCTGGGATTGGCTCCAGCAGACCCCCGTGACCCTGTAGTTAGGATATAGCAGGTTGGATAATGGATGGATAGCTGGATTTTATGACGAATGAAAGAATTAAAGACTTATTTAAATCTGGGGCTGTGTACGGCATAATTGTGTCTGAGGTTTTTGGAGCTCTTCAATTCTCCCAAGTAGCTATAATATAAATATCCATGCCTGGAGTTCATTAAGTAAATCTCCCCCTACTGTGGGATCATGAAGACCACTGCTGACTGCGTCACTGAAATGAATGAAGATGGTGGTATCCTTCTTAGCCTCTGTTATTCAAAAACACAGCCCCTCTTCTATCATTTAATGATCTGGACCTTTTGCATGTAGGTGATCATCTCTGAGATCTTCCCGATGATCAGAAGCGGGCATTTATTGTATATACACTTTAGTCTTTGTGGATTACACTTTCTTCATTAGCAGCTACTAGACTTTGGAGTTTACCAGTTTTCAATGTCCCATCAGCTGAACACAGTGGGAACACTGAAGGTGATTGTTTAGTTTTCTTTTGACTGTTGGCACACGCTTTCATGTGCACCTCAACTCGGTACCAGTCAGATTAAACAGGGATTTCCCAAAGTTCAGAATTAAAAAAAAATAGAAAGAGAAAGAAACAAAAAGAGATCCACGTCACAGTGTGAGAGACGGGTCACCTTCCTTGAGATATGGATGAAACATCTGTTCTGTGTTTCATATGTTTATATCATCTCAAGTTTATGTTGCTTATCTTGACAATCATGCATATGCTGCATAGCTGGATCATGAACTGAGCAACTATATTTTATATTTTTATATAAATAGTGAGCTACCCTCTGAAGTCAGCATCAATCTTTGAGTGTGTGTATATATTTAAGGCACACCTGTTGACTGAAATGCATTGTAATGCGTTAGAGAATTTTGTTTAATTCTGGCAGTAAATCCACAGTGCCTATGCAAGGTTAACTTAATTTTATACATACTAGTCTGTATATAACTATATTTTTGTGCCATATATATATATATATATATATATATATATATATATATATATATACACAGGGGTGGGCAAAAGTAGGTTTACAGTTGTTCATATGGAATAAGACAGGTTATGATTAACACAGTAGCTTTTTAACTCAATTGTTTATTAACTATCCATCCATCCATCCATTTTCCAACCTGCTGAATCCAAACACAGGGTCACTGGGGTCTGTTGGAGCAAATCCCAGCCAACGCAGGGCGTAAGTCAGGGAACCAATCCCGGGCAGAGTGCCAACCCACCGCAGTTTTATTAACTAAATCATTGTAAATAATGCAATAATTAATAAAAAATTAAAAATGCAAGAATAAAGTTACAACTGTAAACCTACTTTTGCCCACCCTTGTTTGTAATAACCAGTAGGAGGAAACACCAAGCCCTAAACCCCAGACCCAATAATGCCCAGCATAATCACGGGTTAAAAATAAAGGATTTTTAATCCACCAAGTACATTATATAATGAAGTTCAGTCAATAATTATACAAGACAATGAAAGTTTTTCCTCTCTTTCCACCTCCAGAAGAGTGTTGCCTGCTGCCTCCCGACTCCATGAGTTAAGTCAGCGAGCTCTGTTTATGCTGGACATTGTGGGGGAGCATTTCCAAGTTGTTTGAGAACTAGGGTAGTCCTCTCCCAACAGTGTCCCCTTGTGGCACTCAGGTACCTCCACAGGGCTGTACTCCCAGACTCCACTTCCCGTGGACCCCTGTCAGAATCCAAGCAAACTATGGTCACCTAAATTATGGGAGATGGAACTGCTCCTGGCCTCCGACATCTGGTCATCCATCCCCTGGCATCTTCCATCTTGTTTAGAGGTTATGCCGTCATCCAGCCAGGATGCCTATATGCCCTCCATTGTACTCTACATACAGTATATACAGTATGTATGTATGTCGGATATCCTGGGTATGGGTGTTATGTTCGAAAAAGAACACCCAAGAAGATGAAAAAAGTGTTGGGGGCTCAAAATTAACTAACTGTTTGTTGCTGTCAGGCAAAGGAAAAAGAAAAGAAATGATGGGATTCCTTTGGATAGACTGAAGTGCCATCGTCAGGAAATGGTCCCAACTGTTGGCAATTTGCTAGATTTGTTTGGTGCTATGTAGCCTCGAGGCAAGAAAAAAAGTAAAGTAGAAATAGAGTCAAAAGTTCAGTCAGACTAATTCTTCCAGGTGTTCCAGGTCCTCACATTTGAAACAAAAGACAAACATATGAGCAGCGGTGCTCTTTTAAATCAAGTGTTAACTTCTAAACTGTCTCAGTAGGCCTTTCATCAGCTTTGCACATCAGATGATATATACAGAAAATTTTTCAAAGCAGCTTACTCCAATTCACAGTCAAGAGCAAAAGTCTCTCAATGCACAGCCCAAGGGTAGGGTTAAAGCAGGACTGGGAGATGAAAGAGTGTCCATGATCAAACGCACAATGTTATCCAGGAGAGACTCACCTAAAGCCTTGAGTTCTTTACTGTCACAAAGCTAACAGTCTGCATCATTGATTTTAGATATCTTGAAACATGAACACTAGTGATCGAATGCCACCATCTTAAATAGTAGCGGCACTTGTATCAGGCCAATGTTGAGTTACCAACTAGTGTAATCTGCACGTTTTTGGATGTGTATGGAAAACTTGAGTTCTCAGAGAAATCCCACATTGATACAAGTACAACATGCAAACTGCACACCGACAGCGACCAGCATTGATTTTAGATATTTTGAAACTTGGACGCTTGAGATCGAATGCCACCATCTTAAATAGTAGCAGCACTTGTATCAGGCCAATCTTGAGTTACCAACTAGTGTAACCTGCACTTCTTTGGATGTATATGGAAAACTTGATTTCCCAGAGAAGTCACATATTGACAGAAGTAGAACATGCAAACTGCATAACGACAGCTACCGGGAACCCATTTTTAAAAGTTATAAATCATTTCTTATAACACGAGGTACCTCTCCAAGTTTGAAAATATTACAGTCATTTTCTGAAGACCTCAGAAGGCATATTTTATAAAGAAGAAATAAAACATATGAAGGCTGCATCAGCATATAATACCTCAGAGACTGTAAGGTGCCATGAAACTGCAAGCAATTTGCAACTGTTGCCATTAGCAGCCATTGCTAGCAACACTAATGAAGTTAAATATTTGTCCCTGCCATCACTACAAACTACGTAGAGTAAGTAACAAATCCATTTTTTTTTTCTTGGGAGCTAGATTAGCAAAAAAGGATATTATAAACAGTAAGCTTTCTCACTCATTAACATGGTAGGTCTGATCTTCATTTGCAGGTTTTACCACAACTGATAAGGACAAAGTTACCTGACCACATCAAACAGGTAGACAGCAACATGATGAAAAAGATGTAACTAGAAATGTACTCTGGCAATGAAGTGAATAAAAAATTGCCATTGGTATTTCTGTCACAAGGGGGCATCACTCTTTTGATACTCATATACTAATAGAGCTAGAACAAGGTGAATTAAAAGTAGGCTTTCCATACAATATGCTCTGAATGGGACTGTATGGTAGCACCTTAGCTAGTACTGCTTCCTTTAAAACGTCAGCCCAGGTACTGTCCACGTCTCTGCATGGTTGTCCCCCCCATTACTCTGGTTTCCTCACAAAACACTGAGGTTGAATGGGGACACCAAATTGGTTTGATATGATTGCAGGTTTGGTTAGAAAGCCACAAAATCCAGGGCTGGATGCTACCTTACTCATGGTGACATCTTGACAGGTTCCACCTTTCCAAGAGCCTACAATTTGACTAAACAAGATTATTAGATGGATGGATGGATGGATGGAGTCAAATAGACATATAACAATTTTGCAACTGATAACTAACAAATAATGGGACAACAAGTTGCCAGTGTGCTTAGGGTTACTGTTGTTGTACAGGAATGGATAAAAACTAAGAGACACATGAAAATGGGAGCTAGAAAAGTAAATAGGCAGACTGATTAAGAGGGGCTGCTTAGGGCCAGTTTATACTCCACGCTCAGAACACTTACGCACAGGCATCATGGCTGCCACACGTTCCCAGCGTTCTTTTGATGCATCTTCTGAGCAAGTTGGCAGAAATGAATGAGATGTGTGCACGAGTTGTAGTACCAGCAAAAATATTAGTGGTGTGTGTGTTTTGTTCAAGTTTAGTTAAGTGACGTCAGCATCATTGTTTACTATCAACATATGATGGCAGGATTGCAGCTCAAACATTTGAGGCTAAGGAACTGATCTGATATCTGGAAGGTTGCTGGTTCAAATCCCCATTACTGCCAGAACAGATCCAAGGCCCTAAACCTGTACAATGGCTGACGCTGCGCTCTGACCCCAAGGGGTATGTGAAATCTAACAAATTCCTAATACAAGAAATTGTATAACGTGAAATAAAGAACAAAAAAAAAAGATAAATGTGTGTATTTGGTGGGTTGATTCAGTGAAGGAAATTATCAAACTTAAATGCCGACATGCAGATATATTTGTGGTGCTTTTCTTCATCCATTTCTTACATAGGTACAATACAATACAATTTATTTTTGTATAGCCCAAAATCACAGAAGGAGTGCCACAATGGGCTTTAACAGGCCCTGCCTCTTGATAGCCCCCCAGCCTTGACTCTCTAAGAAGACAAGGAAAAACTCCCCGAAAAAAATAGAAGAAACCTTGGGAAAGGCAGTTCCCTAACCCTAACCCTAACCCTAACCCATTTCTATGTAGGTTGGGTGTGCAGTGGGTGTCAAAAAGAAGGGGGTCAATACAATACAATATACAGAACAGAACACAAGTAATCCTCAATACAGTATAATAGTAAAATAAAAATATTACAAATACAGAGGAGAATTCAACAGTACATGATATCACATAATAGGATTTGGATTTGTTTAGAGTCCTGGAGACCTCGGCCATCAAGCTGCCTTCCCCCTATTGGCCAGCCAATCCGATGGAAGGACCCCTTTCCAAAAGCATCACATATTCCCCATCGTAATGACGCAAGACCTTTAAAGGTCTCACATAACATCTTCTGTGTCACTGTGGCTGTCTTTTTTTTTGCACTTTTGCAACAGCATCAGCATGAAAAGAATTTTTATCATTGACATCTTTCTTCCCTCAACTCACAACACAGTGAAACCGGGCGTTGTTTCTTCACCGTGATGATTTCTCGCACTGCCACCTGGTGGAATCCTCCGGATTTTACTTAATGTACGCACTCAAGTAGAGGCCGCACACTGCTTGTGTAGCAGCCGTGTCTGTAAGCTTATGAGTTGCGTATCATTAAGTATACCCTTTGCCTTACTTTACAAGCTCATTTAGGGCCGCTTTCTCTTACAAGTAGTTACTAGTGAATTTGAGTCTTCACAGGAAAAGGGAGGCTAACTTGTTATTACTGATGAGAGAAACAGGCAGGTTTCGGTTCACAAAATGGACACTAAAATCTTGAGAAATTCAAAACTCACTGAAGGTGTTTTAGGTGAACACTACTCCCTAAAGCCTCGTTAGCACTTCTGTGTTTACTTATTTGTTTTGCTGACCCCTTTATCCAAGACAACTTACAACACCTGAGAAACAGTTGATCATATTTCCCTTTTTTGGTAGGTAAAGTGATTTTGCTCAGGGTCTCACAATGTCAGCAGCAGGATTGGAACCCACAGCTTCAGGGTTTGAATCCCACAGGCTTAACCACTACACCATCTTTTCTGCAGCGGCCTAAAGCATGTAATCTGTATCACAATGGTAAAGTCAATTCTATTTATACCTCTCATCCACATCACCGCAGAGAACTACAATACATTTTATAAAAAAGCAACATGCTGCATCTAAAACATTACTGTGTCCTTTCCACAGGAAAACTCACAACACGGAAAGACGTTGCTCCCAGTTTCATGTGAATAGTTCCGCTTCAATTTAGAAATTCATTCAAATGTTTCCCAATATGCAAACATGTCAGTTTACACCAGAGACTAATCTCACGCACATCCACACATCTTCATTATTTATACAGTTGCTTTGAGGCTTGTAATCTGAAAATATAAATGGGCAGGTGGGAATATACAGGCAAATTAGGGAAGCATAATTAGCATCTCCCTTTATTAGCAAGGGTTTCGTTCAGAGGCGCTGAACACATCTAAAACAGATGCAATATTGATATCCATTTCATCCATCCTAATATTTAGCTCTCCATTTTCAGCACCCATCCATTTTATTATCTGTATAACAAAATGTTATCACCTCTTGTTATCTATTAATCTAAAATAGTAGTCCAAGCTGGCTATAAAGAGAGCTTTTTTATACTTTTTAATACTCTCTGTACATGCAATTTGGAAGGCCTGCAACTTTTCAACATTCTAATTAAGAGCTCGAGTGTTCTCATTAAACCAGGGTGAGTTTCTATGCACTTTAATCGCTTTTGTTTTGTTGGGACCTGGCACTGCTGTGTGATGATGCAGGTTCGCTGAATGCTCCCATCTTCTGTCCGGGAGCCCTTGAACCTGTCACCATCGGTAATGCTACCAATGAGCTAGGCAGTGAGGCAACAACAATGTAGCGAGGGGATGGTGTATAAAAGAGCCAAGTGTTTTTATTAAAACAACAGAACAATACAGTGTTCAAATTAAATAAAGTTCAGTGCTTCAAAAAGAGTCATTAAATAAATAACCCATAAAAACAGAAGTGAAAACATGAAGGTTAAAACAATAGAAAAAAGTCTAGAAAACATGTGCTGACTTTGAGAAAAATAATACCAGTAATATGCCATAAAATTATTATTTCCTAATCCCTTTTGTTGTCACAAATATGTGCTGAAAACACGGAAGGCATGTTTTCATATCAAAACCTTTGTTGCTTCATTTGTAAGTTTTTAAACTTTTGTTTTCCGGTGGTGTTCCCTGCCTCATAGCCTCCATTGTAAAGTGCTAGTTGTGGCAAGATTTTTTTTAAATCTGTAGAAAACGCTTAATAGATAGATAGATAGAAAGAAAAAAATGAAAGGCACAATAGATAGATAGATAGATAGATAGATAGATAGATAGATAGATAGATAGATAGATAGATAGATAGATAGATAGATAGATAGATAGATAGATAGATAGATAGATAGATAGATAGATAGATAGATAGATAGATAGATAGATAGTCATGTATGCAATTTTAATGTAAGTAGTGGAATATAAGTAAAAATTATGAGAACTTCCTAGCAATGGACTGGTGACATATTTGTGGTTGGTTCCAGCCCACTACTGCCCACATAGATACCAAGTCAATGCAACCCAGAACTGGACATGCAGAATAGAAAAAGGAAGGATGAATAGTGATGGAGTGATTATTTATAATGCAAAAAATGTTCCTATTGTTTCAACTTTTATTAGTACTGCCATAGTTTGCATTGCTTTACAGCCTCATGTCCAAACTCTAAATGAACACTATTGGTCTGTAAAGACTGTATACTACATTGTTAGGCCAGGTGAATACAGTCTAGACATTATGTTGCTAGTGTAGTTATCCTTTTTCCCCCTCTTTAAATAATGCTAATGTGCTACGTGCATGGAGCCGAACACAAGTGAGGCAGGTAATGAGCACAAAAGACGCCACTAATGCATCACATTCTCGGGGCAGCATGAGAGCACAGCAAACCAGATTTCCTGTGTTCTGCATTGTTCCCCGCCTTGAACTTCTGCAAACAACACTTGTATACGTCTTTGGAGAAGAATTTGGTTTTGAAATTTTGGAGTGCTTGGAAGAAGGATTTTGTGATTTATTGAACACAAAGCCCTTGACAAAATAAAAACACATTCTGGGATTGTTTAATTAAATCCCAAATGTTTGGCGTTTTCACCATAACAGTCTACAATTTCAAGGCACATATTTCTGTCTTTACATCTTTTCTTTACACTGCGTTTGGACAGCCAGAGAATTCTTCATCCCACCGGGAACACTTTGTCATCCGGAATACATATAGCAGTGCTAGAGGTGAGCACAGCCAGTCAGTCATGGGTGGGACGTGCTGTGGTGAATTGAGAGTTAACATTTTTCAGAGCTCCCTTACTGGGCATTTTCTTCGTTGATCTGGTCCAGTTTCGTAGACGTGATTGGGATTCATCCAGAATCAGATACAGTATAGAGATAAGAGGATGAGAAAGAGCAACTTTTGTTTTGGCTGCTTTTTTCAATTTGTCTCACATTTCAATTTAAAATTGCATCACATTTTGGTTACAAAGCAATTGTGGTGAAATATAAACACATCTAAAATGTTTAAATTCCAAGCGAACTCTGGATATCCCATAGAATTTGCTGATGATTCACCAGCACAAATCTTGTTGAGGCATTGTTTGCAAGTTGACCATTCAGTTAAGCAGGCCCATTAAACCATTGCCAAAGGTTGTATAAATATGCTGAACGTTCCAGCTTTAAATAAAAATAAGTAAGAAAATGTACAATGGCGTACAAGTCATTTACATTTTTACAGTTGCTAGTCACTTCATCAAAGAGTTTGCTATCATAATTTTAAGTATTACATATTTCTGTCAGAGTTAGTCATGTGAAAAAATAACAGTAATAACAGAATGGAATTATAAGTACTATGTTGCACATAAATTTGATTTTTAACACTTTGAATGGAAGGTACAGGTTGAGTCACATGTCGTTGAGCCCATCAAGGCGCGACAAGTCGTATCTTAGTGTGCAGCCACTACAGACGCAGCCAGCTTGCTGCTGCCGCGTCTCAGTTACCAACTATAGTGCTGCCATCTAGTGGATAGCCATAGATTTTTATTTTCTTTTAGATGTAACACCTTGCGGAAAATAGTGTTATAAATAGACAGTCCATATTTAATGCCGTTGTGAAAATGGTATAAAGCTGCTGATGTTTTGAAACAGATAAATGTGTTGCAAGATGAATATTTGGATGACAATGTCAGTGACTGAGATAGTGAGAATCAATTGGATGGTGTGGAACCTTCAGGCTCTGGTACTAACGCGAATAGCTGCGTTTCTTCATCACAAAGTGCCCGACTTGTCCTGACTGTAAGGACAGCAGTACATGGACTATCACTCTCAGAACGCCCAAACAGACGTGGGCAGCGCAAAAAACAGCATTATATTTGTGGCACATCTAAGCCTGCATTCTGCGTGGAGCCATCCTTCAAGGGCTCTCGTTCAAATTGAGACTTTTAGTCATATTGCTGGTAAAAATAAAGTAATTAATAGTTTCTTTACATTTCTGACAGTGTTATTATTCATAATAAATCTGTTGCTTTCTAATACATTTCTTTAAAGTCATTATTTACTGTATCATAGATAGATAGATAGATAGATAGATAGATAGATAGATAGATAGATAGATAGCTAGATAGATAGATAGATAGATAGATAGATAGATAGATAGATAGATAGATAGATAGATACTTTATTAATCCCAATGGGAAATTCACATTCTCCAGCAGCAGCATACTGATACAATAAATAATATTAAATTAAAGATTGATAATAATAATGCAGGTGAAAAACAGACAATAACTTTGTATAATGTTAAATGTTAACGTTTACCAATGGTGGAATTGAAGAGTGGCATAGTTTGGGGGAGGAACGATCTCCTCAATCTGTCAGTGGAGCAGGACAGTGACAGCAGTCTGTCGCTGAAGCTGCTCTTCTGTCTGGAGATGATCCTATTTAGTGGATGCAGTGGATTCTCCATAATTGATAGGAGCCTGCTGAGCGCCCTTCGCTCTGCCACAGATGTTAAACTGTTCAGCTCCATGCCAAAAACAGAGCCTGCGTTCCTCACCAGCTTGTCCAGGCGTGAGGCGTCTTTCCTCTTAATGCTGCCTCCCCAGCACACCACCGCGTAGAAGAGGGCGCTCGCCACAACTGTCTGATAGAACATCTGCAGCATCTTATTGTATATGTTGAAGGACACCAGCCTTCTAAGAAAATATAGTCGGCTCTGTCCTTTCTTGCACAGAGAATCAGTATTGGCAGTCCAGTCTAATTTATCATCCAGCTGCACTCCCAGATATTTATAGGTCTGCACCATCTGCACACAGTCACCTCTGATGATCACGGGGTCCATGAGAGGTCTGGGCCTCCTAAAATCCACCACCAGCTCTTTGGTTTTGCTGGTGTTCAGGTGTAGGTGGTTTGAGTCGCACCATTTAACAAAGTCATTGATTAGGTCCCTATACTCCTCCTTCAGCCCATTCCTGATGCAGCCCACGATAGCAGTGTCATCAGCGAACTTTTGCACGTGTCAGGACTCCGAGTTGTATTGGAAGTCCGATGTATATAGGCTGAACAGAACCGGAGACAGTACAGTCCCTTGTGGCGCTCCTGTGTTGCTGACCTATGTACAGACTTATACTGAAGTGTCCTGGTAATAATTGGTCCAGTATTTGACAATGTCAATGTGACTGAAGTTGCTTTCTTAAAGTGCTGATTCCAACTCAAGTCATGCAAAGACCTATGTGCTGTTGTTACTTGTGGGATGTGGAGGTTGTGTGGCTAATTGGAGATCAAATTTCTTAAACATTACAAGCACCCAATGGAGATCTAAAATCGCAAGGTAAAATATTTGGCCGAGTTCAGACATGATAGATAGCAGATCATTGTGGTGCTTTGCTGATTAATTAAAACATGAACCATTGTCACTTTTCGGTTACGCATCCACAAGGTTGTTTTTAGCCTAACAGAAATAGTCACTTAGTTTAGGGTCACTTATCCATCTTTCATACATTTCTATATAAGTTGTTGGGAAGTTAAACTTATGCTATAATTGAACACATTACAATATGGCTTGAATAAAGACAAGAGTTTTATGGCCAGATATGAGGATTGTTTACATCTCTCAGAATGACAGACAACCTGTCTACAGACCCACATTGTTTTGAAAAACTCATTACAAACTTCAAAAGACTTTGTTGGACAGTTATATTATCCAGAGATCTTGACCATACATTGTTCTTCTCTCTCTTGTTAAATTAACCCTAGCCTGAATGAATCTATTAATTTTTTACATTTAAAATTTCTCTTTTAAAGATTTACCAATGTTGTTTCTTGTCCTAGAGTGTGTATATAAACACAATGAACTCCAGTTTCTGTATCACATCTTGCCTGAAGAAGGGGCCTGAGTTGCCTCGAAAGCTTGCATATTGTAATCTTTTTAGTTAGCCAATAAAAGGTGTCATTTTGCTTGGCTTTTCTCTATATAAGTTGTTTTAATTTTTTACTTTGTTGATCATGGGCATCATGCTACTTGAAGTGGAGAAGTGAGCTGTTGTGACTGAAGTTCATATAAGACGCTGCAGAGATGAGTGCATGATGGGCAGAGTGTTAGCATATAATGTGCCCTACTCTTCAATTCTGGTACCATAAGGCAGGGGTGTTGAACATGAGCACAATGATGTAACAGGGACCTGAACACACAAAGTGCACATCCCTGCAGTCTGC
The DNA here is from genome assembly GCF_900747795.2 of Erpetoichthys calabaricus. NCBI lineage: Eukaryota > Metazoa > Chordata > Cladistia > Polypteriformes > Polypteridae > Erpetoichthys > Erpetoichthys calabaricus. Next base: position 25,754,313 of record NC_041396.2, on the reverse strand, counting down.
ACTTCAACAGGCTGCCGTCAGGACAGCATCTAAATACAGCAGCGTCAGCTGTGCGGACTGCACAGCACTAACATCCAGCCCTGCCCCAAACATCCAGCCCCTCCTTGTTCTGTGGGCTGAAGTGAGATTAAAAAGTAGGTAGAAAAGCTTATATTCGTGTAGCGTAGACACATTCTCAAAACATCTTAAAGTACAGTAACAAAGTCTTTCTACTTTGCTACTGTGCAACACTGTTAGTTAATAGAGAGAGGCCCTCAGAAAACACAAATTCACAGACTCTATAAGATGCAGTTAAACACAGTGGTGTTACGACAGATACTGTGAGGAGGTAAGGGAGTTTTCACACAAAAAGTAGGCTGCAGCAATTGATTCTCGAAATTACTATCTCATAGTCGTAGCATACTTATTAGCATTTGATTATTCAGTGTGGCAAAGTAAGGGAAAGGCTGTCACTGTGTGGATAAATGTTTCAACAAAATACAAAAAACTGAAAAAACAGCAAACGTTGTAGCAGCACTAGTAGTTGTAGTTTTGACACATTTACAAAATAACGGTAAAGTTCTTGCGTACATGTCAGACCAACTGTGTTCATTTTAGATTTAGATAAACCTTGGTGGCACTGTGGCATAGTGATAGTGCGGTAGTGCTTCAGCCTCGCAGTAAAGAGACAAGCGTTCCCATCCTTGGACCTTCCTGCGTGGAGTTTACGTTTTCTGTGTTTCTGCGTGGGTTCCCTCCAGGTGCTTCAGGTCTAAAGACATGCAGGTTAGGTGAACGGCAGAAGCATCTTTTTAGCCTTCTGTATGTGTATATTTCCCCTTTGATGGACTGACGCCCTTTCCAGGGTTTGTTCCTGCCTTGTATCCATTGTTGGCTGGGAGAGACTTCAGCCAAAAGAACCCTGGTCTATATTAGGCAGGTTAGAAAATGACATGACAAACCTGGTGCCTGCTATAAAATAGGCTCCACCTCAGGTGGGTTGGTTTGGAGACACACTCAGAGAGGCATGGACATGTGCAGAGGAGAGATGCTGAGTATATTGGAGAAGGATGTTAGGGATGGAGCTGCCAGGCAACAGGAGAAGAGGAAGGCCTGAGAGAAGGTTTATGGATGTGGTGAGAGAGGACATACCAGTGGTGGGTGTGACAGAGCAAGATGTACAGGACAGGAAGATATGGAGGGAGATGATCTGCTGTGGCAACCCCTAATGGGAGCTGCTGAAAGAAGAAGAAGATAAACTGCTTCATTAAACTAAGCTTAATATGAAGCAGTGGCACTTTATCAGGATCCACCAAGCGATATCTGATGATGTTTTGGGTACCAAGCTATAGCTTTTTTGCAACTGTCCATTCAATCTGAACCCAATGTACTGTACATTCTTGGCTCTGCTATCCCACTCACATTGAAACCCTACAAATTTTGTATGCCCTGATTGCTGACTCAGTAAGATAACACAGAACATTCAGGTCCCTACATATGAACCAACGGTGGTCATTGTTAAAGATTTTCAAAGTTCAAGTAGGTTTCTTTCAAATGCACAGAACTAGCAACAGGTATTGATGCATATGTATTACTGTTATAAAGAAATCCACTTTTTAGGCTTTGTTTAGATGAGTCTATAAATATTCTCCATTCTTCAGCATTATAATCTCTGCCAAGTTTCTACCCCAGGCCATTTACGTCAGTGCAGTAAACCAACGATCCATCTTTGTTAAAATATGCTGAAAACACTTGGTCTCTGTATTGGTACCAAAAAAGAGACATATTAAGCTTTTACCTCTAATGGATTCACATTGCTACCTGCTGCTATGACTCACTACTGTGTTCACTTCCAGCTATATTTTAACCACATAAAATGACTTTTACTTTGAACATAGATTTAAATTTTAGAGAATGTTAGATTTGAACAAATTATCATTAAAATAAAATTTAGTAATTAATTACATTGTAAAAACAATAACATAAACTATAATTGATACCTAAAAATGTGTTTTGTGAAAAATATGTGATAGTGTGTAAGAAATAATTCTCTCTCTATATAAAATCCAACGTCTGTCTATTTGTATGTCTATCCACTTTTCATGAGAGAACTACTTTATGGATTTAGTTTGGCTTTTTTTCTGTAATTTGCTTAAACATTCCGATTGATTTTGCGACTTCTCTCATCGCACTAAGTATCAAAGTACCGATTTATTTGCGTGAATCTGAGAGAGATGCAGTGAACCGAGGGTAGGGCCCTCCTCACTAATGTGCCAGCCTCAGGGCGTACCTTACCTCTGCTTAGCTAGCTAACAAGAGAACTACTTAACGGATTTAGATCAGGTTTTATTCTATAATTTGCTTGAACATTCTGGCTGATATTGCAACTTCTCTCATTGCGCTAAGTATCATAGCTCGCTTGCTGGAGCGACATATTCACACTAATCCTAGACAGAGGCTGCGGGCCTAGGGGAAGGCGAAGCGTGACATCAGGAGTGAGAATCCGGGTGGGTCCCTCCTCACTGTCCTGTTTCACTACTACACAGGCGGAGACGCGGAGGATGACTATTTGGAAATATATCAAAGTAATAAATCTTGTCCTCAACTAGGACCCCTTTGAGTCAGAAACCAGAGAGGAGGAAAATTGTTCATCCGTAGTTTTATCTTCATGAAGAGACAGCGCCCCGTCACAGCAGTCTGCTAAGGAGCAGAGGTATCAAGAAAATGGTCACAGAACAAAGGTAGAAGCTCATATTTATAGATAACTGAATTGACATAACAGTGCTGAATGAATCCATCTGACCTTCACTCTGATTGGTTTGTTGGCTTACACACCCATCATCTGATTGTTTCATTAGCTTAGTAACATATCAAAATAAAAGTCCCATTCGACTACACTCATGGGGGGTATTTTTTGTACGTGGATTACCCATTTAGCCGGATGTAATTGTTGACGATTTGGCCTGATCCTGGATCTGTCGGTTTTTCGAAACTCTTGCTGGAAGTGTTGTCATAGCAACACATCCTAATCCTCAAACCTGCTTGGAGAAGGTTTGTTCTACGTAAACAAGGATTAGCTCACACACTTAATCAGTGTCTGTGCGTGGAATTCATTCAGTCATGACTTCGCCATTCATGAATGAGCGACCAATTGATATTGGTACGCAAATTATAAGAAAAGAATTTCATATAGAGAAGGGTTTGCGCGATCGGAAAGATCCTTTATTGCTCCCGGAGGAAATTCTTTTTGAAAGATAACGCTGTAGCCGAGGAGTAATATTGTACCTCAAAAATTTATTAGGACCTTATATTCAAAGTCAAACTCGGCAAAGTCGGGCTCTCACAACTACACAGACAGTATGCATTGCTTTGAGGTATTTTCAAGCGGCACTTTTTTTACATACTGTAGGCGATGCGGAAAATCTATCTAAAAGTGCAGTTTGCCAGGCAATTTGTAAAGTCTGTTTGGCACTGAAATATTTCCTTCGGGTTTTCATAGTGTTTCCTGGACACCTGCGTGCGAAGACAAAAGAGGCGTTGCATGCCATTGCAGGTAGGTAATACACAGGTAAAAACACCCACAATTCCATAAAGAATCTCACAATCAGCCTAACATTCTCATTACCCAGGATTTCCAAATGTGATTGGGGCACATGGGACTGATCACAGTGGAGTTTGATCAAACATTATTTGGAAAATGTACCTCTCCTCCCGATGAATAATCAGACACAGTGTCTTCATCAAATATTTGACCAAATATCTCGTTGGTCAGACACAGGTTCTAGGGATATGACATTCCCTACAACTGACCCAAAAAAAGAGGGCTATATGGAACATACCTATGGCACACATTGAGGACAAATATATGCAATGACCATCCTTTACCTGAAATGAAGTGACCACTGCAACCTGCCACTGGTTCTGCCCTCAGAAACAGGGCGATGGGCATTTTGCTGGAGAGCCAACTCTCTGCAGGGGTTCGGTCTGGACCACGTGGACCTCTACCTGTTTTTTGCTTGTCTGCCTTCTTATTAGCTTTAAAATTAATGTTCTTTACATTATATATGATTTATGTCAACAGTTCTTTAAATAGTTATATACCAATATTTACCAGTTTGAAGTATATTCTTGTACTTCACTTTAACCTGTTCCCATGTTCTCCTTGTGCTCACGTTTGATCTGGAATTATGACATATTAAATAATAATTAATCTGACACATAGGAAATGAAACGCTGCATTCAGTAAGTACAATGCACACTACTTAGCGTTTAAAGTGTCGGCCACTTTTTGCCCACCGTCTTTTCTTGTCTGGGCTGCTTTTGCAGTGTTACCCCTTGTGCATATTAAATCTTGAAATTCTTCATGTCCTTCGAATAAAAAGTCTTGCTCTGCTTGCGTGAGAAAAAAAAATGCGCCCGTTCTTTCGTCATTTTGTTACAGCCTATCAAAGACTTGCTGATCATGTTTTCTAGACTCGATATATATGGGCTTTTCACTCAGCGCGGGCGCGCGCATTCATCTCGGATGATTAGATCCAGCTAGACTAATCTACTACACGGCTGTGCTTGAAAAACCGACTTATCTGGATGAGTTTCACTGGCATTAACACATCCAAGATGAGACATCTGATCTCGGATGATTTAAGGGACATACGGAAAATACCCCTATGTTCTTCTCGATATATCTTAACTTCAGCTCTATTTATGAAATTTCTATGTGTGTGACAACTACTGTTGTCTTACTGGGCACAGGACATAAGCCAACTTTTTAATTCACCTACTACAAAATCCTGTGCATGGAATCAGCCATCTCCTAGTACATTCTTGTCTTTTTTACTTAACCATTTCAGATGTCTCTTCATGCTATTTCTAAGACAATGTAAACTGCTTAGCAAAATACTTTATACGCAATAGCTATATTACACCTTGATTGTCTATTTATTCTCTCACAATAGTGAAACATGGTTTCAATTTTTGAATTCAGCCCCCAAAAATACATAAAAATCACCTGAAATTATCAAAACATTTTTTTCAATGCATACCTGTGTTACCCACTGATTAATAACTTAATTGACAAGTGTTTTATATTCCTAGTGGCATCAAATATACTATGGTTGTGGTGGTAAAAGCATTTCAAGGATTTTGAATATTTAGATACTTTGAGAAGGTGGTTTGGCCATCAGTCTGAAAGGCAGCAACAAGGTCAAGAAAAACAGCATAGATGGAGATGCCGCATCAGCGTTGAGGAGACGTACCTTCACGACATCAGCAATAAAAGCCATTTCGGTGCCGTGGTGACGCAAGTATTCATTCTGTCTGCTAGAGGTGGGCTAAGCTGAGCAGAAACAACACACTCATATGCTGTACAATGTAACATATTACAGGTTTCCTTGTAGCCACCATGGAGCTCATTAATAAAATTAATAATAAGATGATGTAACATGGAAAAATCCTCCGGGTAGGAATAATTTGTTCAAAGTTGGATTTATGTGCTGCTGCTGCAATTCCTAATTGTGGTAAAATACATTCAAATAAGGACCTGTTCATGATTACTTTGAGAAGTTACAATGTAAACAGTGAAGGCTGGCCTATGCCATTTTAATTGTTTTTTTTTTACGTAATGGACTAATGGCTAGAAAATCCTTTCCTCACACTTCGGATAAACAGTTTCATGATTATTATTTTGTTCAATAGTCCATTTTATAAGACAAGTCCAAGAACACTGTCTGGAGGATCGACAGCTGCTATTTTTTTGGTTTGCATTTTCAGTCCATTCATTAATTATATACTATACCAGTAACGGCGTACTGCATGATAACATGCAGTGAATACACTTGACTTGAGCATTACTAGTATTCATCCTCTTTCTCTGTACATTTAGCATTCGTTTGCTCAGAGGTTGATGTGTTTGCTGCTTCCTGAGCAGCTCTTCTTTACTCCACCATAGCGGCTCGCTGCTTCTCTTCTTTCGTTGGCATCTTTTCGAGTTAAAACTGATTAAGTTAGTTTTTGTGTTGCAATTACTTAGTATGTTTTCTTTAATCATTCACTTAATCTGGCACTTAAATCTTCAATCTGCCTCAAGAATGATTAGCGAAGGTGGTAGGGAATGAGAACGGCACCCATATGCATGCGCCACACGGCCACCCTGCTGCGTGGTGCCGAGAGTTAATTCAACAATAAAATAAAATAAAAATAAAAAAGAGTAATAAAATCATCACCCTGAAAGCGGATAGTAGACGTCATGTAGCATATGTGTACCAAATTTCAAGTCAATAGGTGAAACGGTTTGTGAGCTACAGGTGATTTAAAATCCTGGACAGACAAACGAACAGCCACGGTAGTGTATTATAGAAGAAGATTTGTTATAGCAAATGCTTGTTTGCATATTTTTTGGCATCTCCATTGGCACCACATTGGATTCTTAATAAAAAATTACTTCACTGCCCAATATACAAACTGAGGTTGCTTTGTTGCAGAGGAACACAAAAGAGGATTCATCAAGGAAGACATCCAGTATACCCAGTATATACCGTAAACCTTGATACCATTTTAGAAAAGGGGCTTTAAGGTCTTCCTATAGTGCGTCTATTATTAACTTGCTGCTGTATAACACTAACAAAGTTAAAAGATAAGTTCTCACGTCAGAGTTGTTTCTTCTCAATTATGGTATTTATGCATTTGCTTCAGACCCCTGCTTCATTTATCATTTTTCTCTGCGTCTCTTCTTCCAGTCGTTCTCATTTTCTCCTGCCTTCTGGACAGAATAAGTATCACTTCCAAATATGCCATAGAGCCATTTCCAAGGTCAAGGTCAAGGACTGCCTTCCATTTGCCCAGACACCAGGCTAGAGCTCCCTCTAGTGGTGGTTAGTTAGACTTAAACATTAGAACATCAGAACAATCGAGACGAGAAAAGGCCATTCAGCCCAGTCCTATTCACTTAATTCTTCTAAAATAACATCAAGTTGAGTTTTGAAAGTCCCTAAAGTCCTCCTGTCTACCACACTACTTGGTCACTTATTGCATTCCATGTGTCTATGGTTCTCTGTGTAAAGAAAAACTTCGAAATGTTTGTGCAAAACTTACCCTTAGCAAGTTTCCAACTGTGTCCCCATGTTCTTGATGAGCTCATTTTAGAGTCACAGTCTCAATCCACTGGACTCATTCTCTTCAGATTTTTAAACACTTCAGTCATTTCTCCTCATAATCCTCTTTTGCTTCACTCTGTTCATCTTTCCTCATAACACATCCCCTGTAGCCCTGGAATGAGCATAGTCACTCTTCTCTGGACTTTTTCTAGCCATTGTCTTTTTATTATTAGGCCAGGCGATTGTGTCCTGTGCCAGTTTGCCTGCCCTATGGTAAAATAATACACTTGCACTTAGGATGCATGTCACTTGTTATCCTTGAAGGTATTCCTTCCTTTAATAGTTAGAGTTCCCCAAATATGAAACGCACACTCACTGAGCAAATGATTAGGAACTCTCTACTAGTACTGGGTAGGACCATCTTCTGCTCACATGATGTTGGAAACATTTCCTTGAGGTCCACTTTGACATGATTGCATCACACAGTTTCTGCAGATTGATCAGCTGCACATTCTTCTATTCTACCACATCCCAAAGGTGGTCAAATGAATTGAGTTCCAGTGACTGGGAAGGCCACTGAAGAACACTGAAGTTATTGTCATGTTCATGAAACCATAAACTTGCTTTATGATCTGGTGCATTATGATACTGAAAGTAGCCATTAAAAGATGGGTAAATGTGAATCCATGAAAGGATGCACATGGCCAGCAACAATATTCAAATAGTCTGTGGCAATCAAGCAGTGATTTATTGTTATTAACTGGCCCAAAGTGTGCTGAGAAATCATTTCCCACACCATTACACCAGAACTACCGCCAGCCTGGACTGTGGACACAAGGCAGGTTAGGTGCATGGATTCATGCTGTTGACACCAAATTCTGACCCTACCACCTGTGGGCCTCAGCAGAAATCGAGATTCATTTGACCAGGCCACATTTCTCCAATCTTCAGCTGTCCAGTTTTGGTGCGCCTGTGACCACTGCAGCCTCAGCTTTTGGTCCTTGGCTGACAGGAGTGGAACTCAACGTGGCCTTCTGCTGCTGTAATTCAGCTGCCTGAAGGCTCAACATGTTGTGCATTCTGAGAAGTTTTAATGCTCACCACAATTGTACAGAGTAGCTATCTGAGTTGCTGTAGGCTTTCTGTCAGCTTGAACTAATTTGGCCATTCTCCTGTGACCTCTCTCATTAACAAGATATTTCCGTCTGCAGAACTTCTGCTCGCTGGACATTCACTCTAGAGAAATGATGTGTATGAAAATCCCAGGAAGTCCGCAGTTACAGAAATGATCAAATCAGTCCTTCTGGCACCAACAATCATGCTATGGTCCAAATCACATTCTGGTGTTTGTTATGAGCATTAACTGAACCTCATGCCATGTATCTTCATGGTTTTATGCATTGCACTGCTGCCACATGATTGGCTGATTCAAAATTGACATGAATAAGCAGGTGTACAGGTGTTCCTAATAATTTGTGTATTAAAACGATGAGTATGTTTCACTCTGGAGATGTACCACCTATTACCCTTGTATTATACTGGGATGGTTTGTCCCTGCCCATCTCTCATATCACTTTATGCTGCCTGCAATTTCAATCCAGATCCGCATCCCACCTATGAATACACAGGTCTGTATGTCAGGCCAGCACCTGCAAGTTGACATGTTCTTTATGAATCCATGTGAAGCCTCATCTGATACCCTCTTAGTGTATTAAATTGTGGCCGGGATTGTGATTGCATTGTTGTAAGCCCTGAGAGCCTCGTTTCATCTGATGTACAGCAGGGCATGTCAAATCCATTTCAGGGTTTATTAAGTCACTGGAGTAGCTCCAGGTCCTGATTAGATCTGGTAATCTCATAATGCTTTTGTGGTTGAGCAATGCTGTAGAGATTCTGTTTTCATTTTGGTGTCAGATACCCTTGAGGCATTTGAATGCCTTCTTTCACCATTTTTAGCTTTCTAGTACTGTTATATTGAATTAAGCATAGAAAAACAGAACCATGTATTAGCGTTGCTTTGAAAGAAGAGGAATGGGCTTTTTGTATTCAGACACCGGAACACACTGATAGACATTTTCTGGAATTACTCTTGGTTTTTGAAAGAAAGAAAGAAAGAAAGAAAGAAAGAAAGAAAGAAAGAAAGAAAGAAAGAAAGAAAGAAAGAAAGAAAGAAAACAAATTTTAATTCTACAACTACAAATCTATCTGAGTTTCTTATCATGTGTATAATGAAAAAAGAAAGAATTTTAATTCTACAATTACAAATATAACTGAGTTTCTTATCATGTGTATAATGAAAGAAAGAACGAATTTTAATTCTACAATTACAAATATAACTGAGTTACTTAACGTGTATAATGAAACAAAGAAATAATTTAAATTCTTCAATTACAAATCTATCTGAGTTTCTCATCATGTGTATAATGAGAGTCTTTCTTGCATGTCTTCTACAGACTGGACAGGAAGGGTCATTGCAGATCTGTACACAAGCCCAAAAGAAGCCCAAATAGGCAGTCATAGGAAAAAATCTAGATATTTTAAGAAACAATAACACATAACATAAGATCTTCCTGGCCCACTAACGCTGTCCTGTTCTTCTTTCTGTGTCTTTTACTGCCACCTCTACACCGGGTTGGTGAACTTTTGTTCATTTATCTTCTTGACTTCACACTCCCCTCGTCCTCTCTGATCAATGGCCTCTTTTAATGCTGCGTTCACACGCTACACGACAGACGATATATTTGGGTCGGAAATTCAATGTGATCACCCTATAAACTTGGAGCTCTGAGTCCGACAATTCAGAGAAAACACAGCTATCCACCCTCTCCAAGTTGTTGCGTAATGCTGACCTTTCACCTTAGTACAAGATGATAAAATATAACCAGGTCAGCTAGAAATGTAATTTTTGTGGTTCAATTTAACTTGTCACAATGTGACATGCATGTAATAAGTTTAGTTTGGTCTTTATATTTAGAAACAAAATCATACAGTTTATCTTCAATTACTTTTTTTGAAGACCAAGTAAACAAATCAACAGCAACTTCATGCTTCTCCAAACAGTCAAACCAGAAATTCACACAGACACACTGAAGTGGGAAGGTGAAACGTTACACAAGTCTGAGCTCTGAAATCTCTAATAGCACCTGAAGTCATCATTATTCTGGTCCTGGCTAACTTCATACCCCTGTCCAGAGCCCCAAATGGTCACCCAGTATCCTAATGGGTCTCTTAGCTCATTCACAACAAAGGGGTAATTAAGTAATCCTGCAGGGGTCCTGCCACCCAATAATGCGAATGGAGAATGTGCGGCCGCATTTCCTATATTCCCTGCTGCCCTTCCTCTTGTTATATACAATACAATACAATACAATTTATTATTATGTAGCCCAAAATCACACAAGAAGTGCCACAATGGGCTTTAACAGGCCCTGCCTCTTGACAGCACCCCAGCCTTGACTCTCTAAGAAGACAAGGAGAAACTCCCCCCCAAAAAAACCTTGTAGGGAAAAAATGGAAGAAACCTTGGGAAAGGCAGTTCAAGAGAGACCCCTTTCCAGGTAGGTTGGGCGTGCAGTGGGTGTCAAAAAGAAGGGGGTCAATACAATACAATACACAGAACAGAACAAATCCTCAATACAGTATAAAAATAAAAATTTTAGAAGTACAGAGCAGAATTTAACAGTAGATGATATCACATAATATGATTTGGATTTGTTTAGAGTCCTGGAGACCTCATCCATCAAGCTGCCTCCCCGTTTTGGCCATTCCACAGTTGAAACAGCGCTGGACCAGCCAATCCAATGAAAGGACCCCTCTTTACCACGATTCCTGCAATCCTCCATCAGGGATGACTTTACTTTAGGCAGGCAAAACAACTTGGCAGGTGGGCCGTGGCACCAAGTGCCACATTTGAGTACTGAGAAGAGAAACAGAATAGGTGAGGGTTAGTATCCAATTCTAACTATCATGTTACTTATGTTTTAGTGCTAATGACTAACAACAGAGATGCAGTCTGTACAGCTAATCAGCAGCTCTAGTCAGGGTGTGCTAAACTGAAGTAGTGAGTCTTCAGCCGGGATTTAAACCTGAGACCGAAGGGGCATCTCTTATAGTCGCAGGCAGACCAGTCCACAGTTTAGGGGCCCTGTAACTAAAAGCTCGACCTCCCATATACCACCATGAATAGTTATTTCCAAGACGTTGCCCCACTTTGGTCTCCCTGACAGTACAGAGGGACTTTTGCCTCCCTTCCTTAATGCCCTCAAGCCTAACCGCGTTCCAGCCCTGACCACCCACACCATTACACTGGTCTCAACAACAGGAAACCCCAACACCATACTTTAAAAAAATTTCAGTTTATGATGAGGTACTCAGAAATAACCAGAACTGGAAAAAAAAATTGTTTTAATGATTTTCACTTACTGAAACTTTAGTCTCCTTCAAAGTACTCTCAATGTGAATGAATACACTTATCCCAACGGTTTTCCCACTGGTGAAAACATTTTTGAAATTGCTGAAGAGGAAAATTGTCCACTGCCTGCAGCGATTTTTCTTTGACTTCCTCCACGGTACAAAAACGCTTCCTTTGAGTTCTTTTTTCATATGCGGGAACAAGAAAAAGTCGCATGTAGCAAGATCAGGAGAGTAGGGAAGGTGGCAGGAACTCCAAGACACACAAGTTAATTCAGAAATCTCTTTGAGAGTGTGTCGATGATCTTCGTAAATTGCATTGTAAACTTTTCCAAGATTTTCGTCATTCCTAATTGTGGAAGGTCGGCCAGATCTTGGTTGTTCTTCAAGTGAAATTTCCCCTCATTTGAAATGCAAAAAACACTCGAAGACCTGTGTTTTACTTAAAGCGTCCTCTTTAAAAGCAGTTTCAAGCATCACTACAGTTTCTGCAGCTGTTTTCCCTAAGAGAAAACAAAATTTAACGCAGACTCGATGTTCTTTATGATTATCCATCACAAAAATCGTAGAACTCATTTTAAAAAAAGAAAAAACCGACATGGAATGGACAATACAGAACAACGCCACTTGGCAGACTGCCACTAAACTCTGTAAGTGTGCTACTCCTAGCGTTGAAATTTGCAACTAAGTCGAGATTGTGCACCAGGTATAAATTCCGGTTATTTTTGGGTACCCCCTCGTATATTGTACTTTATACTGATCATTTTCTTCTTCTTCATTCGGTTGCTCCCGTTAGGGGTTACCACAGCGGATCATCTTCTTCCATATCTTTCTGTCCTCGTCATCTTGCTCTGTCACACCCATCACCTGCATGTCCTCTCTCACCATATCCATAAACCTTCTCTTAGGCCTTCCTCTTTTCCTCTTCCCTGGCAGCTCTATCCTCAGCATCCTTCTCCCAATATAACCAGCATCTCTCCTCTGCACATGTACAAACCAATGCAATCTCGCCTCTCTGACTTTGTCTCCCAAAGTCTCTGAGCGGACCCTCTAATGTACTCATTTATAATCCTATCCATCCTCGTCACACCCAATGCAAATCTTAGCCTCTTTAAATCTGCCACCTCCAGCTCTGTCTCCTGCTTTCTGGTCAGTGCCACCGTCTCCAACCCATATAACATAGCTGGTCTCACTATCGTCTGTCACAAATCACTCCTGACACTCTTCTCCACCCATTCCACCCTGCCTGCACTCTCTTTTTCACCTCTCTTCCACAACTCCATTACTCTGTACTGTTGATCCCAAGTAATTACACATAAATAAATATAGCATGCTGTTCAAAAACAAATGTAATCGCCAGACAAATCATGACATCAGACTGTATTTTAAGAGCTGTTCACCCTGCCTGGCCAAACACAGTATGTCTACCAACCACATTAATGGAACAGGCTGATATTACTGTGACCTCAGTCTGTACAGATCTACCAGCACATATTACATGCCAGTAAAAGGGGAAAGAATGAAAAAGGTGTAACTCATCACCGTTCATCAAAAATGGACACAGAGTTTCCTTCTCTCAGCATTTAATAGATTAAGTACATGGCCATGCATTGACAACACTGAAGAGGTAAACAAATGCTATAAGCGCCACAGAGTTGAGTGGTGACTCTGTGGCTAAGGATCTGCGCTGGTATTCAGAAGGTTGCTGGTTACTGGCAAAGGAGATCCTACTCTGCTGGGCCCTTGAGCAAGGCCCTTAACCTGTGATTGCTCCAGGTGGGCTGTACAATGGCTGACCCTACACTCTGACACCAAGTGGTATGCCAAAACTAACACATTCCTAATACAAGAAATTGTATAAGGTGAAATAAAGAAAAAAAAACATTATCAGATAATAAAGCCTCCGAGATTGCAGAGATCTCTAATCGGCGCTTTTTCCTACAAACAAACTCATTCAAATGATTGCTTGTTTAAGATCTCTCCTACACTTTGATAGCATACGACAGCATCACTCACCCTGCCGTGTCGCTCAAATGGTCTGATGTGAGATCTCCGAAATGCCAAGGTATAGTTCCCACCTCACCTACCCGTGTGCATTCCTCATGGGTGCTGCCAGAGTAATTGATTAGGACTCTTAAAACACCCCAAGGTGATTGCATCATCCTTAATCTGTCCAGGTTTTTAAACTCACAAATGACATGGCTGGGTTTCAAGAGACATTTCACAGAGGCATTATGCTCCAGGCTTTTTCTGGATAAAGGATCATGGTGCTGGTTTTAATTAGAGGATGCACTTGTCAGCCTGGAGTAAGAGGGAGGAAATCAACCCTGCAGCTACTGAATAAACAGATGGGTGATGCCTTCAGATAAAATAAGACAAAGACAAACACAAATTTAAACCTATCTTCAGTGACGAGTACACTTTTGACCTTTTCTCATGAAGGTTCAATATTTGAAATGTAAGCCCCGCATTATTATACATGCAGCAAAAAGAAAATGAACAGTCTGGACAAAAGAGAGACTTGCCGGGAAAGACTGCTGGCAGTTACAGAAGAAAGGTGATCAAAAATAAATCACCTTGGATACACAAGTATGGGATGCCCATTTGAATTTTGTTTTTGGATTTCTTGTGGAACTTGGGTGGACTTTTTTAGATTTAATTTAGGTTTTTAAGACAAGTAACATGAGTAATGATGTATGGAGCTGAGACATGAGCAGTAAAGAGAGTGCAGGAGAAGAAGATGAATGTGGCAGGAAGGAGGATGTTGAGATGGTTGTGTGGAGTCACAAAATAGCATAGAATAAGAAATGAGACAGTCAGAGGTACAACAAAAGTGGAAAAGACATATAAGAAAGAACAGGAAAGTGGATTGAAGTGGTATGGACATGTGATGGATGAGGAGAGACAATGAATATTGTCAAGCTTGGATCATAGAGGTGCACAGGAGACAAAATTTCCAAGGAAGATTGACTTTATTGTTGAACAGGCAGGAACAGAGACCAGAGTTGATTAACACTAGAATTACCAGAGCCTATGAAAAAACTCGTAGATCCGGCCCACCTTAAATCGCTTCTTAGATCCGTTCACACCTCTCCGCCAGCTTCCTTTGTCCTCTAAATGTGCTGATAAAAGACAAGCTGCCAGCAGCCGGCTATTCCATCCCCCCACCGACTTAGAACGTGAGCGAACTTTTCCCAGCTCATGCCTTGATTTGAATATCTGGGAGTGAAGTGGAGTTTTAGAGTGGAAATAATATGATCGTTATTTGGAACACACGCATTTCATGTGTGTTCCGTTTCTACAGTAATCTGTGTAAACACATTGTTAAAACAGAAACTTTTTCATATTTTAGTAATAAATGTTACAAAATGTAGTAGGCATAAACTATAGAATGTGTAAAGCCAGAGTTCCAAAGATCAAATAAACACTTTCACAAAAGCTTGAAGGTTAATATAACAGTTTCCATGGCGTAGCGCGCTAAGATTTGCTTCTTAGAGCGCAGCAGCTTTGCTGTGCCTCACAGACCTGAGTTCGATTCCCCACTGGGGCTAAAGTGTTGCTTTTTTTTTTTTCTTTTTAACCTCAAACGGACATAATATTTATAAATTGGTATGCACTGTCAGTTAATGAGATCGTTATACAGTAATCCCTCGCTATATCGCGCTTCGCCTTTCGCGGCTTCACTCCATCGCGGATTTTATATGTAAGCATATTTAAATATATATCGCGGATGTTTTGCTGGTTCGCGGATTTCTGCGGACAATGGGTCTTTTAATTTCTGGTACATGCTTCCTCAGTTGGTTTGCCCAGTTGATTTCATACAAGGGACGCTATTGGCAGATGGCTGAGAAGCTACCTAGCTTACTTTTCTCTTGCTCTGACTTTCTCTGATCCTGACATAGGGAGATTGAGCAGGGGGGCTGTTCGCACACCTAGACGATAAGGACGCTCGTCTAAAAATGCTGAAAGATTATCTTCACGTTGCTATCTTTTGTGCAGCTGCTTCCTGAAGCGACATGCTGCACGGTGCTTCGCATACTTAAAAGCTCGAAGGGCACGTATTGATTTTTGCTTGTTTTTTTTTTCTCTGTCTCTCTATCTCTCTCTCTCTCTCAAGGAGGGGGTGTGAGCTGCCGCCTTCAACAGCTTTGTGCCGCGGTGCTTCGCATACTTAAAAGCCAAACAGCCCTATTGATTTGTTTGCTAGAAATTGTTTTCTCTATCTATGTGACATTCTGTGCTCCTGACACACACTCCTTTCAAGAGGAAGATATGTTTGCATTCTTTTAATTGTGAGACAGAACTGTCATCTGTCTTGTCATGGAGCACAGTTTAAACTTTTGAAAAAGAGACAAATGTTTGTTTGCAATGTTTGAATAATGTTCCTGTCTCTCTACAACCTCCTGTGTTTCTGTGCAAATCTGTGACCCAAGCATGACAATATAAAAATAACCATATAAACATATGGTTTCTACTTCGCGGATTTTCTTATTTCGCGGGTGGCTCTGGAATGCAACCCCCGTGATGGAGGAGGGATTACTGTATTTTCATGTGGGATGCTCCTTTTAAAATATTTTTTTAACAATTGAGACTGCAATTAACATGAACAACTGTCCCTATAACTGTTATTTTTAAGATCCATAACACAGACAGACAGAGCACTTCGTAATAGAGAGACAGACAGGCAGAGATAAATAAATAAACAGGGAAGGCACATGTACTGAAAGAAAAAAAAAGATCAACATGTGCGTTGTTCCTGCTGCACTGAATAAGCTCACGTGCTCTAACATCACCCCTCCGCCCAATCTGACTCTCTAAGTAACAGCACAAGTACAGACGCAAACCAAGTGCATGTGTGTACTGTATAATATTAACAAAAAGAGCAGCTTACTACTGAAAACGGCAAATATAGGAGTGAGTGGGGAATGAATCGAGGACTCTTGATTACACTTGGTTTGCGTCTGTACTTGCGCTGTTACTTAGAGAGTCAGATTGGGCGGAGGGGTGATATTAGAGCACGTGAGCTTATTCAGTGCAGCAGGAACAACACACATGTTGATCTTTTTTTTTTTCTTTCAGTACATGTGGCTTCCCTGTTTAGTCACATTTGTGAAGGGGTGCGTGTCAGGCTACACAGGCTATGGCGTAGCTTCAACGTAGGCTCCATGCAGAAGTATAAATCAGCCATCATATATTGGTGTGTTGCACTTTTTGTTGTGTTCTTGGTAAACTACTAAATATGATTTAAAATTCTGATTTTTGGCTTGACAAGACTGTTTAACGAATCTTTGTCTATTTTCTTGTCCACGTCTTATCTTCTGGTCCCAATTTAAGTTATTTTCTGCCTCAGTCTCACATAAATCTGGCATCTTGATATTAAATCTTATGCTTGAATACCATCCATCCATGTGGAGTCTGTACATTCTCTTTGTGTCTTTGTGTTTTCTGTCCACGTGCTCATGTTTTCCTACCAAAGATGTGTGTGTGTGTTTGGTTTGGTGAGTTACAGTGGGCTTAATGATGGACTCCTGCCCTGTCCCCGGCTGTTTCCTTCCTTTAATGTTGCCATGATAGTCTCCAAGAATTTGATTAGGCAGATTTGAGGATGCTATATCTGGGATTACGTCACTGCGTCCTCTGCTAGAGGTGACGTCAGACTCCTGTTTGCCCACTGTAGGTTTTTTCATTCACTACTGTAATGGTTTAATGCTGCTTCGATGTCAGCTCAGATAATGCCCCATTCATTTACTAGTCAGTTGAAAATGACCTCCAGCAATATGAATTAGGATTTTATAAAAATGCCAATTTATTACCATCAGATTTGATTTAAAGAGGAGATAAAATCACTGGGCACCTTTCCTTCAGGAGGATCAAGCCATCATACTGATTAACAGGAAAAATGAAAGCTAAGAGTTCACAAAGTAGACAAAGTAGGTTAATAATATACCAGTTACATTAAATAGACAGGGTGAGTCAAAATGATGTTAACACTAATGGATTATTTTTATCTCAACCACACCTTTCCAGGTCGATGGATAGTTTGTGGTGGACCATTGCCATGGCCTCCACACTCCCCTCATTGGACCCCCTGTGATTTCTGGTTATGGGGTATGGTGAAGGAGCGTGTGTATAGCAGGAAAGTTTGTGATATCAGAATACGGACTGTGGTATCATCTATCCCCCGCGAAATGTGTGTCCGGGCTTTAAATGGTGCTGTTGCTTGTTGTTTTTTGTGTGTTGAACATGATGGCGAGCAGATTGAGACATTCCTGTAAATCATCTTGCACATATGAAGAATGTTTTGTGAATAAATTATTTCCACCATTCAACATAATTTTGACTGACCCGGTATTGCTGTATTTTATAATAGGGACAATAGAAAGATTCTGATGTTGTTGTATTTGATGTCTGCAGAATGCCAGGGATGGGAGCCCAGCTGGCTGGGGTCTCCAGGACACTCACTGTCTCTGACTTTCTCTGTGACTTTCTTTGTTCTAACTGATTGTGGACCACCCAGCTGCTTAGTTTCTTCTGTGATGCTGCAGACTGCAGCTTTTGTTTTCCTCTCCTCCATTCAACAGTTAATAAATGGGCACCTATTGTTAGATTCCAGTTATGTTAATCATTTTCTAATTACTTTGTTTCCCATCTGTTTAAATATGTCTTTATGTATCTCTATTAATGTAATTAGTACTTTGTAAATTTTGCTGTTGTATTTTCCTATGAAATTATTATAGTGCTCTGTGCCGGCACACAGTGGAGAGCGTTATACAAAATAAAGTGAATTGACTGAATAATATACTGTATACAGGTGCATCTCAATAAATTAGAATATCATCGAAAAGTTCATTTATTTCAGTAATTCAATTCAAAAAGTTAAACTCATATATTATATAGATTCATTACACGCAGAGTGATAGATTTCAAGAGTTTATTTCTTTTCATTTTGCTAATTATGGCCTACAGGTAATGAAAACTCAAAATTCAATATCTCAGAAAATTAGAATGTTACATAAGACCAATAAAAAAAAAAAAAGATTTTTAATACAGAAATGTTAGCCTACTGAAAAGTATGTCCACGTATGCACTTGATACTTGGTCAGGGACCCTTTTGCATGAATTATTGCATCAATGTGGTGTGGCATGGAGGCGATCAGCCTGTGGCACTGCTGAGGTGTTATGGAAGCCCAGGATGCTTTGATGGTGGCCTTCAGCTCGTCTGCATTGTTGGGTCTGGTGTCTCTCATCTTCCTCTTGACAACACCCCATACAGGGTGGTCCAGATCTAATTATGCAACTTTTAATGCAATGCAGGAAAGCACCTGCTGTTCAACTGTCAATGTCTCCCCGCCATTTTGGAATGCAGGGCAGGTGCTGCCATCTATCGGCAACAAAAATAATGTGTAGTGAATTCTCTATGTAATAAACGTAATAAGTTATAGAGTAATGAAAATTGCATAATTAGATCTGGACCACCCTATAGATTCTCTATGAAGGGGAAAGTTTGCTGGTCAATCAAGCACACTGACACCATGGTCATGATACATTTGGCAGTGTAGGCAGGTGCCAAGTCCTGCTGGAAAATGAAATCAGCACCTCCATAAAGCTGGTCAACATAGGGAAGCATGAAGTGCTCTAAAATTTCCTGGCAGACGGCTTCGCCGAGTTTGAACTTGAACACAGTTACTGAAATAAATTAACTTTTCGATGATATTCTAATTTATTGAGATGCACCTGTATTCAAGTATAGTTTTATACTGTACTAGGGGAGCCAAGCCCCCCCAACTCCCAGTTGTGGCCAGAATATTAGTAAAATCTGTAAATGTACAAAAGAAAAATTATTACTTATTGGAGTCAAAATCAAGAAATTCTATAAATATGTAAAAGAAAAATTAATTATTATTTAACAGAGTAAAAATCATAAAATTAGAATAAAATATTTACTCTCTTACCGAATGGAGTATTCCTGTTAAACTGAGGTCCACTATGCTCGATGAGTATTTATAAAAGACTAAATAAACGATCCATCCAATTTAACTGCCATTCTTATAGATGAATATAGATAAAAAAAACTTTTTTAAAAAAATAACAGGAACAATCAGGTGAAAACTAAAATGGTATGCGATGGGTCATCGTAACTTGATTTTCAGCTAACTAAATCACCTAAATGCAAACATTGGTGCTATGAATAGATATTTTTTTTAATAGTTTGTTCCTGTAAAAGTAAGTTTACTCCATCAAAAATATTGTAATTTATTGAATTAAATTATTAAAATAAATTATTGAAATAATAATGATTTATTGAACTTAAAAACCACGATTTTCTTGATATCCATCCATCCATCCATTTTCCAACCTGCTGAATCCGAACAGGGTCACGGGGGTCTGCTGGAGCCAATCCCAGCCAACACAGGGCACAAGGCAGGAAACAATCCTGGGCAGGGTGCCAACCCACCGCAGTTTTCTTGATATTTTAGTTTATAATTTAAAAACGAAATAAGAATCTGAAAATCTAACAACATCACATTAAAGTGATTTTTAAATGTTTTTAATGTCTTTTTCGATAAATCCTGAAAAGAATGATACCAAACATATATATGTAGGTTTTAAAATAAGCGTGACAAAAAAATGTGTCATACATAAAATCGGCCAAAGCGGGAAGTGTCCGGCTAAATTGGGAAATGGCCAATGTTGCTGTAAATTGACCGGCCAATGTCCAATCTTTTCCTCGATTTCGGGATTTGTCCAGCCTGTTTGCAAAATGGCATGGGGCGATCAGCCAAAGTCAGAAGAAAAAAGGCATGAGCAGCGATTTGTTGCGCACTTAGTAGTGCAGTTGCATCGAGTGTAGCCTTGGCGGCTCTTGTTCAGAAAGCGGACGCCACTTGGTTGTTTCACAATAGTTAAGATTAGGTATATAAGTAGGTTTCACATTTCTGCTATCATTTTAGCCCTAAAACAGTGACTTAACATCAGGGACCTGTTTTATTGACCTTAAGGGTTAGTGTTTGGGCGAGGGGAAGGCCGTCTCAAGTGGCGTCTGCTTTCTGAACAAGGCCCGCCTTGAGCAGTTTCTCATACAGAATGGAAAACTCACTTCTGAATCTGCATCTGAGCAGACAGTCTTACATCAGTGCATCGGATTTTGGCCTGGGAGTTCTCACCACTTTGCGAAATGGTCGGCCAAAGTAGCATATACACTGGTCATTTCTAGTAATTCGGACTTTGGACAGACCTTGCAGCCTAAATGTGAAATGGCCGGCCAATTCAGGATCTGGCTGAACTTCGGGTTTTGGCTGTAACATACAGTATATATCGAGTATACAGTATATAGTTATGGAATTGATACCAAAACATGCTCTTTTTAACAGTAAGCTGTGGAAACAGGATGAGTTCCGTCTTTTCTAAGGCTGCAGCAGTATATTACCCTTTGTCTCGACCAGCAGATAAAATTAAAAGCCACCAACACTTAGATGATATCAAAATGTTGTCAGTAGTGGTGAGTGAAAAGATTAAGCAGAACAGAAGGTACAGTGAAATTCCGTGTTTCACTTGACTTTCAAAATTCACAAAACAATTGTGTTTTATTTCTAGTGAAATTTCTGGTATTGATAAAGAAGGAAGACTTTCATTTCCTTTCTGGAAGTTTTTACATGCACTAATTCTACATCTGCAGATCTCTATTGTGAAAAAAGGGATCACCGGTCTCATTCCCTGACATGCACAGAAATATGTTGAGCCACCAGACGTCACCAATTATAATGGAAATCCCGGCGATCGCAATCCTGAGGATGCATCTGAGACAGAAAAGAAACTCCAACCTCTGCAGCATTTGGGATCTGCAAACCTCAGCCTCATCTGCTGGAATTGAGAATCGGCATAGGGCGGGAGGGCTTGGCTTCCCATGTCGTGAGAATTTCCAGTGGAGAAAACACTGCAATGTGCACGATCGGGCATTTTGGCGTGTCTTCATGTGGAAAATATGCAGCATGTTGCATAAAAAAAAAATAAAAGTGAACCGCACCCATGCAGTGATGTGAACAAGAGGCATAAACAGAATTGACATGACAGGAATACAACAGAGCATACGCATTGTGCAGCTGCTTAAAAGCACAGGTCAAAACCGTAGTGTGCATGAGGCACTAGGGAGCACCCCAAAATACCTTTAAAACGACCCAATTTTTAAGTAGTTTTAAGAAGTCACATGTTTCACAATTGCAAAATCACCTCTAAAACAAATTTCAGTATCAGTTTCACAATACTCTGCCAATCGAAACTTGCCTGTTTCATCACTAATTGTCACAAATGTGATCATTACACCACTCCTTCAGGGATTAATGTCAAGAGAACATCGGAATGGTTGGAACCTCAGGGCAGAAGGCTTTTTTTTTTTGTGATAAATTATTTTATTTGACAAAGTCGAAAAATCACCATCTCAAAAAGAGCAGAAGGCTTGAAGTTTCTCTGTGAAGTACTTTTCAAATTTCCTTTATTTTATGTGTTTTACTATCATTCTAATGCTGGGTTTTAGGTTTGGATGCGTTTCCCACAGGCTTTGAATGGTTATTCCCAAACCAAGCAAGAATCTCACTGCACTCTGTACATGTGACACTGATGACCCCACTCATGTGCAGAGCACAATATTGGACCTGCTTGGTTGGGAATGGCAATCAAATCCGGGGGCAAACTCCTTCAAAATCTGAGACGATGCTGGCCAACAAGTCAGTCTTTTGTAAAAAAGAAAGTTTGGTGGATCCCCCACATCGCATTGCTTCTTGTTTTCTGTTTTTCTTTTTGGGTGGACAGTCTCCACTTTCTTAAATGCACTTCAGCTTTTCAGTTATCTGAGACTCGTTGGCGTGCAGGGACACTTTCTAATGAAGTTTATAAAAAACATGACACTGTAAATCAGCGCACACGATTAATATGTGTAATGACATCACAAATGTCTTTAAAGTATCTTCCTGTGTCTGATTAATTGTCTTTAACAAGAAACGGCACACTTTTACAGTATATTAATAGAAAATGTGGATTTAATGCAAAGTTAAGGGATTTATGTAATAGAGTGCAATCTTCTGCTTCCTCTTTATCTTTTTCCACTTTTTGGGGGGACAGTGTTTTATATGTACAATATCAAAAAGGAAAGTAAATGTTTAGAATTGAACTTAGTAGTGACTCTAACTGAGTGAGCTGTTCTGATGTTATCCTCAACTAAGAAAGCAAAAATGTTGCATTATACAGAATAGAGATTTCATTTACTGATTGGTTTTAATAAAAGGAGCAGCAAGCTGTAAACCATCACCTGCCTAGCATTGTACATTAATGTTTGGTAACTGAAAAATCCTTCATTTACTAATCTGCAGACCCTGCTTAATAGAGTTTCACAAAAGATGAATCCCATTCCAGCCGGAGCCAATCCTGGATGTGAAGCCTGTCCATTACAGAAAATACAAATAGATAGATAGATAGATAGATAGATAGATAGATAGATAGATAGATAGATAGATAGATAGATAGATAGATAGATAGATAGATAGATAGATAGATAGATAGATAGATAGATAGATAGATAGGCACTATATAACAGATAGATAGGCACTATGCGGTTGGTTGGCACCCTGCCCGGGATTGTTTCCTGCCTTGTGCCTTGTGTTGGCTGGGCTTGGCTCCAGCAGACCCCCCGTGACCCTGTGCTCGGATTCAGCGGGTTAGAAATGGATGGATAGATATATAGATAGATAGAGAAATAGATAGATAGATAGATAGATTGATAGATAGATAGATAGATAGATAGATAGATAAGAAAGATAGATAGATAGATAGATAGATAGATAGATAGATAGATAGATAGAAAGATAGATAGATAGATAGATAGATAGATAGATAGATAGATAGATGAAAGATAGATAGATAGATAGACTAGATAGATAGATAGATAGATAGATAGATAGATAGATAGATAGATAGAGTAGATAGATAGATTAGATAGATAGATAGATAGATAGATAGTGTGAGGAATTCAGCCTGGACACAACCACACGGACACCAATTCTTCATAATTACACACGCTTTTATTAACTGATGTCCCCAAACACCAGTCCAGCACACAGCACAGTGCTTCCGCACCACAACACCCTTCCTCGGGCCTTTCACTGTCCAAGGGCTACTTTTCCTCTCTTCACAGGAGCTTCGTCCTGCTCCCACTCCCGATTCTAGCTCTCTGATTGTAGGGAGGCGGCCCCTTTTATCCCCACGTGGATGTGCTCCAGGTGCTTGCTGATGTTCTTCCAGCCGCACTTCCTGGTGTGGCAGAAGTGCTGCCCTTGCACCCGGAAGCACTCCGGGCATTCCTGGAAGGTCCTTCTTCCACCTACCCAGGTGTGGCGGAAGTGCAGGTTTCCCGGGCTCCTTGATGCTCGGGGCGCCCCCTGGTGGCGACCACGGGCCCCAGTAGGTTTGAGCCTCCTGGCTCCGTCCCCGTGGTTCCTTCTTTATCCAGGACAGTTGCCCCCTCGTGGCCCAGGGAATGAATAAACCGTCCCCTAGCCTCCTGTAATGATAGATAGATAGATAGATAGATTAGATAGATAGATAGATAGAGTAGATAGATAGATAGATAGATAGATAGATAGATAGATAGATAGATAGATAGATAGATAGATAGATAGATAGTCTCCCAGCAACCCCGTAGAGTTTGAATGTCCTTCTTGTGTCTGTCTGGGTTTCCTCCAGTTGCTCTGGTTTTCTCCCACTGTCCTAATGGTTAAATGATTATGTAATGCTTGATTAGCACTGGTGTGTGTTTGGTGTGTGTGTTCACACCCAGTCCAGAGTTTGTTTCTGCCTTGTGCTCTATGCTGGTCAGGATAAACTCCAGTCCCCCCAACACACAACTCTGGTCAGGATTAAGCAGGTTAGAAATGAACATCTCATGATAAATACAGATCAGAATTACTAAAAAAGAAAGGTGGAAAGCCCCAGTTCCAGTTAGGCATTATATTGTCATAAGCATGAAGAGACCCAGCAGCATATCTTGACAAACTTCAGTTAAATAATATGTTGGCTGAAAGTTCTCACTGCTTGTGTGTCATAGAGAGGATGTGCAGCATTCCTCATAATGACACTCAATTTTGTTTTCATTCTATTCTTTAAGATGAAAAATAACATTTCATATTACATTTCATTTATAAAGTGCCTTTCTTAATGTCCAGGGTACGACGTTAATCAGCATCCATCCCTGCAAGCAGGTCCTTCAACTTGCAAGGAAAACTTGAGGTTGGTGGCAGGACTGGCACTCCCGCCACTGTAAAACACCTCACACTGTTCAGTGCGGGGCTGAGGTGTCACCCGTTGGACGACTGCACTCGGATCTCAATCTGGGTGGTTCACCGTGTGGTGGGTGTGGCAACGTGCTGTAATCAGCGCATGCTCCCAACCTCTCTCTCTCTTTCTTAAGACCTCCAATGGACCTGTCTGGTCTAGTGGACCCCTGAAGTGGACTAAATAGGTCTGAGAATGTTATTATTTTTTTTTTTTTTAACATATACACATCTTCATGAATAAGACTGAAGAAGACTCTCATCTCCAGAGGCTGTGTTCACCTCCGACATTTGCCTGGTATTTTCTCTGGGTACTTTAAATTCCAACAACATGAAAGTGTAAAATAAATGGTGAAAAAGAGTTGTGGTGCTGGCTGGGGATTCCCTTTTACATATATGTTGTTATAATAGAGAAGTCCAGGAGTTGTTTCTGCCTTGTGAATGATGCCTGCTGGGAATGGGGGCCGATAAAGACCCATGCTCTATCTGTATGTCTGTCACAGTGGACTAAAGTAAAGCACCCAATTCTCAAAGGAACAGTAAAGCAGAGTGCATAGAATGCTTAGTCTTCAAGGGGCATAACCTGCTCCCCCCAGTTGTGGCAGACTTTGGGTTACAGTCAAGGTTAGGGTCTTCAAGGAGGATGGACACAGTTGTGCTGTGTGAGTTACATCTTGATTGGGCAAAAACACAAATCTTGCATACCCATTTCAAAACAGATTGTTGTGCCCCTATCTGGGATGGTCTTCTTTTATATCTTCAGTACTAGAAGGGGAGAAGCTAAACCATGGCTGAAGTGACGTCCTCCTTTCTGACACCGGGAATGGAAATTATAGTTATACACAGCATAACCCTTTCAATGTATCCCAACAGTACTTTGGAAACAAGGCACCACTGATACTCATGTGTATGACAAAGGTTAGGTGAATTAGGGGCTCAGAATTGGCCCAGTGGGTGAGTCAATGTGCCCAGCAATGGATTCAAACCTTATCTTATACTCAGTCTTGTACTGGTTTAACTGGGATCAAACATGAATACAGTGAGAACATTGCACATATAAATATTATAAGCAAAGGTGAGTCCCATAACTCTTTGAGAATTGTTGCTGGGACAGTTGTACCTCTGCCCCCTTAGCAGATACCCTCTGTCCGTCTGCCTCTCTCTCGTTATGCTTTGTCTTTATCTGCTATTTCTTTTCCAGATCCATTCATTCATTTACCCATTCATTCACCTTAACCATTCATTAACTGTGGACCATCTGATTCCCATCGAATGCTGCTTTATGGTCAGGACATGTGGAAAGCATTGACAAAGTTTTCCAGAATTAAAACATAATCACAAAGTGCAAGTGGAAACATGTGGTGGGTGTCAAACTTCACCCTGGCAGCCTGGAGTTACCATTCAATCAAACCTGTAAAATGGCAAATGAGCACAGGTCATAAAAGAACGGCCTGCTTTTGTACGGTTAAAAGTTCCAGCATCTTGATAAGAATAACTTCAGTTGGCAATACGTGTTACCGGCATGACAGACGGAGCTTTAGACGGCAGACTTAGAATTGTTTATTTATTTATTCAGTACACTTAGTACACACTGTAATAAAGAAAAAATAAAGGGTCAGGATAAAATGCAATTAATAGGAATAAATGCCAAAACATATTAGCATATATTTTGGTTTTGTGTTTCATTTGAGCCATTTAATTTAAGAAGAATGCCCCCTCAACGTCATAAAAGCTGCAAATTGTAAAATTTTACAGCTTAAAGGTCAATCAAGAGAGTGGTTGGGGGTGGCGCAAGAGACTTAAGAGAGATTCTCATTTATGTTTCGTTTAAGAATCAACTTTGTCACAGTAACAGCTTTAGACAAAAAGGAGACATGAGATACAATTGAGGTAAAATGAGACAAAATTAAGAATTTGGTTTGAAAAGCATGTCATACAGTGTGAAATGAAATGCCTTGACAGAAGAAAAAGGTTTGGGGCAGCCACCCAAATACTTGAATAAGGCTGCACAAAAATGAAGATTGGTAGTACAGTAGTGTACAGATCGAGTCCGAAACAGAACTGAATTCACAGAAGGAAGCTGTCTGGCCTTTAAGGCAGGTTGGCATAAAGGGGGGCGGAGCCGGAAGTGACCCAGGACAGGAAGTGACATCATCAGGCCCAGGCAGAATTTCCCATGTTTGGTCTGCAGGGATAAAAGGGAAAGTTTTATTACACCCTGCCACCCCCTGGCCTGGTGTGGAATTACCTTATTTTGGTCCTTCTAGCTGACTCCCATGTGACAACAGTTAGGTCCATCAGTATCTGGACAGTGACACAATTATCATAATTTTGACTCTGTACGCCACCAAAATGGATTTGAAACAAAGCAATCAAGCTGTGACTGAAGTGTGGAATTCCAGCTATAATTCAAGGGGTTTAACAAAAACATTGAATGAGCTGTTTAGAAAAGACAGACATTTTTACAGTATATATGTTCCCGCCATTTTCAGGGGCTCAAAAATATTTTGACAAAATAGCATAATTATAATTACAGTGGAACCTCGGTTCACGACCATAATTCGTTCCAAAACTCTGGTCGTAAACCGAGTTGGTCGTGAACTGAAGCAATTTCTCCCATAGGATTGTATGTAAATACAATTAATCCGTTCCAGACCGTACAAACTGTATATATATATATATATAATATATATATATATATATATATATATATATATATATTAGTTTTTAAGCACAAATACAGTTAATTATACCATAGAATGCACAATGTAATGGTAAACTAAATGTAAAAACATTGAATAACATTGAGAAAACCTTGAACAACAGAGAAAACTAACACTGCAATAGTTCATGCTATAGTGCTAGGAACTGCTTGCTAAAAACTCGTTTTTTTTAATGAGTTTTAAGCACAGGGAAAAAATGAACATTTGAAAAATCTGTAATTTAATAAACCACTAAGAAAAGTAACATTGCAACAATGCAGGCTACGAACCGATCGCTGTAAACAGAAGTGAAAACAAAAACAAGCCTTCTCTACATTATGCGTCCCTCGCTCGCTCGCTCTCTTGCTCTCTCTCCCGCGCCTGTGTGTGTGTGCGTGCGTCTCTCTTTTGGGAGCCTGGAGCGCCTGTGGGTGTGTCTCTCTAGAGCGCTCCTGTGTGTGTGTGCGCCTCTCTCGCGTGTGCTCCTGTGTGTGTGTGCGGCTCTCTCTGTCTCTCGCGTTGCCTCTCTCTCGCTCGCCTGTGTGTGTGTGTGTGTGTGTGTGTGTGCCACGCTCTCTCGCTCTCTCTCTTGCTCGCTGCAAAGGAAATGCACAGGGAGAGACTGAACATGTACAAACCGAAAGGGAAACTGGCTTGTTCGTATACCAAGTGTGTGGTCGTGAACCGAGGCAAAAGTTTGGCGAACTTTTTGGTCGTAAACCGAGTTGTACGTGTACCGAGACGTTCGTGAGCCGAGGTTCCACTGTATAATGATCATTTTAAATATTTGGTTGAAAATCCTTTACAGTCAATGACTGCCTGAGGTCTGACCCCATGGCCGTCTTCAACTGTTAGGTTTCCATCCTACCGTTGCTTTGCCAGGCCTTTACTGCATCTGTCTTGATTTGCTGCTTTCATTCGTTGGACTTTCTGCCTTCAGTTTTATCTCCAGTAAGTGAAATGCATGTCCAATTGGGTTGAGGTCAGTTGATTGACATTGACACTTCTTTGCTTTGAAAAGCACTTGGTTTGCTGTCACACTATGTTTTGGCTTATTGTCCTTCCCTCACAGAGCAGAAGTCCTTCACCCAGTCCCATCACTTACACAGCATTCCACCCTTTCTGCTCCTGCACAGCGCACCACAAGCTGCCTGCACATCACAATATACAATATTTAACAAAACAAAACAGAATTTCAAAAAGAAAATTAAGATGCAGAAGTACATTAACATTAATACAGAATAACATTCCCATCAGTGGTTTCCCTTTTCGACACGCTATTCAATTTTGTTGGCATCACACTTTGTTTCTCACTTCCTACTCCATAAATTGGAGCAACACTTGAAGCACTTTCACTGTTTCATAAACATTTAATAATTTTAATTTTTTATGACAATTCCAACACAATGACAATGTATAGTAGATTAATTATAACAAGGGAGAAAAGCTCCAAAATGTTATTAAAACTGAAGGTGAATAGCTGACACAGTGATTTCAAAATGCAGCATGACACACTGTGCTGGGGAAGAACACTACGCGCTAACACAAGGGAGTGTCGTTCTGATGTGCAGCAGAGCTCACAGCAAACCACACAGCAGTAGTGACAGGTAGGCGCTGCTGTGAGCAATGGGGTTTTTTTTTGCCCTGACGGTTAATGGAGACTGAAGGTTAATCGGGTGATGGATAATCGAGGTTTTACTATATTTAGTTAATACTAACAATACTATTAGTCATTCTAATTTATTTATTATAACAGGTAGGCAGTGTGCCATGGTGGTTAATCCTTTGGGCTTCAGAACCTCAGGTTTCATGTTCAGATCCCACTACTGACACCACAATGTGACCATGAGCAAATCGCTTTATCTGCCTGTTCTCCATTGTAACTGATCAAATGTCAAACTATCATGGCTTCGGTCCGGACCCCTGACAGATAATTGAGGTTTTATGGTATTATCCTGTATATATTAATAGTATTAACTAAATAAATTTGATCAACTAATAGTATTATTCAGAAGCAAGGACTAGAGTTTTGTAATCATATTATTTTATTACCACAAACAACTGTTCATACATGTCACCATATATTACTGAGAACACAATGCAAATACTTTAAAACTGCAAAAAATACATATATATATACTAGTCATTTAGCTCGTTACAATAACGGGCGCTAGAACAGTAGTGCATAAACATTAGTAGGAACAGTCTATATTAAATGGCAAGGGACTTTGACCTCATTCTTTTTGTCGGTCGTATTTTTCTTTCTTTCAGCCTTTCTTTTGTTGATGTTTACTTGCTGAGCTGACCGTTCTTCGTGGGCTGCCGCTGTGTATTGTGTGTCTTTAATTTTCTGTGACAGTAATACCGTCTTGTACGTCCGCTGGCTTGTACGTCCGTAATATACCTTTAATTTTCTCTGGTGGTAATATAGGCGTGCGCGTCGGTAATATGCCTTTAATCTCCTCTGACAGTAATACTGGCTTGTATGTGGCTGTAATATGTGTCACTGTATTGTGTACCTTTAATTTCCTCTCGCAGTACAGTAATACTGGTTTGTATTTCCATAAAACGCCTGTAACTTTCTCTGACAGTAATATCGTGCATCGCACCATGCCCCGCGCATGCGCACTTCACCAGAAGACACACACACGGACACCTGGACGCACAAAGGGATTTTATTAAAGAGGATATATATATATATATATATATATATTGTAAAGTTTTTTCCAAAAATAAGTCCAAAAGACACAAAAAAAGGTTTGGGGATCGTCCCCGTATATTGCCCTAAGACAATATCCAAAAGAAGAAGTGATCACAAGTCTTTTTAATTCAGAACAAATGACCCTTTTACTATTGAAACATGGTTGTTTAAATACAGAAAGGATTATGGGAAAAGGAAATGGTTGGCATCAAAACAGGAACCGGAAATAACATCATCAGGAGGAGTCGGAAGTGATGTGATATTGCAGAGTCGGAAGTGAGGTTAGTGGAGATGGCCGGAAGTGATGTAATCGGCGGCCATCTTGAACTCGGAATCGGGGCAATTATTTTTCCTCTGGTTTTCTGTAAAGAAAAGAGATTTAGGTAAGCACCATGTGACACCCATATCTCGCGATATTTCACTCACCTTTAGGCTCTTTGACTGCCTCCTAATCGCACGTGTGTGACATGACCCCCCCCTTAGCCCACACCAATCGGGTCGGGCGACCTGCACCGAGAGGTCGTGGACCCGGGAGAGAGCATCCACATTGGCCTGCAAGGAACCTTTACGATAAACAACACTAAAACGGTAAGGTTGCAAATCCAAAAACCACCTAGTGACACGTGGGTTCGACTCCCTATGAAGGGACATCCACTGTAAAGCGGCATGATCCGTCACGAGAGTAAACTCATGTCCCAATAGATAGTACCTTAAAGATGTTACAGCCCACTTAATCGCCAAGGCTTCCCTCTCCACTGCAGCATACTTGGTCTCCCGGTCCAGCAGTTTCCGGCTAAGGTACATAACGGGGTGTTCAGCACCATCGACGCATTGGCTCAGCACGGCACCCAATCCTGTGGCCGATGCGTCGGTCTGGAGGATGAAAGGAAGAGAAAAGTTAGGAGATCTCAAAACAGGTGCTGACGTAAGGGCCAATTTTAAGTCACTGAATGCTTTATCAGCCGAGCTATCCCATATCACTTTTAAAGGTGCTCTTTTCTTTGTGAGACTAGATAAGGGCGCAGCAATTTCGGAGAAATGAGGTACAAAACGGCGATAGTAGCCTGCCAACCCCAAAAAAGCTTGCACTTGCCTCTTAGATATCGGACGGGGCCAATTAATGATGGCATCTATTTTCTTACATTGTGGTTTAACAGTACCCCCCACCCACCAGGTAGCCTAAATATTTGGCTTCAGAAAATCCAAAAAAACATTTCTTTGGATTAATACGAAGCCCAGCTAACGCTAGTGTGGAGAGAACCGTTTTAACCTGCAGTACATGATCCTTCCATGTGCCGGAATAAATGATTACATCATCCAGGTAGGCGGCACTAAATGAATTGTGGGGCCGTAGCAGTGTGTCTACCAGACGTTGGAAGGTAGCTGGCGCCCCGTGCAAACCAAAAGGAAGAACCCTGTACTGCCAATGTCCACTCGGTGTACTAAATGCGGGTTTTTCTTTAGCGGAGGCCGTTAAGGGAATTTGCCAATACCCTTTCGTCATATCAAGAGTAGTTAGGAAGTGCGCGTTCCCCAGTCGATTGAGTAAATCATCCACTCGCGGCATGGGATACACGTCAAACTTAGAGACCTGATTAAGTCAACGAAAGTCGTTGCAAAACCTCCATGACCCGTCAGGCTTAGGAATTAAGACAATTGGACTAGACCAAGGGCTATAGCTTTCTTCAATAACCCCTAATTCTAGCATTCGCCTAATTTCCAACTCTACTTCCACTTTCTTTGCCTCCGGGAGCCTATAGGGTTTCTCTCTGACAATTACTCCAGGGTCAGTAATGATGTCATGCACAATCAACGCAGTACGCCCAGGAATTTCATCCACAACTTTGGGGACAGACAAGATAGCATTTTTGAGATCTTGTCGTTGCTCTGGCGTCAAGTCGGGGCCGAAATTAAGGTGGGGATGAGACATAAACAGAGAACGAGGCTGGCCGGAGGAGAGATCTAGTTCCCTATCCTTCCACGGCTTCAGCAAGTTAATATGATATACACGTTCGGTCGGTCGACGATTGGGTTGTTTAACCAAATAATCGACAAGACCTTTCCTTTCTTTAATTTCATAGGGACCTTGCCAATGGGCTAATAATTTGGAATGAGAAGTTGGGACGAGAACCATAACACGATCACACGGGACAAATTCCCGGAGGGTGGAGTTACGGTTATAATAACGCGACTGCGCTGCTTGGGCTCTTTCCAAATTTTCTTTTAGAATAGGTCTAATTTTCTCCAATCTATCGCGTAATTGCGCGATGTATTCGAGAATATTTGAAGTAGGAAGGACCTCCTCTTCCCAACCTTCTTTTAGCATATCCAATAGACCTCTGGGTTGTCTTCCATATAATAATTCAAAAGGAGAAAAACCCGTAGAGGACTGTGGGACTTCCCGGTATGCAAACAAAACGAGAGGGAGTAACTGATCCCAGTTTCTCCCATCCTCGTTAACCACCTTGCGTAGCATCTGTTTTAACGTCTGATTAAAACGTTCCACCAATCCATCAGTTTGCGGGTGATAGACTGACGTTTTCAGATGTTTGATCTGGAGTAATTTAGCCACCTCCCTGAACGTCTCCGAAGTGAAGGGAGTTCCTTCATCCGTGAGAATCTCTTTGGGGATCCCAACACGAGCGAATATCCTTACTAGTTCCCGTGCGATATTTTTTGTATTAGCTGAGCGCAACGGAACAGCTTCGGGGAATCGAGTGGCATAATCTACTAGGACTAATATATATTTAAAGCCCTGTATCGAGGGTTCTAAAGGTCCCACGAGATCAACTCCGACTCTTTCAAACGGGATATCAATAAGGGGTAGAGGAACGAGAGGAGCTTTAGTCCGTCTGGGAATCTGGCGAAGTTGACACTCCGGACAAGAAGCGCAAAATCGTCTGACCTCCTCATTAATTCCTGGCCAATAAAATCGGAGCTTTATTCTCTCCAATGTTTTTTCGGAGCCTAAATGGGCTCCTAGAAGGTGAGCATGCGCTAAATCACACACATGTCGCCGAAATGTGCGTGGGACTAGCAGCAATTTTCGCACTTCGCCCCCGTGTTCTTCCACTCTATATAACAATTCATTTTTTAATACAAAGAACGGCATCGGTGGTATGGGATCTAGGGTATTATCACCCTCGGCAGATACAATTGCATTTCTTGCAAACTTTAGGGAATCATCATTCCATTGTTCTCGTTTGAACGAGGGAGAGGTTAATATAATTTGGGAAGGTAAATCTTGTATTGGGTCTCTATTGACCTCAATGGGCGGAGTATCTGTCACCACGTTCCCCTCGTTAGCTGTACTAACTCCCGCAGAGGATGATGGGACATCAAATTCTTCACATTGGGTACCCGTGTGGGTCCGTGCTACTGAGGGACACGGCGTGGAGGCAGTCGGAGCATCATTCTCCATGACTAAGCCTAAATTCCTTTCTGGTACAGTTACGTTATTACCGCTGTTAATTTTATTCCAATCTCTTCCCAGTATGACTGGAAAAGGGGGATCTGGTAATACAGCCATGGCCATTCCCACTACATTGTGATTTACCGAGACTACACATCGGGCTGTTTTGTAAAACCGGATGTCCCCATGAATACATTTCAAACTAGTTTTGATTTTAGTCCATTGTTGCGGTAAAACAAAACGGGCAGCAACAATAGAGATGTTACTCCCGGAATCAAACATCGCCCTTACTTTCCTACCATTTATAAGAACTGCACCTGTATATGGAAGAGATAACGGGTTAGTCACCATGGCACAATACCTTTCTCCCTTCACCAAAGAACAATCCATGGGCTCCGTGGTGCAATTGGGGGACCAATGACCAAGTTCCCCACACTTGAAACAGCGCGGGGGGTTGTATGGTTTGTCTCTTTTGCGAACGGTAGGCACGGGAGATTGTCGGGTGGGCTCAGGAGCTGCC
The DNA here is from genome assembly GCF_900747795.2 of Erpetoichthys calabaricus. Classification (NCBI taxonomy): domain Eukaryota; kingdom Metazoa; phylum Chordata; class Cladistia; order Polypteriformes; family Polypteridae; genus Erpetoichthys; species Erpetoichthys calabaricus. The sequence continues at coordinate 25,720,179 of NC_041396.2, read as the reverse complement.
CCACGTACCTGTTGGGTGCGACGAGAAAACTGTTCTGATCGCCCTGATTTGCAAGCCGCCCAGTGACGCTCCGCAATCTTGATCAGTGTATCCATATCTTCAAAGTTATGCTTACGGACCTGCTGGGCGATCTGTTCAGGGAGGGCATGGACAAACGTTTCACAGGCCAGTAGCTCGGCCATTTTGTGTGAGCTGTTGATATCTGGCCTTAACCAGCGACACACTTTACCCCAAGCCTCAAAAGCCTGGGTTCTCAGAGGCCTCTCGGGGGTCAAATTGCCACTCCCTCCATTCACTCGCCTGCTGCTCCGCTGATATGCCGTAGCGTTTAAACACCTCAAGTTTTAGAGCATCATAATCGGCAGCCTGCTCCTCAGTTAAATCATAATAGGCTCTCTGCGCCGCCCCCTTCAGGTAGGGAGCCAGTAGGTACGCCCATTCCGACCTCGGCCATGCGTTCCGTTTAGCGGTACGCTCAAAAATCTAAAAATATGTTTCTATATCGTCCTCCTCAGTTAGGGTCGTTAATTGAGTGGGTAATGACCGAGCGGCCTCCGTTCGAACTGATGCGGCGGCACAGACTTCAGATTCCGCTAGCTGGGTCCTGGTCTCCCCCATCTGTACTTTTAAAGTATGGAGTTCGCCCATAATGGTGTTTAGCACGGTATTTAGGTCCTGTTCTTCTGTCATTTTCTTGAAGAAAAAAGAACAATCCTAGTCGACTACGCCAATTGTAAAGTTTTTTCCAAAAATAAGTCCAAAAGACACAAAAAAAGGTTTGGGGATCGTCCCCGTATATTGCCCTAAGACAATATCCAAAAGAAGAAGTGATCACAAGTCTTTTTAAATTCAGAACAAATGACCCTTTTACTATTGAAACATGGTTGTTTAAATACAGAAAGGATTATGGGAAAAGGAAATGGTTGGCATCAAAACAGGAACCGGAAATAACATCATCAGGAGGAGTCGGAAGTGATGTGATATTGCAGAGTCGGAAGTGAGGTTAGTGGAGATGGCCGGAAGTGATGTAATCGGCGGCCATCTTGAACTCGGAATTGGGGCAATTATTTTTCCTCTGGTTTTCTGTAAAGAAAAGAGATTTAGGTAAGCACCATGTGACACCCATATCTCGCGATATTTCACTCACCTTTAGGCTCTTTGACTGCCTCCTAATCGCACGTGTGTGACAATATATACTGTATATCAATACAGTATCGAGAGTATCGAGAGTACACCTTATGAGAAGGATTTTAGAGTCATAGTGGACTTTAAGCTATCGACTTCCCGACAGTGTTCAGAAGCCATTAAGAAGGCTAAGAGAATGTTAGGATATATAGCACGATATGTGAAGTACAAGTCCAAGGAGGTTCTGCTCAACCTTTATAACACACTGGTGAGGCCTCATCTGGAGTCCTGTGTGCAGTTTTGGTCTCCAGGCTACAAAAAGGACATAGCAGCACTAGAAAAGGTCCAGAGAAGAGCGACTAGGCTGATTCCAGGGCTACAGGGGTTGAATTATGAGGAAAGATTAAAAGATTAAAAGAGCTGAGCCTTTACAGTTTAAGCAAAAGAAGATTAAGAGGTGACATGACTGAAGAGTTTAAAATTATGAAGGGAATTAGTGCAGTGGATCGAGACTGTTATTTTAGAATTAGTTCTTCAAGACACAGTTGGAAACTTGTTAAGGGTAAATTTCGCACAAACATTAGGAAGTTTTTCTTTACACAAAGAAGGATAGAAACTTGGAATAAGCTACCAAGTAGTGTGGTAGACAGTAAGACGTTAGGGTCTTTCAAAACTCGACTTGATGTTTTCTTGGAAGAAATAAGTGGATAGTACTGCGAGCTTTGTTGGGCTGAATGGCCTGTTCTTGTCTAGAGTGTTCTAATGTTCTAATACACAACTTGGAGGATGTGAGCCCATCGTATGACTTTGCTGAGATCTTTGCAGAAACTCAACACAAGACACTTGTGAGAATACTGGGGGATTTTTTCAAAAGGATAAAATTAGAGAAAGCAGAAAACATCTGCTTCTTTCTGATCACATTATCGTCTAGGAGAAGCCAATAAGATAATAAGGAGATCTCTTTTTTGATTTTACATTCCTACGGGGGTGAAAGGGACCTTGCCGGCACTGAGTTTCATTACGTCCACACCCATTCTGAATTCATTAGCTTGAGATTCTCCTTGGAACATTGGATGCAGCAATGCCACATTTTGAGTGTCAACTTGCTAGACCCTCAGACCAAGCTCACGTTTAATGATTCTTGAAAAGTGGACTCAATAAACCTATTCAACCTATAACTAATATTATGATTCTTTTTAACATTTTATGGATTTATTTACTATTTACTACATGTTCTTTGTGACTTTTAGTGCAGTTTTGGAATATGTGCTGATGGCTATCATTGAAATTGTTCAAAATATTTAACGTCTTACCTTGACACAATTATGTTTCTTGTTGGTGCCTCCATTTTGGTCTTAACTAGTGTGTGTTTACTAGCGGGTGTTGCTATGCAGGACAACCGACGGGAACAGATTTTCCTATTTTCACTGTGGCACTCAATGTGTTAAAGTGATTATTGATATTTCCTGATTTTTATGTTGGTGTTTATTGCATTCCAGTCCTGGATAATGTATTGGGACTCATTCACCACACTGCCTTTTATGCAAATCTTTTATGCTGTTTTTCAGCATTTTGCCTTTTTTCTAATTTTTGTAAATAAATCTTCATTTCTAAAGATTCTTTGGAGGGTCTGTCTGTACAAGCAAGACTTTGATGGTTGCTCTACCTCCATTTTTAAATGATATTTTGGGACTCTCTTTGTATTTTGAACTTTCAAAGCTAGTTCCTTCTTTTGGCCCTGTGCACAACAACAACATTTATTTCTGTTGAACATTTCCTGTTACACACAACTGAATTTTGTTCTGTCCTGAATCTTTATTTTTTGAATATATTGTGTTAATTTTATCAAAAGTATTTTCATTTGTTAATGTAAATAAATAAAATAAAAAAAATTTTTTTTTTGGTTTCTTTATGGATACAATAAATTTGTTTTATCCATTTTGATTGAAGAAGGGCGCTTATTTTCCCTTTCAGCACCAGGCGTCGGTTTTGCCACACTACAGCTCTGATCTAAGGTTACATCTTGAAATGTAGTGGGAACAGACACTCCAGAATATTAGATGGAACACGATTATTTAAGACTTTATACACAATTAGTAGTATTTTTAGAGTCAATTATATAACGTGTATAATGAAGTTTCTTTTCTTGATTAAAATTCTTGCTGCTGCATTTTGAACTAAGCAACTGATTGATGTCTTCCTTAGGTAGTCTTGTAAGTTGTGCATTCCTCTAATTTAGTCGACTAAATACCAAAGCGTGAATTAATTTCTCAGCATTGTGCATTGTTAGAAATATTGTAACCTTTTCAATATTACTTAAACTGCCTAATGCAGTCTTATTAATCTGGATAATGTGAAATTTAAAGTTTAGGTCAGAGATCATGGTTTTGCCTAAACATTTTTTTTATCTCCACTTTGACTTTTTGTGCTAAAGGATGAAGTTTATTTCTAAACACTCCATTATTTCCATCTTTTCCTGACCACTACTATTTCAATTTTTTTTTCCTTATTTAGCTTGGCAGAATAATTACTCATCCATTCAGAAGTAAATATAAGACATTGGATCAGAGAGTCAAGAGCATCAGGGTCATCAGGTGCTAGAGATAAGTAAAGCTGCATGTCACCTGCATAGCTGTGGAAGCTTGCCTTGTGGTTCAATATATTCTTGCCTAATGGAAACAAGAAGATTGAAAAAAGTAACAGGCCCAGAATAGATCCTTGTGGTCCAGTAATCCCTCCTCCATCGCGGTGGTTGCATTCCAGAACCCCGCGCAAAAGGTGAAAATCCGCGAAGTAGAAACCATATGTTTATATGGTTATTTTTATATTGTCATGCTTGGGTCACAGGTTTGCACAGAAACACAGGAGATTGTAGAGAGACACGGACTTTATTCAAACACTGCAAACAAACATTTGTCTCTTTTTCAAAAGTTAAAACTGTGCTCCATGACAAGACAGAGATGACAGTTCCATCTCACAATTAAAAGAATGCAAACATATCTTCCTCTTCAAAGGAGTGCGCATCTGGAGCAGATCATGTCAGAGAGAGAGAGAGAAAAGCAAACAAAAATCAATAGGGCTGTTTGGCTTTTACGTATGCGAAGCACCGCCGGACAAAGCAGCTGCAAGGAAGGGAGCAATATAAAGGTAGTCTTTCAGCATTTTTTAGAGGAGCGTCTGTATCCTCTAGACCAGTGTGTGAACAGCCCCTCTGCTCACACCCCCTCCGTCAGGAGCACAGAATGTCAGAGAAAGAGAGAGAGAGAGAGAGAGAGAAAAGCAAACAATCAAAAATCAATACGTGCCCTTCAAGCTTTTAAGTATGCGAAGCACCATGCGGGAAGCATGTCGCTTGACAAAGCAGCTGCACAGAATGGAGCAACGTGAAGGTAATCTTTCAGCATTTTTAGACGAGCGTCCGTATCGTCTAGGGGTGCGAACAGCCCCCCTGCTCACACCCCCTCCGTCAGGAGCAGAGAATGTCAGAGCGAGAGAGAGAGAGAAAAGCAAATAATCAAAAATCAATACGTGCTGTTTGATCTTTTAAGTATGTGAAGCACAGTGCGGGAAGCATATCGCTTGACAAAGCAGCCATATGTAAGCCCAGCAAGAGAAAGAGCAATGTGAAGGTAATCTTTCAGCATTTTTTGAGGAGCAGCCGTATCCTCTAGGGGTGCGAACAGCACCCGTGCTCACAATATATTTGAGGAGTTTTATTTAATACATAATAAGCGCTCTGGTTGGGTAGCTTCTCAGCCATCTGCCAATAGCGTCCCTTGTATGAAATCAACTGGGCAAACCAACTGAGGAAGCATGTACCAGAAATTAAAAGACCCAATGTCCGCAGAAATCCGCGAACCAGCAAAAAATCTGCGATATATATTTAAATATGCTTACACATAAAATCCGCGATGGAGTGAAGCCGCGAAAGTCGAAGTGCGATATAGCGATGGATCACTGTACACCATATGCATTATCACGGATCTCTGAACGCCACAACTAACAAAGCATTTCCTACTCATTAAATAAGACACCGCTTGAGAGACCATCCAGTGCTGAAGACATTTTATTAGAATACTGTGGTCTGTCGTGTCAAGTGCTGCACTCGGTTAAAAAAGAACAAGAACTGTGTCCACATTAACACACAAGTCCTTTACCACTTTAACCAGTGCAGTTTTGTTACTATGATTTGTTTGAAAATCTGACTGAAGCTTATCAAGCATACAATGTTTATCAAGTAATCATTTAACTGCTGAAAAACTGCTTTTTTAGAAATTTACTGCACTTAAGAAAGGCAAGTTAAAAATAGGTCTAACATTCCCAGATACAGAGAAGTATTAAGAGATTAAACAGGGGTTTAACAAATGGAACCTTTAGGCAATACGGGAAGACCACCATATCTAATGAAGGATTAACTATGTCATGTACACCATCAATACGGAAATCAGAGACATCTTTGAAAAAGGCAGTTGGAACCAGTCAAGGACACAAGTGGAGGGTTTTAGTTGAGAAATTATTCTACGTAGTTTAAGTAGACCTACGTTAATGATGTAGTTTAATTTATTTAAAAGAGCATGCTGAAGTTCAATGAAGTTCTTGAATGTTGCAAAAGCCTCATATGTTTCCCTCAAAGATTTCAGGAAACATTCCATTAAATGAGTTGGGTTTAGAAGACAATCTATAGGTGAAAATAAAAGTCTTAAATTTCCAGCATTATCATGTATAGTTTAAAAAAAATAGGACAACCTCTAAAGGCTCAAGGTTGTATTCATTTATATGTACTTTTAATATGCAAGTGTACTGTTTATTTAGTTTTCCTCCCTTTCCCCTCAGCTTTTCAGCATTTTATCTTACGTTCAGACACTCTATGAGTCTTCCAAGGAATTTTATTTCTGATGGATTTCTTAACAGTAATCCTCCAGAACTAAAGCCTGCAGGTGGTAGTTAGGGACAGGCTGACTTGGGGGAGACCCTTCTGGGCATGACTAGTGAAATTCCCGGCCTGCTTTTGGGTCTCACTCCTTCTCACCATGTTAGGATCTCAGACTCCCAAAACCTTAGTACTATACTGTACATATATTGGCATTATTTCCTGGAGTCAAACAAAGTGCTATCTATCTATCTATCTATCTATCTATCTATCTATCTATCTATCTATCTATCTATCTATCTATCTATCTATCTATCTATCTATCTATCTATCTATCTATCTATGTAATGAAATAACTGTTTGCTTGAAGTGTTATTAATAGATTTTCCAGCTATTAGTCCATACAGTTAAAAAATAATTAGGAACTGCATAGATCATCCTTTACTGTTTATTTATATCTCATTGTAACCTCTCAAAGTAATCATGAACAGGTCCTTATTTTAAAATATTTTACCACAATTAGGAAAATATGAACTGAAATGCAAGAGCAGCACACAAATCCAACGTTGAACAAATTATTCCTACCCGGAGGATTTTTCCATGTTACATCATCTTATTATTTGTTTTACTCATGAGCTCCATGGTGGCTATAAGGAAACCTGCAATATGTTATATGAATGTTTTGTTTCGGCTCAGCTTAGCCCACCTCTAATAGATAAAGTTAACTCTTTTCAATCGGTATACCTGCCTCACCACCTTTTGTGAAGGAACATCTTAATCTATGCTGCTTTTCTTTGACCTCACTTCTGCCTTTCAGAACGATGGCCAAACCGCCTTCTCAAAATATCTAAATGTCCATCATAATCCCTGAAATATGTCTACCACTACAACCACAGTCTATATGATGCCACTAGGAATGTTAATAAGTTATTAATCAGTGGGTAATCAGATGGTGTTGACTGGAAAATCACATTGGAACATTACGGTACTCAGCAGTCCTGGGCACAAGGTGAGAAAAAACCCTGGTTAGGGTTGCTAGGCCACGACACACCATGTCCATATGCACACCAATTAATTACTGTATGAATTGCTAACTAACCTAACATGCACACCTTCATGGATTTTGGGAGGATAAACCAGAGTACCTAAAGGAAAACCCAGAAAGAAAAACTCTACAGAGACAATGCATTGGCCTTTCCTGTGCACGGCTAGTGAAGTTCCTGGCCTGCTTGTGGGGCTTTTTTAGAGGTCTCAACCCCTTCTTGCCATGTCCTGGAACTCCAACTCATGACACTGTCATACTATACCTTACGTACATTGGCAAATTTCTTACTGGAGTCAAATAAAGTGTTATCTATCTATCTGTCTGTCTGTCTGTCTGTCTATCTATCTATCATGTAATGTCTTTCATATCTTATGTAAAGGAGGATGTTCACAGGCAGGTTGTTGGCAGAGGTAACACCAAACCAACCCATCCAGGTCTCACATCTCTCCACATTCTGCTATAATGGAAGGAAAGATTGAGACTCCCTCCTAGGGCCAAGTGTTCTCCAAGTATCCTGGGTGGCAGCATCCCTTTGAAGTGGTTCCCATCTGGGCCCATGCAGGGCTGCATGTCAGCTGTAGTTTTTAGTGAGCAGCACAGGGTCACGGGGGTCTGCTGGAGCCAATCCCAGCCAACACAGGGCACAAGGCAGGAAACAATCCTGGGCAGGGTGCCAACCCACCGCAGGACACACACAAACACACCCACACTACCCACTGCGCCACCGTGCCGCCCGCTGTACATTCAGGTTTTCTTAATTTGTTTGTGTCCTGCTAGGTAGCCTGTTATACGTTAACGGTTTCAGTTTTTTTCCCCCACCTATTAGGAAGTTTTTCAAAGCACAAACATCCAACTTTGTGTGCAAAGATCCCTACCCAACAAGTAATTGATCTACAAAGAACCACACAACCCAGTAAAGAACCATAAACTGCCATTAAAGAAGTGTTATTTTTAACAGTGTAGTTTGGGTCAAGTTCTGCTGGTGCCAGCATTTAGACCCTGTGATAATGTAATGTTAGTCACTATGATTCACATTCATTTTATTATTTGCTAAATTACTTAAGGGAGTACGTGCAGTATGTTTTATTAATTTAAAGCTTTTTTTGTCTTATTATATCAGACCAAATATGGATGATCCATGTATCAGAAAAAATAAATCCAAGTGTACATTGCTTAGTTCAGTCTAAGTTGTAAATATGTGTGTGTTCTTTAAGCCAGTGCTTAGTGCAGAATAAATGGAGTGGCGTTGAATTGAATTCATGCAATAAGCAGGCCAGGAAAGCAGAAGAATGAATTGCTACATACTCACAGGGGACAGGGGCTCGGGATTTAAACAAATGCTCTTTTTATTTACACTTTTTGTGGCCTTACCTGGCAGGCCACTTTAGGTGGCACCACTTGGCACTTGTTATGATTTGGTTTCTTAGACATCTTCTTACAATGTTGTTCCAAGAGTTTTGACATACATACGCTCAATCAAATTCAGCATATTAAAGACTAGTTTGGCACATAGTTACAGAAGTTTGTTAGCATTTGACGCCGTCTTGTTTTTGTGGGGCATTAACATTTTGTGACAGACTAGGAGTGCACTGAACACACACGGCGGACGGTTCTTTACGTATTAGCGTGCGTCTTCCTTTTGAAATGTTTTTTGATTTGGACTTCTTGTTTCATTTTCTCACAATGAGTTTTGTTTTCTGATTTTAGCGAGAGATAGGACTGGTTTTTGGGATACAAACTTGTTCGCTTGTTTTCTGACCTATGTTTCATTTTCTGATTCTTTTATAATAAAAAAAAATTCTCTGCCATTACCTTCTAGGCATAACATCAGTTGACGCACTTCAAAGTGAGCCTCTCTAGCCCTATAAAGCGTTTAGAGCCAATTTTTAGATTTAATGTTCAGAGTAACTAAAATGACCTATTATGTCTCTCAAAAAAAAAACAATTCTTAGATTCTTTTTGGATTTACCATGTTCTGATATTTTAATCAGGTTTAGCTTAATAAAAACAAAATATATGATAGGATAGAAAGAATCCAGGGGCTCATTTCCAAAATGAATAAATGTAAATTAAGGCGACACTCCTGACTTTTCCCTTCTAGTTCACTTTTTCTCTTTTTCACTCCCCGTCTCAGTCTTCCCTTCCATTCCTGTTCAGCGCCAACAGACTGGCACAAAGCCCTGAGACACTTGAGCGAGCCATGCTCCTGACTTTCAACGACTTGGCGGGATCTGCAAGTGCGACCATAAATTACCCAATCAAGCTGGTTTCCATTAACCCAAAATGATTTATTCAAATGCTTTTATTTGCAATTATGAGCAGCGCCTGTCTTGTCAAGATAGACACCATAAATAAAGATCCTGAAATGTAACTACTGTGCTTGTCGAATTCCAGCTACTGGAATACAATTTCTTCATTTTCAATTTTAGAAAGTATCAATCATTGATGCCTTTTGCTGAAAGTATTATCTTAAGATTAAGAGGTACCTTATTGTTCGATGTGATGGTCCATATAGGGCTGATTCCTGCCTCATACCCAAAGCAGCCAGGATGGGCTCTGTGCTCTGTGACCTTGAACTGGGTCCAGAAATGGATGAATTGATTTATTATGAACGAAGTACGTATGTTGTTTACACAATGATTATCTCTTTGAGAAAAAAATATGTGCATATGGTGGATTAGAGTATCCGACCCCTTTACTTTCTGAGCACTTTACTGTTTTGAAGATCCAAATTAACAAAAGGACAAGTGTCTGTGTATTTGTGAGTTGGTCTGGTAGTTTTGTCTCTGTTATGTGCCATTTGATATGGGATTTGTCAAAAAGCAGTGCTAGTGTTCGTGCTGAGCCATCTGTTGGAATGAAAAATGCAGTTCATTATTACTACATGCATTACAAAAAAACATTCCAGTACATGATGCACTACAAAAGTTAACAGTGAATACGTCCAATGGAGACTAAGTGTTGGACAGACAGAAATCAGCTTATCAACCTTAATAAAAGGACAGGTGTCTGTGTGTGTGTGTATTTGTATGTCTGTCCTGTAGCTATTTTTATGTCATGTGCCATTTTTTATGGGATTTGTAAAAGCAGTGCTAATGTTTGTGATGTGTCATGTGTTGGAATGAAAAATGAAATGCATTTTATTACCACATGCATTACAAAATATATTCCAATATGTGATGCACTACGTACGTCCAACAGAGAGTAAGTGTTAGACAGACAGAAATCAGATTATTAAGCTTAATGAAAGGAACAAGTGTCTTTGTTTGTGTGTCTGTGGATCTGAGTGTCTGTCTGGTAGCTTTGTCTCTGTTATATGCCATTTGGTACGGGATTCGCAAAAACAGTGGTAGTGTTTGTACTGTGCCATCTGTTAGAATGAAAAACACAGCACATTTTATTACTTTTGGTCATCCAAGGAATTATATGTCGATCACAATTTGCAATTCTTTGGGGTGCCACGTAGGCTGTCCCTGTTTACTTGTGAAAAATGATACAAACTCAAACGACACTTGATGGTGTTTAACACATGTATTGGCAAAATAAGGTAGTCCCACAATGATCGGGTATTTAAGGTTTCTAGCAAGGCTCTTGTCGGTCAGCTGATGATGCTCCTCTCCTTGGTCGCTTACTCCATAAGTGACACTTTTCTCAGGGCCATCTTCAATTTATAGCCCAGGGAACAGAAGGGATGGAGTTAGTTGCCCTCACTTGTGGTCTTTCCATGATGTGGAATAAAGAGAAGACAAGGTAGTTAACAGAAGCAGTGCCCCCTCTTGGCTTTGGGTGACATCACCTACCTGTGAAGAACTTGGAAGGTGACCCTCTGATGTGCATGCGTGACAATTACATGCTTTACAAAATACATTTAAATAGATGGTGCACTGGAAATGTTAATTCTGAATTATGTGAAACAGAGAGTTACTGCTGGATGGACAGAAATCAGCTTATCCATCTTAATAAAAGGACAAGTGTCTGTGTGTGTGTGTTTGTGTGTATTTGTATGTCCGTCCTGTAGCTGTTTTTCTGTCATGTGCCACTTTGTATGGGATTTGTAAAAGCAGTGCTAATGTTTGTGATGTGCCATCTATTGGAATGAAAAATGAAATGCATTTTATTACCACATGCTTTACAAAATACGTTTCAATACGTGATTCACTAAGTACGTCCAACAGAGAGTAAGTGTCAGACAGACAGAAATCAGGTTATCCACCACCTTAATAAAAGGGACAAGTGTTTCTGTATGTGTATGTATCTGAGTTTCTGTCTGGTAACTTTATCTATGTTATATGCCATTTGGTATGAAATGTGCAAAAATGTTTTTATGATGCGTCATATGTTGGAATGAAAAATCCAGTGCACTTTATTACTACATACATAACATTCCAATAAATGGTGCACTGCAAATGTTAAAGCTGAATACGTTCAATGGAGAGTTACTGCCGGATAGCCAGAAATCAGTTTATCCACTTTATTAAAAGGATAAGTGATTATGTGTGTATTTGTGTGTGCAGCTGTGTGCCCAGCTGCTGGGTCTCTGTTATATGCCATCTGGTATGGGGTTTGTAAAAGCAGTGCTAATGTTTGTGACACACTATCTGCTGGAATGACATATGCAATGCATATGTCTCTGTTATATGCTATTTTGTAAGCAATTTGTAGAAGCAGTACTAATGTTTGTGAAGTGCCATCTTTTGAAATAAAAAATGCAGTGCATTTTATAACTACATGCATTACATAAAACATTCCAATACATGATACTCTTCAAACGTTAACAGTGAATACGTCCAACAGAGAGACAGAAATCACTTTATCCACCTTAATAAAAGGGACAAGTGGCTGTGTGTGTGTGTGTATGTGTATCTGAGTGTCTGTTTGGTAGTTTTGTCTCTGTTATATGCCATTTGGTATGGAATTCATAGAAAAACAGTGCTAATGTTTGTGATGCGCCATATGTTGAAATGAAAAATGCAGTACATTTTATTACTCTGTGCATAACAAAATACATTCCAATAGATGGTGCACTGTATGTTGTCCAGCTGCTGAGTGTTTGTTATATGCCATCTGGTATGGTATGTGTAAAAGCAGTGCTAATGTTTGTGATGCACCAAATGTTGGAATGACAAATGCAATGCATATGCCTCTGTTATATGCTGTTTTGTATGCAATTTGTAGAAGCAGTGCTAATGTTTATGAAGTGGCATCTGTTGGAATTAATGAATGTAGTGCATTTTATTGCTACATGCATAACAATATGCATTCCAATAGACGTCATTCAGCTGCCGAGTCTCTGTTATATGCCATTTGGTATGGGATTTACAAAAGCACTGCTAATGCTTATGATGTGCAATCTGTTGGAATTAATAAATGCAGTGCATTTTATTACTACATGCACTACGAGATGCATTCCAATGCATGATGCACTGCAAATGTTAATGCTGAATACATCCAAAAGAGTACTGTCATATGAAAAAGTTTGGGAACTCCTCTCAGCCTGCATAATAATTGACTCTACTTTCAACAAAAAAGATAACAGTGGTATGTCTTTCATTTCCTAGGAACATCTGAGTACTGGGGTGTTTTCCGAACAAAGATTTTTAGTGATATTTAGTTGTATGAAATTAAATCAAATGTGAAAAACTGGCTGTGCAATAATGTGGGTCCCCTTGTAATTTTGCTGATTTGAATGCCTGTCACTGCTCAATGCTGATTACTTACAACACCAAATTGGTTGGATTAGCTCGTTAAGCCTTGAACTTCATAGACAGGTGTGTCCAATCATGAGATATAAAGGTATTTAAGGTGGTCAATTGCAAGTTGTCCTTCCCTTTGACTCTCCTCTGAAGAGTGACAGCATGGGATCCTCAAAGCAACTCTCCAAAGATCTGAAAACAAAGATTGTTGAGTCTCATGGTTTAGGGGAAGGCTACGAAAAGCTATCTCAGAGGTTTAAACTGTCAGTCAACTGTAAGGAATGGAATCAGGAAACAGAAGGCCACAGGCACAGTTGCTGTTAAACCCAGCAGGTCTGGCAGGCCAAGAAAAATACAGGAGCGGCATATGAGCAGGATTGTGAGAATGGTTACAGACAACCCACAGATCACCTCCAAAGACCTGCAAGAACATCTTGCTGCAGATGGTGTATCTGTACATCGTTCTACAATTCAGCGCAATTTGCACAAAGAACATCTGTATGGCAGGGTGATGAGAAAGAAGCCCTTTCTGCACTCACGCCACAAACAGAGTCGCTTGTTGTATGCAAATGCTCATTTACACAAGCCAGATTCATTTTGGAACAAAGTGCTTTGGACTGAGGATACAAAAATTGAGTTACTTGGTCATAACAAAAAGCGCTTTGCATGGCGGAAGAAGAACACCACATTCCAAGAAAAACACCTGCTACCTACTGTCAAATTTGGTGGAGGTTCCATCATGCTGTGGGGCTGTGTGGCTAGTTCAGGGACTGGGGCCCTTGTTAAAGTCGAGGGTCGAATGAATTCAACCCAATATCAACAAATTCTTCAGGATAATGTTCAAGCATCAGTCACAAAGCTGAAGTTATGCAGGGGTTGGATATTCCAACAAGACAATGACCCAAAACACAGTTCGAAATCTGCAAAGGCATTCATGCAGAGAGAGAAGTACAATGTTCTGGAATGGCCGTCACAGTCCCCTGACTTGAATATCATTGAAAATCAATGGGATGATTTGAAGCAGGCTGTCTATGCTCGGCAGCCATCAAATTGAACTGAACTGCAGAGATTTTGTATGAAGAATGGTCAACAATAACTCCATCCAGAATCCAGATACTCATCACAGGCTATAGGAGGACAGCGTCTAGAGGCTGTTATATTGGCAAAAGGAGGCTCAACTAAGTATTGATGTCATATCTCTGTTGGGTGCCCAAATTTATGCACCTGTTTAATTTTGTTATGATGCATATTGCATATTTTTTGTTAATCTAATAAACTTAAAGTCACTGCTGAAATCCTACTGTCTCCATAAGGCATGTCAGATATTAAAAGGAAGTTGCTACTTTGAGAGCTCAGCCAATGAGAAACAAAAATCCAAAGAATTAGATAGATAGATAGATAGATAGATACTTTATTAATCCCAAGAGGAAATTCACATTAAGAGGGGTTCCCAAATTTTTTATATGACTGTATGTGTCAGACCGACGGAAATCAGCTTATCCAGCTTATTGAAAAGGACAAGTGTCTGTTTGTGTGTCTCTGTTGCTAGGGTAAGGAAGATAAAAATCAAAATGGGCAACACATGCAGAAGAAGAGTTAAAATAAACCAAAAATTATAATAAAAATACTAAATAAGGGTCTAAAAATAAGAAAATTGGACTTATCAGCCTATTCTGTTGTCCAGTGTTTGTTTATGCCGCTAACACCAACTTTCTTGTGCCCCCTCAGGCCTTGTGAACAAACTTAATATCTGCAATGAGAATAACTGTTAACTTAGCAGATGGGCAATGGATGAATGAAAATAACAATAAATCAATGTGCATGTCAGGACGCCAAAGCCCCGAAACGATTAGGCTAGAGTCACTAAACCAAGGCAACATGGTAGCAGCCACCAGCACATTGAAACACAGCAAATTTATCCATTTAAAATCAATCTACAACACAATAAAGTCTGCAGAAAGTGAAGGGGTGTGAATACTTTCTGAATCTGCAGTATACTTTAATAAAGGAGAAATGTGAACTCCCTAAAGTGACAAACGTCTGTGTGGAGGTGGGTTTACTTCTGGCACTACTGTTTCTTCTCTTATCCAGAAAAGAAGCACTTTTAGATAAATGGCACACACAAGTATACTGTATATGTGCAACTGTGCCCTATTAAAAAACTGGCACTACTGTCCAGGAGAACTAGCTTTACTTTGTTAGACTGTGGCTTTCCCATGACAATTGTAATGGATCAAACACCTTAAGGAAGTGGATGAACGGTTGGATAAATAAGTGTGGGTGTGCCCTCAAACGGACTGGCGTGCCACAAAGGGTTGGTCCCTGCCATACACATAATGCTGTTGATATAGGCTGCTTGTATTTAGGTTAAGAAACTGGATGGACAGATGAATAAAAGAGCACAAATGTTTGTGTCTGTCAATGGGAGCCCTGCAATCCCATCCAGGGCCCAGTGCTGCTCAACATGGATTGGTGTCCCCACATCCCTTTAATGGAGTGCAACAAATATTTAAACATATATTTGTGTATAACACATAAACAGTATTGTACCATATCAGGCATACTTCACTTTTAAGAAAATACATACAAGTAGCACTAAATGTATTATTACTATTATTATTATCGCTGTTCCTGTGTGTTCTTTATGCATAGCCTTTGCTTTTCCAGCCTCAGACTTGAAATTTGACATGCAGATACTTTTCACCATAAGTCAGGATTCTGACATAACTTTCAGCCTTGGCATCCCAGGAGGTTGGCATGGTGGATCAGAGTTGAGATGCAAGTGGCTGTAACCCCATATCTCAAACACAATTAGGATCGCTGATCGTATTTAGTCTAAACACAGAAACGTTTGCCGCATTTAATTTACAGCAACTACAGTAGAGCTACAGTTTCCAAATAGAGAGTTAATAGATTATCGGAGAAATAGCATCAAACTGGAAGGGAAAACCAAGAAAACTGTTTATAAAGATGCTTTCCAATAATAACAATAATTATGTACTAAATGAAACAAGTTTGAGGGTAATAAAATTTGGTAAAATATTGTGGTTGTCCCAGGGAATGACAGGCTGATGCTGTGACAAAATTTTCAGGGGGCCAACCTGACTGTCCTCGTTTATTTGCAAAATTCAACAAAAACAATGCACGACAGAATTCAAAAAGGAAACAAAAATGCTGCACCTTAACACTCAGTCAACACAAATAAATCAACTTTCAACATGCTGTGGAGCTCTTCATCTTAGGTCGTGACGCCTCCTTCAGGGCGATCTCGCTTTTATTGCTCAGGGCCTTCACTGGGTGTTTACTTTGCACTTTGGAGGAAGAAGAAGACAATACAGTTAGAAGCAGCGCTCCCTCTCAGCTCGGGGTGATAGATAGATAGATAGATAGATAGATAGATAGATAGATAGATAGATAGACAGACAGACAGACAGACAGACAGACAGACAGACAGATAGATAGATAGATAGATAGATAGATAGATAGATAGATAGATAGATAGATAGATAGATACTTTATTAATCCCAAGGGGAAATTCACATACTCTAGCAGCAGCATACTGATAATAACAATATTAAATTAAAGGGAGGCAGCATTAAGAAGAAGGACGCCTCACGCCTGGACAAACTGGTGAGGAAGGCAGGCTCTATTATTGGCATGGAGCTGGACAGTTTAACATCTGTGGCAGAGTGACGGGCGCTCAGCAGGCTCCTATCAATTATGGAGAATCCACTGCATCCACTAAACAGTGTCATCTCCAGACAGAAGAGCAGCTTCAGCGACAGACTGCTGTCACTGTCCTGCTCCACTGACAGACTGAGAAGATCGTTCCTCCCCCAGACTATGCGACTCTTCAATTCCACCCAGGGGGGTAAACGTTAACATTATACAAAGTTATTGTCTGTTTAGGAACACTCTGACATGGATGCGTGACAGTATGCGTCACATTGTGAGACTGTGAGCATCACTAATAGTGAGAAAACAACTATCATCAGCCTGCCTATCTATCTATTGTGGCAAGCGGCTAGGGGTAGCACCCATCCGGGATGACCGGAAGGACCGGAGGAGGGATTATGCCTCCTCCAGACACGAGGGGGCGACCTCCCTGGTGGCTTTGGGGACCACGGGAACTGAGCTTGGAAGCTCAACCCTATAGGGGCCCGTGGTCACCGCCAGGGGGCACCCCGATGCCTGTGGATCCCTGGCCTTCAGCACTTCCACCACACCCAGAGGTGCTGGGGGTGGGGGGAGAAGACCAGAGACACCCGGAGTGCTTCCAGGTGCGCAGCTGGTACTTCTGCCACACTTGGAGATAAAAGGGGCCGCCTCCCTCCATTCGATGGCTGGAGTTGGGAGGACGAGAGACAAGGTCTTGGAGGAGAGGAGAGGACGCAGACCAGAGAAAGAGTGGCATTGGCAAGAAGGCCTGGACTCTGGGGGAGTTTTGGGTGTTGTGTGCACTTGTGTAAATAATAGTATTGTAAATAAAGCATGTGTTGGGTGATTTAACATGTCTACCTGTCTGTGTCCAGGCTGCTTTCCACTCCGTCCGTCCGTCCGTCCGTCCGTCCGTCCGTCCGTCCGTCCGTCCGTCCGTCCGTCCGTCCGTCCGTCCGTCTGTCTGTCTATCTGTCTGTCTATCTATCTATCTATCTATCTATCTATCTATCTATCTATCTATCTATCTATCTATCTATCTATCAGTCAGTTACGAGACAGTAACAGAGTGAACAGTGAGTCGACGGGGTGCCTAAAAGAGTTTATTCGTTTGACATTTCCATCTGCAATCTCACTATGTTGCAGTGATGTTTTCCAAAACTAAATACGCTTCAACTGAAAACAAACAAACAAACAAACCACAAAACTCGCACTAGTACCCTCTTGTGCCGATGAACGTCTCTTCTTTAACACAGTTCCCCTACCATGTAGGCTCCTACGTTTCTTCACTCTCTCCTCGGCTGAGGCATACATTTATAAGAATCTAAGGCCTTCAGCTTAACCGCTTAGTCTGGAAGCCTTTGGATTTATGAGCAGCTCACCTCACCTCCCATCAAGCAGTCTGGTGAATGTGTTCAAAGCGTAACACTCCTCATATTCTTTATTCCACTTGTTCTGCCAGAGGACAAACTTCCCAGGAAAACTCATTTCAAAGATTGACAATATAAAAGTACTGTGTTGAAGGACAGCTGGTTTTTCAAGCTCTCGGAAAACAGCGCTGACGTATCCATTTTCAGTGTGTAAAATAATAAATGGTTTCCAGGTAATCTGTAAGTCGTTCAATCAAATGGATGAGTTTTTTCTAGGGCTGCGGTGAGAAAACTTACAGATGTGACATTACTGCTCGGGCATGCAATCGATGGCTTTGAGGGCATTTGTTTTAACCCCATTGTTACTGCCATTTATTCATTCATTCCTGGGTGCAGAAATCAAGCCCAATGACACTGGAACCACGAGACAGCAGTGTTGCCCACTGGCCCACCGTGCCATCTGATCGAAGATACATGATTTGAATATTAACCCTGCAACAGCCACACAGATACTCCTGTAAAAATGTTCATAAAACATTGGACAAATGAGATGAGACCATTCAGTATATGAAGTTGATCTGGCGAGTTAACAGCTGTATTGTCTTCATAGCAAACAGAAGGGGCACATGTCTGTACTCCATATGTACAATGACGAGGGGCTGAAACCCAGCCATCTATCTACAGTATCACTGGCTGTAGTACTAGGGTGTTGTACCATGTTAGTCATTATGAAGATTACAATATGCAAGCTGTCGAGGCAACTTAGGCCCTTTCTTCAGGCAAAGAAGTAATACAGAAACTGGAGTTCCCTGTGTTTATATATTCTCCAGGACAAGTTACAACATTGGTAAATCTTTAAGTGAGACATCTTAAATGTTAAAAATTAATACACCTCTTCAGGCTAAGATTCATTTAATAAGAGAGAAGAACAATGTCTAGTCAAGATCTTTGGATAAGGTAACTGTCCAACAAAGTGTTTTGAAGTTTCTGATGAGTTTTTCCATATAATGTGGGTCTGTAGACAGGGGTCCTCAATCCCAGTCCTGGAGGGCCAAAGTGGCTGCATGTTTTTCTTCTAACCCGGTTGCTTAATTAGAAGGCAATTCTTGCCAATAATTTCATTTCATGGCTGGTTAGTGCTTTAATTCTGCTGTGTCAGGTAATTCTCATATCCTAGATTGTTGTCCCCTTTCTAAGGATATCATCCAAATGATTTGAAGGCTAAAATGGAGGACTAATTCTCAGTCCTTCACTTTTTTCTCTTCACTTTCCTTCCAAGTATTTAATTAAACCCAATAGTGCATGATAAATACACACAGGTGTAAATTGTAACAAGCTTAATGGAGAAATGCTGGTCTCTTTCGTCATTTGCATGTTATTGCTAATTAGAAGCAATTAAAAACCAAGAATACAGCCGTTTAAGACTAAAATAAGCAATAAGGGTTCAAAATCTTAATGAGCGAGACAACTAAAGTGAAGCAGAAATGTTACTTGAACAATAAGCGCGTCTTATTAAGCAACTGGGTTGGAGCAAAAACCTGCAGCCACTGTGGTCCTCCAGGACTGTGATTGAGGATCCCTAGTCTGAGAGATCCAAACAATCCTCATACCTGGCCATAAATCTCTTGTCTCTATTCACACCATGTTGTATTGTGTTAAATTGTAGTGTGAGTTTAACTTCCCATTCTTATCTCTCAAGCTGTGTTCTGAAGTTGCCCATAAGCACAGTGACTTTAAAGTCCCTCTCACATTGTCCATGGCTGTTGAAGTGGACCACTACAGGAACATCTGTGTTGCCATTTTTAATGTGGAACCTGTGTACATTCATTCTCTAGCGGAGTGTTTGTCCAGTTTCTCCTACTGGCTGTACAAACATCATTTATTTTTCAATATATTTTTGCAAAGTCAAACAGGGTATCTTTCAGTGCTGGGTCTTCTCAACTGACAATGATTTCCTGCTATGATTTGGATTTAAAAGCTGATGCCAGGAGGCGAGAAGATGAGAGTGGGATGGAGGTGACGTCAGTGGTCCTCTTCCAGTGGTTTATCCTTCATTCTAAATGCAGAAGATGTAAATGGGTCAGCACCTGTGCCAGATCCATTTTGTTCCCTCATATGCGCATAACAAAAATCTATCCTTGTAAGAGATTCACCAAGTCCACGTGTATGACGGGCACAAAGATAGAATTTTGATAGCATAGTCATATAGCTATGATGGTCTTATATCACCCTTGGGTTAATACCCTTGGACTGCTGGGGTAAGCAGCCACCTTTTCCTTCCTTTACAGGGAGAAGGAAGCAGTGCAGAGATGGGATGGAAGTCCTGAAGTTGACCTTAGTTTCCTGTCTTTTGTTTCTTTAACTTTTGCTTTAATCCATGCACGGTTAAACATTCTAAAAATGACATCACATAAATGTAATGAAACGCTAACAAACAAAAGTAACTGAAATAGTTAACTGCTGCTTCAGAAGCACTTAAGTGGAGGATCTGTTTATATGCAGCATGGCTTATCTAGTCGTCCTCTTCTGTGCGGGAATTTACTGTTTCATTCAGAGAATTAAACACTGGAGGGCAAATAGAGAAGCAAAAACTCACAATGATTTACTGATTGTTTAACTGTAAAGAAAGCAAATTCTTAGTGAGGTATTGCAATTTAGCTGGCAAGAAATTAAAAAACAAAAGTTCAGGCTAAATGGTGGAGTCTTTATGGGAGCAGCCAGGAGTGAAACATCAACAACTAGTAACTTGCATGGCTTCTTATTTGCATGCGGCTGATAGAAGTAAAGATACATTCATTCAACAATTAGCATTAAAAGGTAACAAAGTTAACAGACAAATCTCAGCATGCTTCACTTTTCACACGTTCATCTAAGAAACTGTGAAGCTTGTATGGCAATGTGTAAGACGAGCAACTGTGTTATTACAGATTTACATTTAAACTGCTTACTGACAGATCCAGGAGATGCGTTTGGAACCCTGGCCCTACTATCATGCCGCTAAAAATTAATTCTATTTATGCCTCATGTTCACATCATCACTGAGGAGTGCAGTACATTTTTTACTTTCTCGTATATGAAGTATAGAGAAAGTATTGGAATTGTCCAAAAATTCGACCTCGAGATTTTAATGAATCTTGACGTTTTAGACCTCCCTGAATCCGATTTACTTTCTTGTAGGGCAAGTATTTTAATCATCTAAAAATTCAATTTCGAAATTTTGATGAATCTCAACGTTTTAGACTTCCCTGAATCCAATTTACTTTCTTGTAGGGAAATTATTTTAATCGTCTAAAAATTCAATTTCGAAATTTTGATGAATCTCAACATTTTAGACCTCCCTGAATCTGATTTACTTTCTCATAGGGAAATTATGGTAATCATCTAAAAATTCTATTTCGAGATTTTGATGAATCTCAACGTTTTGGACCTCCCTGAATCCAATTTACTTTCTCGTAGGGAAAGTGTTGTAATCGTCTAAAAATTTGATTTCGAGATTTTGATGAATCCCGACGTTTGAGTCCAAAAATAGATTTTTGGAATTATGTCTGTATGTCTGTGTGTGTGTGTATGTAAACACGATAGCTTTCACTTAGGTCAACCAAATTTTGCATACAAGTATTAAGTACAAAACATAGATTTCTATCAATTTTTGAGCTATTTCCGATAACTGGAAGTGGAACTTTTTTATTCATGCAGCTTCAGAGTCCGATTTATTCAACTTTACTTTTATAATAATTGTTTGATATATTGGTAATTTGATTTGATTTGTTGTTGATGGTTCTTTAATGTACATAATATAAAAATATAATCACTGTCTTGCAGTTTACTCCTCAAATATCCACTCCTCATATATGAGTATACGAGACCACTCCCGATTTTTTTAAAATGTGACATGATACATATTGTCCACACAAATATCTCACAAAAACACACCATTGTGTACATTACAGTGTTCTATCCACAGTAAAAAAACAAAAACTACTTAAATAGGAAGTCATTGCTGCCGAACCCTTCCCCAACACTATCTAGAAACTACCTTATCCTAGCTGAGGATATGCACACCTCCACCGATTGGTTTTCTCCACCTGAACTCTTTATTGAAACATTAAATGACAGGCAGACACACGTGGAATTAATGCATGTGAACATTCCCAGACAGAACTAAACACCTTTTTTCTTGTGCGAATGACGCACATTTCTTTGGAAACAAACACAATTTAAGCACAAACTGAAAACACAGCCAATTCAATTTTGTATGAATCATTTCACTTCCTCTGGATGAAGCTGCACAGGATAAAAGATCGTCTTGTCAATTTGTGGTTTTAAATCACTCTACATTACAAATTAAATTGAGTTTAATCTTACCGATAAATTGGCGCCACCATAATGCAGGGGTTACAAAAAAAGACATAACAGCACTAGAGAAAGACCAGAGACGATCGACTAGGCTGATTCCAGGGCTAAATGAGTTATGAAGAAAGATTAAAAGAGCTGAGCCTTTACAGTTTAAGAAAAAAGGAGATTAAGAGGTGACATGACTGAAGTATTTAAAATTATGACGTGAATTAGTCCAGTGGATCAAGACTGTAATTTTAAAATGAGTTCATCAAGAACACGGGGACACAGTTGGAAACTTGTGATGGGTAAATTTCACACAAACATTAGGAAGATTTTCTTCACACAAAGAACGATAGACACATGGAATAAGTGACCAAGTAGTGTGGTCGACAGTTGGATTTTAGGAACTTTCAAAACTCGACTTGATGTTATTATAGAAGAATTAAGTGGACAGGACTGGCAAGCTTCGTTGAGCTGAATGGCCTGATGTCGTCTACATTGTTCTAAAGAACACAGGGGCATGGTTGGAAACTTGTTTGGCCCATATTTTGCACAAATGTTAGAAAGTTTTTCTTTATACAAAGAACCACAAACATACAGAATAAATTGCCTTGTGTAAGGGAAAGGCACTATATAAATAAAATGTATTATTATTTTATTATTATTACCCTGTAGTGTAGTGGAGAGCAGGACAGTTGGGACCTTCATATTTGACTTGATGTTATTTTGGACAATCATTGCCTGGAATAAGGGGATAAACTGCCTAAATCCAAAGGTGTGCAAAGCATGCAAAGACTTAACCGGGAAGACTATTAGGTTGTATTTGCTACCAGTGTACTGAAAAAAGGTCAGAATACTTATATGAATGAAAGTGTTCAGTTTGTGATTTTTTTACATAATCGCAAACCTTTCTGTAAACATGTTATGGGTTATTGAGTGTCTATTGATGGGGACAATGGAACATTTATCCATTTAAAATGAAATGTGTGCAGAAGGTGAAGAGTCCTGAATCCTTTCTTAATCCACTGTACTTACTATACATTATCATTTATGAAGGTTAATCTATGTTTGCTGTTATTTTAGGTCCAATACAAACAGTTGTCTTACGACATTTCACTATATGTGAATTTCCACTATACACAATACTTTGGAAGGCAGTCCTAATTTTAGATAGTGGTCTACTATACCTTTTTATTATTATTATTATTATAATACTTGCTCACCAGTTGAAAATTCTGCAATCTTTTTCAAGTGGTCAACATGGCAGTTGCAAACATATCATAATGCACAATACCCCATAATGCATAAGTATAAAACTCTTTAGGAAAAGATCAGCCCAGTAGTTTGATGAGACAGAAGGTCCATTCTCCCGGCCTTATATGCCTGAATGACCAGACATGTAGTCAGGTGGGCCTGAGGTTCACTGTTCAGATGGTAAGGTGCAATCCTACTTACTGTAGTTGTGAGTTTGAAGTCTGTCTGGTAGCTCCTCAGTAACACTCAGAACCTCAAATAGTCACCCTTGTCAGCTACACTGCCCTCCATACTGTCTGGGTCAAAGACACATTTCTTCTTGACTAACACCTCTGCTCCACAGTTTAAAATTACAAATCAAACAATTCACACGTGATTAAAGTGCACATGGCAGACTTTCATTTAAGGGGGTTTGCATACATTTCGGCCACACCGTGAAGAAATGACAACACTTTTCCTACAGGGTGCCCCCATTTCAGGACACCATAACATCTGGGACAATTGGAGTCAGAGGGTGTTTGTTGTTCCTCCGGCTTGTTTCATGGCTTCATAAGTTTCCTCAGCTTGCTTCTACCCTTTAGAGTTTGTGGTTGACGGTGTTCAACATGAGGACAAAAGCTGTCCCAATGAAAGTCAAAGAAGCCATAGTGAGGCTCAAAAACAAGAATTTTGTTTGACTTGTAATTTTAAACGGTGATGCTAAGAGTTAAATCAAGTAAACCCAAACCCAAATATTATGGAGGGCACTCTGTCACCACCTTCATCTTAAAATGGGCACCTGCGGTCACCTTACTGATTTTAATTTTTACTCTTTTTTCATTGTAGGTGCTGTTCCTACAGGAGGTAATCTCACACTCACACACTTCGGAGTGACTGCCGCCACAGATAGGTAAGCATAGGTTGCTTTTATTGTTGAAATTTGGTAATGTTTTAAGTTAATCTTATTTATAAAGCCCCCCGGCAGTGACTAAGAAAGGGAAGTTCAGGCATGAATGCTTCACCTTTTATTCTGCATTCTTTTCTCAAAGTCTGCTTCTGTTTTTTGAAAGGAGATTAGTATGAATGCAGGCTTGATACACTAATGCATGTTTTTTTTGTTTAATAATACCATACCATACCATTTTTATTTGTTAAGCGCTTAAAAACACAGCATTACAACTGACCGAAGCGCAGCACCTTTCCCATGCTCATGTTTGGTATACTGAATTAATTTTTCGCACATCCCAACTTACTACAGAGTTTTAGAGGCTGAACGCAGGGTCAGCTATTTGTAAAGCACCCCTGGAGCAATTGCAGGTTAAGGGCCTTGCTCAAGTGCCCAGTGGTGTAGAATTCCTTCTGTCACTGCCAGCATTCAAACAGGCAACCTTCGAATTACCAGCTCAGATCTTTTAGACACAGTGCCACCACACTGGCCACAATTAATAAAACAACCAATTATAACATCCACCACAATCCCATTATACATAGTGAAAGGCGGAAGAAAACAAGTAGGTCTTAAGCCGACTTTTAAAAACCTTGATACAGGATGAAGACCTGATGTGAAAATTCAAGGAGCAACAACTGAGAAAGCTCGGTCTCCTCCCGACTTCAGACAAGATAATGGCACTACAAGGAGAAGTTATCCAGATGACCTCAGAGCTCTTGGTACCACATAGGAGTGAAGGAGGTCACAGATATATTTTGTAGTGAGACCATGCAAGGTTTTAAAAATAAACAACAAGATTTTAAAATCATTGCGACACCTCACTGGTAGGCTAAAATGGGGGAGATGTGATCCCTTTTTCTTGACCCAATCAAAAATCTAGCTTCCACGTTCTGAACCAGCTGAAGGCGCGACAGAGCAGATTTTGGCAGACCCACATATGAGGAATTAGAATAATCTAGTCGAGATGTAATAAAGACGTGAATGACTGTTTCCAAGTCCTTCTGTGATAGAAAGGATTTTAGTTTAGAAATTTGCCTCAGTTGGTAAAAACTGGACTTTACTACCATGGAGATTTGTTTGCCAAAACTTAGTGACGACTCAAAAGTGATAGATACCGCGATTTCTGACATTATTATGAATCATTGCTGCCAAGGAGCCTAACTGAGTGTTGATTTCAACTGCAAATGTGGTAGGACAAAAAATAATAACATCTGTTTTATTTTCGTTTAATTGTAAGACATTTTGTGCCATTCAATATTTAATATCCTCAAAGCATTTCAACAACTTTTTTACAGATGAAGTGACATCAGAACTAACTTTGAAGTATAGCTGCGTATCCTCAGCATAACAATGATACGTGACATCATGTTTGTAAAAGATGACCCTCAAGGGGAGCAGATAAAAGGAAAATAGAAGGGGAGCCTTGTGTTAAGAAATCTTTAAAATTATTATTTTTTCCTTCATCAAGCAACACTCAATAATCCAGAATTACAAATCAAAGACAGGATTTTAGGAATTGTTGAAAATTTATTTAAATATATCACATTGGCTCTGTGAAAATTTATTTAAATACCTGTATATCACATTGGCTCAAGTATTCAGACCCTTTGCGATGACACTTCAAGCTTGGCTCAGGTGTATCTCAGCGTATTGACCATCATTGAGATGTTTCTAAACTCTGTTTGGAGTCCACCTGTGCTCAATTCAGTTGATTGGATGTGATCATCGCTGAGATGTTTCCACACTTTTCTTGGAGTTCAACTTTGGTCAATTCAGTTGATTAGACCTGATAAAGAAAGGGACATATCTGTCTCTAGAAGGTCTTACAGTTGAGCCATGAGTTTGAATGAATGGCGTACAGGGCTTAGAGACAAAATTGTGTTCAAAGCAACAGATCTGGGGAAGGCTACAAAAAGATGTCAGCAGCATTAAAGGTCCCCCAAAGCACAATGCCCTGCATAATTCTTAAATAAAGGGTATTTGGAACAACCACAACTCTTCTCAGAGCTGGATACCTGGACAAACTGAGCAATTGTGGCAGAAGAGCCGTTGTAAGAGAGGTGACTGGGAGTCCAATGGTCACTCTAGGTGAGCTCCAGAGATGCTGTGTTTAGATGGAAGAAATTTCAAGAAGGACGAACATCACAGAGACACTTCAACCATTTGGGCTCAATGGCAAAGTGGCAAGACAGATGGCTATCCTCAGTAGAAGATACAGTTAGGTCCATAAATATTTGGACAGAGACAACTTTTTTCTAATTTTGGTTCTGTTCATTACCACAATGAATTTTAAATGAAACAACTCCGATGCAGTTGAAGTGCAGACTTTCAGCTTTAATTCAGTGGGGTGAACAAAACGATTGCATAAAAATGTGAGGCAACTAAAGCATTTTTTGAACACAATCCCTTCATTTCAGGGGCTCAAAAGTAATTGGACAATTGACTCAAAGGCTATTTCATGGGCAGGTGTGGTCAAGTCCGTCGTTATGTCATTATCAATTAAGCAGATAAAAGGCCTGGAGATGATTTGAGGTGTGGTGCTTGCATGTGGAAGATTTTGCTGTGAACAGACAACATGCGGTCAAAGGAGCTCTCCATGCAGGTGAAAGAAGCCATCCTTAAGCTGTGAAAACAGAAAAAACCCATCCGAGAAATTGGTACAATATTACGAGTGGCAAAATCTACAGTTTGGGACATCCTGAGAAAGAAAGCAAGCACTGGTGAACTCAGCAACACAAAAAGACCTGGACGTCCACGGAAGACAATAGTGGTGGATGATCGCAGAATCATTTCCATGGTGAAGAGAAACCCCTTCACAACAGTCAACCAAGTGAACAACACTCTCCAGGGGGTAGGCGTATCGATATCCAAGTCTACCATAAAGTGAAGACTGCATGAAAGTAAATACAGAGGGTGCACTGCAAGGTGCAAGCCACTCATAAGCCTCAAGAATAGAAAGGCTAGATTGGATTTTGCTAAAGAACATCTAAAAAAGCCAGCACAGTTCTGGAAAAATATTCTTTGGACAGATGAAACCAAGATCAACCTCTACCAGAATGATGGCAAGAAAAAAGTATGGAGAAGGCGTGGAACAGCTCATTATCCAAAGCAAACCACATCATCTGTAAAATATGGTGGAGGCAGTGTGATGGCTTGGGCGTGCATGGCTGCCAGTGGCACTGGGACACTAGTGTTTATGGATGATGTGACACAGGACAGAAGCAGCCGAATGAATTCTGAGGTGTTCAGAGACATACTGTCTGCTCAAATCCAGCTAAATGCAGTCAAATTGATTGGGCGGCATTTCATGATACAGATGGACAATGACCCAAAACATACAGCTAAAGTAACCCAGGAGTTTATTAAAGCAAAGAAGTGAAAAATTCTTGAATGGCCAAGTCAGTCACCTGATCTTAACCCAATTGAGCAGGCATTTCACTTGTTGAAGACTAAACTTCAGACAGAAAGGCCCACAAACAAACAGCAACTGAAAGGCCTGGCAGAGCATTAAAAAGGAGGAAACCCAACATCTGGTGATGTCTATGAGTTCAAGACTTCAGGCTGTCATTGCCAGCAAAGGGTTTTCAACCAAGTATTAGAAATGAACATTTTATTTCCAGTTATTTAATTTGTCCAATTACTTTTGAGCCCCTGAAATGAAGGGATTGTGTTCAAAATGCTTTAGTTGCCTCACATTTTTATGCAATCGTTTTGTTCACCCCACTGAATTAAAGCTGAAAGTCTGCACTTCAACTGCATCTGAGTTGTTTCATTTAAAATTCATTGTGGTAATGTACAGAACCAAAATTAGAAAAAAAGTCGTCTCTGTCCAAATATTTATGGACCTAACTGTACATGGACGCCTGCATGGAGTTTGCAAAGAAGCACACAAAGAACTCTCAAGCTATGAGAAAGAAGATCCTCCTATCTGATGACACTAAGATTAGTGTGTCATGTCTGGGGAAACTAGGGACCGCTCATTACCTGTGCAATGCCATTCCTATTGTGAAGCAGGGTGGTGGCATTGTCATGCTGTGTTCTGTTCGGGGTAGTGTATTGTATTGACCCCCCTTTTTTGACACCCACTGCATCCCCAACTTATCTGGAAAGGGGTCTCTCTTTGAACTGCCTTTCCTAAGGTTGCTTCCATTTTTTTCCCTACAAGGGTTATTTTGGGAGTTTTTTCTTATCTTCTTAGAGAGTCAAAGCTGGGGGTCTGTCAAAAGGCAGGGCCTATTAAAGCCCATTGCGGCACTTCTTGTGTGATTTTGGGCTATACAAAAATAAATTGTATTGTATTGTATTATATGCTGTGGAGTTTGTTTTCAGTGACATGGAGTAGGACACTAGACTAGCTGAGGGAAAGAGATATCCTGCTCCAGAGTGCTGAAGACCTCAGACTGGGCTGAGGGTACACCTTCAAACAGGACAATGACCCTAAGCACAAAGCAAAGACAAGATAGGGGTGGCTTAGGGACAACTCTTTGAATGTCCTTGAGTGGCCCAGCCAGAGCCTGGACATGAACCCTATCAAACATCTCTGGGGAGACCTGAAAATAGCTGTCCACTGAAGGTCCTCATTCAACCTGATAAAGAAAAGAAAAACAGGTAATCCCCAAATCCAGATGTGCAAAGCTTGTCACATCATGTCACACCCAAGAAGACTCCAAAGCTCTTTCAATGGGTCTTCTTGGGTACTTACGTTAATTTGATATTTCAGGGTTTTTTTTTTTTTTAACTTTTAATATATTTGTTAAACAAAGTCGTAAATCCTATTTTCTCTGTCTCATTCTGCGATATCGCGTGTGCGACCAAAAGGGGCGCCACTGAGTCCTAAAACTCAGACACAATATCACCCTACACAGTCTCAGGTTCAAATAAAGAATTTCATTTTCACAAATAAATCACCACACGTGCAAAAGCTACCAAACTACGATATAAACAGGTGTCTTGTCCTTCTCTCCTTCCACTCCTCTGGTTGAGTGCCACCCACTGCCCTCCGACTCTGACTCATGCAGGTGAGGCAGTGGGCTCCTTTCAAGCTGGACCTGGGAATGCTTCTGGTGCCACAGTTTGTCCCTTTGGAAGCACTTATGGCTCATGTGGAAAGCAGGAAGGTTCTCCCCCTAGCAGCACCTTCTAACAGCACCCAGGGACCCCAACAGGGCTGCATTACTGGATTACAATTCTAATGTACTCCTATGGGTGTCCAAACTGGGATGCCTTGGGAGGACCACTGATACCTGTTATAGGGGGGGATGAAACCTCTCCAGGCCTCTGGCTTCCGCTTGCCCATCCTTTATATGCCTCTGGTTGGGCAAGAAGCTGTTTCCTCATTCACCCGGCGTGCCAGTCTGACCTCCATGGTAATTTACATGATTTTAACACAAGGCTACAACACAATGAAATGTAAAAAGTAAAAGGGTCTGAATACTTTCTTAGTGCATTATGTAATTATAGCTTAAGCATCCAGTAAGATGCAAAGTGAATGATATCATATTGTGATGAATACAACAACTCAGAATATGTCTTTATTACAACTTTAATACCGTTGTGGCCAAAAGAGGATGCAGCTGATGATGCCTTATCAATGCCGTTGCCATTGTTTCCTACAGTATTACTACAAAGAAGCTCACTTTATGGGTTAAAGATGACTGACTGCCATGGATAAACAACATTGATGTGTTTCCTGGAACAGAAACCCAACAATATTGGATTTTCTATTCCAACTTTTTCCATTATATATAAGACTAGCACTGTGTGGTCTTTGGGACAAAAAGAAACTCCAAAGACTCCCTAGCAGTTTTACTGTTTTCATGAACTTGGTGAGGCATCAGCTAACTCTTAAGAATGACCCAGTGCAGAGGACGTGGACCCACCTGTGCTTGCTGTCCCACTAGCTTTCATAAGAAGACACTGGCAATGACATATCTTAGCTGTAACTCTGGCATATGAGTCCTATTTTTCTTTGTCTCAAGAAAATACCTCCAGATAGACAATGTTTTTAGTGAAAACTTCAAGCCTTGCCCTCCATTGCTGAGATGTTTCACTTGCATGTTGTTGAGCCGCGGCGTTTCCTTTCTTTTTACGTTGTGTTTCTTCATTTTTGTCATTACCAAGACATTGTTGTTGTGCGGTGGCATTTGCTACACACAGGGCTTTTGTAGTGAGAAGTGAGGGGCATGAAAGCACTAAAAAAATGTAAAAGTGAATGCATGCGCCATCTAGTGGCTGTGGTTGAGCATGAGCAGAGCGGACTGCTCCGGACACACACACACACACACACACAGGTCTTTTGTTTATCTACTGTATGTCTAATTAGATTAGATTAGATTATCGTTTCTAATCCCATGGGGAAATTTAAATGCATACAGCAGCAGAAACATAAAAAACAAGGAGGCAGATTCACAGATAACACAGCCAAGCAATCAATCAATAGATAAATAAAAAATAAAATAAACTTAATGAGTACATTGGATGGAAGCATTGAACTGCCTTTGGGCAGAAGGAACCCCAATAGATGTTTCCTAGCACACTGTGGTGGAATGAGCCTGTCGAATTTTCCCTTGGGGATTAATAAAGTATCTATCTATCTATCTATCTATCTATCTATCTATCTATCTATCTATCTATCTATCTATCTATCTATCTATCTACAGTGCATCCAGAAAGTATTCACAGCGCATCACTTTTTCCACATTTTGTTACGTTACAGCCTTATTCCAAAATGGATTAAATTCATTTTTTTCCTCAGAATTCTACACACAACACCCCATAATGATAACGTGAAAAATGTTTACTTGAGGTTTTTGCAAATTTATTAAAAATAAAATAACTGAGAAATCCCATGTACATAAGTATTCACAGCCTTTGCTCAATTGTTTGTCGATGCACCTTTGGCAGCAATTACAGCCTCAAGTCTTGTTGAATATGATGCCACAAGCTTGGCACACCTATCCTTGGCCAGTTTCTCCCATTCCTCTTTGCAGCACCTCTCAAGCTCCATCAGGTTGGATGGGAAGTGTCGGTGCACAGCCATTTTAAGATCTCTCCAGAGATGTTCAATCAGATTCAAGTCTGGGCTCTGGCTGGGCCACTCAAGGACATTCACAGAGTTGTCCTGAAGCCACTCCTTTGATATCTTGGCTGTGTGCTTAGGGTCGTTGTCCTGCTGAAAGATGAACCGTCGCCCCAGTCTGAGGTCAAGAGCGCTCTGGAGCAGGTTTTCATCCAGGATGTCTCTGTGTATTGCTGCAGTCATCTTTCCCTTTATCCTGACTAGTCTCACAGTCCCTGCTGCTGAAAAACATCCCCACAGCATGATGCTGCCACCATCATGCTTCACTGTAGGGATGGTATTGGCCTGGTGATGAGCGGTGCCTGGTTTCCTCCAAACGTGACACCTGGCATTCACACCAAAGAGTTCAATCTTTGTCTCATCAGATAAGAGAATTTTCATTCTCATGGTCTGAGAGTCCTTCAGGTGCCTTTTGGCAAACTCCAGGCGGGCTGCCATGTGCCTTTTACTAAGGAGTGGCTTCAGTCTGGCCACTCTACCATACAGGCCTGATTGGTGGATTGCTGCAGAGATGGTTGTCCTTCTGGAAGGTTCTCCTCTCTCAACAGAGGACCTCAGGAGCTCTAACAGAGTGACCATCAGGTTCTTGGTCACTCTAGAAAGAGTCCTGGTGGTTTCAAACTTCTTCCACTTACATATGATGGAGGCCACTATGCTCATTGGGAACTTCAAAGCAGCAGACATTTTTTTGTAACCTTCCCCAGATTTGTGCCTCGAGACAATCCTGTCTTGGAGGTCTACAGACAATTCCTTTGACTTCATGCTTGATTTGTGCTCTGACATGAACTGTCAACTGTGGGACCTTATATAGACAGGTGTGTGCCTTTCCAAATCATGTCCAGTCAAGTGAATTTATCACAGGTGGACTCCAATTAAGCTGCAGAAACATCTCAAGGATGTTTATGTACATGTGCTTTCTCAGTTTTTTTATTTTTAATAAATTTGCAAAAATCTCAAGTAAACTTTTTTCACGTTGTCATTATGGGGTGTTGTATGTAGAATTCTGAGGAAAAAAATGAATTTAATCCATTTTGGAATAAGGCTGTAACATAACAAAATGTGGAAAAAGTGATGCGCTGTGAATACTTTCCGGATGCACTCTATCTATCTATCTATCTATCTATCTATCTATCTATCTATCTATCTATCTATCTATCTATCTATCTATCTATCTATCTATCTATAAAATGCTCCCAGAGAGTGCCTCCTAGAGGGGATGGAGGGGATTTTTCATGATGGCATCTAGTTTTGCTACCTTCCCCTTTTCCATGACAGCTTCCACTGTGTTCAGAGTTTGTCTAGTGATGGTGCAGAATTTCCTGATACTGTGCTTCTTTTCAGCTCAGGTTGTTTCCTCAGGAGACTACAGCATAGTCAAAGTCATATGTAATATAATAAATAAATAATAACTAATAGATACAGATCATACAGAAATGATCAGTGTATGGTAATAGTTGTTTAAGACATGTGTAAACAATGACAGGTCAGAATGTTTCACAGCAGAAGGATATCAGGAGTATCAAAATACTTAGAGGTCAGTATGAGGTTTTCAGTTCTTCTCTACCTGCACACTCGTCTTTGTAGGACAGTGGCTCGCATGTATAAAAGTTCTGTTTTTAGAGGTGGTTGAGGCCGTGTGGAAGGTCCCAGGGAACAGCCTGGTGTTAAGGAGTCTGACAGCTTGGGGGTAAAAACTCTCCTGCCACCTGGCAGATCTGGCTTTGATGCTGCAGTATCTTCTCTTGGATGGCAGAAGTGTGAAAAGTCCATGTGAGGGGTGTAAGGGGTCCTGCACAATGCTACAGGCCTTGCGGACACAGCGTTTGTAAAATATGTCCTGTAGTGAAGGTTGAGGCACCCCAATAATGTTCTCTGCTGTCTTCACTATCCTGTGCAGACGCTTGTGGTCGGATTTGTTCCAGTTGCCATACCAGGCAGTGATGCAGCTGGTCAGAACACTCTCAATGGTGCCTCTGTAGAAGATGGTGAGAATGGAAGGGGGAAGACTTGCTCGCTTCAGTCGCCTCAGGAAGTGTAGTTTCTGCTGGGCTTTCTTGATTAGTGATGAGGTGCTATGTGTCCACGTAAGTTCCTCAGTTATGTGCACACCGAGGAACTTGGTACTCGTAACAGTCTCCACATCTAAACCGTTGGTGCTGAGTGGGATGTGGGCAAGACGTGATTTTCTGAAGTCCACGATTATCTCTTTTGTCTTGTTGACATTGAGAGATAGATAGAACTCCACACTGGCTACTATGGACTGGTAGAACATCTCCAGCAGCTTGCTACACACATCAAAAGACCTGAGAGTCTCCTTAAAGTCCAGTCTGTGCACACACACCCACAGGTCTTTTGTTTGTAGATGTCTAATTAAATTAGATTAGATTAGATAAACATTTTTAATCCCATGGGGAAATTTAATTGCATACAGCAGCAGAAACATAAAAAACACGGAGGCAGACTCACAGATAACACAGCCAATCAATCAATCAATCAATAGATAAATAAACAAACAAATTAAAATAAACTTAATGAGTACATTGGGTGGAAGCATTGAACTGCCTGATAGCAGTGGGCAGAAGGGACCCCAACAGATGCTTCTTAGCACACTGTGGTGGAATGAGCCTGTGGCCAAACGTTCTCCAAGAGAGCTCCTCGGGGAGAGAATGGAGGAGATTTTTTTGCCACCATCCTCTTTTCCACAACAGCTTCCAGTGTGTCCAGTGTTCGCACTGTGATGGCGCAGGCTTTCCTGATATTGTGCTTCTGTTGAGCTCAAGTTTCTTCCCTTGGGGACTCCAGCATAGAACACCACACTGGCTACTAAGGACTGGCAGAACATTCCCAGCAGCTCACTGTGCACATCAAAAGACCTGAGAGTCTCTTCCAGAAGTCCTGTCTCCTCTGGCCCTTCACTGTGATGTCAGACCAGCCCAGTTTGTTGTTCATGTGAACCCCCAAGGTACTTGTAGCTCTGCACCACTTCCACATCCTCCCCAGACTGGTCTCAGAGGTGTCCACCACTGATTTTGAGTTGCAGATTGTTGTCCCAGCACCACAAAGCAAAGTCCTCGACGACTTCATAAGAATTAATGAGTTCAGCAAGAGTGACTAACGTAGTGACAAAGTGGGTAGCATTGTTGTCTCAATTCGGTTGGACCCTGAACACCAGCTGTGGCCCCTTCAGTGTAAAATTTTGTACATTCCTCCACGAAAATGTGAGTTTTGTCTAGGAGATTCTGATATCCTCCCACATTCCAAATGCTTGGAATACGTTCACTGGTCGTAAATTGTCTGGTCACTGTTTTAATGCAGTTGGCACATTCTCTGCATGTTTGCATGGATTTATTTTCTGGACCTTCCAGCTTTCATTCCATAGATGTGTGTGCTGGGTTTATCGATGTCTATAATTTGGCCCGACATGAGCGAGCGTGGGGGTTAGCAAACTTGGGATTCTTTTGGGTTTTGGTTACCGGTTCTAAGAGCAGGCCCTGCTTTTTGGCTCTGTTGTCTCTCTCGTTTATTTCTTTGGTCGTGATCGTTGCTTTGCCCTTGACTCTGTTCTTTCTCCTGACCCTCACACTAAGATATTTTATTAACTGTCTGCCATTTTTGCAGTCAATACAGTCAGTTCTCTGACAGAACACTAATGTTTTTGTTTTGTGTGACTGTTTTGGCTTTGACCTTTGCTCATCTCGCCCATGTTACTCCCACACGTCAATGTCCATTACTTAAATTCTGCATTCAGGCTTGTCAGATTTTATCATGGCAGTAAAGTACTCAGTGCTACAAGAATTGGTTCTGATCATCTGCGACTCTGAAATGTATCGAACGGGTTTGGACCATTAAATGGACAATTAAATGAAATCGAACGGTTCATATGGCCATTGAAATTTGTTTTTCTTTTAGTGACGTCTGCGCCACCCTTATTCATTACCTGACCAGACTTTGGCAAAATAAAACTTACACTTGACAGGAGCGCCTGCGTTGTTAAGCAGGTTCTTTTGTTCTGTCACACCTCAGGAACTGGACTGCAGGTGACCTTCTGAAAACTTTGCTAAAAAAGAAAAAGCTCTCAAAAGAGATAAATCAGTTCATTTTAAAATTAAAAAGAAAAACAACAACATCAGATTTGACATTCTGTCTATTCTGGAACAAGCAGAGCCTTTCAACAAAAGCAAGTAATTAGTTAGATAAGGAAACTGTGGCCAGCTAAAAAAGATTATGTTGCAGTGTTTATTTCATTTTGGCCTCCGAGGGAGTTTTCCAGCTATTAACGCAAAAAAAATAAAAATCAGTCCAAGAAAATATCTTTCAACAAAAGAGAAGAAGCAACTGAAATTCAGTCCATGAAGTCAGCCTGGGAATTGCTGAAATTTAATAAACAGCAACAATGAGATTCTAAACTACAAAAAAATCATTAATCAGTATTTTGCTGTACTGAGCACCACTACTGCTCACCATTAACTGACTTCATAATCCGAATTTAATAATTGCTGATGATATCTTGTAATCGTTCTTTATTCCTGGCTCACACTGTGAAACTGAGTCTGACAGCACATTGATGGCGTTTAGTTTTCCAAACGCATACCTTTACTGGGCCCAGCTCATGTCCTGTGTGCAGAATTCTGCTTCCATTCCCGACAACAACACAGTCTATTAAAGGCCATCCATCCTTCCGTTTTCTGATGATTATCCGGGTTGTTCAGGGCAGCAGTCTAAGCAAAGTTGCCCAGACATCGTTTTCCGTCATCACCTCATTCAGGGAGATACTGAGGCCAGCCGAATGATATAATCTCTTCACAGTCTTCCCCAAGGTCTCTTCCATGTTGGACAGACCCAAAACAACTTCCCAGGAGGCATCCTGATCAGATGCCTGAACCCACCTGGGTTGCGGGGAAGCTGCGGCTCTACTTTGACCTTCTCCCGAATGTCTGAACTTCTTAGCCCCATCTTTAAAGCTGAGCCCAGACATCCTGTGAAGGAAACTCATGTGCATCTGCTATCCGGTTCTTTTAGTTACTACCATAGGAGAGGGTAGGAGGAACATGGATCAACCAGGTAAACGATAGCTTACCTGGAGGAATGACAGCCAGCGAGAAGGAGAAGGCGGTGAGTAGAGGATTGTGACTTACAGTGGATAAAGGAACCAGGAGTCCCATGGATTAGTTACACACAAAGTTATTGTGCATAAAGGCACGGCTAATCAACTGATACTTACAATACACTTGACTTATAGTTTTCAGACTCTTTCTCTGTACATTTAGCATTCATTTGCTCAGAGGTTGATGTGCTTATTGCTTCATGAGCAGCTCTTCTTTTCTCCACCCTAGTGGCCCGCTTCTTCTCTTCTTTTGTCAGTATCTTTTCACGTTAAAACTGATTAAGTCAGTGTTTATGTTGCAAGCACGTACTGTAGTTAGGATATAGCGGGATGGATAATGGATGGATGGATGGATGGATGGATATTAAACTTGTCAAAACATATTTCCAAAAATAGCATTTCCTTTACTTTAAACCTATATCCAATGTGGACCACCAGGCAGGCACACTGCCACCCAAACCTGACACAGAAACACACAGAGGCACAAGTATAAGCACACGATTTTATTTAACCTTCATTTTCCCTCGTGGGAAACGTCTTCCCCTGTTTCCCACAACCACAGCACAGCACAATACTCTCCTCTTCTCTCTCTTTTCTTCCCTTCACTCCTATTGGCAAGCTTTGTCCACCTCGTCTTGACTCTGACTCGCCGAGTAATGTCCGGTGGCTTCTTATATAAGGCACCTGGAAGTACTGCAGGTGCTTGTTGATGCATTTCCAGCAGCACTACTTGGGTGTGGTGGAAGATTTGCACTCCAGGGCTCAGCAGCAGCTGCAGCACCGCCCGGCGGTGCCCATGGAACCCAGCAGGGCTGCTCCAAACTCCAGCTCCCATGGAGCTCTGCGGGAGTCTGAGACACCACTGCAAACTAGGGGGGCTGCCATCTAACGCTCTGGGGGAGGAAATGCTCTGGATATGCTGCTTTCCCTGGTCCTTCTAGCATGGAGGAGTCCCAGGCCAGGCATGGACCCCAGACGTATACCACACCAACTAAAACAATCAAAAAACCATGTTCTGCTTCACAGCAATCATCTGACCGAAAATGTTTTATGGAATTAAAGCAAGAAGCAGGACAGACTAATAGTGAGGTTAGGAGCAGACGCTGATACAGTTCATCGCCACACCCGCCACATGACGAACCACTTCAGGACCTCAGATTAGGACCTGAGTGCAGCCATGCGACGGGTGACACCTCAGCACCACACTAGTTCAGATGGAATGGAACAATGGAAGGTTTTTTGTGGTGGCCAATTCTGCCACCAACCCCCAGGTTTTTTCCTGCAGATTGGATGGCCTACGTGCATGGCTGGATACAAATTAATGTCATACCCAGGATTGAGCAATTGCGGGTTAAGAGCCTTGCTCGTGGGCCCAAAGAAGTAGAGTCACCTTTGGCGTATTATGGGATTTGAACCGCCAGCCTTTGAAATGCCAGTGTAAATCCCTAGCCTCAGAGCTACCACCCTGCCCTAAAGACTATTACAGACTAAAAGAGCACCTAGTTATTGTAATACAATACAAATGGCACTCACAGTCAGGATTTTTGGTTCCTTTCCTTTTGAATAACCCCCATCTCTACAGGCAGGTCCTAAAAGTTCAGTATAGCAGCAACTCCCTGTCAAGTGGCACATTAAGCAGGACCGAAGATTTCTGACGCGTTAAACTGATCATAACTTCTTCGATACAATTTAAGGAAGTTTATTACAAAACTCAATTAATGAACATAATAAGCTTATTAAACTTGTCAGAATATTTTATCACAAATACCATTTCCTTTAATTTAAACCTATGTTCAACTAAAACAATCAAAAACTGTTGCCCTATGTCCCGCGTGATAGCAATCAACTGACCTAACCCTCTTTAAGGAATTAAAGCTAGAAGCAGGACAGACTAACAGAGCACCTAGGTATTCTACACAAAGGCATGGCTAATCAACTGACACTTATACATTGATGTTATTCTACGCAGTGGTGTGCTGGGGAAGCAGCATAAAGAAGAGGGACACCTCACGCCTGGACAAACTGGTGAGGAAGGCAGGCTCTATTGTAGGCACGGAGGTGAACAGTTTGACATCCGTGGCAGAGCGACGGGCGCTGAGCAGGCTCCTGTCAATCATGGAGAATCAACCGCATCCACTGAACAGGATCATCTCCAGACAGAGGAGCAGCTTCAGCGACAGACTGCTGTCACTGTCCTGCTCCACTGACAGACTGAGGAGATCGTTCCTCCCCCACACTATGCGACTCTTCAATTCCACCCGGGAGGGTAAACGTTAAAATTATACAAAGTTATTGTCTGTCTGTATACCTGCATTGTTATCTGCATAGTTATCACTTTTTAATTTAATATTCTTTTTTATCAGTATGCTGCTGCTGGGGTATGTGAATTTCCCCTTGGGATTAATAAAGTATCTATCTATCTATCTATCTATCTATCTATCTATCTATCTATCTATCTATCTATCTATCTATCTATCTATCTATCTATCTATCTATCTATCTATCTATCTATCTATCTATCTATCTATCTATCTATCTATCTATCTATTATACAAATGGCTCTCACAGTCAGGTTTTTTAGTTTTACTCTTGTGTACCTGCCGAAATCATTCCTTTCCTTTTGAATAAACCACATTTTCTTATTCCGTAGTCCTGTATCTTGTTTGGATTATGAGTCAGAAGCTAACTATCCCTTGTAAGAGAAGGAAAACACAACAATAAGGAGTTGGGGTACCAGCCTGGGCACCCTGTATAAGTGAAAGGTTTCTCAAAACAAAAACATGCAATAAGGTGAGGAAACATCTTTTCAGATGTTAGTTCAACCTGCCCTAACAAAGAGAGTTCTTGTTTTCAGTCCTTCCAGCAGGAAGAGATGAGTCCAGGTAAGCGACACTAGAAGTGATGTTAGAGGTGTTACAGCCATCAATCATCTGATCTGCAAAGGGAGAAAGAGTAAAGGCATTAGGACACAGTGCCAGTCCCTGGAATGGCAGTAGAAATAAAGTCACTAGAGCCCTTCAGCTGCCCCCTATGTGCACATGTGTGTGTGATGATGCGGGGTCTGCCCCAGATTCCCGTCTCCAGTTTGGGAGCTCTTGAACCCGACACCGTCGGTAATGTAACCGGATGAGCTGGACAGTGAAGACAACAACGAAGCAAGGGGATGGTGCAAAATGTGCAAACTGTTTTTATTTAAAACAAAACCAAAAACAAAGTGTTCAAATAAATAGTGCAGTGTTGCAGTCATTAAATACTGTAAATAATCCATTAAAACAAGTAAAAAATTCCAGACGATTAAAACAAGGCTAAAACGAGATTAAAATCCTACTGACAACATTGGGGTCACACCAGCCAAGCTCTGCTCCTTCCCAGTCTCTCCAGCTCACCCAAGGTATATTCAGCGGGAGTGACACTTCAGCCACCGTGGCCCTCATTCTACCGACCCCCGTCATGGCTGCCTCCACTGGCATCTGCCTGACCAGTCATTGTCGGTTGTCCTCCCATCTTCCTTCTCACACTCGGTCGTCCCTCGCATTCCTAAAGCGGACTTTTTCCCGATCGTACCCACTTTGTTAACTCAATGGGCACAATCATGTCCTACGAGCGTCGATCACTCGCTCCATCTGGGACCCCTGACTGCGCTGACCTCGCTCTTCACATCGGGCTGGCTCATCCACTCTCTTTCCCCAATGCTGCGCTCTCGCTCTCTGCCTCTTCCTTTATTTTTACCGTCCCCCCCCCCCCCCCCCCCCCATTCTGCCTTGTGCTTCTCCAGTGCTGGGGCCACTGCTATTTTTAATATATATAAATGACTTCGAGAGGAATATAAGTAACAAGCTGGTTAAGTTTGCAGATGATACAAAGATAGATGGATTAGCAGATAATTTGGAATCCGTTATATCATTACAGAAGTACTTGGACAGCACACAGGCTTGGGGAGACTTGTGGCAGATGAAATTTAATGTCAGTAAATGTAAAGTATTACACATAGGAAGTAAAAATGTGAGGTTTGAATACACAATGGTAGGTCTGAAAATTGAGAGTCCACCTTATGAGAAGGACTTAGGAGTCATAGTGGACTCTAAGCTATCGACTTCCCGACAGTGTTCAGAAGCCATTAAGAAGGCTAACAGAATGTCAGGTTATATAGCGCCCTGATGTGTGGAGTACAAGTCCAAGGAGGTTCTGCTCAAGTTTTATAATGCACTGGTGAGGCCTCATCTGGTGTACTGGGTGCAGTTTTGGTCTCCAGGCTACAAAAAGGACATAGCAGCACTAGAAAAGGTCCAGAGAAGACCGACTAGGCTGATTCAGGGCTACAGGGGATGAGTTATGAAGAAAGATTAAAAGAGCTGAGCCTTTACAGTTTAAGCAAAAGTAGATTAAGAGGTGACCTGATTGAAGTGTTTAAAATTATGACGTGAATTAGTCCAGTGGATCGAGACTGTTATTTTAAAATAAGTTCATCAAGAACACAGGGACACAGTTGGAAACTTATTAAGGGTAAATTTTGCACAAACATCAGGAAGTTTTTCTTTACACAAAGAACAATAGGCACTTGGAATAAGCTACCAAATAGTGTGGTAGACAGTAAGACTTTAGGGACTTTCAAAACTCGACTTGATGTTATTATAGGAGAATTGAGTGGATAGGACTGGTGAGCTTTGTTGGGCTGAATGGCCTGGTCTCATCTGGAGTGTTCTAATGTTCTAATATTACGGGGATGTGGCTCAGATGTGATGATTAGCAGCTCCAATTATGGATGCGGACGATTCCTCGCCTGTGCACATAAGCGAGGAAACACCCGTCTTACGCAGTGTCCAGGAACCGCTCCGGCCACACTATCACTCCTCCTCTTTAAGCCACAAGTGCAGAGATTATCTATTTAAAAACTGGCCTTTTTAATCTGAGCTGTGGACCCGCTATACCACAGTACAATACCTTCAAAGTAAATAATGGAGCAGTGTGACACAATGGTTAAGGCATTGGCCCTCAATCCATGAGGTTGTGGGTTCGAATCCTACCACTGACACTGTGTGACCCAGCACAAGCTACTCCAGATAGATAGACAGATACTTTATTAATCCCAAGGGGAAATTCACATACTCCAGCAGCAGCATACTGATAAAAAACAATATTAAATTAAAGAGTGATAACAATTCAGGTAAAAACAGACAATAACTTTGTATAATGTTAACATTTACCCCCCTGGGTGGAATTGAAGAGTCGCATAGTGTGGGGGAGGAACGATCTTCTCAGTCTGTCAGTGGAGCAGGATGGTGACAGCAGTCTGTCGCTGAAGCTGCTCCTCTGTCTGGAAATGATCCTGTTTAGTGGATGCAGTGGATTCTCCATTAGTGACAGGAGCCTGCTCAGCGCCCGTCGCTCTGCCACGGATGTCAAACTGTCCAGCTCCATGCCTACAATAGAGCCTGCCTTCCTCACCAGTTTGTCCAGGCGTGAGGCGTCCCTCTTCTTTATGCTGCCTCCCCAGCACACCACCACGTAGAAGAGGGCGCTCGCCAAAACCGTCTGATAGAACATCTGCAGCATCTTATTGCCACCTGTTCTACAATTGGAAAGCCAAAAGAAATGTAACCAATTGTATCTCAAATGTTGTAAGTTGCTTTGGATGAAAGAGTTGGCCAAATAAATAAATGTAATATGCAATAGATTTAGAAACCCTTAAGACTTCTTCTCCACTCTCATTTTAATATGCATTTCTAGCAGTGCTTGAGACTTTTAGTAAAAATTTTATCGTAAAAAGTAGTAATTAGTAAGTACAGTGGAACCTCGTTTCACGACCATAATTCGTTCCAGAACTCTGGTCGTAAACCGATTTGGTCGTGAACCGAATGCAATTTCCCCCATAGGATTGTATGTAAATACAATTAATCCGTTCCAGACCATACAAACTGTATGTAAATATATATTTTTTTAAGTTTTTAAGCACAAATATAGTTAATTAAACCATAGAATGCACAGCGTAATAGTAAACTAAATGTAAAAACATTAAATAACACTGAGAAAACCTTGAACAATAGAGAAAACTAACACTGCAATAATTTGCGCTATTGCGCTACCAACCGCTGGCTAAAAACACTTTTTTTTAATGAGTTTTAAGCACAGGGAAAAAAAATAACATTTGAAAAAATCCATAATTTAATAAACCACCAAGTAAAGTAACATTGCAACAATGCACGCTACGAACCGATCGCTGTAAACAGAAGTGAAAACAAAATCAAGCCCAGTGCATTCTTTAACTGCCTTCCTACCTTATGCGTCCAGCCCTCTCTCTCTCGTGCTGCCTGTGTGTGTGTGTGTGTGTGTGTGTGTGTGTGTGTGTGTGTGTGTGTGTGTGTGTGTGTGTGTGTGTGTCTCGCTCTCTCTCTCTTGCTCGCTGCACAGGAAATGCACAGGGAGAGACTGAACATGTACACACCAAAAGGGAAACTGGCTTGTTCGTATACCGAGGCGTGTGGTTGTGAACCGAGGCAAAAGTTTGGCGAACTTTTTGGTCGTAAACCGATTTGTACGTGTACCGAGACATTCATGAACCGAGGTTCCACTATATTACTATTATTGGTGTCCGGTGGACATTGTGCCTGATACAGCTGGGATAGACTCTGACCTCCACGACTTTGAAATGGATTAATCCGTTCTGGTAATGGATTTTCTTTTTGTTTGCTGGGTTTTCCAGTTAAAGAATTCTGAAAGTTAGATATTGGGGAAACGTAAAATTGCCAACTCACCCAACTTCTTGCTGTTTCTCCATAGCAAAGAATTAATTCATTCATTCTTTCATTTGTTCGTTCACTCATTCATTCACTCTCTAAGCCCCACCATCCATTTTTAATG
This sequence comes from Erpetoichthys calabaricus, assembly GCF_900747795.2. Taxonomy (NCBI): domain Eukaryota; kingdom Metazoa; phylum Chordata; class Cladistia; order Polypteriformes; family Polypteridae; genus Erpetoichthys; species Erpetoichthys calabaricus. The sequence goes on along the minus strand of NC_041396.2, from coordinate 25,676,859 downwards.
CATGTATTCTAAAGCAATGGCATCAATCACTTATGCAGCCCCACAATACATTTCTTTATTAAACAACTACACCAAAGCCAAGCCTGAGATTTTTAAGATCTAAGCTCCATTCCAGTGCTTTTAATGTCTCAGATTCTCACCTTTACATGGTACACCCCTGAAGCAACAAGTATGGCCACTTCAGTCATTGCTTGCTTTATCGCGTCACTCTCGATCAAACTTTTTCTTTAACTTTGCCATTTTTGGAATGCTTTCTTCTAATCTGAAGCTCATTCCTCAAGCCCTTAAAAGCTGCCAATCTCCTAAAAATGATGCATTAAAAGGATTTACACCTTGGGGCTAACAAACATTGATAAAAGGATGGTGTTAAACTAAGGCTAGTGGTGTGCAAAAGTAATCTATTCCCTTGAAAATGACCTTATTTTTCTGCATGACAAAAGATTTGTACACAGATTTATCCATTCAGTATTATTAATATGCACCCTTATGCTGTAAAAATACATTTCCAAAGTCCAAATGAATCATTTTCTGTAGTTATTTAACTGAAGAAGTAGAACTCTACAGTTAATGTTTGCCTATGTCTTCAAGCCATACACGTTAACACTTTATCAAGAGACTTTTACAGCAATAACAGCCTTCATTCTTTTGGTTTTGCACATTGTTCAGGTGGGATTCTTCCCCATTCATAGTGTCAGAACTTCTAGAGATCCTCTCATTTGGTGGGTTGTCACCGGTGGGCAGCAGATTGCCACAGATTGTCAACAGGGTTAAGATCAGGGCTTTGACTTGGCCATTCCAAAACATTCACCTTTCTGTTTTTAACCCACTTCAGTGTCACTTTGACCTTATGCTTAGCGTCACTGTCATGTTGAAAGATGAATCTTCTCCTGAGCCGTAGGTTCATAATAATAATAATAATTCAATACATTTATATAGAGCTTTTCTCAGTACTCAAAGCACTATTCACATGGGGAGGAACCGGGAAGCGACCCCACAATCTTCCACAGTCTACTAACTGCAAGCAGCAGCACTACCACTGCACCACCCGTGAGGACATAGCATAAGTGCTCCTGCAATATTGTGTGGTATTTGTGGCCATTCATTATCCCTTCAACTCTGACAAGATTCCCAGTCTCAGCACATAATAAACATCCCCATAGCCTGGTGCTGCCACCACCATGTTTCACTGTTGATATGGTGTTTCTTGAGGCCTGAGCAGTGTTAGTTTTACTCCACACATACCTCTTTGACATCTGGCCAGAAAGTTCCATTTTGGTCTCATCTGACCATGAAAACCTTCTTGCCCATCTTAACTGGGTCTTTCTCATGCTTTGTAGCAAATGTCATATGTGCTTTTAGGTGGACCTTCTGAAGGAATGGCTTCTTTCTTGCTACCCTCCCATAGAGGTATGTTTAATGGAGAGCTCTTTAGTACTAGGGTGTTGTACCATGTTAGCCATTATGAATGTAGTGAGAAATTAAGTAAAATTAACCCATTAATTGGCTAACTAAAAAAAGATTACTATATGCAAGCTTTCGAGGCAACTCAGACCCCTTCTTCAGGCGAGATTTAATGGCAAGTTCTTGAAATTGTGGACTCCTGCACCTTCACATTGCAGACTTCTGAGATTGGACTGGTTGGATTTTTTAGTCTCCTCTCTCAGCAGTCGACGTCTCACTCTGATGTTTAGTTTTGCAGGACGGCCTGTTCTGTTAAGAGTCTGGGTGCTCTGATGAACCTTCCTCTTTCTGATGAAGGATCCAGCAGTGCACAATGAGACATTGAGACTCTTTGATTATTTTTTGTAGCCATTTCCTGTCTTCATTTCAATGACTTTGTTTCTGACATCAGCAGACGCTCCTTTGTCTTCATTTGTGCAGTGATGGTCCAACAAAGACTATGGCCTTACAAAGGGGGCTTTTTATATCCAGCCAGACAGAAAGGACTCACAAGTAGCACCTCATTATGTTTAATTATGATTGTCAAATGCCTGTCACCCTTGTGACGTTTGTGACTAATTTGTCTTTTGTGTAAACCTGGAGCTTCCAAAGCACAGAGGTTTAAATACTTATGCTAACAGTAACCATAGAGGTTTTCTTCTTCAGTTCAGTTATCTAAAGAAAATGGTTTATTTGGACTTTGGAAATGTATTATTACAACATAAGATAAGAGTTCACATTACAAATAGTAAATGGATAAATCTGTGTACAAATCTTTTGTCATGTAGAAAATTATGATTACTTTCAAGGTGATTGAATATTTTAGTACGCCACTGCAGAATGCAACGTTCTCCCTTTTTAAAAAGACTTTGGCCGTCCTTGTTTGTTAAATCAAAACCCGTCTTTGCCTCGTAGCCTAACTGAGATCAACTGTGTTGTCCCATCGAGTGCACAGCCCCCTTAAGCTTATTTCAGTACCTCTTTCCTAATTACTTGTTCCTGGCATTTGACAACATTTTGGACTGATTCTAGAAATCTTGTTCCAAGAGACGCATGCTCAGGGCACAAACAAGTTGAACAACCACCAAGCATTCCTGAAATGGAAAGAAAACATTTTTTTTTTTCCTACTCTGTCAAGAAGGTCTTTTTAACATCTAAGTTTTCTGATGCACTCAGTTTATGCAATCGGATAAGAATCTTGAAGCTGTGTCAGATAAATGACGACGTGCAGAGAAAAAAATTGCAAGTGGTGATATCTGTAAAAAAGAGTCATAAACAGAAGAATTTCCTTTTCTAGTCAGTGAGTGAGATGTTAAAAAATTGAAAATAGAGAGCATGCCGAGTGCATAAATGGCAGTTAGACATTGTCTTTGGGGACACTTCTGCCTCTTTTAAAACAGTGGAAATCTCTCAGGGACAAGCCGCACCTGGAAACAGCGGGTCTGTGAAGTCCCGGAGTGGCCGAAGTTCAGCGTGATGCTGACATATTTATAGTCCTTTGGGGCGCACTGTCACTGCTCCTGGAGAAACTGCTTTATCAATCCTACAACGCTGCATAAATAACATAAGAAAACCAAATCCAAGGGGAAGTTAATAAAACGAGAAGTTAGGACCATAACAAGTAAGGTCAATAGGTAGTAGGAGCAGATTCATAACAGAGTGAACTTTACATGGCAGGCAGTGTGATGTAGTGGTTCAGAACCTGAGGTTGGGGGTTCAGATGCCATTACTGACACTGCATGACTATGAGCGAGTCACTTCTGTCTGTGCTCTAAATGGAAAAACAATTGCAATGTAACCAACAAGTCAAATGTTAAGTGACAATAATGTCTGTCATCCATCCATTCTCTTTAACTCATACCTCTCCATTAAGGTGACTGGGATTTGAAGGCAAGTGGCACAATAAGGAAGCCAGACTGAGGTTGAACACTAGTTACTTCTTTTCTTAAGCAAATTCTTAGCTTCCGTTCACCATTGCAGGTCTGTGATCCCCGTGCTCTTCATGCCCGCATGTACAAAACCCTGGGCATCTTATAGTAAATGATCTCCAGTGCCAAACCATATTTAATATTGTAAACTTTTTCCAGAGCTAAAGTCACAAAAAAATAAGTGACATGTTCAAAAATCATGGAACGTACAAAATGAAACAATAAAAGTTCAAGATTTTAAAAAAAATCTCATGGCAACAATCAAGCCATTTACCTCTACTTCGGCAGTTAACTGTGCAGAGGTAATTCCCAAAGCATTTCTCCTGTTTCGTTGGTAGACTCCTCCCAACATGCTTTCTTCCTCTTGTCTTTATTCCTTCTTGATCATCAGACCACAATGCAGACCACCTACCCCACCTGTTATGTAAGGTAGAGCTGGTATACTCATGGCCCTGTCCTCACTGCTCTCTCTGTCATTTAGTGGATCCAGCCATGCTTTGATGATACCTGGAACTGTCATGAAAAAAAACTCCAAAGAAGGGAGTCATGGGGCCCAGATGAGAATGCAGAACATTTCTGTATTTGCACAGAGTTATGCACAAATGTGTTAGTCTGTGGAGTGAGCAATCAATTAAACAATTCATCTGTATTTATCCTTTTTTGTTACCGTTACCTCATCTAATACATCACATCATCTGAGTCTTAATATGCACAACTTTATTACCTCCTCCAATCAACTAATGCCACCAGCAATTGCTGACTTGTGTCGATTCTTCCATTATTTTGAACACTGCTTCATTAAGGAGGATTTTTGCAGATTTTCCTATTGATCTGAGCATCGCTCCAAAATTTATCCCCACTTTCTGAAGGGGTGTTCATTACTAATTTAAAGATAAAATTGGGTATCAAATTAAGTAAAAGTAACCGCATCTTTCTTAAGAGAATTGTTAAAGACAAACAATTCTGAAATTGCCGTATTGCTAGTTAATTCTAGTCATTGTCTAAACAAACTTAGTCAAAACAGGGTTGCACTGGAGCCTACACCAGCGAGTAGGAACAAACCGTGAACACTGTGACAGTCTATTGCAGGGTAAACACACACACACAGCGTTTGTGTGTCTGCTTGTATCCCTTCAACGATATCTTTTACAGGCTTTTACACCAGCCTTTACAGACTGAAATCAAAGGCATCTTCTTTTTGAGTGCATACACCGTCAGCATGACACTGCCAGATCTAAACACTAGCGTGGCAAATTGCTTGCGTACTAAAGTGACTTTAGCTGTAGGTGGAAGTCCCATTTTAATTGATGGTGCCAAGCAGAGTACAGCAGTCTATTAGCCAGTGAAAGTGTTGTGAAGAAGCTGTTTGTTGTTACAGTTCTGCTTTTGTCCGGACTGATAGCGGTCACGGGACATCGTATCTTTGACTGCCGGTACAACAAATAATTTTGAGCAAATATTAGCTACAGCATTACTCTTGTGCAAAGAATGGAGATAAACGCCATCAACTCAGAGAGGGAGAGGCAAGTTCATTGTGCCACATGAATGTCACTGACAGAACAAAACTGAATAATAAAAAACAAGCACTAACTTTTATAAGTAGCCAAAATTTACACCGGGTGTTACAGACTCAATTCAAATGTATGTTTTTATTATATTATAGTAATAATAATAATAGCAGCTCACTACTCAAAACACAAAGTGTCGAGACTCAAACCTGCAACCTTTCGATTATAAGATAGCAGCTCATACCTCTGCGCCATCCAGGAATATGTACTAGCTTTCTGTTGATTAACATTTGAGCTATGTAAATTGAATGATTTTTTTTTCCTATGGTTATATTCTTGAATAAAAGTGCAAGTGTTTATTTGATATTTGGACTAAAGTCTTCACACATTATACACTTCACATCATTATTAGTATAACATGGATAAAGTTTCTGCTTTAGGTATGTGTTCAGCATTTCTTGCCTCTCATTTCCTGTCATTCTTCACTTACCCAGATCTTTGTAGACACGGAACACACATGAAATGCATGTATTCCAAATAACAATACACTGTATTATTTACCTTGTACCACTCCAGGCACCTCACTTCATATGCAAATAATTAGCCTTGACTTGAGCTGGAAGAACTTTTTGCCCGAGTTGAGCTCCGTCAAGGGGGGTAGATGATGGGATAGCAGACTGCTTGCTGCTTGTGCTGATCGACACATTTACAACACAAAAGATGCTAATGGCAGAGGCGTGAAGGAATTTAAGGTGGACTGGGATTGCGAGTTTTTTCGTAGGTTTCAGCATCTTTTAAATGAGCATACATTAAAATTTCTGTTAAAACTCCACAAATGCCACCCTCAATTGTTCATCACTATCAACTAAAACTATACTCTAAACAAGTGTTTTTTAACTGGTGAGCAATGAGAGCTACTCAGGTGTGCTATATAGGACCACCTGTGTGAGCGCCCTGTGATAGTCTCATCCTTTCTGACAGTTTAGCAAGTTTATAAATTTAATACTTTTGTGGTTGGTAAAATTGTGGTGTGCCTTTGATTTTTTTGGGTTACAAAAAGTGTGCCACCACAGAAAAGCAGCTGGAAAACACTGCTCTACCTACACCTTTGCTTCTGGCACACAAAAAGTTCTCCGTAGCAGATATCTCACTCAAGAACTCACAGCCTGCAATCACTTGGATAGTTATGTTGAATTCTTTGCATACATTAGTGAACATACTGCAAACTGGAATGATGGGTAGAGATAATCATTACACTTCTGTTTTGTAGAATTTTGTCATCATATTAAGGCAGTCAGCACTGTAAGCTAGATGGCGGACCAGCGAGATAAATACAGAGATACTAGAGACTTATTTTGGTTTTAGTGACACTTAACTTATTTTGCACATATGTGGTATGACATTGATTTGATCTTCTTATAGAAGCATTGAATGAAAATAAGAAAATAGAGAGAGTAATTTCTACCTTTGTAACGTTTCTTTAGTATTGCTCCAGGACTACCATCTACCCAAACCACCACTCCCCCTCCCCGCCGTATTTCCCCCCCCCCCCCAGCACTGCTGCACCAATGTCGGTATGTGTAAATCAAGGAAATGAACACCAGTGCCACATACTGACAATGGGCAAGGCATTGTGAAGCATGTAATTGAAAAGTTTTAAATAAAATTCTATTTCTCAAAATTTTTAGAAGTATTATATGAATACAGTACTGGATGTGTATGTAATTTTTCAGGTTCACACTTTTTTGTATTTCTGTTTCATAATGTAAAAAAAATAAATAAATAAGTACATGAAAATGCCAACCTGACTAAATCACTGCCTGATGCGATTGATTTGTTGCCGGCCCCGGATGTGATAATATTTTATAATGCGTTAAACAGCCAACATTATTCACAGAAGTGAATGCATTAACTTTCTCAGGCCTAATTTTTACTAAAATGTTAAATAAACCACTTCCAGAAAATACTCACATGAACAAAAATTGAACGTGCTTAATTGCAGAGTTCACTCACATACGCACAGTGTCTTCAGAAAATATTTAGACCCTTCACTTTTATCACATTTGTTATGTGTCAGCCTTGTGCTAACATCATTTATATTAATTTTTTCCCTCATCAAACAACATTAAATTCACCAGAAGAACAAAGCAAAAGCAGGGTTTTAGAAATTTTAGCATCTTTATTAAAAAGAAAAATCAGACCTAACAAATTTACACATGTATTCAGACCCTTTGCTATGACACTTGCAATGTGGCTCAGGAGCATCCCATTCTATTAATCATCGCTGAGATATTTCTAAACCTTCTTTGAAGCTCACCTATAGCTTGATTGGACATAATTAGGAAAGGCATACACCTTCTACAGAACGTCCCAAATCCAGGAGGACAAAGAAATTCCCTGCAGAGGTTACAGACAGGATTGTGTCAAAACCCAGATCTGGGGAACGACTACAAAAAAAAATTCTTCAACATTGAAGGCTTCCAAGAGCACAGTGTCCTCCAAAATTCTTACATGGAAGATATATGGAACAACCACCACTCTTCCTAGAGCTGCTCAGACAGCCAAACTGAGCAATCGGGAGAGAATGGTCATAGTAAGATAGGTGATCAAGAACTATGTCCAGCTCATTGACAATATGCTTCAAGCATACAAAACCAGGAAGTGCAATATGTCATTAAAGACATTAAAGATTCATTTTTTGCATACAGACTTGGACTTCTTCCCTACTGATCTTGGTGTAGTCAGTAATGAATATAGAGAGGGTTCAGCAGGACTTTGCAATGATGAGAAAAAGTGGTAACAGGGCAAGCGGAATCCATCAATACTGGCTGACGGTTGTTGGAAACTGAAGCGAGAAACACCAGACACTTAGTATAAATAAAAATCAGCAGCAAAACATTAGCATCATTAAGTGATTAAACACACTAAATTCAATAAAAGTGAATTTCATGTATCGCCAAATTCCTGCGTGATGCAGTCAATCTGAAATTCTATTTGTGTTCAGCTTGAAGCTGTCCCTCATAATCATTAAAAACGTTTGAAAGAATGCATTGTCCAGTGTCTCCGTTTGATTAAACTGAAAAGGTTCAACTCCTTCAAGCTGTCCTCATAGCTCATACCTCTCAGTCCAGGAATTTTCCGAGTCACGCTCCACTGAACGTTCTTTTGATGGAACATGTTGCTGTAATTACAGTCACTTTCTAATAAAAAAATCTTAGCTTCTTCTGAGATGTAGCTTCTCCAAAAATCTTAAATAATTCTTAAAAGAAATGTTGGTGATTGAGTTTTGCTCCTCCCTCATATTTTCACACTTTAGTAAAATGAAAAGTGGCATTGACTACACCTCTTTAAAATAACTTTTCCTGACATTACATTACTTTGGCTTTAAACCAGACCCAACTGTTCCTAAGGGAGACCCGCCAAGAAAAACAAATTTGTAATAGTTAAAAAAAAAAGTTCAGTTTTTCCCATGCAATCTCATCCTATTTCCAAGGAACAACTAATTGAATTAATTTACCCGCCCATCTCATCGTTGGCATGATACCAGAGCGGTTAAGGGTTGCTGCAGCATCCTGGGTTTGAATTTCCTGCTTAGTTATTGTCCATTTGCAGATTGCATGTCCTCCACATGGATCCACAAAGACTTGCAGGTTAGGTTAAACCTCAGGTGGTGGGTTTGTGTGTGAGAGTGGGCTATGTGATGGACTGGGACCTTGCCCAGAACTTTTTTGTGCTCTGTGCTGCTGCTGGGATAAGATAACCCCCTGGATGACATTGAATTGGATTATTAGGGTTTGAAAATGTTAATTTATGGTCATGTCATATAATATGACTTTTACAGTAATTTTCAGTTGCATCCTTCATTTAAATAAGCTTAGTGAGTCGTAGACAGCCGGCAGCGCACTCCAGTGAAGGCCATTTTCCTAGTCTGACATAGTCAGTGACTTGGTCCAACTAATCAGTGACTCACCCAAACAAAATCAAACATGTTTGATATTTTCGTGGTAATGGACTTGTGGGCATGAGAGCTGACAACCAATGAATGCTCATCTGGAAATAAAATAAATAGAATACAGTGACAATGAATAAGAAACATGGATGTTATGGACTTTACAAACAGTTTGTCTAATGTCTTGTGTCTTACACACCAAGTCAGGATGGAAAAAGGAAAGAAAGAAAAGGGCATAAATTGCGTGTGAAACTTCCATACCTGTTAACCCTTCATACAGCACCAGATCCATCAGGCAGCATATTATTGGCTGAAACAAAAAGGAGTGGGCATGGGCAGGGCTACGCTAAAAGGTTGGCTCTACAGTTGCTAAATTTGACATGATTTTTGGTTGTGTTAGTTGACTGGTCTGGCAACAAGATCAGCAAGGGTAGTCAGCAAGCCTGACATATCCAAACACTAGAAGTCGCATAATATGATGTCTGCTTTATGGTGCACTTTAAGGTTTCATTTGAATTATTATACAAGACTCTTAAAGGATAAGTTTGTCATATTTAAGCCTAACATTATTTCTACACAAACATGCTATATATGCATTTGCCACACAAAATTGTGCTCTAAAGTTAAGTGTTTTGTATAAATTTTAAAAAATATCTTGCCACCAGTAGTACTTTAAAATGGAGATTATAGGGTACTGCAGACAGAAATTATAAACTACTAAAAGGCACCCTGTCCACTGACTACTCACTCCGGTACAATCAAGACCACAACTTCCACATTTAGATAGATAGATAGATAGATAGATAGATAGATAGATAGATAGATAGATAGATAGATAGATAGATAGATAGATAGATAGATAGATAGATAGATAGATAGATAGATAGATAGATAGATAGATAGATCTTTATTTGCCCCCAGTTTGAAATTTTGGCAATTTTCAAATTTCCGGATAATTTCAAGAAATTAACAATGTAACCTTAAAGGATAAGTTCAGTATTACTCAAGTTGAAGTTATTTCTTCACAAATATGGTATATTTACGCATTTGCCACACAAAATTATGTTCAAAAGTTAAGCGTTTTCTACAGATTTAAAAAAATCTTGCCACAACTAGCACTTTACAATGGAGGCTATGAGGCAGGGAACACTACCGGAAAACAAAAGTTTAAAAACTTACAAATGAAGCGACAAAGGTTTTGATATGAAAACATGCCTTCCGTGTTTTCAGCACATATTTGTGACAACAAAAGGGATTAGGAAATAATAATTTTATGGCATATTACTGGTACTATTTTTCTTAAAGTCGGCAAATGTTTTCTATTCACCTGTGGGAGTTCTCACATAATAAATATATAAATACTAGCAAAATACCCGCGCTTCGCAGCGGAGAAGTAGTGTGTTAAAGAGGTTATGAAAAAAAAAGGAAACATTTTAAAAATAACGTAACATGATTGTCAATGTAATTGTGTTGTCATTGTTATAAGTGTTGCTGTCTTTTATATATATAATATACACACACACACACATAAACATATATATACATATACATATATATATACATATCTACATATACAGATATCTACATATACATACGTATATACACATATACACATCCACATAAACATATATATATATACATATACAAATTTACATATCTACATATATATATATATAGACATACATATATACATACATACATTCACATATATATATATATATATACACTGTATATATATATATATATATATATATATATATACTGTATATATACATATCTACTTATTGGCTCCTGTATTTAGGATATGGCAGGTTGGATAATGGACGGATGGACATTTGTATGCATAGCCATATTTGCCCGTTTTCGTTTTTTTTTCTTTCTTCAGTAATATTTCAGCAAACCCGGAGCTTGTCAGTTCAAATCCTGGTACTGACACCACTGTGTGACCCTGAGGAAGTCACTTCACCTGCCTGTGCTGCAAAAAACAAAAGTAATGTAACAAATTGTACCTCAGATGTTGTAAGTTGGTGGAATAAAGGCATAAGTCAAATAGATAAATATGTATTATACACATAGGAACTATTCATTTATTTTCAGTTAAGTCATCTGCAGCAAACTTTTATAAATGAGGGTTTCTCCTTTTTAGATAGTGCAAACTGTTTCTTCTTTATTGACGTTTTCTCTTGGAGAGCTTTTTTCATTTCATTGAAAATGAAAGCAGCAGCTGCCAAAATATGTAGCTTTCTTATTAATTTTTCAACATTGTGTAAAATAAATGTATAAAGTAACATAAAAGGTTTAAATACTGGTTATCCTTTTACACTAAAATATTACTAAAGAGATACAAAAAAAGTAAAATGGATATGTTCTTTTTCTTTAAGGAGATTAAATATTACTGAAGAAAGAAAAAAAAAAATTAAACAGCCAAATGGGGCTATGCATACGAACTTAAAAGGTTTAAATAAAACAGGAATATATATTTTATTTTTACTTGCTTAACTTGTGGAGGGTGTATCCTGTAGCAAAGCCCTAACTTTTTTCGTGAAAGCACGTTTCAGTAAATAAGTGTTAAAAACAGGTGTAAAGATATTGACAATAAGCTACGCAAACCCAGGAAGACATGGAATCGTTTAAATCAAGTATCATTACATCTTCCTTTCTTAAAGAGAAGTAAGGCAGTACTTATAAGCTTACATATTTATATATAGACATACATATATATATATATATATATATATATATATATATATATATATATATATATATATATATATATATCTGAAGCCGTGCAAGCACACTCTTGAGAATGCAACGTATAGTTGTACAGAAGAAAAGCAATCTTGCCTCAAATGAATGGCAACCTTTTGTAGGTCTATGAAGTTAATTTAAACTTTAGGTTTACATGGTGCTTTCTTTCCGAAGTACCTGCACTCATGAATATGTCTGTATGTGTCAGTCGGTCAAATCCACGCGCTTCGCACTGGCGAAGTACCGCTTTTAAATTTTTATTAAGAAGAAAATAAAACGTTTTTAAATTGAGGGAAAATATACTAATAACAGTTTGTTAAGGATCAGTTTTTTTGTGAAGCTGCCTTTATTCGAGTGATCACTTCGACCTGACTTGGTGGCCAACTATAAGCGTTACCTGGTAGCTAACCACCCATACAATCAGATTGTGAATCAGACTACGAATGCCGTGAATGTAATTACACACTCACTGCACTTGCTTACGGTAATCGAACCTCGGACGTCAGTGCTAGAGGGGCTTAGCAGCGGTGAAGTATTGCTTTTAAATTTTAATTAAGAACAAAAGAAAACCTCAGAGGTTCGATTCCCGAAAGGGAGTGAAGTGAGTGTCCGGTTACCTATCAGGTAACGCTTATGGTTGGACAGCAAGTGACGTAACATCAGCCACGGTGCCTACAGTTGTGAGAAGCAGATCATAGAATGATTGAAAATAGTTTTGCATTTACCTTTTTAGTAAAAGGCGAGCTTTTAAGCCTGAGAAGTCACCCCGTAAATGCACACGTTTAATTGCACGTGTTAATATGTATGCTTACACAGTATTAAAAGACACTCAAAAATTAACGTCATTTACCATCAGCCACGGTGCCTTCAGTTGTGAGAAGCAGATCATAGAATGATTGAAAATAGTTTTGCATCTACCTTTTTAGTAAAAGGCGAGCTTTTAAGCCTGAGAAATCACCCCGTAAATGCACACGTCTAATTGCACATGTGTTAATATGTATGGTTACACAGTATTAAAAGACAGTGAACAACGTCAGTTACCTTTGTTCCCGCGTTTGATAAAAGGCGAGCTTTTAAGCCTGAGAAATCACCCCGTAAATGCACACGTTTAATTGCACATGTGTTAATATGTATGCTTACACAGTATTAAAAGACAGTCAAAAATTAACGTCATTTACCTTCGTTCCCGCGTTTGACTCGTGCTGTAAATCTCTTCCTTGTTTTTAGTTCACGTGATTACGTAGGAGGCGTGATGACGCGATACGTGACTCCGCCTCCTCCATTACAGTATATGGACAAAAAATATGTTCCAGTTATGACCATTACGCGTAGAATTTCGAAATGAAACCTGCCTAACTTTTGTAAGTAAGCTGTAAGGAATGAGCCTGCCAAATTTCAGCCTTCCGCCTACACGGGAAGTTCAAGAATTAGTGATGAGTGTGTCAGTCAGTCAGTCAGTCAGTCAGTCAGTCAGCCAGTCAGTCAGTCAGTCAGTGAGTCAGTGAAGGCTTTGCCTTTTATTAATATGTATAGATTGAGGTAAATCAAAACAAAGCACATGAAAAGTTTACTGTGATCTGGTCCTTCCAGAGGAAACCACGCCTATCATATAGTGCCTTTCGTATCTATCTATCTATCTATCTATCTATCTATCTATCTATCTATCTATCTATCTATCTATCTATCTATCTATCTATCTATCTATCTATCTATCTATCTATCTATCTATCTATCTATCTATCTATCTATCTATCTATCTATCTATCTATCTATCTATCCTATCATATCAATACTATTCAAAACAGGTAATGATAGACCAATCAGATACTCTGTATTCTTAAGTGAAGCTAAAAAACTGGGGCCTGTCCAAGTGTGATATCATAGAGTTTTGCTTTATAGCCATGTCCTTAATCCATCATTATGATTACTAGGCATGAGACAAAATTTCATTGTATTGAATTTTGCATTTCAAAATACTGCCACTACAAAATGTTGCCTTGTATTTTGCATTGTATGACATTACCACAGATTGAAATGAAACAACGGCAAACAAAAACATCTTTCATCGAAAGCAGACAGTTTCAAAATTTGATTGAAAATATAGAACTAATGTATAACATGATAAAGTAATTGTTCTTCTGCAGAACTTTTACACCATCTATATAATAATGTGAGGGTGCAAGCTGTCAGTTCACAACATGGACATCAGGTGTGTCCCGCTTCTTAGATAGATAAATGCAAAAAACATGGTAGAACAGGTACATAGGCACAGAAACTATAACATAAACCAAACTAACAAAATATATATAATTTTACTGGCCTTGTTAACTGCTGAAAATATTTGATGTTTGATATCTCTTCCCCTACATGCATCTTCAGCATTCCTTGTGCTCCTTTTCTGGGTATCCTCGTGTGTCTGAACCCCTCTTAACCGGTGCTCCATCTGTCAAGCGAGTTCTCATAAATCCTGCTTATCAGACCGTATCATAATGAGGCACCTTTCTCACCTTCTGTCCACTTTTATGCTTCCCATCTTTAAGGACGACTCTCAGTGTGTCTCCAATGCCTTCACTCCTCCTTGGATGTTGCAAAAACCCAGCTTCCTCTTTCAATTGCAACACCAAAGCTAAACTGACCAATCAGACCAAAGCCAAGTTGAACAATCAGATTTCTTGTAGGGTCCAGACACACATACACTCTTAACACACACACACACAGACCACACAGACAGTCGTGTTTTATTGTATAGTAGAAAGAATAAACATAAATAACACATTTAACATAAATAATAATAATGAAATAATTAAAATTGAAGAAAAAAAGGATTGAAAAAGTGTCCCGGGCTTATACATCCCATGTGTTATGCATTTGATGTAATTAGAGTTTTAGTAATGCCTCCTTTAGTGTTCTTGCCGGTAAAGGAAAAACATCTGGTCCTTGGGGATCATTAAAGGGAAGTCACTAAGCAAAAACTTGGTGGCACTGTCCCAGCTGTGTGTCACAAGCTCAATGCCCTGGCGCAAGAAGGCACATCTGCCTCCTCTCTATATCTCTCCATAAAAGCATATAAATGAGTGTCATGCCCCTTTCTGTATCATTCAGAGTTCATTAATGGGTTTATATTTAAAATGAAGAGCATTAGCTTGTTTTCCCCTCAAAATGACCTGCTTCTGCGCTCTGAACTCATAACTACTGATAACTCATAACTTCTTATAACACTGCAGTGCTTGTCTGTAGCAGAGGGGGGCACTCTTGTAAATTGGTTCACAGCATGCATTTGGCTAGTGACTTTTCTTTTACCATAATTCTTCAGCAAATAAAAAAATAAAAAAAGCTCATAAATTTTAGATTTACTTCTTTAAAAAAAAGTCAAACAGAGCCATGAAAATCTTCCAGATGAAGAAATTTTCAACAAATGCATCACAGCTGTTATAAACAAGCATTAACAGTGCTACAGCAAGTGGGTTGGCGGCTTCTGCTTTCTTGGACATTTACACTTGCATTTATCCAAAGCAACTTATGAAAGGGGGTCAATATCATCGAGTAGACATCCATCGGTAGGACAGTTTGAGAAACGAGTGTTACAGGACAAGGGTACAAAATTGATCACCACAAGTAAAGAGCACAGAAAACAAATACAAGCAAACAGCGAATATCAGACAGAAAATCACCAAACAAGGGTCTTCAAAAGCTTCTTAAACACATTGAGGGAGTCCAAATTCTGAACGGAGGTGGGCAGCTCGATCCACCAACTGCGAGCTACACCTGAGAAAGTCCAAGCTAAACTGAATGGTTGAGAAGGAGCATAGGACCTTGTGAGTGTTCTCTGTATGTGTAAGTGCTGCCCCATTGACCACTCTGTAGACAGGCATGATGGATTTGAACTTATCACGTGCTGCTACAGGGAACCACTGTAGTGATCTGAACAGAGAAGTGACATGGGCCTCCCTTGGCTAGTTGAACACCAGATGTACCACTGCACTTTGAATCATCTGCTTTGACTTGGTGACATACTGTATGTCGTTACTACTGGAGGCAGAGGGTTGAAGTAGTCCAGACATGACAAGACCAAAGCCTGGAGCAGGAATTGTGCTGCATACCTGAAGCTAATTATGTTCAGGCCTGGCCAGTAATTGGGGTGGGAGACCATCTAGGAAAGGCGGCACGGTGGCGCAGTGGGTAGCGCTGCTGCCTCGCAGTTGGGAGATCTGGGGACCTGGGTTCGATTCCCGGGTCCTCCCTGCGTGGAGTTTGCATGTTCTCCCCGTGTCTGCGTGGGTTTCCTCCGGGCGCTCCGGTTTCCTCCCACAGTCCAAAGACATGCAGGTTAGGTGGATTGGCGATTCTAAATTGGCCCTAGTGTGTGCTTGGTGTGTGGGTGTGTTTGTGTGTGTCCTGCGGTGGGTTGGCACCCTGCCCAGGATTGTTTCCTGCCTTGTGCCCTGTGTTGGCTGGGATTGGCTCCAGCAGACCCCCGTGACCCTGTGTTCGGATTCAGCGGGTTAGAAAATGGATGGATGGACCATCTAGGAAAAACTTGGGTTGCTGCTGGAAGAGGTATTGGTGAGATCAGTTGGTGGTGCTCACCCTGTGTGGTCTGAATGTGGATGCCAGTGCCCCAATGCAGTGATGGGGACACTGTGCTGTAAAAATGGTGTCGGCCTTCAGATAAGACATGAAACCAAAGTCCTGACTCTCTGTGGTCATAAAAGATCCCTGTGTATCCTTCATGAAGAGTAGTGTGTATCCCGATGTCCAGGCTAAATTGCCCACCACAGCCAGGTCATTCTGGCCCTTAATCATCCCCTGTTTCTAATTGGCTATCTCTCACCCTTCACCACCTAACAACTAATATGTGGTGAGTGTTACTAGCAGAATAATGGCTGCCATCGTATTATCCAGGTGGATGCTACACATTGATGGCTCCCCACTCACTGAAGTGCTTTGAGTAGTGAGAAAAGCGCTATATACAGTTAGGTCCATAAATATTTGGACAGAAACAACGTTTTTCTAATTTTGGTTCTGTACATTACCACAATGAATTTCAAATGAAACAACTCAGATGCAGTTGAAGTGCAGACTTTCAGCTTTAATTCAGTGGGTTGAACAAAACGATTGCATAAAAATGTGAGGCAACTAAAGCATTTTTTGAACACAATCCCTTCATTTCAGGGGCTCAAAAGTAATTGGACAATTGACTCAAAGGCTATTTCATGGGCAGGCGTGGTCAAGTCCGTCGTTATGTCATTATCAATTAAGCAGATAAAAGGCCTGGATTTGATTTGAGGTGTGGTGTTTGCATGTGGAAGATTTTGCTGTGAACAGACAACATGCGGTCAAAGGAGCTCTCCATGCAGGTGAAAGAAGCCATCCTTAAGCTGCAAAAACAGAAAAAACCCATCCGAGAAATTGGTACAATATTACGAGTGGCAAAATCTACAGTTTGGTACATCCTGAGAAAGAAAGCAAGCACTGGTGAACTCAGCAACGCAAAAAGACTTGGAAGACAACAATGGTGGATGATCACAGAATCATTTCCATGGTGAAGAGAAACCCCTTCACAACAGCCAACCAAGTGAACAACACTCTCCAGGGGGTAGGCGTATCGATATCCAAGTCTACCATAAAGTGAAGACTGCATGAAAGTAAATACAGAGGGTGCACTGCAAGGTGCAAGCCACTCATAAGCCTCAAGAATAGAAAGGCTAGATTGGACGTTACTAAAGAACATCTAAAAAAGCCAGCACAGTTCTGGAAAAACATTCTTTGGACAGATGAAACCAAGATCAACCTCTACCAGAATGATGGCAAGAAAAAAGTATGGAGAAGGTGTGGAACAGCTCATTATCCAAAGCATAGCACATCATCTGTAAAACACGGTGGAGGCAGTGTGATGGCTTGGGCGTGCATGGCTGCCAGTGGCACTGGGACACTAGTGTTTATTGATGATGTGACACAGGACAGAAGCAGCCGAATGAATTCTGAGGTGTTCAGAGACATACTGTCTGCTCAAATCCAGCTAAATGCAGTCAAATCGATTGGGCGGCGTTTCATGATACAGATGGACAATGACACAAAACATACAGCCAAAGCAACCCAGGAGTTTATTAACGCAAAGAAGTGGAAAATTCTTGAATGGCCAAGTCAGTCACCTGATCTTAACCCAATTGAGCAGGCATTTCACTTGTTGAAGACTAAACTTCAGACAGAAAGGCCCACAAACAAACAGCAACTGAAAGCCGCTGCAGTAAAGGCCTGGCAGAGCATTAAGAAGGAGGAAACCCAACATCTGGTGATGTCCAGGAGTTCAAGACTTCAGGCTGTCATTGCCAGCAAAGGGTTTTCAACCAAGTATTAGAAATTAACATTTGATTTCCAGTTATTTAATTTGTCCAATTACTTTTGAGCCCCTGAAATGAAGGGATGGTGTTCAAAATGCTTTAGTTACCTCACATTTTTATGCAATCACCCCACTGAATTAAAGCTGAAAGTCTGCACTTCAACTGCATCTGAGTTGTTTCATTTAAAATTCATTGTGGTATTGTACAGAACCAAAATTAGAAAAAAAGTTGTCTCTGTCCAAATATTTATGGACCTAACTGTAAATGTAAACAATTATTATTATTATTATACTCTGTCAGATATTGCAGATGTTGTATAGAGTGAATATATAACATCATGGGACCATTGTGACATGGTCAGTGAAAGAGAGCTGGTCATCATTCACCACCTCAAGATGGTGAAATGACTTGGTGGATTTTAGAGATAATGGCCAAGCTGAACAGAGATGAGGTGCAGAACAGACAAGCTGGGATGACAAGAAGTTCCAACTTTGCCAGGGTAAGCTAGACATGGTGTTCCTTCATCCATGTTACAATATAATGTGAGCCATGATACCATGTGGTCCTCTGGAGGGACAAACAGGGACAGCGGCATATCACAGGCATACCACTGATATGAGAAACCATAGGACTGGATGATGGCAGCTGGTGATGAGGAGTATACAGAGAAGAGGAGAAGGCACAAAAGTGTGCATGTGTCAAGAAAAGTGTCTGTTGTGCATGATGCTGTTCGGAAGTACATGGTGATGTGTCTGTCATTTGCAGATTCAAAAATGAAGAAAATGTCATTTTTCATGAAAAAATCCCCTCCATCACCTCCAATAGCACCAAAATACTATCAACATACATATTACCATTTTCTAGGAGCTGTGCAGACTCAAAACAAGTAGCCAGAAGTATTCCTCAGTATAAAAAAATAAAACAAAACCCACAACTACTTTTTTGCAGAAAAAATGTATTAATGTTCATAATACATTTTTAAACTTTCACACTTCTAACATGAATGGTCTTTGTGTTGGCGTGGCTTGAACTTCAAAATAGAGGATTGGCATTTGGCAAACCTTCACTGTTACAAATACTTTGGAATTCCCTTATGTAACAAACTCCTCAATAACTTGACTTATGCTCTTCTGTGGAGTCATCAATCCATTTTATGATCTACTTAGGATCACATTTGGCTGGAATTTACTCTAGGAATCGAAATTGAATGAGGGGACCGCTGCTAGGAACTGATGGCCACTTTGGATCCCCAACTGGTGTCTAATGGCAGGTTCTAACTTTAGATCTGAAATTAGTGAAAAAAGGCTGTTTCTGTTATATCAGAAAT
Source organism: Erpetoichthys calabaricus (assembly GCF_900747795.2). Taxonomy (NCBI): domain Eukaryota; kingdom Metazoa; phylum Chordata; class Cladistia; order Polypteriformes; family Polypteridae; genus Erpetoichthys; species Erpetoichthys calabaricus. Next base: position 25,657,618 of record NC_041396.2, on the reverse strand, counting down.
TGTAAGAGAAGACGTAAAAACTATAGAAGGAGAGAGGGCATCCTTATGAATTAAATATAAAGTCTCAACGGGCACAGGGCTGATTATCAGCACCAGCCTGCCCAAACCTCAGATTACTTAGAATTTAGTGCCACACTGATGCCAATGCAATGTTGCAGTAAAGACCCCCTTTTTTAAACTTCTTTCTTCTTGTTATTTAGATCATTAAATCGGTTAAATCACTGGTTTGATGTGCATTGCTAAACGTTATGTGATCCTTGTCAAGTGCTTGTCTCAATAAGAGACCTGTCAACAAACCTGTGCCTTGTTCTGCAGGCGGAGGCGAGACCGGGGCTCAGTGAAGAGCAGTCCAGATGGCAGGCCGCTTCGACATTGCCTGCACTCAACACTCGCTATAGGAGCAGCGAGGACCACACTTTACGTGGAGACAGTGCACAGGTGAGCAGCTCCCTCTAGCCCAAAATCAGGTCTCTGCTGTGCTGAATTAAAAAAGCCAGAAGAAGAAGGCATTTGTTTCTCAAACTACAGACTCGGATGTCCTTATCACAATAGAGACTGGCTGCAGACCTCCAGCGGCAGACATCATTCAGGGTCTAGTGGCTGGAGGTACAAGTGACGTAGGTTTGGAAGGTCTGCCTTCTCTTTGAAATGGAAACAACAGGCATGTCTAGCACTCCTAACAACTGATCCACTTTGAAGAGAAGGCAGGCTTTCTCCTTTCAAATCTATGTCACTTCCACCTCCAGCCACAGACATGGTGTCACAGGGGTCTGTCACTGAAGGTCTGCAGCCAGACCCTTCTCTCTTATCCTCCTATGCAGTTGTGCATCTGGGCCTTCCACTTTATTTGATATCCTGGTTAGATCCAGATAGCAAGACAGTAACAGACAGCTTTGTATAAAATCTTCAGTTTTTTTGGCAATCTGGAATTGGAATAACCTTCATTCTGATAAAAAAGACTTGCATGTATCTTGGGAAAGTTGTTTCATGCTGGCAATTTTTGTACCCCTGAATCAAATTCTAGGAATTGCAACCTAAAAACAAAGAAAACTGACCTGCTTTATTGAACAGAAAAACATGTGCTGTGTTAACTCAGTGACCAAGGTTTCCCTAATAACCATTTAGCATTTAAACTTGACTTATTATGAATGAGCTAAACATTTCATCATTAGGACACTAGAGCAGTGCTCCGCAACCGGTGTGCCACGGTACACTGGTGTGCCTTGAGCCGATACAGGTGTGATGCGGTCAAATAAGACAATTTTCTAACTACATAATATTTCAACGGTCCTCCTTAGAAACACAATAACGAGAATACGTGCAATGAAATATTCGCGTAAATAGCCTTTTAAAGGTTTGATAATTTTATGTGTCATTTCTCTGAAATAATAAATCCCATCGCCTGGCGCCTGTCACCTACGACGTAGGCCCTACGTAGTCGCCAGACAACTCCATAGTATGCTTTCATAGGCAGAGCGCTCCGTGCCCTCACCTAGATTCAATTCAAGCCAACGTATTAGTCGTGCTACGTCACATTCACTCGTCTTGCGACAGTAGTTATCATTCATTACTATTAGTTGTATTGCTGAATTGTGTATAGTTAACGTTCTTCGTGTGATTCATATTTAGTTTTATACCCCTTTAAATATGGATAAATTTTTATGTGGAAAAGATTCATCTTCACGTACAGATGATGAAGAACTCAGCCCAAGTGTTGCAAAAAAAACAAAGAAGATTGTGAAAAGGAAGTACAACGAAGACTACATTCGATATGGATTCTCGTGGTGTGGTGACGAAACGGCTCCAAAGCCACAATGCATCATTTGCGGCGATCAGCTATCAAACGAGGCAATGGCACCCAGTAAACTAAATCGCCATTTAATTCAAACCATCCCAGTTACGCCAAAAAAGACAAACAACTCTTGTGTTAATTAAAAATGATAAGCGGTCATGCTTAAAAGATCTTGACCAAGAACTTCGGGTTGCGCTGTCAAATATTGAGCCGAATATAAAACTTTTGTGTTCAGTGAAACAAGTGCAGATATCACATTACTCAGTCATTATGTTATAATAATTATTAAGATTGCATAAAAGTAAATATAGTATGGTTTTTATGTATGTATACTTATAATAAATCCATCCATCCATTTTCCAACCCGTTGAATCCGAAAACAGGGTCACGGGGGTCTGCTGGAGCCAATCTCAGCCAACACAGGGCACAAGGCAGGAACCAATCCTGGGCAGGGTGCCGACCCACCGCAGGACCTTATAATAAATGTATACTTATAATAAAAAATGAAAATTTATTGTAAAATTTGTGTATTAAATTAATATCTATATATCAGTGGTGTAGTTGGAGATCATGTTGCCCGGGGCGGTGAAAAATTTGACGCCCCAAAGCTGAAAGAAATTTTTTTTTTTGTGCCTCCTCAAGGAACAAAAAAAAAAGGAAACTACCGTAGTTTGGACGCCCATAAATAGCTGGCACTCGGAGCGGACCACCCCCCATAGCTACGCCACTGCTATATATTTTGGCTTTTGATGTGCCACGGAATTCTAGGAAGAACTTTGGTGTGTCGTAGGTGAGAAAAGGTTGCGGAGCACTGCACTAGAGTAGTAGCTGCTGAAAATAGGGCTGGCACTCCTATGGGAATAATAAATTCTAAATCTTCATTTCAAATATTATTAGCCATTTGCAACATTAGAAATGTTTTGGCTGTATTTTTAAAATCATTTTAATGATGCTTTGATAAAAGCGGCATCCATTTCTGCAAAAAACATTAACATATCTGGGTGAGGGGCGGCACGGTGGCGCAGTGGGTAGCGCTGCTGCCTCGCAGTTGGGTGATCTGGGGACCTGGGTTCACTTCCCGGGTCCTCCCTGCGTGGAGTTTGCATGTTCTCCCCGTGTCTGCGTGGGTTTCCTCCGGGCGCTCCGGTTTCCTCCCACAGTCCAAAGACATGCAGGTTAGGTGGATTGGCGATTCTAAATTGGCCTTAGTGTGTGTGCTGGGTGTGTTTGTGTGTGTCCTGCGGTGGGTTGGCACCCTGCCCAGGATTGTTTCCTGCCTTGTGCCCTGTGTTGGCTGGGATTGGCTCCAGCAGACCCCCGTGACCCTGTGTTCGGGTTGGAAAATGGATGGATGGATGGATATCTGGGTGATTCCAACATTTTGAACACTAATTTTATACATTAAAGATTTGTTCTTAGAATTGACTGTTTAACAACATTATGACTTTTGGGTGGAAACTGTACCCAAATCTACTGGCACAAATGTCAATGGTCCTGTACCCTTTCCCAGAAGGAAGGAGTGAGAAAATTGGTAATGCAGGATGGATGAAGTCTTCAGTTGTCCAGTTTGCCTTTTTAAGGCAGCAAGTGCCGTACATGTCCTGAAGAAAAGGCCTCTGGACACTGGTAAAATTCTCTACAGGGCTTCATAATCTTGAGCTGAGCAGGTGCCATGGCAGGATGTGAAGATGGACTCCACTGTGCATCTGTAGAAATTTATAAACACTGATGGAGAAACACAAGGAAGTAGAGTGCTTTTGACAAGACCTGAAATGTGTTGCACCCATTTAAGTTAATCAGTTATGACCATTCCAAGAAATGTAAAGCTGCTCACATTTTTAACATCACCTCCTCTGATGTAGATGTCAGTATAGTCTCCCTTCTGATTCCAGTTCCTTGGTTTTGCATGTGATGGTTTTCATGTCCCCACTGAGTCAACGTGTAGGCCTCTTCGATGTATGCCAATTCATAATGATTGGTGACCTGAGCTATGATGGTGGTGTTATGAACTAGAGAGTTCCTAAACATAAAGTCCCAAATAGAGGGAGTAAAAAATCAAACCCTAGTCAAAAAATGGCAATGCAGTATCTTTATAAAGATTTATTTGTACAAAATAAATGCTCTTTAACAAAAGTAAGCTCCAAGGAGCACAATAGGTGAAGGGAGCTGCCTGCAAAGGCAATTCAATGCAAACAAGTCCTCATCACAAACCCAAAAAATGAAGTCAAAAGCAGAGCAAAATTGTCAAAAATCCAGTCAGTTCACAAAAGCTCAATAAATCACTAAACTCACTAACCCACCAAATGCATTCAATGAACCACAAGGGACTGTGGCTTTTCTACCACTGAGGGCAGTCGACTGTGGTTATGGACAGGTGGCCAACCACTTGGAGAACAACCCACAAGATACACAGAACATAGCAAATGATACACAGATACAGAAAAACTAAATGAGCAACAATATTAACAAAACAATAAAAAAAAATTAACAAAAACGACATGAAAAGTGACTTTTGAACCCTAGAAACAGGTGGTGTCATCGGCAGATATAATGATGGAGTTGGAGGTGAACACAGAGTAGACAAGAAGAGGTCTCAGCACACTACCCTGTAGAGTTGCCAGTGGTGAGGGTCAGTGCGGAAGATGTGATCCTGCCAGTCTACACATGCTGAGCTCTGTTGGCCAGAAAGTCAAAAATTCAATTGTGGAGATGAGGAGATTGGTGGTCAGCTTTACTAATAAGACAGTGTTAAAATGCTCAGCTATAATCAGGACTCTTGCATAGCAGAGTATGGAGAGTATGAAGTGCATGCGATATGGCATCTTTTGTGGACTGGTTGTGATATGCAAATTCAAGATGATCAGGGCGGGCGGCACGGTGGCGCTGTGGTAGCGCTGCTGTCTCGTAGTTAGAAGACCCGCGTTCGCTTCCCTGGTCCTCCCTGTACGGATTTTGCATGTTCTCCCCGTGTCTGCGTGGGTTCCCTCCGGGTGCTCTGGTTTCCTCCCACAGTCCAAAGACATGCAGGTTAGGTGGATTGGCGATTCTAAATTGGCCCTAGTGTGTGCTTGGTGTATGTGTGTGTGTCCTGTGGTGGGTTGGCGCCCTGCCCGGGATTGGTTCCTGACTTGCGCCCTGTGTTGGCTGGGATTGGCTCCAGCAGACCCCCATGACCCTGTGTTTGGATTCAGTGGGCTGGAAAATGGATGGAAGATGATCAGGGCTATCTGGAATATTCTGTTTAATGTGTTCCACCACTTCATCATAATTAGAGTAAGTGCCACCAGTCTATGGCCATTCACGCTGTCCAGTTTAATTTCTTAGGTACAGGGATAGTTGTTGTCCTTTTGATGCAGGTAGGGACCACAGATTCTCACAGTGAAATATTAAAAATGTCTCTGAAGATGTCAGCTAGTTTGTTGCTACAAGCCTGTAGAACACGTCCAGAAATTCCATCTGGACTGGATGCCTTGCCAACATTAACTTGTTTAAAAGTCCTCCTTACGTCAAGTACTTGAAACAGAGGTGGATGAATCATGTGGTGCTGCAGGAAACCGAATGGTGAGCTGTGTGTTGTCACTATCCAAACTGGCGTGCAAAACATCAAGTTGGTCTGAAACGTAAAGGGAAGATGACATTGGTTTATGTCTTAAGATATACTTGACACTCAGAATGCTTGGATGCCACACATTTCCAGGGCTCTTTTGACGAATCCACTGAGCACGATGTCAGAAATTAACGCAACGTGTGTGCGAGTTGTAATACCAGCAGAAATGTAGGTGCCACAGTGTGACGGCAAGCCACAATACAGTGCCAACAGGATCAAGGTGCATGCTCGAATGTTTGATGAATGGTTCGATGTGGTGAAGAAAATTATCAGATTTTAAATGTTAACAGAAGTGTTTGTGGTACTTTTCTTCATCCATTTCTCACATATGGATAAAGAATATAGGCAGAGTGGTGGCTCTGAGGCTAGGGATCTGCACTGGCAATCGGAAGGTTGCCGGTTCGAATCCCGTAAATGCCAATAGGGACTCTGCTTTGTTGGGCCCTTGAGCAAGGCCCTTAACCTGCAATTGCTGAGCGCTTTGAGTAATGGGAAAAGTGCTATATAAATGCAAAGAATTATTATTACATAGGTAATACAAGCGTTGCATATTCCCCATCATATTGACGTGATAAATTTAACCCTTAACTATTGTACACCAATCTCAGTTATTTTTGTCCAACATCCTTTTAATTAAACCTACCAGTAGCATAAACCATCTGTCCTCAGCTTGATTCACTACAAGTACAGTGTCGCAATGGTTTCCCTCCAGTGTGCTCCCAGCTGGTTTTATGAGTGGACGCACATATGGTGCATTTGGTACACCACGTGGGTATGTACATACGTATGACAACGATGAGATGTTCTTCTTCCAACCACTTTGTCTGCAAGGAACATTCAACAACCGAAGTGAAATGTGATCCATGTTCAAATCCTGCAGTGGATGAAAGTGTGACCGGTGATGAATGAGCACTGGAGAAGTGGATCAGGTTTATTTTCAGATAGTCCTAGACTCTGTCATACTATTCAGTAATATGGTATTAAATTACATTAAAAACATGTACAATTTAAAATTATTGCAATATTTTATATTACACCCTCACAGTATGCACAAGAATAGCCATTTTAACACTGGTTAATAAAGTACACCATGCAAGTACTTATGAGATGAGAAATGGTGTGAGTACCAATACCATCTTCTTCTTTGCACCTTCACAATAGCACCTGAATGCAAAGAATTTTTATCTTCAGCATTTTCCTTCCCTCAGCTCACAAGATAGCGAAACCGAACATTGTTTTCTCACCGTGATGATTTCTCACACTGCCACCTGGTGGAATCCTCCAGAGGGTGTGCAGGTGTAGTCAGTATGGTGCTCATGCAGCAGTATTGTCTGCAAGTGTATAAGTCACGTAGCATCAAGTGCAAATCGTTACAGCTCTACTTTGCTTCCGTACTGATGTTTAGGAGGTCTAATTGCTTTTGAGTTTGTATATGCAAGATCATAACACGAGGGTCAGTTTCACGGAATATCGTTAGGAGCACCACAACCAAATAAGAAACCAAAGTTGAAAGTCAGAGTAAATCGAGATTCTGCTAAGATTTTTCAACTTCATAATCTGAGTCTTAACGTGTTGGACGGCTGTGTTATGTAGTACTGTATATATTGGCTGCATTTTTGTCTCGTGACTAACAAACATTGTCGTATAGTGGGTCCACGGCTCAAATAAAAGCCCAGTTTTAAATAGATAATCGCCGCGCCAGCGGCTTATAGAGGGGGTGTGGTAGTGTGGCCGGAGCAGTTCCCAAGCACTTCGTGATGCACAGGTGAGGAATCATCCATATCTGTAATTGATGCCGGGAACTGCTAATCACCACACCTGAACCACGTCCCCATTATATATAATAGGAGCGCGAGTGTGGAGGGCGAAAAAAAAAAGTGAATGAAGGTTAAGGGAGAAGAAGGCAGCTGGAAGCAAGGGAACCTGTGTGTAAGGGAGTGAGCGAATGAGCGGGCTCACTGTAAGAAAGAAGGTAGCTGGGCAGTGAGCCCTAGTGGGGTGTTTGACCGGCACCTGGGGGTAGTCGGTAGTGGTCACTCCCGTTGAGCATTAGTGAGGAGCGGGAGTGACCGGAAGGAGGATGGCTCACCGTATATATGGCTGCGGGAATCTGGGACTTGGGAAGTGAAAGCCCCAGGATGAGCGCCCTGGTTGCTGGGGAATCCAAGTCATGGTCTGGTGGAGCCCACCGGAGAAAGGGATTGGAAAGGCGAACAGACCAGCAGTAAGAGAAGGTCAGCAGCAGGTAGGGTGACTCCCCTGGTGCATAGCCTGGATGGGAGAAGCAGGGGAGTTGCCAGTAGAAAGAAGATACCGGGCCTTGTTTTTAAAAGGACTGCTTCCAGCCATTGTTTTAACCCCGTTTTAACTGGTTTTATTTATTGGATTTTAACCACCACATTTTTCACTTGTTTTTAATGGATTATTTATTTATTGAACTTTATGCACTGCACTTGCTTTTTGAACACTTTGTTTTTGGTTTTGTTTTACATAAAAACACTGTCCACATTTTGCACCATCCCCTTGCTTTGTCATTGATGTCTTCACTGTCCAGGTCATCTGGTTACATTACCGACAGTGTCGGGTTCAAGAGCTCCCAGAAGCCAGATGGGAGTATGGAGCAGAACCCGCATCATCACAACCATGCAGTATCACTGTGACTAGACACCTGAAATGGAGATCGGGGGGTGTAGGGCTGAGTGAGGGTTGTGGCTTTGTGCATTGCAGAGAACACCATGTAGTTTGTACTTCCAACACATGGACAAGGACCTCAGGAAAGCCTTATCTATTCAGTGTGCCTATTCTTTTAATCTGTAATAAATTCATACTTTTTATTATTATTTAAGCAGCTTAGAAAAGATTATAATTTATTTGTCCCCATTGAATAGAAAGTCAAAATAGTTTATCATACATAATGTGGTTTTAAGACATTTTACTGCAAAATCCTTGAAAGGATGTGGATATCACAATAATAATAATAATAATAATAATAATTCATTACATTTATATAGCGCTTTTCTCTGTACTCAAAGCACTATCCACACAGTGAGGAACCGGGAAGCGAACCCACAAGCTTACAATGTCAATTGCGTAACGATTGAATTGGCATATTCTTTCTTATCCCCGTAATTCTTTATTATTATTAGTGGAAAAGAGAAAGCTTGAGCTTTGTTAAAAATGTAAAAATGCCATAATAATAAAAAAGCTCAAAATGTACACATTTTAAAAGTCAGGGCAGCTGGCTTAGCATTGCTAGGACTTGTTTTTACCAGAAATGGTGATAATGACTTGGCTGAAACTTACTGGGGTGGTGCAGTGGTAGCACTGCTGCCTCACAGTAAGGAGACCTGGGTTCGCTTCCCAGGTCCTCCCTGTGTGGAGTTTGAATGTTCTCCGGGTGCTCCAGTTTCCTGCCATGCAGGTTAGGTGCATTGGCGATCCTAAATTGTCCCTAGTGTGTGCTTGGTGTGTGTGTGTGTGTGTGTGTGTGTGTGTGCCCTGCGGTGGGCTGGCGCCCTGCCCGAGGTTTGTTTCCTGCCTTGCGCTCTGTGTTGGCTGGGTTTGGCTCCAGCAGACCCCAGTGACCCTGTGTTAGGATATAGCAGGTTGGATAATGACTGACTGACTGACTTTTAATTGGTAGATATTTTTATATTTTCATATTTTATATTTTATATTCCTGCGGTGGGCTGGCACCTTGCCCGGGGTTTGTTTCCTGCCTTGCGCTCTGTGTTGGCTGGGATTGGCTCCAGCAGACCCCCGTGACCCTATGTTAGGATATAGCAGGTTGGATAATAGATGGATGAAACTTACCATCATTCAGTCAGTGCTTCAGCATTTCCACTTTTCTCCTAAGTACTGCATACAGAGATGTCAGAGTCAGTTATTTCATTTGTGGATTGTCCACCTACCACCTGAGCCATGACTTTACAAGAAGAGTCCTCTCGCTCTTTCCTTCCATTTGTCAAACTGCCCTTATCTGTCTTTTAAATGAGTTGTCCTCAAAGTGTTGTCCGCGTGTCACCAGTAGTCCCTAAGTGTGCGTGAATTGGTCGACTTGCTGACAGTCATCAAGGCAAAGTCACCGTTTTACACGTATATAAGCATTTATTTGTTACAATCGAGGCTGACAGCTGTCATCTGGGCTACTTACTCAATATAAGAAACGCCTGTGAAAATCTCACCACAGAGCACACATCTCATTTTCTTGCAGACAATAACAACTTTTGTTTCAGTTCTGTGTGTTCCTACTCTGCTCCTGCTTGCTTGTTGTTGCTTCCCCCCACTTTCTCTTCATCTTTCACGTGTAATACTTCTTTAACATCAGTCTCTCTCCAGTCCAGCCAATCACAGTCACCACCCAGGTCTCTCTTCTAAACTCACTTTGATGTCAACTTGTAGAGTCCACATCTGGTCAAGGCATCCCTTTAACTCCAAGCCACCACTGAGGCAAGCATCAGCACTGGCAGGCTGCCTGCTGTTAATCGATGTTCATGACTGAGGGGTGTAAAGGAAGGCAGGAATACCCTGGCTTCATGACTGGGAAGAATGGTTCCTTGCATGGTTGAAGGACCCACGTAGTGGATAGAAGACACCATTGGAAGGATGTCCTAACCAGAGTGGATGGTGTTCACTTTCCTGGATGGGACTATGAAATAGAAGGACAGGGGGAGACTGCCCTAGAGGTCCCCCATGCGCAAGGTGGTGGTATCCCTTGGCAGGATTACCCATGTGCACCACCACAGGGCAACCTAGGAACTGTAGTCTTTTGGGCAGTCCTGCTGGGTCAATGGATATCATTATGGAAGGTTCTCAAGAATGGGTTTTCAAGGAGATTCCACCTGACTCAGAAGTGATTCATCTGTGTAATGTTGTGACATCAGAAGTATCCCAGGTATGGCAGGGTTCAGCATAAACAGAACTCCTTCTAGGAAGAGGAACCACTTCTGGTTGAGGTGGAACCTCCTCTAAATAAAGAACTCCATTCTTGCCAGCTCCCTTTGGCAGCACCCAGCAGAGCTGCAACACAGGACTACAATTCCCAGGTCGCCCTTCAAATGTGTACAAGGGTGATGCACCCAAGGGATGTCTCCATCTAGCAAACTGTGCAGGCGTATACAGATAGGCAGGCTACCCTGTCCTTTAGTTTCACAGTCCCTTCAAGGAAAGGGAACACCACCCATCCTGCTCGGGACATCCACCCATTGGTGCCTTCTGTCCATTAAATGGGACCTCTCGCCAGGCAAGGGCCCATATACAGTATCTCTATGGGGAAGACAATCCATCCCTGCTTCTTTAAACAGGAGTTTTTGTGGATCGCTGGCTGAAATCTGAGACTTTAAAGTGCCAATCCAGTAAAACTGGATTTATATCTTAATATTTTTCAGATAAATGCCTTTCATAAAATAAATCTGGGAACTGCAATGACTTTAGCAAACTGACAATGGGTCCAAAACACTACTGATATATATTTACAGTTTGGAGGTTTAAAAATTGGTTAGTCAATTTATTAAAATATTATTTTCTTGGTAACAGCTGTTCTTAATAAACCAGTTCTCACATCTTCACAAAGCTAAATGGCAAACAATTGCAGGTGCTGACAAAAAAGTAAGCCTGGCAAAGTTATTAAGTGTTTTATTAGTAATAGAAAAAATTTAAATCAAGTCAAACAGCTTTATTGTAATACAATCCATACACCACATTGCTGCATACAGAGGCATGAATTAACATTCCCCAGGACCACCATGTAACATACAGTATACAGTATATAGATTCAGGACAAGTACAAGACAAATGACAAACTTCACTATGCAATACTATAAACAGATAATAGGAAAATCTTTATATATAATACGGTACCGTGGCTGTCCGTTTGTCTGTTCAGGATTTTAAACCACATGTAGCTCGCAAACCATTTGACCTGTTTATGTGAAATTTGGTACACATATACTACGTGACATCTACTATCCGCTTTTGGGGTGATGATTGACCTCCAAGGTAATCCCCCTTTTATTTTTATTGTATTTTATTGTAGAATCAATCTCTTGACAGTGGGCAGCAGGGCGGCTGTGTGATGCATGCATATGGGCGCTGTTCTCATCCCTACCACCTTCACCATTGCTTCCCCTACCTCTTCATATCTTAAATCATTCTTGAGGCAGATTGAAGACTTAAGTGTCAACTTAAGTGAAAATTAAAGAAAACGTACTAAGTAATTGCAACACAAACACTGACTTTTATAAGTTTTAATGCAAAAAGATGATGATGAAAGAAGAGAAGATGCAGGCCGCTAGGGTGGAGAAAAGAAGAGCTGCTCAGGAAGCAGCAAGCGCATCCACCTCTGAGCCAACAAATGGTAAACGTACAGAGAAAGAGAATGAAAACTAGGAATGCTCAAGTCAAGTGTATTCACTGCATGTTATCGGGCAGTGCGCCATTACTGGTTAATAAATAATCGGTAATACATTGAAATAGATAGTATTAAATAATAATAAAAAAACAGTAGTAACAAACATAACAAATTTATCACATATACAGTAAACAAACTACTAGGAGAAGATCTGAGGACAGTGGGCAGCACAAGTCTGAATAGCCAAGGGGTAGAAGCTGTTGCAGAGTTTCCAGATAAAGAGCAGGACAATGAGACCATAGGAAGCCTGGGAGTGATCCTCCATAATGCAGCAGACTTTGTAGTTGTAAAGCTTAATATAGACATCTTTAATGGACAGCAGAGAGGTCCCAGTGATCTTTTCTGCTGTGTGCACTACCTGTCATAGAGCCTTGCAGTTAGGACCCTAACCAGATGGTGATACCGCTGGTCAGAATGCTGTTGATGGTGCCTCTGTAGATCGTGGTGAGATCTGTTTTCACTTTGCATTTATATTTAATTGCTTACAAGATAATGTTATCCAAAGTAACTTACAAAAGAAGTCATTGTAATCGAGTAAACATCAGTCTGGAGGACTGTCTGGGATCAAATGTTACAGGACAAGGGTACAAAAATTGATTATAATAAGGGAAGAGCACAGAACAAAACACAAGCGAGTTACAATTCTTAGGTTACAAAAGCATAACTACTAATACCAGTTAAAGATAAATTCATCAAACAAGAGTCTTCAAATGCTTCTTAAACCCATTGAAGGAGACAAAATTTCAGACTGAAGTAGGAAACTTGTTCCACCAAACAGGAGCTTCACATGACTGAGATTTGACACCACGCATCAGGTGCCATTCATCAGCAGACCTAAATGGTGAAGAAGGAGCACAGGCCCTCAGAAGTGTCTCCATTTACAGGCGTTGGTAAAAGTAGGTTTACAGTTGTAGGTTTACAGTTTACAGTTGTTCGTATGGAAAAAGACGTGCAAGTTATGATTATTACAATAGCTTTATTAACTCCATAGCTTTATTAACTTTATTAACCCAAAAGAATGTGACAATGTCACTGCACATTTAGGTACAATCTTGTAACTGCTTCAATTGCCCTTCTCACTTACTCACAATTTTAAACCTACATATACCTACGTGCATTCTTTTTCCGATGTAGAACCATTGTCATCATCTGAGTTCACCTTTTCAATAGCACGTCTTTATGTGAAAACAGCAGTGTCAGATCGGGGGGGAGTGTGAACGTGACCGGAAGAATAAACCTTTACAAATACCATAAATTTACACCGGCTCTTACAGACTCAAATCTAATGTATGTTTTTGTTCTAAAATAGTAAGAATAAGAGCAGCTCACTTCTCAAAACAGAGTCAACTAGGGTCGAACTCGTGAGCCTTTGATTACCAATCAGCAGTTCTTACCGTTTTGCCACCAAAGCAGTCAGATTAAAGGCATGTCAATGTTGCACCTTAAAGCGGGTTCTTTTTCTGCAGTTATATTCTTGAAGAAAGGCACACTTGTTTTGTTATACTTGTACCTTTTGTGAAAGTGTTTATTTGATATTTGGACTTCAGGCTTCACACATTATATGCTTCATGTCTGCATTTTGTCAATTATTACTAAAACATGAAAAACATTTCTGCTTTAACGATGTGTTTATATAGATTGTTGTAGACATGGAACACACATGAAATGCATGTGTTCCAAATAATGATATATTATTTACCCTCTACAACTCTAAGCAACTGACACGCAGGTAAACAGACTTGAGCTGAGAAAGCTTTGTGCGGCGGTGGGGGGATGTGATAGCAGGCTGCTTGCTGCTTATCGACACATATACAAGACAAAAGACGGAGAGGTGCGAAGAGATTTAAGGTGGGACGGATTTATGAGTTTTTTCGTAGACTTTGGTAATTCTAGTGTTAAGTAGGTTACAAAATGACATGATGTATTTGTACACTGCTCAAAAAATGAAGGGAACACTTAATTATCCCAGTCTAACACCAAGTCAATTAAGCTTCAGTGATATCAATGTGTCCAGTTAGGAAGCACAAGCGATTGTGTATCAAAGTCACCTGCTTTGATGGAAAAGAAAGTGACAACAAGGGCACTAGAGAGGCAACAGCAAGACAACCAGCAAAATGGAAATGGGGGCCAGAAATAACTGCTCTCTCCTTATCCTTCCTGACTGATTCTTCTCTAGTTTGTGTTTTGCTAGTGTCCTTGTCACTACTGGTAGCATGAGGTGGTACCTGTAGCTGATTCAGGTTACACAGATAGTCCAGCTCATCCAGGATGGCACATCCATACGTGCCATGACAAGAAAGTTTCCTGTGTCTCCCAGCACAGTCTCAAGAGCATGGAGGAGATAGCAGGAGATGGGCCATTACACGAGGAGAGCTGGACCGGTATCTGCTCCTTTCTGTGAGGAGAAACAGGAGGAGCAGCTCCACCATTGGAAATCTGTTCTCTTCACAGATGAGAGCAAATTCAACCTGAGCACATGTAACAGGCATGAAAGAGTATTGAGATGCCGAGGTGAATGTTATGCAGCCTGCAACATCATCCAGCATGAACAGTTTGGTGGTGGGTCAGGGATAGTCTGGGGAGGCATATCCATGGAGGGTTGCACAGACCTCCACGTGCTGGGCAATGGTACACTGACTGCTGTTAGATACCAGGATGAAATCCTCAGAGCCATTGTCAGACCTTACACTAGTGTGGTGGGCCCGAGGTTCCCCCTGGTGCAGGACAATGCCCGGCCGCATGTGGCCTGAGTGTGTAGGCAGTTCGCAAATGGTAAAGGCATTGATACCAATCACTGACCCACACGTTCCCCAGACCTAAATCCAATTGAGAACCTCTGGGACATTATGTATCAGTGCATCCGACGCAACCAAGTAGCACCACAGACTGTTCAGGTGCTCACTGATGCCCTGATCCAGGTCTGGATGGAAATCCCCCAGGACACCATCTCATCGGGAGCCTGCCCAGACATTGTCAGGAGCTCATACAGGCACATGGGGGCCATACACAGTACTGAGTCACATTAGGGGTTGCAGTGATGAAGTTGGATCAGCCTACGATTTCAATTTTTGACTTTCGGTGTGATGTTGAATCAGCCCTCAATATGTTGGTGATTTTGGTTTCCATTGACATCATTTTGTTCTCATCATTTTGCACTCAGTAAAGATTTTCCACCTTAATATTTCGCTCATTGAAATCTGATGTCTGATTTAAGTGTTCCCTAAATTTTTTGGCCAGTGTATTTTTTTTCTATATGAAAACTAGGAGGCTTTGCCCCCGTGTTTGGTTTTCCGGATACACACTTTTAAGATTTTTTAAATTGTTGCTATTTCATTAGTTTCACTTTTATTTCTGAACTTCTGTAAAAACAATATTTGGAATCTTTCGAGTCCCAATATGCTGAATCTTTTAAATGAGGTCGGTGAGACATGTGTTTAATGACTTTGTACCATGATTCAAGATAGGTTTCTCTGTTTGGAATTTCAGCACAGACAAAATGATCGACATCATCAGCAGTTAATAATTTTTTTTTGCAAAGTAACCAATAAATGCATGTGAGGTAAAACACGTTTTTGAAATTCTCTGAGGTAAACTTCAAAGCCTTACAATATTTACATACTTCTGACATATCACCTGTGTCCATATATTCGATCTCTATTCGCCTTTTCGTTATTTCTCCGAGTAATAATTTCTCTTTTTTTTTTGCGCTAATGCAATGTTTACTTTCTTTGTTTTGACACTTTTGTTTTTTTCTGCTCTCATATACTGTATCTTCCTCTGCATGTGTTTCGCGCCTATGTTTTGTTTTTGAGTCTTTTGAATTCCAGTTTTCATTATCTCTAACCTTCTCTGCATGTGTTTGGCCTCCTTGTTTTTTAACTTCTTTATGACATTTTACTTTGTTTTCTACTCTTTGTCTTTTATTTCTGACCTCGCTTTGTCCTGCTTTTTTTTCAATGACACCTGGTCCGTGGTGATTATTTGCCCTTTTTCGAGTAATAATTTCCGTTTGTTTGTGCTACTGTGATCTTTACTTTCTTTTTTTTATACGTTCTAATTATCCTACTTTCATATTCTTTTACTTTCTCCACATTTCTATAGTGCGCCAATGTTTGTGAACGTCTTTATGAAGTTCTACTTTGTCCTTTACTCTGTCTTTTAATTCTGAGCCCAATTGGACGTGTTATGTTTCAATTCCACTTGTTACGGGCTGATAATTACTTTCCTTATTTTCTGAATTTGCACCTAGATTATTTTTTCTTTTTTGCTCTTTTTTCCCTTCAATACTTTTGAGTCTCTTTTCTCTGTGCTGCTTTCTTCTTCGCTTAGTCATCGACGTTTCATTTATAACGTATTGTCCTTATACGCTTTATATACACTGAGACCCTGGATCTGTGTGTGCTGAAATCCTTCACATGACTGAATGTTTTGCTGCCCTGTTGTCTTATTTGATATTGATCGTAAGTAGGGTGTGTCTTGCAAGACTCTCTGATGTTCTACGTTATCGCAAGATGGTCCTGGGTCAATCTCTTAGCACAATGTCTCATGTTTAAGGTCCTCGCGGGTCTTTTAACTGTTTTCCGTGATCTTAACGTGAAGATCACGTCTCAACGCCCTACTGTTTCTCTCCAGGATTTGTTTTTATAATAGAGAGATGTGCAATAAAAATAAAAGTTGCTGTTGAAACATTTTTTAGTGTTTCCGACCTTTCCAGCTTGCTGTCATTTTGCATTTATTGTTTAGGTATCTAAGGCCCCATGGCTTCATTTCTTTGGAAAAATATTCCTAATGAAAATGCTTGAGATAAAAAATTGTTAGTATTTACAACTATGTTTGAGGCTTGAAATAAATCATCCAAATCTTGACACGTTCACTCAGCGATACTCCAAACATGTTCAGCCTCCTGCACATAATGGCAGTTTATGCCGTGTTTACTCCTGTAAGTGAGCACTAATGTTCTTTTTTTTATTTATAAATTTGGAACAGATGTGCTGTCAACAAGAGTATTCCGAGTATGAAGAATGTTTCATGCCCCCAGGTGAGATTGTTGAACTGATAAAATGACATCTAACTAAATTTCAAGTTGTCATGATTAAGTGGAATTAGATTGGCAGGTACAGAAGAAAGATAAAGTGACCAGAGCTAATGATGAGGTGCAGGAGTGACCGGGGCGGGGGGGCTTCATGAGGATTACTAAAGCATTGTTCACAACTGATGGTTTCACCCAAGTGAATGCACTTAACTCACTGCTCTCTCTGTACTGCCTGTAGCAATGTTCGAGTTCGAGATGCCACAAGATGGCAGTTGAAGAAAGAAAGAAAGAAAGAAAGAAAGAAAGAAAGAAAGAAAGAAAGAAAGAAAGAAAGAAAGAAAGAAAGAAAGAAAGAAAGAAAGAAAGAAAGAAAGAAAGAAAATGCTCTTTCTTATCTGGGACCTGATTGTCCTTTAGGAAATGTCAATGAGGTGCGCCATTTCTTTGTCCAGGGAGCGTCTTCTTTACTTCTATGGTAATGTTAAGCCGAGGCTGTTTTGGTGTCCACTGATGCTGAGCTTAGGGTGAACAACCTCATGTAAATTCTGCCAAACAATCTCTTTTACCTCTGTGTTAGTTAAAGCCTTGACATCTCCAAGCCAACCTAACATCACTTCACAAATAATATATAATTTTCATCTTATACAGCCTTCCAACTCCATTAACTCTCTCACTGTTTCTTGAACACCACTGTCCATTTTATTAGAAGCTGCTGGTGCCTCCCAATAGCGCGTCAGTCATGTATTGATGTCTTAGCCACGCCCATTGACCTGCATTAATTAAAATATATTTGAATGTTGAGAACTTAAAAATGAAAATGCAAAGTGGGAAAAGTAAATTCAATGAGCAGCAGGTGGCGCCAGTGTTTATTCACACTTGGCTTTTCATTTTCGCAGCTTCATTGCTCCTCAGGCTGAAAATGAATATCTAAACAAGGACTTTGTGATTAATTTATCCATTTTGAGTTTATATTTTTTCACATGTGTACTACAAATCTAATGGAAAAGAAAAGTTTGAATTTTCAATTTCACTTTAGCAATGAAGAAAAAGCAAATCCAAAATGAAGATTGCATTTTCCTTTTAATTATGACACTGACTCACCAAGACGGGTATGGAAGCTGAAAAGACATTAGGGTGATTTCATTTTATTTTTTAACATTTTCAAAAATGACTCTTACACGTGAGGAAAATGAAATTACAAATGGTGTTTTATTTCATTTTATTTTTAATTTTTGTAGTATTCCTATGTGTAGGCTTTGACAAATAAACCGCCAAAGAGAAATTACACTTTCATTTGATAACTTTCATTTTCATTTTCTTTTAAGCAAAAAATACCTCCCATACTTTTCCTGTCATGGATGGTAGCTTTAAATCCTGTTGCCATCACACCTGTAACAATTATGTAAAAGTGGTAACATAAAAGTGCCACTGCATAGCCTAATGTATGAGCCATTTAAAACAACAAAGACCCTCCTTCAAGAACCAATTGATCTGTAATGTTAGAAAAAGAAAAATATACAGCTGGGCATTAGAATCAGATACATAGACAGAACTGGGTAATACCCTCTAGTAGATATACAGATAGGGTATTACATATTTTATCATGCCATCGCCGTATCCTGGTAAGAGCGGCATCATTAGCATCTTTAAGATGCTACATGTAGGGCCTTGGGAACATTCATGGAGAATGTGGTCCATTGTTTGGGTGGGCTCACCACAGGGACATTCAGCGCTTGTTGTGAGGCCCCATCTAAATAGGTTGTCCCTTGTTTTGCCCAACTTTGACCTAGCTCGGTTAAGCGCGACACAGTCTTTCCTAGAGAGGGATGTTTCATTGGGTAGATGTTCTTGAGGTGTAGGAAGAGCTTCACTGGGAGGGCTACAGTCAGTCTCTTGCCACCTCTCAAGCCTATGTTTTGTGGACTGCTTTGGATTAAGGGGTTCCACTGTGGCGAAGCTCCGATGAGCAGGTCTACACACTACACAGTCTACTGGACTCATCCAGGGGTGGTAAAAGAAATGGAAATGAATTTCAATGAATAGAATGGAAAAGAAAGTAAGAATGAATTTAATAGACAGAGTTACAAGGAGCACAAGTTTGGCAAATGACAAGGGAAGACCGGCCAAAGGCATTTAAAGAGATAGGGTCCGTCAATGAAAAGACTCTCAGGTTAGTGTGATCTAGGAACAAATGAGATCTATCAAGTTACAACTTACCATCTCTGAAAATCTTTTAGGTAGGACAGGCACTCAAGAAGCATTCTTGGGTAGCTGACCTCATCAGTGAGAATTTGGAACCTGAAGTACAGATACCTTCAAGGCTTTTTTGACCTCTGGTAGCCCCAAACTACTACGTCTCTATGAATGTTACCTGGACATTTAGCCGAGTGTGGTAAGGTGACTTGGAATATGACCGACACTAGCAGGAAGGGAGAAAAATCGGAGAAATGCTTAAAAGTCACAATATGTAGAGTACAAATCCAAGAAAGCTCTGGTGAGGCCTCATCTGGAGTCCTGTGTGCAGTTTTGGCCTCCAGGACTACAAAAGGACTTAGCAGCATTAGAAAAAGTCCAGAGAAGAGCAACTAGGCTGATTCCAGGGCTACAGGGATCAGTTATGAGGAAAGATGAAAAGAGCTACGCCTTACAGTTTAAGCAAAAGAAGATTAAAAGGTGTCATGATTAAAGAATTTAAAATTATGAAGGGAATTAGTCCAGTGAATCAAGACTGTTATTTTAAAATGAGTTCATCTAGAACATGGGACACAGTTGGAAACTTGCTAAGGGTAAAGTACGCACAAACATCAGGAAGTTTTTCTTCACACCAAGAACTATAGACACATGGAATAAGTGACCAAGTAGTGTGGCACACAGTAGGACTTCCAGAACTCAAATTGAGATTACTTTGGAGGAATTAAGGGGAAAGGACTGGCAAGCATTTGTTGGGGTAAATGACCTGCTCTTGTCCAGATTGTTCTAATGTTCTAAAGCAGGCAAGTGGTGCAGATCGGGTAGTGACATCATCATCCAACATTGGCTGCTACAATTCTTTGATGTCACGATTGGCTTTGCAAAGCATCATAGGGCACTGGAATGGGGTAGTTTAAATTGGCTGCTCTTCTGATTTACAGTAAAAAAATTCGGTGAACAAGGTGAAAAACAAAAGATTTGCTGTGAAATATGCTACTCACCATCATACCAGTTAACACCTAACCTGTGATAGATAGATAGATAGATAGATAGATAGATAGATAGATAGATAGATAGATAGATAGATAGATAGATAGATAGATAGATAGATAGATAGATAGATAGTCATATAAGTCGAGTCTTGAAACCTGAAAAATTGATCATAAAATCAGATCCCGATTATTTATTTTTTTTTTTTACATCTTCTTGCCTCCTCCAGTCTCACACCAGTTTCTCAGACACATTGAATTTTGTTGCAGCACTGCAGTTACCAATTTTTTTCGTCACTTCAATGACGTTTAATTTAAAACCAGCTTCATATTTTCTTCTGATAGAACGCTCCATCGTAGATAGGAGATGCTCTTACAATAAAGGTGTACAAGGGTGTGAGACATAAAAAATACAAATCAGTGCAAATGTTGCTTCGGAATAGTTCAGGTAGATAGATAGATAGATAGATAGATAGATAGATAGATAGATAGATAGATAGATAGATAGATAGATAGATAGATAGATAGATAGATAGATAGATAGATAGATAGATAGATAGATAGATAGATAGATAGATAGATAGATATGAAATGCACAAAATAATAGACATTCACTTTATATTGTGAACTGAATTTTCTAATACTTTTCAGTATTCCTGATATCCTTATCTTATAATATTTTTAGCTATTAACAAAATTTCAAGCCCCACACCTAATGCTGCACTGTTTCATGAAATGATTTTGACATGTGGGTGTGGAACATAATCGTGTTAAAAGTACGGCTGTCAGTCACTGGCATAACTGAAATACTTCTGTGCAGGCAAATGTTTGGGCGAGATTTCTCTGATTAGAATCATTCAATGCAAAGTTCATGGAGATGATTGCTTTTGAGGAGCATAGTTTCTGACAAAGAAGCAAAAAAATGAAAAGAAAAAGTGGTGTTTATGATGAAGTTTGATGTTTTGAGGATGATAATGTCAAAATGACACGTTTAAACAAGAGTTTTTAACTGTCTTCAAACGTCATGTTTGTGAGCCTTGAAAAACTTTGTTGCTATGGCAATGAAAAGGTTTCAGGGAGTGAAATCTCATAGTTCCAATCAGCCGCCTGAAGACATTTTTAATCTCCCACGTCAAAGGTTTTAGAAAACCTGCTTGGACTAGTTAAGCTGCTGGGAATTTGTTTTAAAATAATAAATAAATAAATAAATGTTGACAATCACCAGATGAACACTATTTCATTATTCTATGAATTTAATGTATATATAATTGCTCTCTCTCTTTATATATATCCACTATATATAAAGTTTATTTGTGAGAATATAACAAACTAAGAATGTTAAATTCCACATGTAATTTGGCCCGTATGTATACACGTTGTCCGATGTAATGTTTCAATTACTTAGTCCTGGTGCATTTAACACACAATAATGAAAGCTACCCATGAGAGCATTATGAGAGTGCACTCAGAGGGCCATGATGATAGGGGACTTTCCACCAAATGATGAAACGATCAAATGTTTGTGTGATGAAATCACCAAGGGGGATGGACGGACGCACTCCACCCAGGCCCACTTGATGATAAGATTGAGTGTCCACACACCAAAAGCTAGAGATGGAATTATCGTGCTGCATTAAACAACTGGGTGTTCACATTCTGTATCAAGTCTCAGTTGAGGAGCTCTGTTCATTGAATCACCCAGAGGCCCGTGGGGGGTCTTAATCTGCGTGTGCCTATAGTGCATCTACTTGTCACACACTGCTGAGTAACAAGACCAAAGGAAACCAAATGAAGCCCTTTGCTGAGGTCTATGCAATTGCAGCACTGATCATCTAGATCAGGGGTAGGCAACGTCGGTCCTGGAGTGCCACAGTATGTGCAGGTTTTTGTTCCAACCCAGTTCCTTAACGAGAACTCAATTATTACTGATGAAGCACATATTGCTTAAGTGACATTTTAATGCTTCATTTTAGTGGTCTCGCTTGTTAAGGTTCTCCAACCTTAATTGCTTATTTCAATCTTAAACTGCTGCATTCAGTGTTTTAATTGCTCCTTATTAGCAATAAGATGTAAAAGACAAAGCAGCCAGCAGTTCTCCAGCTAGCTTTTTTCCAATTACATCTGTGTGTGTTCATCATGCACGGTTTGATTTAATAAAACACTTAATAGAAAAATGTGACAGACTGAAAATGATCTGTTTTAGGCTTCAAATCATTTGGATGATATCCTTGGAAAGGAAAAAAAATCTACGATATAAAAGCCTTACATTGCACAGACTAACAAGCCATAAAATTAAATAAGGTCTGAGATTGGCAATGATTGGTTTCTAATTAAGCAATTGGGTTGAATGAAAACCTGTAGCCACTGCGGCTCACCAGGACCGACATTGCCTATCCCTGTTTTACATCTTATTGCTAATAAGGAGCAATTAAAACACTGAATGCAGCAGTTTAAGATTGAAATAAGCAATTAAGGTTGGAGAACCTTAACAAGCGAGACCACTAAAATGAAGCATTAAAATGTCACTTAAGCAATATGTGCTTCATCAGCAATAATTGAGTTCTCGTTAAGGAACTGGATTGGAACAAAAACCTGCACATACTGTGGCACTCCAGGACCAACGTTGCCTACCCCTGATCTAGATGCACCACTGTTCAGTGCCGTGTAACTATAAGTACAGTTTATGCTTAAAATGTCTGTAGTACTAGGGTGTTGTACCGTGTTAGCCATTATGAATGTAGAGAAAAGCCAAGCAAAATGTCACCTTTTATTTTTGATTACATCCTGCCTGAAGAAGGGGCCTGATTTGCCTCGAAAGCTTGCATATTGTAATCTTTTTAGTTAGCCAATAAAAGGGGTCATTTTGCTTGGCTTTTCTCTGCTTAAAATGTGCAATGCTTCCATTCCTTCATCTTGTCTTTATAGTAAACTGAAGCCCATATGAAGGTGTGTAATAACATTTACACAAGAATCGCATGTTTCAATAACCAAGACAAATGTCACAAGGCACTACATACAAATCATTGGACACAGATTGGCCATTTAGATAAGTTGCTCAGTAAAGATAAGAGGGGCACTTCGCTCACTGCTAAGATGATGTCACACAATCTGACTTCTAGTTTGAGGGGATGTTAAACTTGCCTGCTGCAGCTGCTTTTCTTATTACATGAAAATGTCACATTACAAGACTAGAAATCATAGGGGATGTCAAATTAGACGATTGCATGATGAGTTTCCAGCACATTTCCAAAGAATTTTATGTGCTCGCCTCTTTTCCTGACAGCTAATAAAATGCTGCTTTGCAGAGCTGCTGCCAACATGAATGTTTTACAGGTATGGCAAATTCAACCACAGTCTTGGACCTTTTTTGATTTTTTTTCCATTCTGCCGTCTTATGTAAAACAAGGTGCATCAGACAGATGAGCCTCTTTTCTGTCTGTGACGTCCAAAACCCCAGCATTCCTCATTTCCCTTCTCTGCATTTCTTTTACTCATTTACTCTGTACACAAGTGACCTGAGACAGAACAATGACCACCGCTCCATTATCAAGTATGTAGATGACACCATGATCATAGGACGCATATCTGGGGAGGATGAAAGCCACTTTCTAAATCAAGTGGACTGTATGGTAAACTGGTGCAATAAAAACTCTCTCACTCTGAATGTAAAAAAGACCAAAGAAATGATATTTGATTTTAAGAGACAGAAATCTGTAGTTCTGGGGGAGGAGGTAGAAATAGTAACTGAATATAAAGACTTAGGAACTTACGTAGATGCTGGAATACTAATACAAAAAAATATTCTCTAGATGCAACCAGCGCTTATTTCTCCTCCATAAACTCAAACTATTCAAAGTAGACAAGGACCTCATGTTGTCCTTTTATCGCAGTCTGATCCAGTCTGTGGTCACTTTCAGTTTCATTGTCTGGTTTAATAGTCTGACAAACCAAAACTCAAAAAAGATACAGCAGATTACGAAGTATGCAGCTAAAGTTATTGGGGTTGATGTACGTAGATGATTTGACTAGTGTGTGTCAGAAGGCAATGTTAAAGAAACCGGAAATCATCTCAACTGATGACAGACATCAGGACTAAACTTCAGTAAATCAGGAAGGATAGTCACTTTGAAAACCCACACAAATCGCTCCATAAATTCCTTTCTTCCTTGTGCCATTCGACTTTTCAAAAAGAAATATCGGAGATAATGATTAAGGTTTTGATATACAGTAAATCCTGTAAACTTTTTTTTTGGTGTAACTATGCATTATCTAACTGCCTTGTTTCTATTTGTTTGTTTTATTTCATTCTGTCTGTTATTAGATGCAACTGAGAAGGCAAATTTCTTGTGTAAACATGACTAAATAAAGAAACCTTAAACCTCAATTATATGCACTGTACTTCCAGCTGACAGCTCATTGGCTCTTACCTCCCACACACACACAAGCCCGCACCTATGACTCACCTGCTTGATTGGCTCAGGCGAGTCTCAGACTGACTGGACTGAGTCGCTGGGTATGTCACATGATACGACTGCAGGTGACTCTGTAAATGAAGGGCACGACTGAAAATCATTGGTTAAAACTGTGCAATGTGATACGACTTTAAGACAGGAGATATGAATGTGTGCTTTGTTGCAAAAAAACAGATGTGTAGCACAAAGTGATTTACAAGAAGTTAAGAAGAAAATGACGGTCAAAAAGAATAAATAATTCAACAAAATGAACCATCCATCCATCCATTTTCCAACCCGCTGAATCCGAACACAGGGTCACGGGGGGTCTGCTGGAGCCAATCCCAGCCAACACAGGGCACAAGGCAGGAACCAATGTCGGGCAGGGTGCCAACCTACCGCAGACAAAATGAACTAATAAAGTGGTGAAATAAAAAATTCAAATGTACATAATACAGGCAAACAAGTAAGTAATAGAAATGCTGGAGTCCTTAAATATGAATTAAACTGAGGAGCTTATTTTTTAAGTCTCCAATTATTATTATGATCATGTAAATCCAATGCTTTAGTTAAACTAATGTTGGTAATAATTAAAAAAAAAAAACAACAACATGTGTGCTGCCTTGGATATGGAAACCTGTTACAACATGTAAGGGTGGGCATTGTAATAGGAGGAGGTGGTTGTGAATAAATTGAGGAATGTGTGTTTTAGGGATTTTTATTTCTTTCTGCTATTATAATTATTATTATTATTATTTGGAGGACAATCTAACTGCAATTGCCTTTACTTCACTATTGGCACGTAGACTTGTCTTGCTCAACTAGAAGAATCCTAACTCACCTATTTTAAGTCAGTGGGTAACTAATGTTATTTATTATCTGAAATTGGAAAAAATCAAATTCTCACTTAGAGGATCTGTGCAGAACTTCTTCAGAACCTGGCAGGATCAAATCAATAACATTTTAGAACAGGGGTGTCGAACTCCAGGCCTGGAGGGCCGCAGTGGCTGCAGGTTTTCATTCAGACCCTTTTCCTAATCAGTGACCAGTTTCCACTGCTAATTAAATTTGTTTTCCCTTCATTTTAATAGCCCTGTTTTTAAGGATTCGGCTCTCTGAATTTATTCCTTTCTTCATTAAGTGACAGCCAAACAGAACTGAGACATGAAACAAGCCAACAGATGACCAGCTAAACTGGGGCTTCAAACTCCAACCAATTTCACTCCAACCAGTTTCTTAATGAGAAGTTGATACTTGCTGTTAATTAAACTCATTATCTAATTTCATGGCCTGTTGCTGCTCTCATTCTGCCACAGCAGACATTTCCAGAACTGTTGATTTTTTCTAAGAACACCATCAAAATGTTTTGGTGACCTGAGAGATCAGCCTTACTGAGACCTTCACCTTTCTTTATTTTCAAATATTGTGTGATGGGCACAGGTGAGCTGCTCATGTGGTGGCTTGTTTTGTGTCTCACTATTATTTGGCTGCTAATTAAGGAAAAAGAAAATACTAAGGGGTCTGAGACAAGTTAATTCAAATGAATGCTAAAGAAGTTAATTAGCAGCAAAAACGGGGCACTAATTAAGAAGACGGTTAGAATGAAAACCTGCAGCCACTGCGGCCCTCCAGGACTGGAGTTCGACACCCGTGTCTTAGAATACGCATTTAAATTGAGGAAGCAATTTCTCATTCCTTTTTTTATAATAGCTGTCTATCTATCTATCTATTAAATAGATAGATAGATAGATAATGTGAAAGGCACTATCTATCTATCTATCTATCTATCTATCTATCTATCTATCTATCTATCTATCTATCTATCTATCTATCTATCTATCTATCTATCTATTAAAGTTTTATACTTTTGGCCTCTCTCTCTCTCTCAGGGGTGGGGGTTGATTTGTTTCGAACTTAGTTTTGTAAAATTTAACTTGCTTGTATGGAATTTTGTTTTATTTTAATAAAATCAATAAAATTAAAAGATATATATTATCATTATTATTATTTTGTAATTTGAAAGCAATTTCAGGGGATAGTTCTAGTTCCATTGCTCCCAGGCCAAGTGACAGGGCAGTATTACGCTGTGTGTACATGTGTTGTCCTCGACCAGTAGTAAGAATAAGAACTCAGAAAAAATGTTGGGGTTCCAACCGGGTCACCCCATTTACTTCAATTACGTATGAAACAAGATAATAATAATTCATTAAATTTATATAGCGCTTTTTTCAGTACTCAAAGCGCTATCCACACAGGGAGGAACCGAACCCACAATCTAACCCTAACCCTAACCCTAACCCTGTGAGGACAACAATAACAAGATAAGATAACAAGATGGCACCAAATATAACAGAAATAAATGTAGCTGTCAGCTATCATAATGTTCTGCACTTCATAACCAGAAAAGGCAATGTAAGCTGAGCAGCTCTGTGGTGCAGCTGCCTCATGGCTCCCCCAGACTGCTTTCAGATCACTGCCTGTCACTCTCGGTGTGCAGATTGCCCCCTATACTCTACTGTTCATCCCAGATATGAGGTAAGATAAACTGTTCCCTATGAGTAAGTGTGTCTCCGCACATGGCTGTACTCTGCGATGGACTGGACTATAGTAATGACCGCTCCTTGCATTCTGCCCAGTGCTGTTTGGATGACACCCTCCCCAATGCCACTCCACACCAGACCCCAAACTAGACTGAGCATGTTTTATTAATGTGTGGGTAAAACGTAGTACATACATTAATTCTCAAGCTCATTTAATACAATTCAGAGTCACTGGAAGACCAGAGTGTATCCTGGCAGTACTGGGCACAATGCAGGAAACAACCCTGATTTGGGTTGCCAGTCCATAACAGGGCATGTGCGGGCACGGACTAACTTAGAATCATAAATTAGCCTAACCTGCACATCTGTGAAGATGTGGGTGCAAATCTAGAAGACCTGCAGGGGAATCTCACCCAGACGCCGAGTATGGCCTTCGACATCAGCCTGCTGAGTCTGTGAAACAGAAGCACTTAACCATTATGGGCACCGCAGACGATGTCTATGATGATACCAATCACAGTAATAACAACAACAACAGTTCAAACTTGAAAAAACTTGAAAAAAAAAGTAAGACAAGTACAACTGCAATATACTGTATATATATTTTTGTGAAATCATGAGGTAGCGCCACCGTACGTGAGTCATGTTCATAGGCCACCTGGGAAAAAAAATGACTTAATTGCATCTGCTGTGTATGTTATTTTAGAATCTAAAATCATACTCTATAAAAATAAATAACAGTTATAATAACTTTTCAATTGTCTATGCCTTGATCAAACCCCCTCAGGTCTTTACTCCGGGGGTTGAAATGTTAGGAGCTAAAAACTCAAAAGTCTTCCCTTCAGAGGAGTTTCTTCTTGGTGTGGTTTAAATTTAACACAACGGCTTCCTTTTTCTGTTCCAATAATAAGAACAGGGCCCCAAGGAGTGCACTAATCACCATTAATATCCAGGTGTTATTATCTTAGAGCAGATACCTGATCTTGTGGTTGCCAAAAAGTCCTCGGAACCGTGTGAAGTGTAAGCTTTCTATATTAAGGAATTATTTCTTGGCACAAAAACAAAAAAAACACATGCAGCACCTTCTCATATGTTTAGTCATATGACTAATGTTGAGATAAAGGATAAATTAGGGTGCAACGTAATAAATATTCTAAAAAGACGTGATTTTGATCATCCTGAAAGTTTGGCTCTTTCTTTTGTTAATTTTTCAGTATTATGAACACTAATCTTGACTACATATCTAATTTAATCAAAAAAGAATCTGCTGAAAGGTAGTTGGCAAAATAATGCAAATCATCCCAAATATTTTTTTAATCTTTATATCTAATCACATTAATTCCATAGTAAGTGTCTGAATTATCTAGCTAGGGTGAATCTCATTATTTTTGATTTTTACCATTTCATTGTGATTGCTTTACTGTTAATCTGAAATTTAAAAGCTTGCATTGCCTCAAATCATGAACTGCCTATCTAACTGTTGTGGGGAACAGCCCGGACACAGACAGGCAGACATCGTTTAAAGCACCACAACATGTTTATTTACAAGACTATGTACAATAAGTGAAGCACACACAACCCACTTCATCCCAAAGTCCAGGCCTTCTTCCTCAATGCTTTTTCCTCAGGTCCGCCTCCACTCCTCTCCTCCGAGCTCTGTCTTTCTCCGCTCCTGACTCCAGCCATCGAATGAAGGGAGGTGGCCCCTTTTATCTTCACCCGGACGTACTCCAGGTGCCTCCCAACGAGCTACTGCCAGCACTCCCTGGTGTGGTGGAAGTGCTGGAAGCACTCCGGGTGTCCATGGTCTTCTTCTCCCAAGCACTTTGGGGTGGGGCGAAAGTGCTGAGGGCCAGGGCTCCACAGGCATTGTGGTGCCCCTGGCGGTGACCACAGGCCCCTATAGGGTTGAGCTTCTAAGCTCTGTTCCCGTGGTCCCCAAAGCCACCAGGGCGGTCACCCCCTCATGGTCTGGAGGAGGCGTAAGACCTCCTCTGGCCCTTTTGGGCGTCCCGGCTGAGTACCACCCCCAGCCACTCGCCACACTGTTTTCCCCACTTTCATCAAGATGCCTGCTTTATTTATGAGCAACTCAAGCACAATGTCTCTCTATTACAAAAGAAAATCTTGAGATGAGACGAGACTATAGCCAAGAGATTTTTTCAAGTTCCGCCCTCCTCTAAACCATTTCCGGTTTACGGTCCATGCCTGCGGTCCTCTCACCTCTCATTGATGTGAATGCTTTTGTCAGACACAGTTCCTGCGCAATCAGCTCTTATAAATTTTTACGTTTTCCTTACTTTAAGTTCCCAATAAAAGAAGACTTATGTCCAAATCTTAATTAAGAATTTCATCCTGAAGGGTTATCAACAGAAGAAATGATTGCACGGCAATCCTAGCGCTGAGAAACGATGAAGTCAAACGAATTAATGTGAAAATTGTCGCTCAGTTACACGGCAGATTGTTTAAATGCGTCTCAATTGACTATGCTGAAACAGTTGGTGGTGATTGTGCGGAAGATGAAAACATACAACTTACAATATCCCGCAGAATATCTACAACCTTTAACACCATCTGGTCATCCACTGGCCAAATTACCGGTGAAAGAAGGATGTATCGTAATGTTATTGCGTAATTTATGTATGAGGTGATGGGCTATGCAATAGGACAAGATTAGCTGTATTCAAAATTGTAAACTTTTAACAGGTGACAAGAAAGGTAATGTAGTACATATTTCGCGGATAACAGACACCATAAGAGATCTTGATATGGCAATTGTTTTAAAACATTTACAGTTTCCCATTAGAATAGCTTTTACTATGACAATTAACAAATCACGGGGAAAAACATTTGAAAAAGTCGGTTTATTTATTAGAGAGAAAGAAACGATATTCACTCACGAGCAGTTATATGTTGTGTTGTCACAATGTAACTCCAAACACAAAATCAAAATCCAAAGCGATATTGACGAAATGTTAATTCCAAATATTGTTTTTACTGAAGTTTTACAGTAAAAGTGTAAGTTTAAAAAGTATTTGCATGTTAAATTCAAAGCCGAACAGAATGAAAACATATAACGCAATGAATATCTCTAATGCATCATGAAACATAATTTTCTTTCAATTAATTACGTTTTTACTATTTTTTACTATAGTTAATTACTTGCTGTAATATAAAACAGTTAGTTCTATTATGCATATGCAACAATTCCCATGTAAATAACAATCTGTTTAAATTGTACATGTGCTTCCCCATACGTGAGTGGCAGAGCCGTGAAGTGGCTAGCGTGTAGCGCCTGCACGGGGGTTGGTGAGCGAAGTGAGCAGGGGGCAGAGCCAGTGGCATAGCTAGGGAGGGCAAGGGGGGATTATCTGTGCCCAGGCACAGCATCCAGGGGGTGCCAAATTTCCCTTCCCCATTGCATTTTGGCAAACAGGAGAGGGGGCATGAAATCTTCCGTTGTCCCCGGGCGCTGAAAACCCTAGCTACGCCTCTGGGCAGAGCCCCCTAGTTTATACAAATCTGCAAAAAAATTGAGCTTAAAGGTGTTACTTTAATTTACAGGGCCTTCTGGAAGTATTTTGTTGTCTGCAGCCTTGTGCTAAAATCATTTTCAATTTGTTTTATTTCCTCATCAAGTAGCCCCCCAATACCCCAAAATGGCAAAGCATAAAAGTGATTTTAGATTTTTTTGCCAATGTATTTACAATTAAAAAAATCGTAAATATTTTATTGACACAAATATTCAAGCATAGGTAGTGGCAGACTGTTAACATATAATGATATTTACAGTGCCTTCCATACCCTATAAGGGACAGTATTACCTTGTACAGTGATGAAGAAATAAAAAATGACGAGGGGGTACCCACATCTAGACTTAGCGAGGTGTAGCACACTTACAGTATTCTGTGGCAGTCTGCTAAGTGGCGTTGCTCTGTATTGTTTGTACAGCATTCCATGTTCGTTGGTGTTGGTTGCTTGGTACTTTTTGTAATGGGTGATCATAAAGAACAGCGAGTCTACATTAAATTTTGTTTTCTCTTAGGGAAAACAGCTGCTGAAACTGTAGCAATGCTTGAAACTGCTTTTAAAGAGGAAGCTTTAAGTAAAAGACTGGTCTACGAGTGGTGTTCGCGTTTCAAACGAGGGGAAATGTCACTTGATCTTGCTCAGGGCAACATTTTCTTGTTCCCATCCATCCATCCATCCTCTTTCCGCTTATCCGAGGTCGGGTCGCGGGGGCAGCAGCTTGAGCAGAGATGCCCAGACTTCCCTCTCCCAGGCCACTTCTTCTAGCTCTTCCAGGAGAATCCCTAGGTGTTCCCAGGCCAGCCAAGATACATAGTCCCTCCAGCGTGTCCTGGGTCTTCCCCGAGGCCTCCTCCCAGTTAGACGTGCCCGGAACACCTCACCAGGGAGGCGTCCAGGAGGTATCCTGATCAGATGCCCGAGCCACCTCATCTGACTCCTCTCGATACAGAGGAGCAGCGGCTCTACTCTGAGCCCGTACCGGATGACTGAGCTTCTCACCCTATCTTTAAGGGAGAGCCCAGACACGTTGTGGAGAAAACTCATTTCAGCCGCTTGTATTCACGATCTCGTTCTTTCGGTCACTACCCATAGCCCATGACCATAGGTGAGGGTAGGAGCGTAGATCGACTGGTAAATTGAGAGCTTTGCCTTGTGGCTCAGCTCCTTTTTCACCACGACAGACCGATGCAGAGCCTGCATCACTGCGGACGCCGCACCGATCCGCCTGTCGATCTCACGCTCCATTCTTCCCTCACTCGTGAACAAGACCCCAAGATACTTGAACTCCCCACTTGGGGCAGGATCTCGCTACCAACCCTGAGAGGGCACTCCACCCTTTTTCGGCTGAGGACTTTTCTTGTTCCCACATATGAAAAATTACTAAAAGTAAAAAGTTTTTGTTCTGTGGAAGAAATCAAAGAAAAACCACTGCAGGCATTGGACAACGTTCCTCTTCAGCAATTCCAAAAATGTTTCCACCAGTGGGAATACTGTTAAGACAGACAAGTGTGCAAATTCGCCAATGCTTTTCAATGGGAAATTTTGAAATTTCATAAATGTGTACACCACGCTGTATTCGAGATGTTGTGTCCAAAATTAAATCAGCAAACTATTTTGCAGTTAAAATCACACAAAATGCTTCTTGGTTTTAAGATAGACGAGGTCACAAATTCACCAGTTCTTTTCAATGGGAATTTTTGAAATTTTAAAAACATGTACACCATGCTGTATATAAGATATCATTACAAAAATTAAATCAGTAAATGAGTCTGCAAATTCGTCAATGTTTATAAATTCACCAATGCTATTCAATGGGAGATTTTGAAATTTCAATAATATGTACACTGCACAGTAGTCGAGATATTGAAAACCAAAATTGAACTTTCCCAACATATTTCTTTGAAGAGGAACAAACTTGGTCCACTGGGAGACAAATTGTTTAATTCTGAAATAGGATAAATAGATAGACTGACATGTTATTGTAGTAGGTGCTTTATGCTTTTATAGATCAGAAAGCCATATAGCTCCTTTCACCGGAGAAGTACAAAGTCACTGCATAAAACTGAGGAGAGCGTAGGCATAGTGATGGTGTGAATATTAGTGTTCAAACACGTAAGAGTCAGAGTAATCAAAGAAGGGCATTTAAGAGTTGGACTGTGCCCACCAATCCAAATACCAGTAGTTCTATGATATGCAGCTCTATTTCATGTGCAAATCTCAAATGCCCTCTTTTCTAATTTTGCAGATTGTGTTGGGTGTAGATTTTTCATCTGATTTCTTTTTGGTTTTTTTTTGTAGGACAGTTGCCCATGAGGTCGTTGACGCTGGCCCTGGTGTTTTTGATCATTGTCCAAGCTGTGGAGCAGATAAAGGGTGATGCCAAGGCCGGAGAGGAACAGCACACCCTGGATAATTTGGACATTCCACCAATTGGGATGGCAACAATGGCACAGCAAAATGAAAGGACTGCTTTTGCCTCCCAGCTCCATCACAGCCAACACGAAAGCCATACTCAAAGAGAAAAGCAGCCACTGAGCTGGAGTCCTGACCCCCTCACAAACACAGTCACTACGGTGGATGCCAGACTCTTTACCAAGAGACGATACCGTTCGCCAAGGGTGCTCTTCAGTTCTCAACCTCCAGAAGATGATGAAGCCATAGACGATGTCCCTGGGATGCCAGGGTCAAGAGTAAAGCGTCATGCAACTCCAGCTTTGCACCGTGGAGAGTATTCAGTGTGTGATAGCATTAGCACCTGGGTGGGGGACAAAACCCGAGCTACAGACATCAAGGGGCAAGAGGTGAGTGTCCTGGCAGAGGTGAACATCAACAACACCATCATCAAACAGTACTTCTTTGAAACAACATGTAAAATCAAGCAGGGACAGCAGTCGGGATGCCGGGGAATCGACAGCAAGCATTGGAATTCCCGTTGCAACAACACTCACACCTTTGTTCGGGCTCTGACAGTGGAAAACAAACTGGTGGCCTGGCGATTTATCCGCATCAACACGGCTTGTGTTTGTGTGCTCAGCAGAAAGTCCTGGAGACACTGGCCAATCCATTGACCAATAGTGACTTGTACATCTGGACCTACATCCGAACACTTTTTGCTCTATAGCCTGCCAAAAGAAACATCGATTTGAGACCAGAATTGACTTCTTATTTTCTGTTTGACCAAAAATCCTTTTCCATGACCCTTGCCCTACCTCAGTCTGTAAATTATTGTGTCAAGATGTTTTAAGTTATAAGAGCTGCATGTTGTATTTATAGTTTATATGTTCACAAATTTACCGAAAGGAAAAAAAAAAACAAAAAAACAAACCAACAGAACAGAGCTTTTTGTTATTTATTAAAACCTTGTGTACAAGCTTTAAGTGTTACTGGTGTTTTTGCTTTGCGATGCATGAGTCCCTGTCTTGCACCCCAAAACACGAGGCTGCGTCTCAGTACTTTAGCTAAGTAAGCTTTAATTCAGCTTGAAACAGGAAGAGCAGGGTTATTTATTGTAGCGGGATCTACCACTCTCCTATTCACAGACACGCCAGTCAGGCAGGGTCGTGGCCAGGCTAGTGGATAAGTAATACTGTGCCCTGCATTTACAATGCATCACCCATCGAAGACAAGCATTTACAGTGTGACCGCGATAAGCTCATACAGTGGTGCCTGTAATGTGCATGTAATCCAAAGCACTCGTATATCAAAGCGAATTTCCCCATAAGAAATAATGGACACTCAGATGATTCGTTCCACAACCCAAAAATATTCATATAAAAATGATTAATACAAAATATAAAGTTAAAATACATAAAACAAATTAAACTGCATTTTACCTTCTTACCACTTTACACGTGGTCACAATACTTTAGTATACAGTATACGCTCGTACAGATGTTGACTATATGAGTGAGGCACACCGACTGAGACCAAGCATGGAAGACGATTACCCACAATCCTTCAGCGAGAGAGAGAGAGAAGAACCATTGGCTCAGTTGTGATCACAACTTGGCAGACAAAGCATATACTGTTGGGTTTTCTAGAGACCAAAACTTTTAGTCTCTTTCAAGAGCGATCCGGGCGCACTGTCAAAACCGGTCGCCATAGTTTCGCTTCTTGATCAAAAGAACACAAAAACCTTCCTCCTCAAAGGAGCACAGTGGCTCAGGAGCTCCAACCGGAGCAGAGGATGTCTGGGGGAAGAGAGACAAGGCAGTGAGACACTAGGACAGCCACAGCACGGTCTTTTAAATGTTTGAAGCCCTGCAGCTCATGTGGCATGGCAGCATGCAGCAGGCTAGCAGCTGGTCCCGCAAAGAGGTGATGAAAAGCTTTGTTTGTTTCCCATTGTATCACTGTTTAACAGGGGGTTTTGGAGTAGCGGTCAATCCCCTTGGGGCTGCGTTCACCGTTTTCACAATATGTACAGTACTACTCGTATTGCAAGACCTCGCTCATTTATCAAGTTAAAATTTATTTAAAACTTTTGCTCATCTTGCAAAACACTTGCAGACCAAGTTACTCACAATACAAAGTTTTACTGTTGTTGGTTCTGCGGAGCTCCGCTGCAGCACTGTGAACCTGCGGTTGCCCCGGTAATGGACAAGCAGTCTTTCAGAGCTGTGGTAATTGAGCTTCGCCGTGTCATCCCATTGAGAGGGGGGGTCCCAAAAGAGTTCAGAAACCTCACAGCTTGTTTAAAAACAAAAAATATATAAGATGATCATCAACTGCAGTAATGAATGAAATGGCCCACCACTTGCGAGTGGCCCTGCTTTACCACAATGGAATCTTTGCCAGAATGGGACTTTATGTCCTTCAGGTTTTGTGTGAAACTTCCATGTGCTATCTGCTTTCAAAAGTACTCAAGTACTTAACGTAAAAGTACATTTTAAAATAATGACACTGAAGAACAAAATACATTTATTTCATTTTTAAATAACACATTTTTTTTTTTTTTTGCTACAGAAATGCACTACAGAATAATGAATCATGTAAATGCGAACCTGCCTTTGATCAGCACATACAGTAACAGCAGTCTGTGCCACGGTGATGACCTGAAGTGTGTCACGTGTGTGTTTGTGGATATGACTTGCATTGTGCCTCCCTTACTGGGATACCCAGTAGTGATGGGCGATTCATGAAGAATTTGTTTTTTTTTAATAACTCTTTTCAGTGATTCATATGAATTGATTTGTGAGCTCAAATGAATCGGGTTGATGGAACTCAACGGGACTAGTGCAAAAGCACATGCGTGTTTTGTGTGACGTTGTCATCATCTTCCATTTTGCAGCTGCTGCCTGATGGTGAATGTGTGAAGTGCATGCACAAGGACTCATGAGTCTTGACTCATTTGATTCAGGAACGAGTCAGTAGCTGAGTCTAACGATTCTCCTTTCTTTCTTTGATTTGTGACCTAGTCAGCACCTGACTAATGCTAACCTTTCACCTTAATCAATTGTATAAAATAAACAATCTAACCTGGTCAACCAGAAAATGACATTGTTATAAGTAAAGCGTTGGACATTGAATGGTAATCCCCATATACAGGTGGAATACCGAAATTCATGGGACCATAAAAATATTTAATTATAGCGGAATTTTCATTGTAATGAATATAGGGAAAATATGTATGCTATTGTGACCAGGGTCGCCGGCGAGTCAGCATCTCTAACATCAGAGCCACAAGGACAGCTCCGTAGCTGGATTTGTTAAACTGTAAACCAAGGGCAAAGCAATTGGTTGTCTTCTTCAGGATCACGCTTCCCGCATAACATGCTTGTTTCAAGATGTTAAGAACGTTTAACACCAGGCTTAGACCTGCTCTTCCTTTCTCACACCCTCCTGGTCTGCCACAGCAGTGATTCCGAGCCACTGGTATTCTTCTAATCTGTACATGGGTGCTAAAGCAGGACGATTGCCCCCGTGTTGCAACTCCTATCTTGTGTGCTTCAGCAATGACGTAGGAGCTCCTTTCTTGAATGAAGTCTTGAGACTCTGCCTGCTTTCATTAAGCAGTAATGAAGTACCTGCATTTTCCTTGGAAACCCAAACTCGCCTTCCTGTCTCTCATGCAACTAACTCTGTGACCCATCCTTGACAATACCTGTTTAATAAAACAGCACTTCTTAAACTGTAAAAACTACTGTTAGGTTTAACATCTTTTTCAGTGCAAACTGACATTGTTTCTCACTTTTTTTGTTCATTGCAAAGAAAACTTTTCCAAGCATTATGAAACTTGAACAGCACAGTATCCACACACGACACAATTATCCACGCAGTTACTAGATGGAGCACTGACTCAGAATTTGATTATGTGTATGATGTTGCACTTACACTCTCGCCAAGACTGCCTGAGACCAGAAATTCTGCAACAGACTGTTACTTTGTTTTGGTCTAACAAGAAAGAGACAGCCTGTTGAACAGGCATATCAAACATGTGGCCCCCTGGGCCGCATGTGGCCCGCAACAGAAATCTGTGCGGCCCGCATGACAGATCCTAGTTAGCACTAAACTTGTACAAAATGATTACTATCATTTGTGATTGAATCATTCTGCATCTTCAGTGTTACTTATTGACTTTTCTTACTTCTGCCTTCTGACAAAGCGTGTTTTCCCATGGCATTACGGTACCAGAAACATCATCTGCTAGTATAGCCACGAGCCTTGACCAAAGTTAATGAGCCGCAGCGTCACAACTGAAGTGCTAGGTTGCAGCAGGGGTGGCCTTAGGCATGTACAAACTGTTCACCTGCACAGTGCCACCAAATCCCAGGGGCCGCCACACCAATATATATTGAATATAAAACAGAAAGAGAAAATAACGACACAGCTGACGGCAATGTGGCTGAAAAACATTCTGTTTCTTGTTAATTAGTACGCTGTATTTTCAAATGTTGCTAGAGTCGGAGCAGTAAGCTATATGTAGTATTATAATGTTTTGCCGTAATGAGAATACCACTTGGTTTTCAAGTTACGGACACGCATATATAGAAGCGTGTCATGAGCACAAGGCGGCTATGCAGTGTCCGCAATGGATGTGGCCATCTGCCATGCATAAAATACCATATTGACATTGCCAGGCGAAGGGGCCACCGATTCTTTCTCTGCCCAGGGCCACCATGAGCCTAGAGCTGCCCCTGCTAAGGCTACACTACTGACTGGGTTGCTGAGACTGGCCACTGGGCAGAACTGACCATCACGAGTAGTAATAGCCCGCATATTTTCACGTTTTTTTTGCTCTAGTTTCATGTCATTTTGTGCTAGTATTGCAACGAACAGTTAGTGCAGACTACAGCTGAAGATCTGAAGTGGACGCGAGAAGTTGGTGAGTTGTTTATTAACATATTTTTGTGATTTGGAGTTTGTAAAATTATTGTAGTTCAGGTGGCTTTTTGCATATCGGCTTATTTTACAATATAAACTTTGAAGTAAACTTAGTAAAGTAAAATTTGATTTTTGGAGGATTTGTTTTCCAACTTGAATTACTGAGCAATGAATTCAGTGAGCATTTTCATGATGTCAGTTCGCACAAACAGGGCATTGCGCTGTTCTCTTACAACGTTGAGAATGCGCCTGAGAATATCCATCCATCCATCCATCCATTTTCCTTCCCGCTGAATCCGAACACAGGGTCACGGGGGTCTGTTGGAGCCAATCCCACCCAACACAGGGCACAAGGCAGGAACCAATCCCAGGCAGGGTGCCAACCCACCGCAGGACACCTGAGAATATCCAAATGGAATTGATTGAAGTGCAGTCAGATTCTATTCTGAAGGCAAAATACAAGGAAGTTGGTGTGCCAGGCTTGTATGCTTACCTGCCACCCTCGTATGTGCAGATCCGTAAGTTGGCATTGAGAGTAGGCTACTGTCAATGTTCGGAAGCACTTACCTTTGTGAGCAATTGTTTTTGTTAATGAAAGCTTCCAAAACCCCACATCGCTCAAGACTTACCATCGAGCACCTTTCATCCCTCATAAAAGTTGCAGCTGCACAAGAATTCAAGCCTAATATTGATGAACAGGTTACTAAAAAGAGATGCCAAGTGTCGGGACAAAAGAAATAAATCTCCCACTGTAAGGCTCCTATATAAGCAATGAATATAATATAATGAATATCAATCATCAAGACACTATATAAAAGCGGTCGGGATTGTCCTTCAGTCCCGTGAGTGCAAAGCGTAGCGGTATTCTGCTTATCACAGACTTACTACTTGCGGCTTGCGGTACGAAGCGACGCGATGTGAGCAGTGTGCTGGGGCTCCCATCGTTCCCTTGCTTTTGTGCACGATACGCTGGAAAAATAGACAAAATTATGTCTCTGGAAATAATTAATGTTGATGGAGTACAAATGCCTCACCGCGTAGTAAATATCAGGGGAGATGGTGCTTGCTTATTCTCATCTATAGCTTATTTAGTGCATGAACCTCCGTCTTTAGCGGTACAGATTCGGGCAGACATTGTACGACATGTTTTAAGTAATTGGTCAAAGTTTCAGCCATTTACAATGATGCCGTCAGGAATCTCTTATACAAATGAGCTTCAGTATCTCACTGAAATGTCAAAGTCTCAAACTTATGGTACCATTTCTGAGCTAATGGCAGCGGGACAGTTGTTCCTCTATGAGTTTCAAGTATATTATTATGGAGTCCTACACTCCAAGTTTGGACAGGCACTCGAGGGGATAAAAAACTTAGGTTTTCGGGAAATGTTATGAATGTGCACTTTGATGTTCTCATTCCCTACACTTGCATGCCTGATGTACACATGGAGCGCACACAAAACGCGGGTGAGCCTAGTAATATAATAAGGACCTTGCTAAGAGGTTAAGACTCTTAATTCTACACTGTTGTATGGAGACTGCATGGAAATAAATTGCTTTTCTTTAAACTTTAAACTTTATGTGTTACATTTTTTAAAGTTTTCAGTATTGGAAAGAAAGCTACAGTAACTTTGTATAATAGTATAATAGTATTTGTTACAGTATGGTATGGCAGTCGAAGCGGCCCACCAATGGTAGTGAGTTTGACATGCCTGCTGTTGAAGGTTTCCAAAGACTCGATGAAAGTATAAGTGCATCATTAAGTATTTTTTGCATTGCATTATTATCTTCAGTGGCCATTTTTGGTTGAAAAAACGTTTCTTATACTGAAACTTAAATTTCACTAAAATGAAATCCGTTAAACATGATGTTGTATGAACGTTTGTCCGCACCAACAAAAAATATTCGTTATTCTGGAAATTTCATTATTTCGGTATTTGCTATTAACAGGATTTGACCTGTATTGTGAAGCATGGCAGAAAAACCTTTCACAAAGGATGTCTTTACAGACAGGAGTCTCCAACTAGACTGGGGAGAGATGGTGGTGGTGCCAGTCATGAACTCGATGAGGCAGATGGGGAGGTTTCAAGCAATCTAAACATTAAAGTGACGTCATGCATTGTCTGCCCGTGATTCTCCAGATCTTCAGGTGGAAGGAGAAGGAGAGGCATTAGGAGGCAGCACTAACACCACAACTAGGGGGAAATTGCAAGTCGACAAGCCCTGAAGGCACGCATGTGTGACACGTTTCTTTGTCAAAATACAGTTGAAGCAAAGTGATGCATATGTGATACATTTAGTTTGCTTATGAATGAAAATTACAATTCATTTTCATTTTCTTTTCTTTTTTTTTGTTTTGCATACCATGTAACAAATCAACAGTGAGCCTATGTTCCTGTGAACAGTCTAACCTGAAAAACAAAACCAAAAGTAGGAAGGTAAAACTTCACAATAAACTGTGAATGCAGCATTAATGTGGCTATTCAATTAATCACAAGCCGTCTACTAAAGCAGATGACCTGCTAGTAGTTTGGGGCTGACCGGGACTGAGGGTATAATAAGAGAGGCAGATGTACAAAAAAAAGGTAGACTTTTATTGCACGATACAAAAACAAAACAAAAAATCACAATTCTTTGTGTAAGCATTTATGTGGAAAAAGTGTATCATACACTTAACAACAACTTAAACTAATGCAGTCCAGGGTCAAAACAGTTCTTAAAGTGAGAATAAACAAAAACAAATATAAAAATAAAAAGTAAGAGAAAAAAAACACAACAAATATCTTACCCTGATATTGATTAAGTTTCTTCACAGGGTATCAGCAGCCTTGTAGCGGACTAAAACCCAGCTAAGATTCACACCGTCGATATGACGATGATTTATTTATTTTTTCAGTGGGGATCCCAGGAACACACCCAGCCTTGGCCCGACTCACACACACTAAATCACAGAGAAAAAAAAAACAACCGGTAATAAAACAAAAATTAAAGAATGTATGAAACAATAATAAATGAAATATATGCAAACTACCCCAGTTCCCCTTACGGCGATATACAATAAACACAAATTTAACAATAATAAACCATTAACAAAAACCACACACTATGAAGTCCATGAAGTCCATGAAAACTGCAACTGATGAAATGAAATGATGGAGGTAGATATCCAGAGATCATCACACTGTAGATGAATGTAAAGAGAGTCCTACCATATTTCCTGATGAGATGATGACGTGTGAATGGGATCAGGAGCGCTCCTTTCTTCGCAGAATGACAGCAAATCCTCAGATAGTCCTCATGCAGCAGGAAGACACCAGACAGTCCATACACCCAAAACAGGAGGACAAAACAAGAATGCATAAGGTAGCAAAACGGGAAAGCAAACAGACAGGCAACTCCAGATACAAAACAGGAAAGACTTTTTTTCTCTGTATAACTGGCCCGGCCAGGCCTCCTTGTCCCCAGCAGCCCCTGCACCCTCAGCAGACGACCAATCAGAGCCACTACAGCCTTTCAAAAACAACAAAAAATGCATTCTGCTTCAGCCCATTCCATAAACGTAACTCCTCAAAAAAATATCTCAGAAGCTGTTTTTTGGTTCACACGAGCATCAAGTTGCTCCTTAACAGCAATCAGCTGCTCAGCCACCATTCCCCCTCTATTTCTGGTGCACCGTGCACGCACTAACCCTGTCCCTCAAGTCTCCATGATCAATCAGAGAAAACTCCTCCTGTCATGGCCACAACCGAACTTAGAAAGATGACACAGTTCCCCCATGCAGCATGCAAACACACAGGGAGACACCATTTCGGGCCCTGTAGGTAGCATTGCACACCTCAAACAAACATCAAAGCGTCAACAAACAAAATAAACTTAATTAACTAACTAATATAACAAAACATAATTCTACCTAACCTCAAGGTTACTAAGAAAATAAAAATAAGAATGCTACGGTGTACATCCAAAACAGACTCCCTTCTGACTGTCTTTGTGGATTCTCAGTGTGACGGGCAGCCATGGCTTTTACCTAGCCCGGAAAAACCAGCTGGATGGAAGGGCCAGGGGAGAGAGAAACAGCAAGGCACTACCTTCCCCAGGATGCTAGAGGGCAGCCCTCCTGGACGGCTGTGATAGGATGGATTCCCAAAGGGAATGCTGGGAGTTGGAGTTTGGCACAGCCCTATTGGGTTCCATGGGGGTCATAGGGAGAGCTTCAGAGCCCTACAGTGGGTGTTCCGTCCACCTGGGAGTGATTTCAGGTCCGATTAATGAGCCACCTGGAACACTCCCAGGATCAGCCTCACTCCATTCAGGGAGCCAGAGTAGGGAGGAGGAGGAGGATGAAGCTTGTCGGGAGAAGAGTGGAGGCATAGAAAGAAGAAGAGGGAGGAGGAGGAAGAGGAGGAAAGAGTTTTGCGAAGGACTGTGCTATTTTTGTGCTTTCTATTGTGCTGTGCTCTGGGGAGCAAGAAAAAGCACTTCCCACGTGAGTAAATGTGTGTTGTGTGGCAAACTCATGTCTTTGCCTGTTTGTGTCGGGGTTGGGGCGGCTGGAGTGCCCTTGCTTTCCACGCCAGACATCCACGACTATTCTTAGCCTCGGTGCCAGCTTTAAAACACCGACCAGTATACATTTAATACTACGCACAAGGCCCGTAGCTGAAACTAATGGCAGAACATCGGAAAAATAAAGAAACAACCTGCCAATAAGTTCAAAAAAATCTTGCTAAATATTTTTGCTTTCTCACTGTAAGCCCACTGACAGTTACTTATTGCTGCACACGTTATTACTTATGGAGTGTCTTGCTATTCTTTGTTCAGTTGCACTCTGCTGCATTGGCATCCTGTGAGGCTATAGTGTCACACAATTAGCAACTCTTTTTCATCAACTCTAATTAAATATTTTGAAAGGTAAAGATCTGTGTAAGGTCAATACGAAGAAGAAGATCTAACAAGAAAGAAATAGCCTTGTGAAGGATTCCCGAGACTCTGCAAAAGTGTAGATGAAGCATTAAGTACTTATTGCATTGCATTTTTATCATCAGTGATCATTTTTGGTTGAAAAAATATTCATTATACTGAAATTTGCATTTCATTAAAACGAAATCATGATTTTAAACAAACATATTTGTTATTCTGAACATTTCGTTACTTCAGTATTTGGAATTTCATAAAGAAGGATGACTTTATAGACGGGAGTCTCCAACCAGACTGGGGAGAGATGGCAGTGGTGCCAGTCGATGAGGGAGGTTTCAGGCACCCCAGACATGGAAGTGACGTCGTGTGTCATCTGGATTTTCAGATGGAAAGAGAGGAGAGGCATTAAGAAGCCAAATCACAACTAGATAAAAAGATATTGTATTGATATAGCGCTTTTCAAGACACTCAAAGTGCTTTACATAGAGAGGTGTGAGCCACGTCAACCACCACCAATGTGCAGCATCCTCCTACACCAGCCATTTTACACCAGTACGCTCAACACACATTAATTATTAGGTGATGAAGAGGTAAGAGAGATAGCTAGCCAGTTAGATTCGGGAGTTGATTAAGATTCTAGAATGACTAGGCCATGATGGGCAATTTAGCCAGGACATCGGGAAACACACTACTCTTTATGAAGGATGGCAAGTGATCTTCTTAGAACACAGAGAGTCAGGACCTCGGTTTTACATCTCGTCTGAAGGACAACACCATTTTTGCATCATGGTGCCCCCCTCACTGCGCTGGGGTATTGGAATACACACTGAGACCACAGGGGTAAGAGCCCCCTTATAGCTTCACTAACACCTCCTCCAGCAGCAACCCAAGCTTTTCCTGAAAGAACCAGACTGAACATCTTGGATGATTCAAAGAAAGACACACATACCTTTAGGGGGTATGGTAAAACAAG
This sequence comes from Erpetoichthys calabaricus, assembly GCF_900747795.2. Taxonomy (NCBI): domain Eukaryota; kingdom Metazoa; phylum Chordata; class Cladistia; order Polypteriformes; family Polypteridae; genus Erpetoichthys; species Erpetoichthys calabaricus. The sequence continues at coordinate 25,613,868 of NC_041396.2, read as the reverse complement.
TCTTTTAATGTAGAATCCATAAAGCATTGTGCAGTCATAACAGTAACACTACTGGGTTGCTGTCCTTTCACTTTTTGAGGGAGATTTCTGCTAACTTGTGCCTTCAGTTTACTGCCATAGTTGATACGAGTCCTAGGATGCTGACCTCAGCAGCGGAACAAAATACAGAGGGTGCTGGTGACTAAAGTTTCTTTTGACTTTCTGCACTCCCCATAACCTCTTGCACACACGCAAACTATCCTAGGAATTTACCAGAGAATTACCAGGTCAAGTCATGTGTAAACAATGCCAGGTCAAGAATTCTAAGAAATTAGGTTAACCTGATAATTTCTTCAGGTTGAGCAATTGATGTATGTTTAAACAAAGTGAGTAAAATACCGGCTAATACACGTAAGACGTCATGGCATCCTCAGGTGTGCATGCTGACATGCATGTGTGTGAACCAGTCTTAGGCTAAATTGATCATATTGCCGAATATTTTCTTAGAGGTACTGTTTAACTGGAACATTCTTTCTTTCAAGTCAATAAAATTGTTATGCCCAGTTACTACCAGATACAACTGTACATGTGAAGACTTCTTCACGGAGGAGTTTTTAATCAGTGGAAAAAAAAAATTAAAACTGTTACAGTCCACTAACCTTAAAGCAGCAGGGAGACTGCTGGGAGTAGGACATGCAGACCACATCTCAAACGAGCTTAACATGATGAAGCTTTCCCGAACAGTTAAAATACAGACGCATTCATCTTCATTTGCTTGAAGCTTTATCTTTCGCTCTTTATTTCAGTTTTCAATCCCATGGATTATTTAATTCTAAAAAGAATCTGCATGATTTGTATCCGTTGTTCATTGTATTAAAAAATCAGGAGTGGTCTCCCCTCGACTTTCTCGTATACTTGGATATGGGGATGGATATTTGAGGAGTAAATCACAAGACAATGATTATATTTTTATATTATGCACATTAAAGAACCATCAACAACAAAACAAATCAAATTAATAATATCTTATATATAATTCACCAGTCTACTCACTCACTTACTCACTCACGTCTGTCCGAAGCCGAATGCACAGTCGCCTTCTGCACATGTCTGAAGCCAAATGCGCAGTCTCCTTCTGCGCAGCTGCCCGAAAAACCTTACGAGACCGACATCGTGGCAGGCGGCGGATTTACAGCCGTGAAAATTCAAAGAGAAAGGCGACTTCGATTAAAGCTCTAGAGGCCTGAAAGGCGATTTCGACTACAGCTCCAGGCCTAAGTACGCATTCATTCAATACACCTATATCAGGTTTGTGGTGCTTATACTTACTACTATTGCACTCGTGCCCGTTTCATCTTACGTTGTCGAAACGGGCTCTTTGTCTAGTGTTGAATAATTGTTATAAAAGTCAAGTTGAATAAATCGAACTGCTGCATGTATAAAAGATAAAGTACCACTTCCAGTAAATGGAAATATCCCAAAAGTTGGTAGAAATCTAAGTTTTGTATCTAATACTTGTATGCAAAATTTGGTTGACCAAAGTGAAAGTGTTTGCATGTTATCGTGTTTGCATACACACACACACACTGACAGACACACAGACATAATTCCAAAAATGATATTTTCAGACTCAGGGAGGTCTAAAATGTTGAGATTCATCAAAATCTCGAAATGGAATTTTTGGAGGATTCCAATACTTTCCCTATACTTTGGATTCGAGAAATTCAGGGAGGCCTAAAATGTCGAGATTCATTAAAATCTCGACATCGAATCTTTAGATGATTACAATACTTTCCCTATACTTCATATACAAGAAAGTAAAATGTAGGCAACAGACAGAAAAAGGTTTGGGGATGGCCACCCCGTATACTGAAAAATCAGCGAAAGAAAAGAAACACATCTTTAAATAAGTGGAATTCACAAATGAACTGACTAGCAAGTTGAGTTTGCTCTATTAATACGGTGGATAGGAGGAAGAGATGTCATCAGGGTGGCCGGAACAAGAACCAAAGTGGCAGGAAGGTGGATTCTGGGTACCAGAAATTATGTCATCATGGTTTGCTGGCAGTGATGTCAACTGTGGTTGGACTGGTGGTGATGTCATTGAGAGACAAGGTCTTTGGCTGAACAAGAGGAACAAGAGGAGAGAGGACCAGGTGAGAGTGACAACCCCCGATCTGGCTGACAAATAACACTATTTAAACCTGTAAACTGTCCTCCATGTGCACGTGTGTGACCCCATACATAGAGTGGATTCAGAGAGAATACAGACCCCTTCACTTTTTTGCAAACTTTATCACAATGTAGATTGGATTTAAAATGAACAGATTTGACATTTTTGCCCATCAGCGTTCAATAACCCACAATGACAAAGTAAAAACATGTTGTCAGAAAGGTTTGTAAATGTATTAAAAATCAAAAACTGAAATCTCTCAAGGAGATGAGCGCCACCAAGTGAATCCCAGGACTTAAGGACATGATGTATTCTGACAGGAGAATTAAACCTGTTTAGTCACAAGCAGAAGAGGCGGTGAGACCTAATCAGAGGTGGGTAGAGCAGCCAAAAATTATACTCAAGTAAGAGTAGCGTTACTTCGAAATAATATTACTCAAGTAAAAAGTAGTCATCCAAAAAATTACTCCAAAAGTAAGAGTAAAAATGTATTTGGTGAAAAGACTACTCAAGTACTGAGTAACTGTTTGATCATAATAAATGATTTATTTTTTAGAAATGTTGCAATAAGAGACAAAAATATAAAATAATGTGCAAATTCTGCTATTTGCAAATAATAAAATAAAAATGAGTAAAAATAAATAATATTTTTACAAAATAAAGCAGCACAAATAACACAAAGTTCCAAATCTCAGTTTTTCACAACAAAGCTTTTGAAGCCAAAACCTACAGTAGGTAACATGTATGTTTGAACAGTGCAAATTCCTTACAGTGCCAAGATCTACTGTACACTGACAGTATAATACTGTATATTCACTTGCCCTCCAAACAGCACAGCTGATAGAAAATAACATTAGAACAAGGCAGCTTGTGCACGTACAAGAAGTCTCACTTTACCTTGACTGTCTGTGTCTGTGCCTGTTTGGTTATAACGTACTTGTTCTTCACTCAGTGAAGTGATGGTTAAGCTTCAGCAGGAGTTGGCTCTCATTTTTCATGTATTCTTTCTTTCCCTGCCCGCTGTCTGTGAGGAGTTTGTGCCGCTAGGACGCGACAGTTTGTGTGTGGTCATGTGACTGCTCGGCTACGTCTGATTTGTGAAACGGAGCCATGTGATTATTGTTGCCAAGTCTGAGTGGTGAAACAGAGTCTTGTGATTATTGTTGCTACGTCTGATTGGTGAAACAGTCATGCAGTAAATCCACTGGCGGCTTCTCTCTGGCAAAAATATAGCGTATCTAATGGAAAAAAAGTAACGATTCGAGTGTTGCCCAATGTAGCGGAGTAAGAGTAGCGTTTCTTCTTCACAAATGTACTTAAGTAAAAGTAAAAAGTATGGTGCAGTAAAACTACTCTTAGAAGTACAATTTTTTTAAAAAGTTACTCAAGTAAATGTAATGGAGTAAATGTAACTCGTTACTACCCACCTCTTGACCTAATTCAGGTTTTCAAAATTTTCAAAGACATTGAACAAGTAAATCCAGCAGAATTCTTTCAAATACACAGTGAATCACATACTTGTGTGGAAATTAAGGGAACATGAATTTAGGGCTGAAGCCATGGATATTATGATTCTGTGCTTAGATTTTATTTTTAACTTAATACTCATTTTTCCTCGTGTTTTGAGACATGGTAATTACAGTTCTCTTTATTGATTTTGCTTCTTCAATATGTTTTTGGTTTATTTGATTTGTTTTGTTGTTTATTTTCTCCGAATACATTCCAGGTGGGTCATGTTCATGATCATCACGATTTTTGAAATCACTATGCCTTCCAATAAAATTATGGCAAAAGGGGACATGTTCAGTATTACTTGGTGGATAAAACTCTGTAAACAGAACTCTTATTTTAGACAACACTTTTAAAAGAATTCCTAATAGTTTTAGTGCCATGCCGTTACAACCTCCTTTTTGTTAAAGACTCTCCTTTCTTTTGTCTTTATATTCTGAGACGTTCCATGTTTTACTTTTCCTGGTTTTAACCTCTTGCATTCCCCTAATTATTCTCTTGCTTTCATCCTTGGCTATCATCTCCAAGTTTGCAGGCAGTGTGAGGAGATAATTTGGAGATAACAGTATGATGCATTTTGGTTTTTGCGCATTGAAATATATAAGCCTTTGTTTAGAAATGTAATGAAGAGAACTACTGAAATGGTTAAGCAAATAAAAGACAAGAATGTACCAAGAAAAGGTTGATGTCATACACTAAATGTGCTAAGAAGACGATTAAGAGATCAGCAGATGTCCTGTGAAGAGCAATACTGGACAGTTGTCACATACACAGAGATTCCAAGGGTAATACATTAGAGATACGAGAAGAACAAGAGTGTGGTAGAACAGACTTTTATTTCAGTAAGGTATATGAGCTGTGGTCAACATGCCAATTAGAATAAATATTTGATTTAATCGGTACTTTTATGTAAATTCATTTATTTAAAAAAATAGACGTCTGCCCTTCTTTTTCTGACCATTCTGTAACAAGCCACTATGATTTGCTGAGGAGTAAATTAGGACACAATGGACAAGTTTCCTCCTGCCTGATTACTGACTCAAAGAGGTTTTATCAAACTTGTCCTATTAGAGGATACATTTCTTTCTTTAATTAATATGTTGATTTCTTCCACGGCAGTAATAACACTATATAATCCTTGGCTACTACACCTTAAGAGTAGAGAGGGAAATCATCAAAAGCCTTGGCTGTAAAACATATCTTTTAACTATTTGATTTATTAAATAAAGAAATAAACCAACCATTGAAGAAGAAAACAAAGAAACATGCATTCAGAAATTAAAGGATTAAAGGAAGAAACTTAATGAAAAAAATACAAAAACAGAAGAAAAGAAAACTTAAATTAGCAGTGACAAATCGAAACAAAATTCAGAAGTTGTAAATTGAACAAAAATACTAAAATGTAATAAAATCAAGCCAAAATCTAAATCAGAAAATAGAGCATTTGAAATCAAAACAACCTGAATTCCTAACAAATTTGTCAAAAGAATGCACTTCTGATAGAAATTAAAGATTTGTCAGGAGATGAGACACATTCAAGAGGCCTGGCAATGTTGGTAACCAGGGGGCTCATGCATAACCGTGCATAGAATTCACACTAAAATATGGCGCAAGGACAAAAGCGGAAATGTGCGTACGCACAAAAAAATTCAGATGCATAAATCTGTGCGTTTGCCAGCTTCCACATTCTTCCACTCCATAAATCCTGGTCAGCGTGAAAAGTAACGCATGTGCATGCTCCTGCTGCCACTCCCAAACACCTCCCAGAATTACGCCTCTTTGAATATGCAAATCAATATAAATAGCCCTTAAGCTCAGCGTTCTGTGAAAAGGCAATGACAAAAGTACATTGGGGGCGATAGAAGAATTTCAGTGAACACCAAGTGGAGGCAAGGAAAAACATACTATTTCTTGGTTTTTTTACAGTGATATAAACAACAAAAGTAAGTTGATCGAGTGACGTAGCATGTCGGAGAAATGTAAAAGCTCAAGTTCACAAAGTCGCACAGTGCCTGAAATTAAAAAGAAGTTGTCACATATCAAAGTTGCCATGAAAAGGTGAGTCGTAGCCCACCGTCTGAGTGTCATATGAAAGGTTATTAGAGTACGGAGAAAAGAAAAAAAAATAGGCACACAGTGGGGAAAAAAGCTCAAAATGTCAACTTTAATCTCGAAATTTCCACTTTAATCACGTAGTTTATTTTGTCATTAAAGTAGAACATCATAAACTTCATCTTAAAATCGTTTAATTTACTATTTTCTCAAATCCCATCATAACTAAAGTAGCACGTTAAATGCTTTGTTTTGTATCTGATCTTCTATGTGCTCTACAGTATGTGTGTGAATCACTACATACTTCTTAAACAGGCTTTCTCTTCCTCCAACTGGACACAGAATCCAATACATTTGTGATATTACAGCTCTCTGAATAATTAAAATACTGAGATGTATACTTGATATCATTTTCATGATGATAGGAGTTAAAGCACATTATTAAACATGGGAACACAGTGGCACAGTGATAGTGACGAGTCGGCGCCCTGTCAAGAAATTGTTCCTGCCCCCCTGAAAGATGCTTGCTGCGCCATTCGCGACCTTCGATGAAATACTTTATTGTAGCAGTACTGTCTCTTTCAAATGTACTAACCCCCAATTCCTGTCCTTCCTTTTCTTTCTCCAAATACCCAATTGCCACACAATCAGCGCTATAATAGACGTTAAGGCATCTGTAAGCTGAGAAAGCCGATTCTTCAAAACTTTTAAGGAATATTGAAATATCTTTGTAGTACATGTTTAATTATTCTACCCATCTGTCTTTCCAGTGTCATGTCAGCACCAGCAAGAATATAACGTGAGGCAGGAACAATCCGTGAACGGAGTGCCAGCTCTTCTCTAGTGCTGCAAAACCGTGTCCTCACATATTTAATTATTAACAATATAGATTATTTAAATGAAGTAAAAATTTTATCTGTATAATATAATAAACATATTTTGCTGCATTTCATCATAAAAATGATATGGTCACCATATGTAAATATGCTCTTTAAAAAATGGCGCAGGTTGTGCAATATTATAACTGTAGTGTAAGTTTACAGTGAGATGATTGTATTTATAAGTATAAACAGTTCTACAAGGAGCACTTGATGGACTGATTGAGTGCGTTTATAGTTCTTGGGATGAAACTGTTTCTGAACCGCGAGGTCAGTAGAGGAAAGGCTTTGAAGCATTTTGCCGTATGAGAGCAGTTCAATAGACAGCATGGCTGAGGAAGTGTGTGCTAGATGCTGTATACCAATAAGCTCAGCTGCTGTAGAGCTGTGATTCTCAGATATAGTGATATAAATACTCCAAGTGGTGCAATGAGAGTAATATGGAAAAGATGATCCGCTGTGGCAACCCCTAACGGGAGCAGCTTAAAGAAGAAGAAGGTGCAGTGAGAGTAACAACGCCAAAGCAGCTATGGTATTTGGAATAGTTTGGCCATTCCGTGGACCATTATATTGTTACAGGTTAATTACAATCAGATGCCTTAAACTAATAAACAATATGTGGTTAATTTCAGTGTATATGATAAAGCTGCGTCAGGGATGTGGATCTAAAATAAGAAAGGGAAACCACACAGGAACAAAAGCACTGCTTTGACTCTGTGTGCCGCCAGTTTGCAAAACCAAGCGGAGAACTTACGTATGCCAAGCATTTAGCTGGCATGAAAATGTGCGTGGCTTTATGCCAAGTTTAGGTTTTATACATCTCAATTTGAGCGTGGAAATGGGAGTACGCAACATTTTTGTGAGTACGCACCATTTATACATGAGGCCCCAGGAGATCACAATTAAAACACAAAAACCTTTAAAACAAAACCAGAAATCAAAAGGCAAAATGAGAAGTGAAAAAACAGGAGATGAATCCAAATTACATTTTTTTTTCCAGAAGCACAAAAAAGTTTAGAATATCTGCAATCTTGAAAAGAGAAAGGTCATGGAAGTGTTTTATATTTTTTCAGCCTTTTCCTTGGCTTCCTAATAATTAATAGCAATTTTGTGTTTTATGCTTTATTATTGTTTTTGTAGTTTTAGAATTATTATTTTTCACATATTTTATGTAATGCTTGTTATTTTCTACTTTTTCTTTAAATGTGTTACTGTTACATGTGCTTTCTGGGTGGTTCCCCAAGAGGCGGGGCCATCCTGACATCACAGCTACTGAGCCCTCCCTTTAAGAAGAAAGCAACGTGTTTTATTGATGTTTATTGGAGATTTATGTGAGTGTTGCTGCTTCTTAGATAGATAGATAGATAGATAGATAGATAGATAGATAGATAGATAGATAGATAGATAGATAGATAGATAGATAGATAGATAGATAGATAGATAGATAGATAGATAGATAGATAGATAGATACTTTATTAATCCCAAGGGGAAATTCACATACTCCAGCAGCAGCATACTGATACAAAAAACAATATTAAATTAAAGAGTAATAAAAATGCTGGTAACAACAGACAATAACTTTGAATAATGTTAACGTTTACCCGCCCGGGTGGAATTGAAGAGTCGCATAGTTTGGGGGAGGAACGATCTCCTCAGTTTGTCAGTGGAGCAGGACGGTGACAGCAGTCTGTCGCTGAAGCTGCTTCTCTGTCTGGAGATGATACTGTTTACTGGATGCAGTGGATTCTCCATAATTGATAGGAGCCTGCTAAGCGCCCGTCGCTCAGCCATAGATGTCAAACTGTCCAGCTCCATGCCTGCAATAGAGCCTGCCCTCCTTACCAGTTTGTCCAGGCGTGAGGCATCCTTCTTCTTAATGCTGCCTCCACAGCACACCACCGCATAGAAGAGGGCGCTCGCCACAACCGTCTGATAGAACATCTGCAGCATCTTATTGCAGATGTTGAAGGATGCCAGACTTCTAAGGAAGTATAGCCGGCTCTGTCCTCTCTTGCACAGAGCATCAGTATTGGCAGTCCAGTCCAATTTATCATCCAGCTGCACTCCCAGGTATTTATAGGTCTGCACCATCTGCACACAGTCACCTCTGATGATCACGGGGTCCATGAGGGGTCTGGGCCTCCTAAAATCCACCACCAGCTCCTTGGTTTTGCTGGTGTTCAGGTGTAGGTGGTTTGAATCACACCATTTAACAAAGTCCTTGATGAGGTTCCTATACTCCTCCTCCTGCTCACTCCTGATGCAGCCCACGATAGCAGTGTCGTCAGCGAACTTTTGCACATGGCAGGACTCCGAGTTGTATTGGAAGTCTGATGTATATAGGCTGAACAGGACCAGAGAAAGTACAGTCCACAACGGCACTCCTGTACTGCTGACCACAATGTCAGACCTGCATTTCCCAAGACGCACATACTGAGGTCTGTTTGTAAGATAGTCCAAGATCCATGCCACCTGGTATGAATCTACTCCCATCTCTGTCAGCTTGTCCCTAAGGAGCAGAGGTTGGATGGTGTTGAAGGCACTAGAGAAGTCTAGAAACATAATTCTTACAGCACCACTGCCTCTGTCCAAGTGGGAGAGTAATCGGTGTAGCATATAGATGATGGCATCCTCCGCTCCCACCTTCTCCTGGTATGTGAACTGCAGAGGGTTGAGGGTGTGTTGGACCTGTGGCCTCAGGTGGTGAAGCAGCAGCCTCTCCATGGACTTCATCACATGTGACGTCAGAGCGACAGGCTGGAAGTCGTTCAGCTCACTAGGACGTGATACCTTTGGGACTGGGGTGATGCAAGATGTTTTCTAAAGCCTCGGGACTCTCCCCTGTTCCAGGCTCAGGTTGAAGATGCGCTGTAGAGGACCCCCCAGCTCCGATGCACAGACCTTCAGCAGGCGTGGTGATACTCCATCTGGACCTGCTGCTTTGCTGGCACGAAGTCTCTTCAGCTCTCTGATCACCTGCGCTGCTGTAATTGTGGGTGGGGATGTCTCTCCTATGCTGGTATCAGCAGAAGGATGGATGGAGGGTGCAGTACTCCGAGGTGAGAGTGGGTTAGGGTGGTCAAACCTGTTAAAGAAGTTGTTCATTTGGTTTGCTCTCTTCACGTCTCTCTCGATGGTGTCACCCCGCTTCGAGCTACAGCCAGTGATGATCTTCATCCCATCCCACACTTCCTTCATGCTGTTATTCTGCAACTTCTGCCCCAGCTTTCTCCTGTACTGCTCCTTTGCCGCCCTGAGCTGGACTCAGAGTTCCTTCTACACGCGCTTGAGCTCATGCTTATCATCACCTTTAAAAGCCCTTTTCTTCTGGTTCAAAAGGCCCTTGATGTCACTTGTAATCCATGGCTTGTTGTTAGTATAGCAGTGTACTGTTCTTACTGGAACTACAATGTCCATACAGAAGTTGATGTAGTCAGTAGTGCAGTCAACAACCTCCTCAATGTTCTCACTATATGATCCCTGCAGGATATCCCAGTCTGTAGTTCCAAAACAGTCTCTCAGTGCCTGCTCTGCCTCAGGGGTCCACTTCCTGAATGAGCGTTTGGTTGTAGGTAGGACCCTCACTCTTGGTTTGTAGTGAGGCTGAAGCAGAACCAGGTGAACCAGGTTATGGTCTGCTTTCCCAAGCGCAGGCAGCGGGGTGGCGCTGTATGCATCTTTAACGTTTGCATACAGTATATCAATAGTCTTATTTCCCCGGGTGTTACAGTCCACATACTGGGAGAAGGCAGGTAATGTTTTGTCCAGCATCGCATGGTTAAAGTCTCCAGCGATTAGCACAAGTGCCTCAGGGTGCTGCGTTTGTAACTTAGCAACAGCAGAATGCTGTTCTTTGCTTTTCCTGGATTCCTGATCTTTTTGTTATTATGTTTGAACTATGATCTTAGTAAACTGAGACTTGTTTGCTGTAAAATTGCCTTTCAGGCAACTCCTTTTTCCTCTTTGAACATTCTTTTTCCTATTCATTTTTCATAAATAAATATCTTTCATTTATAAAGATCCTTGGTTACCTTTTCGGTCGGCTTCAGCCTTTTGTGAGACATTGTGGGACATTAAGTACTTTATGAATGTTGTTAACCAGTTTTCCCATTTTGGGACCTAGCGAGGCAGAAGAGTAATGTTGATGTGGGGAGTAAGCTGGAGTGAGTGAGACCATTTTTTGCTGGCCATTCGAGATCCCGGACTGCATTTCTGGAGTTTTTTTGAAGTCTCCACCTTTTTCATCATGTTTGACAGCAATTCACGACACCCGGTTAAATCCTTGGCTTGTTATGACAATTATGATTCATCTTCTGATTACATCTATGTAAGTAAAATCATAAGCTGCTTGTCTGTGCACTAATCTGATTTTCATCAAATGTTGCATGTGCGTTGTCATTGGTCCTACTTAGAATGCAGGCTATACTATATGTCATATTGGAGAGAGGCATTATAACGGCAGAGGGACCACTGAAAATCCAGCTCCTGTGTGGAGTCGAAAATTCCCATCAGGCAGCAGGAGTATGCTATGGCTGATGGAGCCATGTGATTAGTACACACAAAGTTTCTACCAGCCAAAGCACAATTGCAAAAACTACAGGGATATAGTGGTCTCGGCTGGATTACAGTTTTTGTCTAAGAATACTTTATTTTGTCTCATAGTGGATTGTGTTTAGCCATGTTAAATTTCCAAAAGAAAGTTTTTCCATATTTATTTTTACTGACATTAGCTGAGCTACCCCCATAGAAGATAGGCTGAAATCTAAGTAGCCAACGTAAACCTCAGTGTACTAAAGTTTACAATGCTCCATCTATCTGAATATATTATTTAATGCATGTAGTATGTGAATGTGAATTTACCCTTGGGATTAGTAAAGTATCTATCTATCTATCTATCTATCTATCTATCTATCTATCTATCTATCTATCTATCTATCTATCTATCTTAGTAATAAAATGCATTGACACTGAAAAGATGGCTATCTCAATTATTTGCGATAATATAATGCATTACATTTTAACTCTAACAGATGGTGCATCACAAACATTTGCACTGCCAAATGGCATATAAAATGCAGTGCAAAGTATCTAATCTCCTTGAAAGTTATCCTGATACTCTGCATGAAAAAAGATTTGTACACAGATTTATCCATTCAGTATTTGTAATAGATAGATAGATCGATAGATAGATAGATAGATACTTTATTAACCCTTTAACCGCCAACTCCCTAAATATTCCCCAAGCCAGGCGAAATCTGAACAATTTTTGTTTTTTTACTTTTTTACATTTTTTTTACATTTTTTACATTTATTCAAGCAGTATTGACCACTAAATGTTGTGCAAGTTGCCAGTGTATACACGAAATCTATAAATGTAACCTGAATTCTCAGCTAAGCAAAACATCTTGATACCAAACCGTGCCCTTTTCAATGGTAGATACTGTCGAAACTGTAAGCGGCCCTTCCACGACAATAAACTTTCATCAACTGCAACTGACGGTCCTGGCATGTAGGGCAACTGAAATGCTTCAAATAAATGATCAATCAAAGGACGTAGCTTGAACAAGCGGTTGCGGTTTGGATCTTTCTTATCTGGCTCGTTTCTGTTGTCATTCAAATGAAAGAATTTCAGCAGCAAAGAGAATCGGTTACGTGTCATGACAGCTGCAAAAATAGGTGTTGCATACATAGGATCTGTAGACCAGTACACATCTCAATATCTGGTTTTCTGATTATTCCCATCAACATCAAAATCCCAATGAATTTTTTCATTTCGTTTTCATCAGTGTCAAACCAAGCACGAACACGGGAATGTGGAGGTAAATTGGGATTTTTCTCAATAAACTGTGCTGCATACAGATTTGTCTGATGAACAAAATGTCTAATCAAATCAGGTGACACAAACAGCTCATAAAACTGCTCAGCAGTGTAATTGTTTACATCAACAATAAAGCCACACGTTCCCTCAAACGAATGCAGAAAAGGTAGTTCACCTCGGGCAGCAGCCCAGCTGAGATGCTGGGGATACACCCACTCAGCGCCGTCATCCGATGCGTCTTCATTCACAATATCATGCAGCGCACGTTGCTGCTCATCACTGTCACTAAAATCTTCTTCAGAACTGCTACAATCATGATCAGAACTGTCCAAAATTGCCTGCAAAGCCTCACTTGAAGTCAGTTTACGTTTCGCCATATTCACAGCTGTTACATGCGAATCACGTCACATGACCGGCCAAAACAACCACAGACTTGTCGAAATACAACGTAGTAATAATACCCACGCCAAACCGTCAGTTATACTACTTGCCAGGCATTCATATAACCACAGGCAAATGTGCCGGATAATTCCGGCAGTATGGCGTTAGCATTAAAACAGCGGTGCCGGATATATCCGGCAGAGGGCGGTGAAGGGGTTAATCCCAAGGGGAAATTCGCATACTCCAGCAACAGCATACTGATAAAAAACAATATTACATTAAAGAGTAATAAAAATGCATGTATAATAGACAATAACTTTATATAATGTTAACGTTTACCCCCCCGGGTGGAATTGAAGAGTCGCATAGTGTGGGGAAGGAACAATCTTCTCAGTCTGTCAGTGGAGCAGGACGGTGACAGCAGTCTATCGCTGAAGCTGCTCCTCTGTCTGGAGATGATCCTGTTCAGTGGATGCAGTGGATTCTCCATGATTGACAGGAGTCTGCTCAGCGCCCATCACTCCACCATGGATGTCAAACTGTCCAGCTCTGTGCCCACAATAGAGCCTGCCTTCCTCACCAGTTTATCCAGGCGTGAGGCGTCCTTCTTCTTTATGCTGCCTCCCCAGCACACCACCGCGTAGTAGAGGGTGCTCGCCACAACCGTCTGATAGAATATCTGCAGCATCTTCTAGCAGATGTTGAAAGACGCCAGCCTTCTAAGGAAGTATAGTTGGCTCTGTCCTCTCTTGCACAGAGACTCAGTATTGGCAGTCCAGTCCAATTTATCATCCAGCTGCACTCTCAGGTATTTATAGGTCTGCACCCTCTCCACACAGTCACCTCTGATGTGAACTCGTATGCCAAGTCACAGCCCTGATCTTAACCATATTGAGAATCCATAACACTATTTGAAAACTGCTGTTCAGTGGTGCCATCTCACCAACCTGGAGGGTCTCTAGGACAATGTGCAAAACTGAGACATACTTACTCCTAAAAGAATGAAGGATGTTATTGCAGCGAAGGGTTATCAGTAAAGTTTGAATGTGTAGAGCTTGAATACTTGTACAAACATGAACTTTTGACTTTTTCTGCATCAGTTAAATATCTACAGAAAATGGCTTATTTTGACTTTGGAAATGTATTATTACAGCGTAAGAGTTCACTTTACAATAATGAATGGATAAATATGTGTACAAATCTTTTGTCAGGCAGAACATTATGATGACTTTTAATGGGATTAAATACTTTTGGATAACAGAGACAGAGACCCAAAGTTACCCAGACACACACACACATGCACTTGTCCTTTTATTAAGGAGGGCTGCCAGGTACTGAGTTTAAACTGCTGCTGTCCTGTGCTGTCAGCACATCACAGCCCCAGTGTAGTGTGTGCATGAATGGACTGGGGTCCAACCCAACACTCGCCCCTGCCTTGTGCTCAGCACCTCTGGAATTGGCTTCACCTCACCACAACCCTGAACTGGATTAAATGGAGTTTGAAATACATGGATGAATGACCTAATGAGTCTGAAAAGAGATGAATGGATTGAGACTGCAGCCATAAACTTCATTTATGAGTTATGTAAGATGGTTTTGATATGTGAGGAAAAGAGGGTTAATTTGACTTACCAGAATATGTCTTTGTGCACAATCAGACAAAGACCAGAGAAACTTTAATGGTTTTCAGGACTGGCCAGGTAAAGTGTTATAATATCCATATGTGTATAGGTCCATATGTTTAAAATGACAAACTTCCTCTCTAATCCCAGCAGCTGAGATGCATTGACCTTTACACCAGTATGCACAAAAAACAAAGCATAAACATTGTGGTAACCTAAATTTGTAAAGCCAACCAAAAATGTTATGTCTATCACTTGGAATTTTAAAGCTTAGGGTCAGCTTCAAAAGAAACCTACCAGTTATTAATGCAAAACAAATTCAGATGAGTTTCAAATTTCAGAATCAAAGTAAAGTCATTCCAGATGTGCATAGGTGTAATTCCACAGGTTATACTAATAAAAAGACTATGGAATGTATGAGTAAGGTCTGCCTCTTGCTTACTGAAGTCTCTGATGAGCTCCTTGGATTTGTTGGTATCCAGAAGGTTGCTGGTTTGAATCCCCGTCACTGCCAAAAGAGTTCCTATTCTGCTGGGCCCTTGAGCAAGACCCTTAACCTGTAATTGCTCCAGGGGAGCTGTACAATGGCTGACCCTGCGCTCTGACCCCAGGGGGTATGCGAAAACTAACAAATTCCTAATACAAGAAATTGTGTAAGGCGAAATAAAGAACAAAAAATAAAAAGCTGAAAACAGACTTGGCGGGTGTTAGCAACAGTCACAGAGATGGGGTGCTGTATAGACAGATAGGCTTGGATAACCAGATGGTTGTCAGGTTGAGCTGGGGATGAGCAACTTCATCCAGGTTGCACTATCAGTGAAAGATGCAGAAAATCTAGCTGATACTGTGTGGTCTTCTGGTGTGAACCAGTATGATATATGAAACTATAGGACTGAATAAGTTGATTTATAGAAGCAAGAGATAATCTTTGAGGAACCTCCTGTGGTTGCCTTGTGAACCCTTGACATCTCTTTCCAGCATGATACACTGGAAGATCCATCCAAAAGGAAGGACTTAAGCCACATGAGGGCAGTCAAAGTGATGCCAAGTCCAGAGAGTGTGACAAGGACAAGCAAATGGTTGACTGCGTTCAAGTCAGAGGAGAAATCAAGAAGGATGAGGACAGATATGTTGGTACCTCTAGCATGTCAACTACAGTAAAGCTGTTGGAGGTGTAATGGCCCTCCTTGAAGGCTGACTAGTTAAGATCACACAGTGTCTTCTATAGAAGGACATATATATGAGTAATGTCATAAATATAAGAGTAGGAAGAATAAATCGGTAATTGACTAGATGATAAAATTCGAACACGACTTGTGAACAGACCAGTTTACCAACTGGGGAGTTTTCTTTACCATGAAATATTGAAACAATCCAAAGTCTCCTGCAAAGAGGAAAGAAAAATTAAATTACCTATCGGTGGGAGTCTACACTTTATAAACTGGGAAAGTCAATGCTATTCCACATTCAAGTATGAAATGTACAACTGGAGTTTCTTAAAGCTCACTTGTTCTTTCTTTCTTTAAGGCAATGTTGTTTCCCATTTGACTGGGGTGGTTCTAGTAACATCATAAGATCATCTGACAGATGTCTGAAAGCCACCATTTTGATTAACTTTTCAACTACTGCAGCAAACCCGTTCCACCAGGGAGTCCGGAGGCATTTTGCCTACCTATTCCTGTTGAGTTCCCATTCAGATTTAGCCCACTGAAATATTTTGGCACACATCTTTGGAAATTGTTCACATCCAAGCATCAGTTTAAGTTCCCTGGGGCAGTATTTTTAAAAAGTCAACAGGGTTTAATGAGTAACATAATTCTATGCAAAGTATTCTATGGCTTGGGTTTATTTACTTTGCTAAGTGCAACACAATCACTGATATCTCCTGTCTTTCAACAGATTAGCCTTGGCAAGCTCCAGTTAAAATTATTGCTCTGAACTCTTTGAAGGTTCGGCCAAATAATAAACTTTACTTTTTTATCTCATTATAAACAGTCCCTACTTTATACATGGGGGTATATAAACAACTAAATGGGCTTGTATTGTATGTGCTGGCTTTCTGGGATGATTATTATCATTGATATCATATTCGTTTACCTACAATGGATTCAGAAAGCATTCAGACCACCTCAAGTTATTCACATTATGTTATATTGCAGCCTTGTACTAAAATCGTATCAATTACTTTTTCCCACATCAAGTAACACTCAGAATGACAAATTGAAAATTACATTTTTACAAATTTATTAAAAATAAAAAACCGAAACATCACATTGACACAAGTATTCAGTCCCTTTGCTATGACACTTGAATTTTGCTGCAAGTGCATCCCATTCTATTGATCACCGTTGCAATATTTTCTACACCTTGTTTGGAGTCTACCTGTGGTCAGATGAATCGATTGGACATGATAAATGATCAGACCCCTTCACTTTTTTTTACATTTTGTTAGGTTACACAAAAATAATTTTAAACTTGTTTTTCCCAAGTCATACACATGTGCTTAGGAGGCACCCAGCAAGCCCTAAGGTGAGTGATACTTCAAGAGATGAACGGCTGATTATGTGTTCTAATGCCTCTCTCTCCATCAACAGAACCAAAGACGATAAACCATAACTCACCCGCAATACTTCCAGTTTCTCAAAATGGCTTCCAACAAACAATCCCATCTCTAAATTCCGTCGACGACGTCACTGCTGGCTCCGCCATAATGATGTAATTTCTGGCCCTCTGTGATGACGTCACTTCCGCCAGTCTGTTTGTGATGTCATTTCCTGTCATGATCATTTCCTGCCTCCATTTTCTGTATATAAATGCCATGTAACCTGCAGTATACTGTCAAATGCTCTTATTTTTGATCAACCTTGCCTTATTTTTTCATTGTGTCCAACGGACATTATATGAACATTCCCCAACTCTTTCTTGGAGTTTTACAGAGCCTTATTTATATTATTATTCTCAATACCCCAGAATGACAAAACAAAAACAAGATTTTTTAAACTTTTGCTAATTTGTTAAAAATAAAAAAAAACTCAACTATCCCATTGACACAAGTATTCAGACCCTTTACTTAGTTCTTAATTGAAACCCCTTTGTCAGCAGTTTCAGCCTGGAGTCTTCTTGGATTTGACGCAGCATGCTTCACCTACCTTAATTTGGGGATTTTCAGCCATTTTTCTCCTCAGATCCTCTCAAGCTTTGTCAGGCTGGATGGTGACCGTTGTTGAACCGCTAATTTCAGGTCTCTCCAGAGATGTTTGATTTGGTTCAAGTCCATGGCTCTGTCTGGGCCACTCAAGGACATTGTCAGAGTTGTCCCTAAGCTACATCTGTACTGTCTATGCTTTATGCTTAGGGCCCCTGTCCTTTTTCGAAGCTGAATCTTCAGCACAGGCTGAGGTCCAGAGTGTTCTGGAGAAGGGTTTTATTTTGGATATCATCCTCTGTCCCTGATTGGCTAACTATCTCTCTTACCCCTGTATCAATACCTAATGTGTGGTGAGCGTACTGGCACAATAATGGCCACCAACACATCATCCTGGTGGGTGCTACACATTCGTAATGATTGAAGTCGTTCCTCTCTGTCTATATTAAGCATTTTGAGTAGTGAGAAAAGAACTATATAAAAGTATAAAACATAAGGAGGTTTCCTTTAAGCGTTCAGCTCCTTGGTATAATTCAGAATTGTGATCTATGAAAGCAGCTGGCCGACGCCTTGAGAGAATGTCATGTAAGTCTGGCCTTCAGGCTTTTTCTGACCACCAAAGAGCCTACAGAGAAGCACTAACTGCTGCCAAGAACACCCATTACGGCAGAATAATAGAAAGTGGCCATGATAACCCAAGGGTTTTGTTCTCTGTAGTTAATAAATTACTCCAACCCACACCTGGCCCAACTACCTCTTCTACTGAAGTCTGTGAGAAATTCCTCCACTTTTTATGTAACAAAATTAAAGATCTAAATAATTCAACTATCATAAATACATCATCTTGTACAACAGGCTGGCAGAATGAGTACAGAGAAATGGAAAACACCTCCACAATCTTTTCTTCAAAACATAAAATATTGATAGAATATAATCAATAGAATATTGATTACCATCATTAACTGCATATCCTGTACAATCCATCCATCCATTTTCCAACCCGCTGAATCCGAACACAGGGTCACGGGGGGTCTGCTGGAGCCAATCCCAGCCAACACAGGGCACAAGGCAAGAACCAAACCCGGGCAGGGTGCCAACCCACCGCAGATCCTGTACAATACATTTCATTATTAAACGTATTTTGTAATTATTTGTGCATTGAATGCCAACGGAAAATTTCCCGTTTCCCTGCATATATTAAAAATTAAAAATAGCAGTAACCCCAGCACTGACCCCTGCTGGACACCACTCCTAACATCAGCCAATTCTGAGAAGATTCCTCGCACCATCAACCTTGGCTTCCTGTGTCTGAGCCAATTTTGTGTTCTTCTGCAAACAACACCCTGAGCTCCCACTTCTTATAGTTTGATGCCCAACCTCTCATGCTGCAGCTTATCAAATACTTATCAAAAGTCAAGATAAATAATCTCATATGCACCATTCAGGTCACATCCTCTTGTTACTTCCTCATAGAATTCCAGCATGTTAGTAAAACATGACCTCCCTCTTCTAAAAACCATGCCAGCTGTCCAGTAAAATTCCTGTTCTTGCCATGTGCTGCTCAATCTTATCCTTAATAATTTCCTTCATTCATTTTCCTGTGATACATGTTGGGCTTATTGGCCTATAGTTGCTTGGATCTGCCTGGGATAATATTTGCCATTTCCAGTCCTTCTAAATTTCCCCAGTGTGTAGTGCCTTCCTAAAAATATGCGTCAAGGGTTTACTTATGTACTCATTTACTTTCTTAAGCACTTGAGGATAATTATTATCTGCTCCTTGTGATTTGTTTCATTTCTGCCTATTGAGTCTAATTTGTTCAACTTATCAGATCAAAGACATTCTACTCAAATAGCTCACATAATCGCCATAAATGTGCCAGTGCAACTCTTGCTGAATCTTCATGACCATTTTTTCCCAGAAAATGGGCAGGGGGGTTGGCACCAATCTACAGTCTGGGGCATCTTGTAGTTCAGGACTAAACAGATCAGGGTGAGAGACTGAGACACAGAAACAAAGACTGTACAAACATGGTGCAGTTTTTTTACAGAGAGAGCAAGTAAATGCAATCAGTGCCATACAGTCTTTAGGATACAGTTCTCCTTCAACTTGGCAGAGTGGTGGCTCTGAGGCTAGGGATCTGCACTGACAATCGGAAGGTTGACGGTTCGAATCCCGTAAACGCCAAAAGTGACTCTACTTCGTTGGGCCCTTGAACAAGACACTTAACCATGGAATTTTTCCATCCTGGGTGTGAAAACCTGGGGGTTGGTGGCAGAACTGGTACTCCAGCCACCATAAAAAAACCTCACACTGTTCCATTCCATCTGAAATAGTGTGGTGCTGAGGTGTCACCCGCCACATGGCTGTACTCGGGTCCTAATCTGGGATCCTGAGTTGGTTTTTTATGCGATGGGTTCGGCGATGTGCCGCCTTTAAAGACGGTGATCAGCATGAGCTCAAACGCGTGCAGAAGGAACTCCGAGTCCAGCTCAGGGCGGCGAAAAAGCAGTACAGGAGAAAGCTGGAGCAGAAGTTGCAGAACAGCAGCATGAAGGAAGTGTGGGATGGGATGAAGATCATCACTGGCTGCAGCTCAAAGCGGGGTACCACCATCGAGAGAGACGTGAAGAGAGCAAACCAAATGAACATCTTCTTTAACAGGTTTGACCACCCTAACCCACCCTCACCTCGGAGTACTGCACTCTCTACACATCCTTCTGCTGATACCAACATAGGAGAGACATCCCCCACCCACAATTACAGCAGCACAAGTGAGCAGAGAGCTGAGGAAACTTCGTGCCAGCAAAGCAGCAGGTCCAGATGGAGTATTGCCACGACTGCTGAAGGTGTGTGCATCGGAGCTGGGGGGTCCTCTACAGCGCATCTCTCAACCTGAGCCTGGAACAGGGGAAAGTCCCGAGGCTTTGGAAAACATCTTGCATCACCCCAGTCCCAAAGGTATCATGTCCTGGTGAGCTGAATGACTTCCGGCCTGTCGCTCTAACATCACATGTGATGAAGACCATGGAGCGGCTGCTGCTTCACCACCTGAGGCCACAGGTCCAACACGCCCTCGACCCTCTGCAGTTCGCATACCAGGAGAAGGTGGGAGCGGAAGATGCCATCATCTATATGCTACATCGATCCCTCTCCCACTTGGACAGAGACAGTGGTGCTGTAAGAATTATGTTTCTAGACTTCTCTAGCGCCTTCAACACCATCCAACCTCTGCTCCTTAGGGACAAGCTGACAGAGATGGGAGTAGATTCATACCTGGTGGCATGGATCATGGACTATCTTACAAACAGACCTCAGTATGTGCGTCTCGGGAATTGCAGATCTGACATTGTGGTCAGCAACACAGGAGCGCCGCAGGGGACTGTACTTTCTCCGGTCCTGTTCAGCCTATATACATTGGACTTCCAATATAACTTGGAGTCCTGCCATGTGCAAAAGTTTGCTGACGACACTGCTATCGTGGGCTGCATCAGGAGTGGGCAGGAGGAGGAGTATAGAAACCTCATCATGACTTTGTTAAATGGTGCGACTCAAACCACCTACACCTGAACACCAGCAAAACCAAGGAGCTGGTGGTGGATTTTAGGAGACCCAGGCCCCTCATGGACCCCGTGATCATCAGAGGTGACTGTGTGCAGAGGGTGCAGACCTATAAATAACTGGGAGTGCAGCTGGACGATAAATTGGACTGGACTGCCAATACTGATTCTCTGTGCAAGAAAGGACAGAGCCGCCTGTACTTCCTTAGAAGACTGGCATCCTTCAAACATCTGCAGTAAGATGCTGCAGATGTTCTATCAGATGGTTGTGGCGAGCGCCCTCTTCTACGCAGTGGTGTGCTGGGGAGGGCAGCATTAAGAAGAAGGATGCCTCACGCCTGGACAAACTGGGTGAGGAAGGGCAGGCTCTATTGTAGGCATGGAGCTGGACGGTTTGACATCCATAGCAGAGCAACGGGCACTCAACAGGCTCCTATCAATTATGGAGAATCCACTACCTCCATTAAACAGTGTCATCTCCAGACAGAGGAGCAGTTTCAGCGACAGACTGCTGTCACCGTCCTGCTCCACTGACAAACTGAGGAGATCATTCCTCCCCCAAACTATGCGACTCTTCAATTCCACCAGAGGGGGTAAACGTTGAACATTATTCAAGTTATTGTCTGTTTTTTTACCTGCATTTTTTATTACTCTTTAATTTAATATTTTTTGCTGCTGGAGTATGTGAATTTCCCCCTGAGATTAATAAAGTATCTATCTATCTATCTATCTATCTATCTATCTATCTATCTATCTATCTATCTATCTATCTATCTATCTATCTATCTATCTATCTATGTATCAGCACCTGCTACTAACCTCTTCTGCAACAACACACAAAAATGAAAATGGACAATAAGTAAAGACAGTGATTATGAGCAGTATTTACAGTGCACTCCCCAAAGTCCAAATAACGATGGAAAAAAAGACAATGCAGTTCAGTAAGAGATTCCCTTTAAACAACACTGTGCAAAAATATTCTAAAAGAAAAAGTGCATTTCTTTCTTATATAATACACTACAGTGGCTGTCCGTTTGTCTGTCCAGAATTTTAAATCATCTGTAGCTCGCAAACCGTTTCACCTATTGACCTGAAATTTGGTTCACATATACTACGTGACCTCTACTGTTCGCTTTTGGGGTGATGGTTTTTATTACTCTTTTTATTTTTATTTTTATTGTAGAATCAACTCTTGGCAGCAGCCAGTTGGGCGGCCGTGCGGTGCATGCATATGGGTGCCGTTCTCATACCTACGTCCTTCGCTACCTCTTCCCCTACCTCTTCACATCTTAAATCATTCTTGAGGCAGACAGCTAAAGGGCATCATCTCTACCACCTTTGCCATCACTTCCCCTACCTCTTCATATCTTAAATTATTCTTGAGGCAGATTGAAGACTTAAGTGCCAGCTTAAGTGAAAAACTAAAAGGAAAATGTACTAAGTAATTGCAACACAAACATTGACTTAATCACTTTTAACGTGAAAAGATGCCGACAAAAGAAGAGAAGAAGCAGGCCGCTAGGGTGGAGAAAGGAAAACCTGCTCAGGAAGCAACAAGTGCGTCAACCTCTGAACAAACGAATGCTAAATGTACAGAGAAAGAGGATGAAAACTGTAAGTCAAGTGTATTCACTGCACGTTATCATGCAGTGCATCATTACTGGTACAAAAATAATACATCACCAAAAACAATCCCAAAAATTACTGATATCAAAACTAATACTAGGTGTCATGATGCTCATGTATTCTGAAGCACAAAGTCCCCAAAAATTCCAACAGATGCGCACTTAAAGGGGGAAACCATCAAATCCGCCTAGTACCAGAAGCAAACATCTTCATAAAATAAAAGATTTATTCATCAAAATGCTCTGAACAAAAGGCAAGACAGAATTGCTGGGAAAACAAAGGCAATCCAAGGCAAACAAGTCCAAAACACACATCCAAAGAATAGCCAAAAAGCAGGGCCCAGAGGTCAAAGATCCATTAATACACAAAATACAAGAAATATCACAACCCCAAAAAACTCACCACTCAACCAGTGCAATTGAATGAACTGCAAAGGACTGTGGGCTGACCCCGCCTTTATCAGATGATGGACAGGTGGCCCCACCTCTTGGGGAACCACCCACAAATGCAATGACATGTAACTGAGGCATACATGGACAGACACAATCAAAAACAAAGAAAAATGCAAATAATGAAAAAAAGTAACATTAATATAAATAAAGTACTCAAAATTGAACAAAAAAAGACATTAAAAAGAAATATGAACTCCAGCCAGTAGTGGAACACTATGACAGTTATATATAACATTTACAGTGGAAAATCCAGCACAAGCCAATTGTCAGAGGGGGACATTTTTTGTACAATGGGTGGTTCCATTAGGCACCTATTTTTGGGACTGGGGGTGAAAAGTTAAAAGGCAAATTTTCCTGGGTAATCCCGTTACTGATGTTGTCATGGGCTGTCTGCAGGGACAGGTCACCGCTTTGTAGTTTTTGGCTGGTTGAGATTACAAACAATACCAAGTTGTGATAACAGAACTGCTCCTTCTGTGGAGGATGTTGTGTTTATCTGACTTGGAAATTAACATGTTTGACAATATTGGGTTTCTAATCAGCAGATCTGTACTTATTAATGGTTGGTAACAATACATTTTGTTAACTTGTGTTTTCATTAATTGTTAAACCCAGGAAATTTAGATGTGCCATTGTTTAAACTGATTGTCCAGGACTGACAACGGCAGGGACTGAAGCTGATTTAAACTCCTGGGCAGGAGAAGGCAGAGAGAGGGACGATCCACTGAGAACGCTGCCAAGGCACTCGGACAGAGCACAGGGGCTTGTAGGCAGACGAGGGTACCTGGCTGGCACAACGTGGGGCACAAGGACGGCAACACTTACTTCCAGGGAGGAAGAGACAGCTCCACAAGGAGATGCCAGTTGTGGGCCCAGCGAAAGAGGGATAGCCGCATGAAAGGATCAAGCAAAGCTGGCAGACGAGAAATGAGGCGTGCCGAGGTCACAGCAACACAAGGAGCCCAGAGTGGAAAAAAAGGAACGATGAGGAGACGCTGACAAGCATTCAACGATTTGACACAACGTCTGTTGGGAAACAAGTGTCCGGTGAACAGAGTGCATCGGTGGACAGTTGGACGATAAAGTGTTGTGGTAACACGGTGCACAAACTGGACTTTGCACCACTAAAGGTTGTATCCTCCAATTCTTGTTTTTAACAGACTTTTAGAGTGTGGACTGTGTGCTTTCCTTTTTTTTTAAAAAAAGGAATTTCGTACCTGATATTGTTAGATGTTTTTGTTATGTTCGTTTATTTTTTTAATCTACTTTATTGTCTTGTGTAATAGAAGGTACTGTTGCTTTTCCTGAAATTACTGTTGTGTCTTTCATTGTGTGTTTACTCACTGCCCAATTTAAAGAATCCTGTGTGCTATTATTAGTAAATTTCAAGAGTTCCCAGTCTCTTAATAGAACTGGGTGGCATAGTCGGATATTTTAATGGTGTCTAAGTTAGATTTCCTGTGAGTGTGACCAGACACCTATCACACAATACTCTTCTAGTCTCACAAACACTCAGTAGATTCACTTTGTGAATTTCCCCTTGGGATTAATAAAGTATCTATCTATCTATCTAGATTTGGATTACTTCCTTGTGCCTCTGGTGAAAAGACAACCTCCACAGGATGTAAACTTATTTTATACTAGCAAAATACCCGCGCTTCGCAGCGGAGAAGTAGTGTGTTAAAGAGGTTATGAAAAAAAAAGGAAACATTTTAAAAATAACGTAACGATTGTCAATGTAATTGTGTTGTCATTGTTATGAGTGTTGCTGTGTTTTATATATATAAAATACACACACACACATATAAACATATATATACATATACATATACACATATATATATATATCTACATATATATATATATATATATATATATATACATATACACATCCACATATCAACATATATATATACACATATACACACACACATGCTTTATGGGTGATGATTGTTTTACTCTTTTTATCTTTATTTTATTTTATTGTAGAATCAACTCGTATCTGCGCACAGCAGGGCAGCCGTGGGCAGATGCGTATGGTGTATTCACTCCATGTTATCGTGCATTGCGCTGTCAGTGGTATTTTGATAAAAGAATTTGAACAACATATAAGAAGCGTATAAATTATTAAACAGTAAAACATTAACATTTAAGAAGTAAAGTTACATTAAGTACTACTGCAGTGCCTTCGGGTATACCTCATTTTTTGTTTGCCCATTACATGCTTAAATGTATGCATTTTTTGGTGCACCTACCCGAGAACACGCGACATATAACCGAGCGAGGGAGAAGCATGGATTTTAAACACGCGTTGAGTTCATCTGCTGGTCTCCCTCGTGGAATAACTGGTAATGTTTGACTAAAATCTACAGCGAGTAAAACGACATTACCTCATATTTTTTTTTTTTACGATCTCTGAGATCTTGCTTTTTCGGTTCAAGGCTTCATAAGCTCTTTTATGTTGTATGGTGTACTTATCCCAAACCATCATCTTTGAATGTTGCAAGACTTTCGCCTTGTATGTAGATCGGGGTAATTACATTCATTGCATTCCTAGTCTGAATCACAATGTGATTGTATGGGTGGTTACCTGGCACTGTAGGGTTGCCACCCGTCCTTTAAAATACGGAATCGTGCCGCGTTTGAGAATGAAATTGCGCGTCCCGTTTTGAATCAATACTGGACGGGATTTATCCCGTATTTTTTTTATCTTTTTTTTTTTAAAGCAGCGTGTCATGCAAATCATCCCACACGCATTTTATGAAGATGCCTCCTTTCCTACTTTTGATTGGGTAATACTTGATGTCATCGTTAGTTTGATTGGTGTTTTTAACTGTCCAGTGAGGAGGGCGTGTCTTTTAAGTAGAGTCTGCAAAGTGTTGGCACTGAGATGTGGCGTTAGCGCCATAGTTGAAGCCCCTAACGTTGCGGTCAGCAAGTCGGCTAACATCCGCCATGTGCCGTCTTTCAGTTGCGAGAAGCAGATCATAGAATGGTTGAAACTGTTGCCCCTAACGTTGCGCCACGGCGTGTGGTTCGTTTATACCTCATGTCTTCTCATTAAACTTTTATCTCGCGAATATGTTATTGCAATCCTTAACGGGAGCGTTTCAATAAACTGATTGAAAATAGTTTTGCATTTACCTTTTTAGTAAAAGGCGAGCTTTTAAGCCTGAGAAATCACCCCGTAAATGCACACGTTTAATTGCACATGTGTTAATATGTATGCTTACACAGTATTAAAAGACAGTCAAAAATTAACGTCATTTACCTTCGTTCCCGCGTGTGACTCATGCTGTAAATGTCTTCCTTGTTTTTAGTTCACGTGATTACGTAGGAGGCGTGATGACGCGATACGTGACTCCGCCTCCTCCATTACAGTGTATGGACAAAAAATATGTTCCAGTTATGACCATTACGCTTTGAATTTCGAAATGAAACCTGCCTAACTTTTGTAAGTAAGCTGTAAGGAATGAGCCTGCCAAATTTCAGCCTTCCACCTACACGGGAAGTTGGAGAATTAGTGATGAGTGAGTCAGTCAGTCAGTGAGTGAGTGAGTGAGTCAGTGAGGGCTTTGCCTTTTATTAGTATAGATTATGTTGAAAATTAAATGGCTAATCCCTTATCATTTGTACTCTCCCTAAAAAATCTCAGCAGATGCAGTTATGCTCATGCCGCACCACATGACACGCCGTGCAAGCCTTCTATTAAATCGTCTAATGTTCTGATGCACTCAAACTTGTTCACCAGCAGTATTCTGTGTGCAAGCACGTTGACTCCTGCCAACTCTTAGGTAAGTTTGTAACACTATTTTTGTCTAGAGGATCTCTTTCAATTAAATTATTCCAACATACACTAACTTAGACACTCCACTACTTTCTCAGATGATTGAGCAGACACCGATCAAACTCAAAACAATCATTGCAGGGCACCTCGTACTTCATGTGTGCCAAATCCAGGTGACAGGTAACAATTTAAGGTAAGCGCCTTCTTTTGAATTATTTCTTCAACAGTTTTTCTTTCTCAATATGATAAACCCTCTTTAAATTACTAACTCCTTTCCGTGACTTACCACATTTTCTGGTGAATGAAGTCCATGACATACCTGTCTGTCGTTACCTGAATATTTAAATGCTACCAAACTAAGTGGAGAATGAAACAAAAGAACTAATCCTCTCCTGATTCAGCACAAACCAAAAGGCCTTTTGAACGTGAAAACGCCTTTACACGCCTTGGTGACATGGTTAATGATCTGTCACACCAAGGCATGAAAATATGCTTGTTTTATAATTTGAACCAATTAGTTTCCCTTGTTTTTTCTGTCCTTTTTTTTCATAAATCATAATTTAGGACTTTTCAAAGGCCCAGGGTGAAGATAAAACAAAAATGTTATTTTGGGAACTTACGCAAGTTCTGCATGATAAGAATAAAGATAACAGGAAAGAACAGTTTGGTTGTGTTGTTTTAAGATAATAACCACAAGCTTCATCAATAACATTTGGGTAAGGAATGAAAAAGAATATCTTCTCATTACTTCAATACCTGGCAACTTAAAGAAAAATCTTCATGAAGGTTGCCAGTAATCTGTGTTTGCAAAAGTCTGCGAAGATCATAAAGTCCACTGCAGGTTTTCTTGAAAGTGTCCAGCATCGCAATGGCAAGAAAATTTCTTTAACATTTTACAAAGAGGCCATTGGTCTGATCATAAGTGATATGATGACAATAGTCTTGTGAAAGGTAAGCACACTCCTTGGAAATTGATGATTTCTTCAACATATTTGAACACAGACACTGTAGTTCTTCATACAAACAGTGCCTACAAGTACAAGTGATGTACTTAAATAAAAAAATTAACATTTGCATTTCCAGTCATTTATGCAATAAAAATATCAACAGATGTAATGGCCTACTGGGGGTAAAGTAAGAGCAGAATTGGTCTCAGAAGCTGGTATTGTCACCTTTGTCACATTTGCTGATTCCTCTGGTAAAATCACCAGAAAGGAGTCCATGGACACTTTGAAGTTTGGATTATTTAACACTCGATCTTAACAAAGTTCTGCTGATTGGTGATTTTATTATAGACACTATGGACTGTTTATGCCTTACGGAGACTTGGCAGCAACCGGGTGATTATTTTCATCTTAACCAAGCGCTCCCTCTGGGGTTTGTCTGCATCTCTAAATCCTGTTCTTTGGGGAGGAGAGGCGGCCTCCCAATAATTTACCGCAAAGACCCAAAATTATCACAGATATCTCTCCCAGAGCATCCTTCCTTTGAACTGTTAGCTGGCAAACTCTGCGGACCTTCACTTTATATAGACCTCCTAAACTTTTTAATTTTAATTTTTTAATTTAAAATTAATTTTTAATTTAATTTTAATTTTTAATTTAGTTTTAATTCCAGAATTTTTTTACTGTTTTAACTACTTTGTGTGTTGTGTCTCCTAATGTCATCCTTATGGGTGATTTTAGCTTACACTTTGACACCTCAACTGATGCACTCACAAATGATTTTAATAAAATCCTTGACTGTTTTAATTTAATTCAAAGTGTGAACTTTTCAACTCATAACAAAGGTCATATTTTAGACTTAGTTTTCTGCTCTGGCATCATACCCCATAACCTTATTCCTACTGAATTAGCCATTTTGGATCACAAAATGATTACATTTGATGTTAGCTTACCTCTCAGTACGCGTGTGATTTCATTTCATAATTTTAAGCATGTAAACCCAGAGAGCCTGATTAATTAATTGCAATCACAGCTTATTTCTCCCTCTTCTAACACACCATCAGAATTAGTAGACCATTACAATGCTGCTCTGTCTTCTGTCTTCGATACATAGGCTCCTTTATAAACACGGACTGTTTCATTTATTCACACTGCTCCCTGGTTTACACCTGAACTCCGTCACCTCAAAGCCATGGGCCGACAGTTGTAGGGTCAAGTTAAGAAGACAGGTCTTGCTGTACGTTGTATTCAGATCATATGTTAAAATACAAAAATGCTCTCTCTCTTGCTGAAACTGTATGCTACTCTAACGTTATCAATACAGGAGGGAAAAATACTAAAACTCTTTTTTCCACAATGAACTGGCTAATTACACCACCAGAAAATGCCGCTCACCATAACCTCTCTGTTAAGTACTTTTTTTGGATTTCTTCAACTCAAAAATTGAAAAACTTCACCACCATCTTGCTTCTTCCATCTCTGTAGAAAATGACATACAGACCCGGTTAAGTTTAGGGCAGATTTCAAAATCCTCCTTTTAACATATAAAGCATTAAATGGCCAAGGTCCGGCTTACTTGTCTGAACTTATCATGACTTACAAACCTGAATGCACATTAAGATCTCAAGATGCCGGTCTGCTTATGATTCCAAGAATTAATAAAATAACAGTGGGAGGTCGAGTTTTTAGTTACAGGGCCCCTAAACTGTGGACTGGTCTGCCTGCTACTATAAGAGATGCCCCTTTGGTCTCAGCTTTTAAATCCCGGCTGAAGACTCACTACTTCAGTTTAGCACACCCTGACTAGAGCTGCTGATTAACTGTACAGACTGCATCTCTGTTGTCAGTCATTAGCACTAAAACATAAGTAACATGATAGTTATAATTGGATACTAACCGTCACCTCTTCTGTTTCTCTTCTCGGTACTCAAATGTGGCACTTGGTGCCACGGCCCACCTGCCAAGGTGTTTTGCCTACCTAAGGTAAAGTCATCCCTGATGGAGGATCGCAGGAATCGTGGGAAAGAGGGGTCCTTTCATCGGATTGGCTGGCTCAGCGCTGCTTCAGCCGTGGAATGGCCAAATGGGGGAGGCAGCTTGATGGATCAGGTCTCCAGGACTCTAAACATTATCCAAATCATATTATGTGATATCATCTACTGTTAAATTCTGCTCCGTACTTCTAAAATTTTTATTATTATACTGTATTTAGAATTTGTTCTGTTCTGTGTATTGTATTATATTGTATTGTATTGTATTGTATTGACCCCCTTCTTTTGACACCCACTGAATGCCCAACCTACCTGGAAAGTTGTCTCTCTTTGAACTTCCTTTCCCAAGGTTTCTTCCATTTTTTTCGGGGAGTTTTTCCTTGTCTTCTTAGAGAGTCAAGGCTGGGGGGCTGTCAAGAGGCAGAACCTGTTAAAGCACTTCTTGAGTGATTTTGGGCTATACAAAAATGAATTGTATTGTATTGTATTGTATACTTTCCGCTCTCACCCATAGTCCTTTGCCAGCCACCTTATTCTCAGAGTTCAGTTTACCAGCTGAAGATGATATCGCAGAGCTTATACCAAAATCTAATTCTTCCACTTGCCAATTAGATCCAATTCCTTTGTTAAGTCCTGTTTTTCATATATTTCCCCCATGATAACTACGTACTATAATTAATTCTTCCCTTACTACAGGCATGGTCTCCCTCTCATTAAAAATGGCCTCAATTACTCCAATCCTGAAAATCCTGGCTTAGACCCTAATATCCTTAACAATTATCAGCTTATTTCAAAAGTTCCATTCATATCTAAAGTTCTCAAAAATATAGTTTCCTCCCAACTGCAGTCCCATCTTTCAGAAATTAACCTTTCTGAACAGTTTCAATCTGTTTTTTGTCTTAAACACAGCACAGAAACAAGCCCTGGTCAAAATCACAAATGATCTTCTTCTTGTAGCTGACATGGAATTTTTATCAATTCCTGTACTTCTTGACCTCTGCTCTGCATTTGACACCATATCTCATCAGGTACTTTTGAAATGACTAGCTAGTTTTGAAGTCTGTGGCTTTGTCCATCAGTGGTTTTCTTCCTACCTCACTGATAGGAGGCAATTTGTTCAAGAAAATCTGAGCTTTAAATCTGAGAACGCAGTCATTACTCAGGGAGTTCCGCAGGGTTCTGTTTTGGGGCCACTCCTTTTTCTCATTGACATCTCCCCAGTAGGTAATATCTGTCGACACCATGGTATTACGTTTCATTGTTACGCTGATGACACACAGCTCTATCTCTCCACTAAATATGCTTCTGTTTTCTCTCCAAATAGTCTTATGGCATGTCTCCAAGATATAAAGTCATGGATGACTCACAATTTTCTCCTGCTAAATAGCAATAAAACTGAGGTGCTCCTCATTGGTTCTAAACCTACACTCACTAAGGTTAACCGTTCTTCCATTTTAATTAACAGCATTAACACAAACATCTTTACTCAGGTTAAGAGCTTTGGTGTTATTCTAGACAATACCTGCTCATTTTCTTTCCATATAAGTATTGTTTCTCAGACTTCCTTCTTCCATCTCCGAAACATTTCTAGACCTTGTCCTGTTCTTACGCAACACTGTACTGAAGTACCGTGATGCCTTAGTCACCTCACGTATAGATTACTGTAATGCTGTCCTATCTGACATCCCTCAAAAACGTATACATCATCAATCCATCCATCCATCCGTCCATTTTCCAACCCGCTGAATCCGAACACAGCATCACGGGGGTCTGCTGGAGCCAATCCCAGCCAACACAGGGCACAAGACAGAACCAATCCCGAGCAGGGTGCCAACCCACCTCAGGACACACACAAACACACCCATACACCAAGCACACACTAGGGCCAATTTAGAATTGCCAATCCACCTAACCTGCATGTCTTTGGACTGTGGGAGGAAACTGGAGCGCCCGGAGGAAACCCACGCAGACACGTATCCATCACTTACAACTTATTCAGAATTCTGCTGCTAGAATAATTACCTGTTCTAAGTGCATTGATCATATCACACCTGTTCTCTGCCAGCTTCACTGTGTAGCGGTACTACAGGGGAGTGAAAACTTCAACTCCCAGCAGTCCCTGCAGTGGTTCTGATTTGTCATCTGCTGAGGGTACAGGGGCAGGGGATAAGGAGGATGACGCGTGTTTTAAAAGGAGGCCAGTTATGTAGAGCAGGGGAATTTTTTGTTGTTGTTTTGTGTCTAGAGTTACCTGTCTGTTTGCCTTCCCGTTCAATGTCTGTGGATTCTTGTTTTCTCCTGGATTGTCTCCTGTTCGGTGTATGGCATGTCTGGTGTCTTCTTGCTGCCTGAGGACTGGATTAGGATTGGTTGTTGACCTTTTGAAGAAAGGAGCACTCCTGATCCTATCACACATCATCATCAGGAAATACCAGTAGGACTTTACATTCACATACAGCGAGCTGATCTCTGGATTATCTATCTCCATCATTTCATTACATCAATTGCTGTTTTTATGGACTTCATTGTGTGTATGTTTTGTTAGTTGTTTCTTATTGTTGAATTTGTGTTTATTGTGTATCACTGGAAAGGGAACTGGGATTGTTTATATATAGTCATATGAAAAAGTTTGGGAACCCCTCTCAGCCTGCATAATAATTTACTCTACTTTCAATAAAAAAGATAACAGAGGTATGTCTTTCATTTCCTAGGAACATCGGAGTACTGCGGTGTTTTCCAAACAAAGATTTTAGTGAAGCAGAATTTATTGTATGAACTTAAATCACATGTGAAAAACTGGCTGTGCAAAAATTTGGGTACCATTATCATTTTGAATGCCTGTCACTGCTCAATGCTGATTACTTGTAACACCAAATTGGTTGGATTAGCTCCTTGAACTTCATAGACAGGTGTGTCCAATCATGAGAAATAAAGGTATTTAAGGTGGTCAATTGCAAGTTGTGCTTCCCTTTGACTCTCCTCTGAAGAGGGACAGCATGGGATCCTCAAAGCAACTCTCCATAGATCTGAAAACAAAGATTGTTCAATCTCATGGTTTAAGGGAAGGCTACAAAAAGCCATCTCAGAGGTTTAAACTGTCAGTTTCAACTGTAAGGAATGGAATCAGGAAATGGAAGGCCACAGGCACAGTTGCTGTTAAACCCAGCAGGTCTGGCAGACCAAGAGAAATACAAGAGTGGCATATGGGCAGGATTGTGAGAATGGTTACAGACAACCCACAGATCACCTCCAAAGACCTGCAAGAACATCTTGCTGCAGATGGTGTATCTGTACATCATTCTACAATTCAGTGCAATTTGCACAAAGAACATCTGTATGGCAGGGTGATGAGAAAGAAGCCCTTTCTGCACTCACGCCACAAACAGAGTCGCTTGTTGTATGCAAATGCTCATTTACACAAGCCAGACTCATTTGGGACAAAGTGCTTTGGACCGAGGATACAAAAATGGAGTTATTTGGTCAAAACAAAAAGCGCTTTGCATGGCGGAAGAAGAACACGGCATTCCAAGAAAAACACCTGTTACCTACTGTCAAATTTGGTGGAGGTTCCATCATGCTGTGGGGCTGTGTGGCTAGATCAGGGACTGGGCCCTTGTTAACGTTGAGGGTCGGATGAATTCAACCCAATATCAACACATTCTTCAGGATAATGTTCAAGCATCAGTCACAAAATTGAAGTTACACAGGGATTGGATATTCCAACAAGACAATGACCAAAACACAGTTTGAAATCTACAAAGGCATTCATGCAGAGGGAGAAGTACAATGTTCTGGAATGGCCGTCACAGTCCCCTGACTTTAATATCATTGAAAATCTATGGGATGATTTGAAGCAGGCTGTCCATGCTCGGCAGACATCAAATTTAACTGAACTGCAGAGATTTTATATGAAGAATGGTCAACAATACCTCCATCCAGAATCCAGACACTCATCAAAGGCTATAGGAGGACAGTGTCTAGAGGCTGTTATATTGGCAAAAGGAGGCTCAACTAAGTATTGATGTCATATCTCTGTTGGGGTGCCCAAATTTATGCACCTGTCTAATTTTGTTATGATCCATATTGCATATTTTCTGTTAATCCGGTAAACTTAATGTCACTGCTGAAATACTACTGTTTCCATAAGGCATGTCAGATATTAAAAGGAAGTTGCTACTTTGAAAGCTCAGCCAATGAGAAATAAAAATCCAAATAATTAAGAGGGGTTCCCAAACTTTTTCATATGACTAGTAGATTTCCTTCATTCTTGTTTAATATAGTTGTTAATTTCTGTTTAAACACTGTTGCTTCTGTCTCTCTGTGAGGGAGTGTACGTGAATCGGGCTCAGGCTAGGTGCGTTCCTGGGGTCCCCACCAAAAATAATAAATAAATCACCCTCAAAGGCAGTGTGAATCTTAGCTGGGTTTTTTATTCCACTACAACTGCCTCCCTGTTTACTACATGAATACAATACAAGATATGCTGTTAACATTTAAAGCTCTCTATAACCTTGGTCCTCCCTATCTAACTGATCTCCTCTAGACTTACATTCCCTCTTGTTCCCTCAGATCCTCATCTGCAGATTTACTTTTTGTACCACACATCAAAATCTGTACTATGGGAGCTCGAGCATTCTGTTATAGTGCCCCTCACCTTTGGAATTCCCTTCCTCTCATATCCATCAGCAATCCTCCATAACTCAAAACTTATCTCTTCAAGTTGGCATATCAACTATGAGTTTTTCCACTGTAACATCCAGATACCTTTAATGTTTGTTACTACCTCTGTACCCTTATTGTTATTTGATTTTATTGTCCTCTTTGTTTATTACTGTTGTTTAATTTCATTGTAGTGGATGCGACTGGCAAGCCTTTTTGGGCTGAATGGCCTGTTCCTTGATTTTTGTAATGTTTCAATCTCATCCTTGCATTGTTTCTTCGTGTAATGGCTTCTTGTTCTTGAGTTAGTTTCTTTCCCTTTGGACTCTGCTTGTTGCTGTTGTTGTTGGTGAAGCCTTAGGAAGCCTTAGGAAGGCCAAACTGAGTACCGGACTAGTTGTGGAGACTACCTGTGGCATTACTTGAAGAAATTGTTGAATGGATAGCCATTTGTTAATCCTAGCTTGTTCAGCATTCACTGGGGGACACGTTTCTTTTTTATTCACGTGATGAGCAATGTGGTATGTATTTTTGTTTACTTTGCATTATCATTTTTGCTTTATTGCCCTGTGCTCTGTTAGCCACCTCAATTAGGTGAGATGTCTTTGGTGTTAATGAGACACTTGGAAGAATCACAACTGGTGAAAGTAGAGCTTGATATTTTCCAGCATTATTATTTATTATTATTATTATTATTATTATTATTATTATTATTATTATTATTATTATTGTTGTTATTATTATTATTATTATTCGGTGTTGGGTAGGACTTCTTTGTTGTTTTGCTTGTTTTATTTTGGCAATAAAAGGGTTGTTCATTCCAGTTGTATGTCAGACCTTGGTGTAGAGTATATCCCTATAAAAATAATACATCTATCCAAAGTTAATTACATTCCATCAGACTTCTTCTTCTTCTTCTTCTTGCTGCTGCTCCTGTTAGAGGTTGCCACAGCGGATCATCTTTTTCCACCTCTTCCTGTCCTCGTCATCTTGTTCTGTTACACCCATCACCTGCATGTCCTCTCTCACCACATCCATAAACCTTCTCTTAGGCCTTCCTCTTCTCCTCTTGCCTGGCAGCTCTATCCTTAGCATCCTTCTCCCAATATACTCAGCATCTCTCCTCTGCACATGTCCAAACCAACACAATCTCTGACTTTGTCTCCCAACCATCCAACTTGAGCTGACCCTCTAATGTCCTCATTTCTAATCCTATCCATCCTCGTCACACCCAATGCAAATCTTAGCATCTTTAACTGTGTCATCTCCAGCTCTGACTCCTGCTTTCTGGTCAGTGCCACCGTCTCCAACCCATATAACATAGCTGGTCTCACTACCATCCTGTAGACCTTCCCTTTCACTCTTGTTGATACCCATCTGTCACAAATCACTCCTGACACTCTTCTCCACCCATTCCACCCTGCCTGCACTCTCTTTTTCACCTCTCTTCCACAATCCCAATTACTCTGTGCTGTTGATACCAAGTATTTAAACTCATCCACCTTTGCCAACTCTACTTGCATCCTCACCATTCCACTGACCTCCCTCTCATTCACACACATGTATTCTGTCTTGTTCCTACTGACCTTCATTCCTCTCCTCTTTAGAGCAGATCTCCACCTCTCCAGGATCTCCTCAACCTGCTCCCTACTTACACTACAGATCACAATGTCATCAGTAAACATCATAGTCCACGGGGACTCCTGTCTAATCTCGTCTATCAACCTTTCCATCACCATTGCAAATAAGAAAGGGCTCAGAGCCATCCCTGATGTAGTCCCATCTCCACGTTGAATGTATCTGTCACTCCTACCGCAGACCTCACCACTGTCACACATTTGAAATAAAGCAGTTGTCAATTAGACTTGTCTCCGGACTCTGTTAATTGTTGTGAGTTCTGCCCTGCTTTGAGTCACTTACCTGAGACACAACAGTAACTTAATAGCAGCACATTTACTTATTTGGCTGACACCTTTGTCCGAGGTAACATTTATGATACGGACAGTTACATTTCTTTTCTGTGTTTCCAGTTGAAGTAGAGTCATGTCAAGTGACTTGCTTATGGTCACCCATTGTCAGCAGCAGAATTTGAACCCTCAACCTCAGGGTTTGAAGTTGAAAGCCTTAACTACTACACCACACTGCCTACAGGGTTCAAAATAACACAAGATGGGAACATTATATCAGGAAAAATCTATCATGATATCCTACCCTATGCTGCTCGTGTATCACATTTTCTTGCTCAACCGGAATAATCCTAAATCTGCACCACAAAGCTTGATGGTAAAGCAAACCAGGCAAAAACATTCATCATTTTCTTAACAAGGTATAGTCCAGAGCTTCTTGAGAACTTGGCAAAAACGCATTACTGCTGTTCTAAAATAAACTGGCCGGGCCTCTGCTTAACCTTTATCTTGCTTGATATTTTACAAAATCAATATACAGTACATGAGGCTCTACCTCATCTGCGGCTCTCTGAACCGAGTAGGACTTGATCTAATTTTAAACATAAGTGATGGGAATACTGTACTGTGTTTTACTTATTGTAATGTGATCTATAAGCTCAATAAAACTTAAAGAAGCAGCTCATTTATTAGGAAAACACAAGTTCAATGGCGAGGGAAGATTCAAGAATTTCTTTCTTATTTACCAACCCAATTATAAACACAGCATCCTGTGCATTACGTAGATAAAAAGAAGGAATAATGAAAAGATATAGTGCACCTGAATACTTATTTTTTTTCTAAAGAAAATATTTTACATATTATTATAACTATTATAGCAAGTTCAAGATTAGTGCAAAGCCAAAAATAATAAGGAAAGAAACCACAAAGAATAACTTGGTTAACTTCATTTTTTTACTTCAGTAAAAACAACATTTCTTACATAACATATTTTCATACAAAACATGTAGCTCAAAGTGCTTTGTAAGAAATTCAAGAAAGAAATAACAATTACAAAAGAAGAAAATAAAATAAAATGGAGAAGGTGAAGACAGAAAACACAGTAGAAGACCCCAAAATGCGGTCCCATCCTCATGGCAGGAAATCCAGTGAAGTGCTTGTCAGCATCTGGCACCAAAGTACACACTTCATGCTTCAGTTGTGCCAAGAATTCTTAAAAGAAATGGCCGCGTTGGGGCATTAGGCTCTGCGAGACTAGCGAAAAGGCAATGTGAGGATGAGATGAGAGTGTGGAATGTGAAAGATCATGAAGGTTGGAGCAACAACCAGCGGTAGAAAGTCTTAAGTATCAACGAAGAGCTGGTCAGAGGTACACTGATGTTGAGCACAGGCCTCTGTGAAGTACGCTAGCAACTTTGTAATGGTCAAGGGGTTCATTTCGTCCAGCAAAGTAGGGGGTCTGTTCAAAATTGATGGAGCAGTGATGGTTGGAAAATACAAACAGATCTTAATTAATTGTGCAGTCCCTTCAGAAACACAACTGTTTTACAGTATCTTTCCGCACAATAACAACCTCAAACACACAATAACAACTTACAAACACAATCAAGACTTCCATGGAGTTAAGTCGGCACATAGAATGCTAAGAACTATTAGATTTTCCAGCTCAGAACTCCGAACTCCATGTAACTAAAGCAGTGGAGTCGTTAGAGGGAATTAAAAAAAAATAAGCCAAGACCAAATGAAAAGTCATGGCCAATTCTTCAGGAGAGCTTGACGTATTTACTTATTTCTACTGACGCACTAATCCGGAAGACATAATTTTGTAAACTATCTAAAGTGCCTTTATAAATCCTTAGTCTCCGCACATTCTGTTCCCGTGGATTGACTTATCTGCTCTTATAAAAGTGTAACCTGTTTCATGACATCTGTGGTCTAATCTTACCTAGTTGTGGATACGCTCCTTACTTTAGGCCCTCAGGATGGGGCAGGGACAGACACTAGGAGGGTGAATTTGCAGCTATGTGCAGCATAGAGGTTTCTTGCAAATGAGTGACACGTGAATCTGAGCAATAATAGGTCTGTGTTGTCCTTAGATGTCCAGGGTTACAGGTGCGATATACTAAAAGGATTAAAGTGTGTCTATCTGCTGCTGAGAGGTGTGGGTAAGCCATTTAAACAAATTCATGATGAAGACTCTGGCTTGCAATTGTTCCCCACGAAAGAGGAATTCCTGGGTCATAAATTCATACTGATTATGTCCCTGCCTTTTGTAGACACTTTCCCATCATGACAACCAATTGGATAGCTTAGTTAAATCCTTTGATAAGACCTACTGACGTCACTCGTGGACTAATGGAGTCCAACCTAGAAGGTGCAATGAACATGACTATAGAGGAACTAAAAGTTGAAACAAGATTTCTGTAGGAGAAACAATGGAACGATCATTACCAAGCCTTGAGGGGTGAATGTAAAGGGCTGCCATGTCAGCCCAAGTTCATGTCTTCCCCTGCCAGTCCTCTGCCCAAGCCTGCCAAAACTTATCCCCATACTTCGGTATATATCTTTTCTATATCCGTGGGGTTTTACAGGAACATAAACCCTGCGGACAACAAGAACTGACTATATATATATATATATATATATATATATTGTCTCAAAAATGACACAAAGTCATCGAAAAGGTTTGGGGCAGCCACCCATATATTGTTCCTTGGCTGCAAAAATGGTTTAAATTGAACACAGATGTTCACAGATAGGAGTCTAAAACAGAACTAAAGGCATGGAGTCAAAGATGGTGGCTTAATTAGCCGAGCACCGAAGTAATGTCATCAGTGGCGCCAGGACTCTGCGGGATTTCCCATGGATGGTCTGCAAGGGAATGAGAGAGACAGTCAGTGCACCTCACTGCCCCCTGGTCTGGCATATAATTACTATTATTCAGACACTTTAGTTGTCTCCCAGTTGTACGTGTGTGACAATACATATACAGTATATATATATATATATATATATATATATATATTCATTGCATTCGTAGTCTGTGTCACAATCTGATTGTATGGGTGGTTACCTACCAGGTAACACTTGTGGTTGGTCAGCAAGTCAGCTAACATCCGCCATGATGCCCTCATTTCAGTTGCGAGAAGCAGATCATAGAATGGTTGAAACAGTTTACTGTCAAATAATGCAAAGAGTACGCGACACGTGTTTCACCCTAATTCTGGGCTCATCAGGCGTACACACTCACTGCACCCCCCTCTCGGGGAATTGAACCTCGGACGTCCGCGCCAGAGGCGAAGCCTCTAACGTTGCGCCACGGTATGTGGTTCATTCATTTGACAGCATGTAGATCGGGGTAATTACATTTATTGCATTCGTAGTCTGTCTCACAATCTGATTGTATGGGTGGTTACCTACCAGGTAACGCTTGTGGTCAAATGAATGAACCACATGCCGTGGCGCAACGTTAGAGGCTTCGCCGCTGAAGTCCGAGGTTCAATTCCCCGAGAGGGGGGTGCAGTGAGTGTGAACGCCTGATGAGCCCAGAATTAGGGCGAAACACGTGTCGCGTACTCTTTGCATTATTTGACAGTAAACTATTTCAACCATATATATATAAATATATATATATATATATATTGTGGTGCCCGCCGGGCATCCATGCCCGGCCGGGACGCCTAGGAGGAGTGGAGGAGGGCTTGTGCCTCCTCCAGGACACGAGGGGGCGTCCTCCCTGGTGGCTTTGGGGACCACGGGTACGGAGCTTGGAAGCTCAGCCCTGTAGGGGCCCGTGGTCACCGCCAGGGGGCGCCCCAATGCCTTGGGAGTGTTGGCCCTCAGTACTTCCGCCACACCGGGAAGTGCTGGGGGGAAGAAACTTGAGAGCACCCGGTGGACTTCCGGCAACACCTTGGGAGCTTCCGCCACACAGGGGTGTGGCTACGGAGGCCCTAATGATGCACCTGGAGCCCATCCGGGGCACATAAAAGGGGCCGCCTCCCTCCAGTCGAGGCGAGAGTCGGGACGAAGAAGA
This sequence comes from Erpetoichthys calabaricus, assembly GCF_900747795.2. Lineage (NCBI taxonomy): Eukaryota > Metazoa > Chordata > Cladistia > Polypteriformes > Polypteridae > Erpetoichthys > Erpetoichthys calabaricus. Next base: position 25,573,351 of record NC_041396.2, on the reverse strand, counting down.
CAAAGCGTGTTGGAGAGGAGTGGAGGCGGACCAGGAAGAGAAAGGCATTGTGCTGTGGCCAGGACTTTGAAGGGGTGATTGGTGCTTTGGCACTGGATTGTGCACTATAACTGTAAATATTAATGTATAATAAACGTGTGTTGGGTGACATGAACGTGTCTGCCGGTCTGTGTCCGAGCCAGTCTTCACAATATATATAATATACAGTCAAATATGAGGGGCCGTTCAGGAAAAAAAGATTGGTTCATAAATATATACATTGGTTCAGATATATATATCAGTTCGGATACATTGGTTTGAATATATACATTGGTTTTAATATATCGGTTCAGATATATACATTGGTTGGGATACATTGGTTGAGATATATATAAATTGGTTTGCATAGATCTGTTCTTATATATATATCTACATTGGCTGAGATACATCCGTTCAGATATATACATTGGTTTGAATACATCCGTTCAAATATATACATTGGTTGAGATATATATATTGGTTGATATACATTGGTTAGGATATATATATTAGTTTAAATAGATTGGTTTAGATATATACATCGGTTCAGATACATCCGTTCAGATATATATATTGGTTCAGATAGATCCATTCAGATATATACATCGGTTCAGATACATCCATTCAGATATATACATCGGTTGGGATTTACGGGCAAGCACAACGCGGCCACCCAAGTTTAGCATCTCCCTTTTGCTTCTTCATTGCTTCAACACTGTTGTCATTATTGTGCATATTTTATACAAGTAGCATATGCCTGTCTGTCGTGTTTTGTTTTTAAGCCGTCTTGGTTGGGGGTCCTCGATTTCAAACCACTTTTTTCCTTTCATTGTTTAAAACACACGCACAGATACCTGCCTCCTCACCCTGCTCAGTCCCTCCCCGGCTCATTATACCCGCCTCACTCGCTCCATCTTGTCCCTCCCATGACAGATTCTTCTCAAAAGCCAAGTTACCGGATAGCATTGATCGCAACCGCAGTACGTCCCATTTTTTCACCTCATGAGAAGCTGGTTTATCATTGACCGAAAGCCGCCCGGTGATATCTGTTATTCCGTATTGCAAGCATTTCATTAAAGGGCGATCTGCTTCAGCAAGGAACTTACTCCCATTTGCTGAAAGGATGTTATGGATGAAAACACTGGAATAGCGCTGTTTCTGATGAATGTTTATCAGTGGTCAGGGATCAGAATGATCAGAATATCCCCGCTTCACAAGTAACGGGTGTTTAACTGTTTTTATGGTAAAACTGACAAAATGACACACATGCACACATACACACGCACACATACGCACTCACACGCACACACTCAAACTCACAAATCGTGGGTTGCACACACTGCTGATTAAGTGTATGTGTCAGGGGCGATCATCAAGAGACGCTGGTTTATCAGTGACCGAAAGCCGCCCGGTGATTTCTGTTATTCCGTATTGACAGCATTTCATTAAAGGGCGATCTGCTTCAGGAAGGAACTTACTCCCATTTGCTGAAAGGATGTTATGGAGGAAAACACTGGAGTTGCTCTGTTTCTTTTAAATGTTGATCAGAGATCAAAATGACCAGAATATTCATTCACTTCACAAATAACTGATGTTTCACTGTTTTTTATAGTAAAACTGACAAAACCACACACACGCAGGTACACGCACACAACACACACTCAAACTCACAAATCGTGGGTCGCACATACTACTGATTAAGCGTATCTGTCAAAGGCGATTATTTTTTCACCCCATAAAACAGATTCTTCTCAAAAGCTGAGTTACCAGGAAGCATTGATAGCAACCGCAGTACCTCCCATTTTTTCACCTCAACAGACATTGGTTTATCATTGACCGAAAGCCGCCCGGTGATTTCTGTTATTCCGTATTGACAGCATTTCATTAAAGGGCGATCTGCTTCAGGAAGGAACTTACTCCCATTTGCTGAAAGGATGTTATGGAGGAAAACACTGGAGTTGCTCTGTTTCTTTTAAATGTTGATCAGAGATCAAAATGACCAGAATATTCATTCACTTCACAAATAGCGGGTGTTTAACTGTTTTTTATAGTAAAACTGACAAAGCCACACACACGCAGGTACACGCACGTATCTGTCAAAGGCGATTATTTTTTCACCCCATAAAACAGATTCTTCTCAAAAGCTGAGTTACCAGGAAGCATTGATAGCAACCGCAGTACCTCTCATTTTTTCTCCTCAACAGACATTGGTTTATCATTGACCGAAAGCCGCCCGGTGATTTCTGTTATTCCGTATTGGCAGCATTTCATTAAAGGGCGATCTGTTTCATCAAGGACATTAGTCCTGTTTGCTGAAAGGATGTTATGGAGGAAAACATTAGAATAGCGCTGTTTGTTCTGAATGTTTATCAGTGATCAGGGATCAGAATATCCCTGCTTCACAAATAGCGGGTGTTTAACTGTTTTTATAGTAAAACTGACAAAACCACACACACGCACATCCACACACCCACACACACACACTCAAACTCACAAATTGTGGGTCACACACACTACTGATTAAGTGTATCTGTCAGGGGCGATCATTTTTTTCACCCCATAAAACGTTAGTTCAGCATAGATAGAAAGCAGCGCGGTGATTTCTATTATTCCTTATTGGCAGTGTTACTGACCTCACGGCCTAGGGGAACCTGTGCCAAGAACAAGCCACTGTTGCTACAGGGTGTAGCCACAGTGATATGGTGTAAAGCATAAAAGAAACAGACAGCAGTCCCAAGTCTCAGACCATACTTCTCTGTTCTCTTCTACCTTTATTCTACTTTTCCCAGAAATATATATATGCTTCAATTTCTGCATAGATGAACATGGTAATCAGTGAAAACAATGGTGCAAGCCAATTTACTCTGTATAACAAATAGTGTAAACACATTTACTTTGAGTACTTGATTAGAAACCAATGTCCCCAGAACTTGTTAATTTTCTAAGGAAGCAGACAGTTCTGTATCTACACATTGTGTGTAGATGAGATACTAAATCAAAGCAGTCTGACTATTCAAAGCAGGTGACTCTTTAGCAAGACAGGTAAATATTTGTGTCCTGTAGATAGCCATCAGCAATAACCTATAGCAGAATTTTCCAGAAATTCTGCCTTTCCTTTAAAACACTGGTTTATAGCCCATTACACTAAGCAACACACCGAAATGTCATTTTCTTTAGAATACTAAATTGTAGCCCATTACATCAGCATTTCATTTAAAGATGATTCGCGTCAAGAAGGAGAAAGAGTCTCCTTCTGTGTCAAGTCGTATTTTTTCCACAGCTATTACCTGTGTTTGACAAGTACCAGGACTAGTATGTAATACATACATACATACATATATACATACATACACATATATATATTGTGATATTGGCGCTTTTAATTTCTTCTTCACCTGTGGGGCACATCTTCCCATGAACCCCACAGGCACAACACAGTCCCAAAATACAAAGAAAAATAACCCCAAAATTCACTCTTCTTTCCACTCCCCCCAGGGCAGCTTCGTCCTCCTCCTCCTCCCGACTCTGGCGCCCTGAGTAGTGGCTGCAGACTCCTCTTATAGCCCACCCGGAAGTGCTGCAGATGCTCATTGACCTACTTCTGGCTGCACTTCCATGTGTGGCTGTGCTCCCGCCCAGACGGACTCGTTAAATCGTGAAGCTCTATGCAGCTCCCCCAGGTGGAGGCCACAGAGCCCAACCAAGAAAGTGACCCCGACGCAACCCAGGGGGGCTGCCAACAAAGGTTCCGAGGGACATAGCGTGGCTGCCATGGCTGCTCCCAAGGATCTAGTGACATATAGTGGGTATAGAAAAGAATCACCCCCTTTGAAATATTCCCATTTTTCTTGTTTTACAGCCTTAAATGAAAACACACAAACCAATATTTTTTCCAGCTTTACTTACTCATTGCAATCCATAACATCCAAATGAAAGATATCATAGCTACAGTTCAGAAGAATTTTAAAAAATAAAAACTAAGAAATACTGAGATTAATAAAGGATCCTGTGCCCCCCCCCCCCCCCCCAAAAATCAATCAGGTGTAAGTGCCCACCATTTCCATTGCAGACCATGGTTACCGGCTTCCACCTGTAATTGTATTCAGTGTGAAGCTGTTCCTAGAGTTTTCATCCCCTTGCTTGGTAGTGCAACTGACAGCAAACAACTGACGGTGGGTGGCAAGCCACTTTCAAAAGATCTCAGTGATAGAGTTGTGGACAGACAAAAGGCAGGAGATGAATAGCAAAAAGTCTGAAAGACTTTATCAATCCAAAGGAGCACAGTAAAGTCCATAATAAAGAAGTGGCAAGTGTTTGGTACTACTAGGACCCTCCCTGGATCTGGCCGTTCCTCCAAACTGGATGGAAAAGCAAGGAGGAAACTGGTAAGAGAGGTTACCAAGAGGCCAATGGCCACTTTGAAAAAGTTGCAGGATTTTATGGCAAAGAATGGTCATTGTGTGCATGTGACAACAATTTCACAAGTGCTCCACAGGCTTGTTTGGGAGGGTCACAAGGAAAAAGCCACTTCTCAAGAAAGGCCACATGAAGGCTCGTTTGAGCTTTGCCAGAATGCACCTTAAAGATTCTGATGCCAAGTGGAAAAAGGTCTTATGGTCAGATGAGACCAAAATCGAACTATCTGGCCTCAATACCAAACAGTACACCTGGTGGAAATCCAATGCAGCCCACCATCCACAACACACCATACCTACAGTAAAGCATGGAGGTGGCAGCATCCTGTTGTGGGGGTGTTTCTCTGCTGCAGGGCCTGGGGCTCTCGTTAAGGTAGAAGGAAAAATGGATGGGGCAAAATGCCATCAAATTCTGGAGGAAAACCTGCTACCCTCTGCCAGAAAGGTGAATATTCACCTTTCAACATGACAACGACCCAAAGAACACAGCAAAATTGACCACAAAGTGGCTGAAAGAGAAAACAGTGAATGTCCTTGTGTGGCCCAGTCAGAGCCCAGACCTAAATCCCATTGAAAATCTGTGGAAAGATTTGAAGATAGCTGTCCACCAACGCTCACCATCCAGTTTGACCAAACTTGAACAGTTCTGTAAAGAAGAGTGGGCAAATATTGAGTGGGCTCAATCTAGATGTGCAAAGCTGATAGAGAAGTATCCCAACAGACTCCAGGCTGTCATTAAAGCAAAAGGTGATTCAACAAAATATTGACATTGAGGGGGTGATCTTTTATTAATCTCAGAAGGTATTGTTTTTGATTTTTTAAAATTCTTCTAAACTGTAGCTGTGATATCTTTCACTTGGATATTATAGGTTGAATTGAGTAAGTAAAGCTGGGAAGAAATATTTTTTGTGTATATTGTAAGATGAACACTGTATAGCACCCAATCCGACACAGATTGGACATGGGATGCACATGTAAAATGAATAAACTGTTTATTATTCTTCAACTGGAGGGCTCGTCTTCCCTGTAATCCCTCCAGCCACAACACAGTCCCAAGCACAGTATACAAGTACCACCAAGCACTTTCTTCCTTTTGGCACCACCACTCTTCCCTGGCAACCTCGTCCTCTTCCTCCCGATTCTGGACCCTGAGTGGTGGTTGCTGGCTCCCTTTTATTGGGTACCCGGAAGTGCTCCAGGTGCTTGATTGGCAACATTCGGCTGCACTTCCGGGTAAGGTGAAACCAGTGCCCAAAATGGGCCAGTCACTCCTGCTGCAGCACCCCTTGGCAGCGCCTGCGGAACCCCACAGAGCTGCACAGAACTCCAACCCCCATGAAGCCCTGAGGGAGTCTGAGGCACCACTGCAACCCAGGGAGGCTGCCATCTAGCGTCCAGGGGAGATATTGGGTTTCCCACCCTTGTCCTCCTGGCAGATGTGGTGAAGTGGCGTCCCGGTCAGGCAAACATATATATATATATATATATATATATATATATATATATATATATATATATATACACATATTGTGATGGACGACCGGCTATGGACTCCGGTCGCCTCCCCCAGGCCGCTAGGAGGAGCCCTCCGGACAGCATATTCGTGCCCCGAGTTCCAGCAGGGCCTCATGGACTTTGTAGTGTTGTGACACAGCCCTGCTGGATACCTTGGGGGCCGCCAGGAGTCGCTGTAGGGGGGCTAGTGGGATCTTGCGTGCCCTATAACCCAGGTGTGCGTCTCAGTCACGTGACTGGAGGAAGCGACGTACTCCCGGGATGAAGAAGAAGACTGTTTGCCCTGACCCGGAAGGAAATGGACTTGTGGGTTGTGCTTGGAACCACTTCCGGGTCAGGAGCTATAAAAGGACTAAGGAAAGCCCAGAACACTGAGCTGAGCTGGGAGGTAGGGTGGCGACGTGTCTGGGCAAGGAGGATTGTGGTTATTGTAGAGTTTATTAAGTATATGAGTGTGGTGTGTGTAGTGCTTGGTGCACTGTACAATAGAAAAATAAATAGTTATTGTACTTTCACCTGGTCTCAAGAGTGGTACCTGAGGGTTCAAGTGGTGGACAAACGCTATATCTGCTACACTGGCGTAGTCGGCAGGATACTCTGGCCGTCCGTTGGCAGAGGATCTGCAAGAAAAATAAATTTTGTAGTAGCAGAGAACCCTGAGAAGGTCCCTCTTGAAACCGCGGAGGTGCAAACACCCCCACTACAGAAAGGGCTGCGACGCTGATGAATCTCGCCTCGTATCTGGTCGAGATGGGGAAGAAGTCGGGGAAAAAGAAGGACAACACCGACTGGATAAAGAACATGACCAACGACGAGTTGGCCTGGACTCGCCTGACTGGGTGTGCCGACGACAGGGAGCTGGTAATGGCTGAAGAAGCCCGAAGGGCACAACAACAGGAACGCTGCCAGCCAGGGGCTGCGCCGAAAACCCTGAATGAAGTGGGGACACCGCTGACAAATCTGGAGGTATGTGCCGGGAAAAAGCCCGAAGTTTCGGGCAGTTTTTCTTCCTATTTTGCAGAAACATACTTCCAGAGAGCGGACGGCGTGTCAGATGCCTGCCACATACCTCACCAAGATGGCCGCAGTACACAGAAGGCAGGCCAGGCTAGGAGTCGTCAATCTACCAGCCCATTCGAGGAAAACGACCACGTGACCTCGTGCGATGGAGGCTGGGATAGAGAAGGTCAACAGCGGTCCTTCGGTGAGGTCAGTTTTCCCCTGACGGTTCAGAGCTCCCTGAAAGGGAATGGGGCGGCGAGCGAAGCAGCGGCAGCATTTAATAAAGGTAAAGAGGGGCGGGAAGTGACTGTACGGTCTGCAGACAAAGTTAAAAAGGCAGACCGCAGCCAGCCGCGGGAGGCTACCTGTTCCTCTAAGGACTCCATGTTCCAGGAGCCCTTGCGCTCATCAGCAGAACACGTGCCAAACGCGGACGTGTCCATTGGCTTCCGGCTGGAAGGTAAGGGGAACGCCGAAGCTACCTTGCCTCCAGCCGACGTAATTAACTATATGACTGTATGGGATCTCGAAGAGGTACTCGACCCCGTAATGGGTTTCTTTCAGGGGATCGAGGGCCTGAGGAGACGTTTGGAGGAGCTGGGAGGCACGGTCGAAGCGCCGCTGAGGAGACTGCATGAATACCTGCGGCGATTAGGCCGTGAAGCCCCGGCCTCGATTGATTCGGTGGTGCAGGTGAGTGAAATCTGCGCCGTATATAATAAGGGGACGCAGTGTGAACCGGCACCGTGTTTAATAAGTAGCGACTGCCAAAGCACTGTGAATCCAACACTCGAGTGTGGCACAATGACGGAGTGGTCGGGCAACGATCCGATAGAACCGGGGTGGCGGTATCAGACGCCGCTCCGGGATAACGCGGACCATAAGAGCCCGACCCGCGTGAAGAGGGGGTTGTCGCTTGTTACTGAAGGGGCGGGGGAAGTACCGATCACCCCGGTGCAGCTGAATAGTGCTGTTACCCGGAGCGATACGGTACTAATGACGCCGCCTCCGAGTTTGCATAGGACAACGGGTGTGCAAACAGCAAAGAGGCTCTCTCTTTTCCATAGAGAGCCTCATACTGTGCACAAGCCCCAGAGAAAGCAGGAGATCCCCGAATTAAAACGAGGGTCTCCTGACAGATTAAAGAAAAGGGCAGAGAGCAGCAAAGCGGCCGTTAAACCCTCCTTGGTGGAGCTGACGGAATTCCCGAGGTGTTTCCGGTCTCGGGAAGAGAAGCCAACAGGAGGACGTCGGCGGTGCTACAACTGCCGGCAACCGGGCCACGTGTGGCGTAGTTGTCCCCGGAGGACAGCGGAGCGGTGGGATAGCAGATACACCGTTCCCCCAAGGTTCGCTGGGGGATCTAGACAGCGGAACCATGGCCCGGATCTCGCGTCCTCCTGGAGGAGGACGTCCCTCGCGGGAATCAACGCTCCGCCCCACTGGTCGTCACTAAGGGGGAGGGACTGTGATGGACAACCGGCTATGGACTCCGGTCACCACCCCCAGGCCGCTAGGAGGAGCCCTCCAGAAGCATATTCGTGCCCCGAGTTCCAGCAGGGCCTCATGGACTTTGTAGTGTTGTGACACAGCCCTGCTGGATACCTTGGGGGCCGCCAGGAGTCGCTGTAGGGGGGCTAGTGGGATCTTGCGTGCCCTATAACCGGTGTGCGTCTCAGTCACGTGACTGGAGGAAGCGACGTACTCCCGGGATGAAGAAGAAGACTGTTTGCCCTGACCCGGAAGGAAATGGACTTGTGGGTTGTGCTTGGAACCACTTCCGGGTCAGGAGCTATAAAAGGACTAAGGAAAGCCCAGAACACTGAGCTGAGCTGGGAGGTAGGAGGGCGAAGTGTCTGGGAGTGGAGGATTGGATTGGTTATTGTAGAGTTTATTAAGTGTATGAGTGTGGTGTGTGTAGTGCTTGGTGCACTGTACAATAGAAAAATAAATAGTTATTGTACATTCACCTGGTCTCAAGAGTGGTACCTGAGGGTTCAAGAGGTGGACAAACGCTATATCTGCTACAATATATATATATATATATATATATATATATATATATATATATATATATATATATATAGTGGACCCTTGACTTACGAACTCAATTCGTTCATGAGGGCTGGTTGTAACTCAAGTTGGTTGTAAGTCAAGACTATTTTTCCCGTAAGAAATAATGGAAATACCCATAATGCGTTCCTAACCTCCCACAGCAACACTTACTTAACTTTTTTTAATAGAAAAGGGTTGTATAATGTGCATAATTTACCAAAAACACCAATAATTTTTCTAATGTACTAACCGAAAAGTTATAAAAAGTGCCTAGCCTACCAGAAACAATAATTTCATACTGTACTCACCATTTAAGTTGACATCTTTGGTGTGCAGGAAGGAAGGAGGAGGAGAATAAATTGGAAGGTTGTAGCAAGGCTACATAACGGACAGTCAGGTTAGCCTTCTGGATTGTCCGTCACTTTATAATGTTGGCTGGGAGGGTGATTTAAATAGCCCTTCAGGCACCTTTGGTGACGTCCCAGTCTGGAAGGATCCCGCCCGAGTAAATTTTCCAGCTGCCTGTTGCCGGCGTGAGGTTTCCATGACAACCGAGAGGGGCAAGGATTTTCGGCGGGAAACTTTTTCTTTTTAAGGGGAATGGCGGATCAAGGAGGAGAGAGGAAAAAGGAAGGATAAGGCTGAAGGCAACGCAGCGACTATCCACGCTCAAAGAATTATTCAGGATCTTACTTCACCCAGGGACGTCTGCTATTTATGGGTGGCCACCCCGAAGAAATAATCAAGTGACGAATCCCTGAGAAGAGACCAGGTACTGGCGTTCTCCGGGTGCTCCCGTCTAGTGAGTCGGATTCCTGAGTTTCATTCTTCGTGATAGTCCGCGGAGAAGCCGTTTCGCCAAAGGACGGTTGTGTTTCCTTCTGCCATACAGGAGGAACTGAACTGCAGGGTTTCTTGTTTTCTTATATTTTGGGCTAAGTGAAATCTTTCTTTTGCGTTCTCAAAGAACAGTTTGTTTTTATTCTCTGTGTCAAACCGGGGGTTAGGATTTGAACGCTGGGGAGGGCGTCTCGGGAAGTGGTTCACTAATAAGCATTCAGGCACCGGGCAAGTAAATGTAAATAGTAAATGTTAATATATTTATCAGTCCCTCTTCCTGTTGCATTTTATTTTTTGCCAATTATTTAAGGGGGCTTAGGGGCAAGAGGGGACTAGGACTGGATGTGGTAATGCTATTATAACCTTCAAACATCGTCCACTCCCCTGTTGGGTTGTGAAGTGTAGGAATCGCGTTCCCGTATTTTGTAGTTGCTACAAGATGGTTATTGTTTGGAAGGAGTTTCCTTATACAAATCTTTTCTTTGTAAAATTGTTGAGATGTTGGATTTCGACATGCTGTACATATTAGTGAGATCGGTCACATGAACGCTACTCTCATATTTCCACACAATTTCCTTCTTCGTTTCGATTGTGATCACTTTCTTTACCTTCGTTACCTTTGCTTCCTTCCTTAGCAATTATCAAAATAAATTATATAAATCACTGCACTGACCGAAATTACGTCCACAAACACATGTATCTGGGCTCCGACTGATGCTTACAGATGCTCTCAGCTGTTTGTTTACAGTCGCACAAGATGATACACGTGACCGCATCTGGGTCATAATGCAAGATGTTGGTCATAATTCTAAACAAAAATGTTGGTCGTAAAGCAAGTTGTTCGCATGTCAGGCCGGTCATATTTCAAGGGTCGACTGTATATATATATATATATATATATATATATATATATATATCTATAATAATAAAAGGCAAAGCCCTCACTGACTGACTGACTGACTGACTCACTCACTCACTGACTGACTGACTCACTCATCACTAATTGTCCAACTTCCCGTGTAGGTGGAAGGCTGAAATTTGGCAGGCTCATTCCTTACAGCTTACTTACAAAAGTTAGGCAGGTTTCATTTCAAAATTATACGCGTAATGGTCATAACTGGAACCTCTTTTTTGTCCATATACTGTAATGGAAGGCAGCAAGATGGCCGTAGGAGACTGAGTTGCGTGTCGCGTCATCACGCCTCCCACGTAATCACGTGAACTGACTGTGAACTCAGTACGTAGAAAAGAAGGAGGAGCCCCAAAGAGCACTGAAGAAAACACTCATTACACAATTGACAAGGCAGCGAAACAATAAGAAGCGAGTGAGTGACGCATACAAGCATCTTCATAAGACACGAGGTATAAAAAAGCACGGTGTAAACCGTAAGTCTAAATTAACTTTATAGAAACGCTCCCGCTGCCGTTTGCAATACCATATTCGCGAGATACAAGTTTAATGAGAAGACACGAGGTATAAAAAAGCACGGTATAAACCTAACCTTAAATTAACTTTATAGAAACGCTCCCGCTGCCGTTTGCAATGCCATATTCACGAGATACAAGTTTAATGAGAAGACACGAGGTATAAACGAGAGTTTGCATCACTTTGTAACAGAGTTAAAATTGCTGTAGCGAGAAACTTTTAACTGCCGGGTCTTAGCTAACATTAAATAAACCCGTGGACATCGCAACATCACACAAGAGAGCAGCTCACGTTAAGTGACTGAACGCAGCACGAGTGATCACTTCCATGAATCAAACCTGTTCAAAAAACACATTACACAATTGATAAAGTAGGAAAAGAATATGAAACAAAGCACGGTATAAACCGTTACTTCAAATTAAGTTTATAGAAACGCTGCCGTTTGCAATACCATATTCGCCCCTGCGAAGCGCGGTGATTTTGCTATATATATTAAACTATTTCAACCATTGTATGATCTGCTTCTCGCAACTGAAAGAGGGCACCGTAGCAGAAGTTAGCCGACTTGCTCACCAACCACAAGCGTTACCTGGTAGGTAACCACCCATACAATCAGATTGTGAATCAGACTACGAATGCCTGCAATGTAATTACCCCGATGTACATGCTGTCAAATGAATGAACCTCACGCCGTAGCACAACGTTAGGGGCTTCGCCTCTACGTCCGAGGATCGATTCCAGTAAGGGAGTGCAGTGACTGTGTATTCCTAATGAGCCCACAATTACGGCGAAACACGTGTCGCATACTATGCATCTTCAAAGCACGGTGTAAACAGTAAGTTTAAATTGAGTTTATAGAAACGCTCCCGCTGCCGTTTGCAATACCATATTAGATGACTTTGTAACAGAGTTAAAATTGCTGGAGCGATAAATTTTTAACTGCCGGGTCATGTCGCGTGTTCTTGGGTAGGTACACCAAAAAATTTATACATTTATGCATGTAATGGGCAAACAAAAAATGTACTATACCCGAAAGCACTACAGTAGTACTCAATGTATCTTTACTTCTTAAATGTTAATGTTTTACTGTTTAATAATTTATACGCTTCTTATATGTTATTCGGATTCTTTTATCAAAATATCAGTAACAGCGCACTGCACGATAACGTGGAGTGAATACACTTGACATGACCATTCATAGTATTTATCCTCTTTCTCTGTACGTTTACCATTCGTTTGCTCAGAGGTTGATGCGCTTGCTGCTTAATGAGCAGCTCTTGACCCTAGCGTCCCGCTGCTTCTCTTCTTTCGTCAGCATCTTTTCCCGTTAAAACTGATTTTTTTTAAAACTTAGTATGTTTTCTTTAATTTTTCAGTTAAGCTGGCACGTAAGTCTTCAATCTGCCTCAAGAATGATTAGCGGAGGTGGTAGACAATGAAAACGTCAGCCGTACGCATCCGCCACGCACGCACTGGTGCGCGCAGCTGTGAGTTGACTCTACAATAAAATAAAATAAAGATAAAAAGAGCAATAACTTGCAGCACCGCTATTCAATTACACTTGCCTAACGCCTCTCCTAACGGGAAATACTGTGGGATCTGGGCATCCGTCAAAGCAGCAATCACAAGCCCGATTACAAAGCGGGAAGCTGTGATTTGTCGTCTCCCTCCCATGTAACAATCGCAGCCCGTGTTGCAACGCACTATGTATGTATATGTATATATGTGTATGTGTGTGTATATGTATGTGTATATATATATATATATATATATATATATATATATATATATATATATATTTGTTCATATGTGTGGGAAAGCGAATAGTAGACGTGACGTAGTATATGTGTACCAAATTTCAAGTCAATAGGTGAAACGGTTTGCGAGCTACAGCTGATTTAAAATCCTGGACAGACAAACGAATAGCCACGGTAGTGTTTTATAGAAGAACATTTTACTGTTTAATAATTTATATTTATATGCAATGTGCTTCTTATATATTACTTCATATTCTCATATGATAATGATGTTAATGTTGTTTATATTGATTTCTATGTTATTGTAAGTGCCCTTTATTTGTGGAAAAATAAATTTGGCAATTAAACTTATTTTATACATACATTTTATTTTTTTCTCTTGCACTCAGTGAGCGAATCCACTGGGTAATCAGCTATATATATATATATATATATATATATATATATATATATAGATATGTATGTATGTATGTGTATATATATATATATATAGATAGATAGATATATGTGTATGTATGTAGATAGATATGTATGTATATGTATATATGTGTATATATATGTAGATATACAAATATGTATATGTATATATGTGTCTGTATGTGTATATATATGTTGATATATGTATATATATATGTGGATGTGTATATGTATATATATATATGTATATATGTTTATGTATATATATGTTTACATAACCTCTTTAACACACTACTTCTCCGCTGCGAAGCGCGGGTATTTTGCTAGTATATATATACGTTGCTACAGAGTTAAAAGTTTGACTATTTATGCTTTATGTTGCATTTTACTTTATGTTTGATGATATTGTGAATGTGTGTAAGCACTTTGAGCCTGTATTCACTAATAAGTGCCATACTGAGATAAACTCAATTGAATTTACTTAGGAAAAGTCATGCTCTGGACACATCACATCTGTACGTTTTGTAATCTCTTCCCTTTGCTTTATCACATGTTTGAATGATCGAGTTTACAGTTGGAGTGCAGGCATGTTAAACAGTAATATTTTGAAAACGACTCCTGGCCAGATCTGTGAAGACAGATTGTGCCCTTGCTTTGCTTTGCTTTGCACTTTGATTTTAGTATAAAATGTTGTCTACAAAGGAGGTGTTGTATTTTTTGATATAGGAACAAGCAAACAAAACTGTGAGCTAATTTAAATTCATTTTTTAGTTTATACAAGCATAGCTGTAACAGGCCTTGGAGTATTTTTGATGTTGCCGTTGCAAGTGCCGTCCAAGAAGTGATTTGGCAATGATGATGGTGGTGAGGGGTACTGAGGGAGAGCAGGGTGCTGCTGGTATTTGAGATCTGATGTTTATAAAGGACGACAGGATGATTATTTTTCTAAAGAAAATGTACAAAAACCTTTTACAGATGTCCCAATGCAGCAGCCACAAACAGAGAATGATCAAGGATAAACAGAAATGATATCAGCTTCAAGAAAATATGTAATGGTTTAAGAAAGTGCATAATCTCAGAAGAACAAAGATGATGGCATCCTTAGCTTGAAAGACACAAACTCCACAATGGGCTGCATCCCGGCACACTGGAATCTTCAGCATTTGAAACATATTACCCATACTGCCTGAGAAATGTTTAGGACGGATGTCATCCATTAGGCACTTTCACATTTCCCTCTTCTTCATTTTGGACCTTTAACACTCACACCCCAAGATTCAGGGCAAGTTTTTATCTTCATGCCATAGGACTTCTCAACCTACTGTCAAATAGCTGAATGTTTCTTGGGTCTGTCATCTCTGTTTTTTTCATGGAAGACATTTGAGTTGACCTTATCCTTACTTTGTTATGTAGACCCACAGATATGTCCTCCACCACAACTCTTCTTCTCTCATTCTTGCACTCATCTAGCCTGAAGTCACAATACACTTGCAGCTGATACTACAGATCCATACTGCACCCAGAACTGACTGCCACTGGGCTTCACTTCTCTTATGAGAAGATATCTTCTCTTTTTTGGTAAACATTTGTTCAGTCATTATAGTCTTAAACATTTTTAAATATTCTTAATATGCCAAAAAATTGAAAGCAAATAAAAAGGTAAGGCATGTTCCAAATCACCTTGCACCCTGACCATATCAGAAGCTGTCATAGATGATGCTGGCCAACACACTTCATGTACAAAGATTTGAGTCTCCTAAGGTTATTTTGCTGGAGTCATGGCATTGACTTCTTGATTCTGCCTTCTTCTCATCATTCCTGGTTCACAGAAAGGTCCAGCCAGATGACCAGTCCAAATTTTAAAGTTCTGACCTTTTCATTGTGCTAGTGATCATTTAGTGATCATTTTCATTTTTGCTAGTTTGGCTCTTGGTCTGTTGCCTGTGCTTACACTTTCTCTGTCTATGGTTAGACAAGTCACCCTATTAAGGTCAAAACGTTCAAATTAAAATATCAATAGCAAAAGTCACAGATCTGTGCTACACTTATTATTAAAAAACGGTGTTTAACAAACATCTAAAAAAAAGAAAACTAAGTTACATTTTTAACATAAATTAAAATCACGTTCTATGCATGGTGACGCAGTTGTAGCGCTGCTGCCTCACAGTAAGGAGACGTTTGTGTCATGGGTCCTCCATGTTCTCCCCTTGACTGCGTGGGTTTCCTCCTATTGTCCAAACATGATTAGGTGAATTGGCGACTTTACATTGGCACAGGATAGACAGAAGTGGAGGAAGCGTTGTCACAGGCGGGAACACGGGGTCGAAGATGACAGAAGTGTGGCTAGCTAACTAACTAACTAACTTTGACTGTGAATTTATCTTTTATAACCATAAATGCCCCCCCGCCCCCCCCCCCCCCCCCCCAACATTACTAAGTGATTTTTTTATGTAATTTTTGCATACTTTACTTCACCGTGCATTATGATACAGATGTCTCATCTCAGGATCACCCATATGGATCACAATTTCTATTGTGCCATTGATAAAGGTACATTGGATTTAAGAGGCAGATACAGAGATGAACGCAGCCAAAACAGGCAGAAAAGGACAAAACCAGAAGACAAAAACTCCAGCGGAGGGGACCTATACATAAAGCGTAAGTCAGGATCAATGTGTCCTGGAGTCTGCATGTTCTCCCCTTGACTATGTGGGTTTCCTCCTAATGTCCAACCACATGCTGGTTAGGTGAATCGGTGACTCTAAACTGGCCCAAGTGTGTGTTTGTGTGTTTGCCCGTGCGATTTACTGGCATCTTGTCCAGGTTTTGTTCAGGCATTTGTCTTATGATCTCCAGGGTGACTCCAGCCCTCCAACCCATGACCCTGGTCTGGATTGGACTGGTTAGATAATGACATGACATTTTGTCTAACACAGCTGATGTCATATTTCTTGTCTGGTGTTGTATTGTATTTCCCGCAGCTGGGAATCATAATAGAATAACTAGAAAAAGGGAGATGAAGAGTATGACCCGGGTCTCTGGAGGTGTTTCTTGGTCTGACTTTGACTGTCTGTTACTTTGTGGCGTTCTGGTCTAGTACCACCCACAGGAGAGTTTTATTGCTCAAAGGTCGATCGTTGATGGCTCATGAGACGTCACAGAGATGGTCATTTATGTTTTATTTAAAAATCCACTTTCTCACTGATATTGCTCCTAAACTTCCTTTGGAGAAATAACTTCAGACGAAGAAGATGACATTTGGTTTTGTATACTTTGTGAGATCTCCTTCTAGTGTTGTTTAAATCTCTTTCAAGACTTCACATTGTTTACTTACTTTTGGACTTGGATGATGAAGGGCTCTGATTGATGACCTTTTAATCCGTTTAAACTGAAATCCAAAGCCCTGTCCTGCCATCTTAGACAAAATGCCAACATTTATAATCAAAAAAATGGCATTGGGTCCATTTTGAAATAGAATTTAGAAATCAAAATCAAACAATGAATCACAATTCAGATGATTGGATCAAATTCATTGACTACCAAACTCCCAGAAAGGTCTTGGAGCATCCTTATAGAAATGGGTGACTGACACGCAAACTGACCACAAAAGGAGCAGGCAAAGCATGAATATTGTGCAGACATGGTGATCATTACAAAATACGCCATCCCCGTAACCAGAAATCTCAGCCTCGACTGTCCTGCTTCATCTACAAGAACAGAAACTCCAACAGCAAGCACTTCATTTCATGTGGTATATCATTTTTTTCTTCGTTCATATAAATTGTATATGTTGTAAAGACACAAACAAAGAAAGTGTTTTGGGGCATCTTGCAGCCAACACTGTGTATCTGAAACATAATCAAATGTGAAAAACAAAAATTGTGCAAAGAAAATGAGTCTTTCCGTTAGTATTCAGTCAGACTGTCCAAGATGGCATTTTTTTGATTTAAGAGGCATTCTGGGAGGAAGAAGCGGGTCCAGGTGATGTCATAGGTGGAATAGTGTCAGTCTTCCTTTCTGCTGAGGGAGGAGAAGAGCGGTCATTATTAAACAGCGCTACCTCATGTCTCAGTGGAGAATTACAATCACTCAAGTCCTTAAGCTGTTCTCTATGCGCACACGTGTGACAATGTGTAATTATTAAGAGTGCCAAGTTGCATTTTTATTTCTTTATGATGTTGGTTTTGTAAAGTGTATATAGAATGGGACCAGAACATCCAAGAACAGTTTGGTGACCAACAATGCCTTTTCCAGTGTGATGGAACACCGGGCCATAAGGCAAAAGTGATAACTAAGTGGCTCGGTGAACAAAACATCAAAATTTTGGATCCATGGCCAGGAATCTCCCCAAGCCTTAATCCCACTGAGAACTTGTGGTCAATCCTCAAGAGGCGAGTAGGCAAACAAAAACCCGCCAATTCTGACAAACTCTAAGCATTGATTTAGCGAGAATGGGCTGCCATCAGTCAGGATTTGGCCCAGACGTTGATTGCCAGCATGCCAGGGCGAATTGCAGACGTCTTGAAAAAGAAAGAAGGGCCAACACTGCAAATATTGACTCTTTGCATAAACTTAACATAATTGTCAATAAAAGCCTTTGAAACTTATGAAATAATTGTAATTATACTTCACTACAGGCAGTCCCCGGTTTACGTACAAGATAGGAACTGTAGGTTTGTTCTTAAGTTGAATTTGTATGTAAGTCAGAACAGGTACATTATTTTAATAAATGCTATTGTTGACCGACTGTAACCAAGTGCTCTACCAATGAATGACGGAGTTTCACCTCTCTCTGACCTTTTTATTATTTCTACTTTATTGTCCATGGTGATGGTTTTTCCTCTTTACTGTATCACCAGCACTTGCAACAGATTTGTGTTTCAGAGACATTGTTGAAGGGTGAAGACAGAAGGTTAAGATGAGCTCTTCTGCACAGCACTGTACACACTATCACAGCAGGATGGCACCCCTCGACAGCACGTCTGGTGTACAGACGAGAGACAGCTTCCTGCTATGTACGTAAAAGTACAAGCAGGCTTGCTGTTGAGAATGAATGGGGTCAGCGAGGGGCAGTTCACCACCCGCCCACCACACAGTCACCTCCACTTACATTCAGTATGCTGCCTGCAGTGTAAACCCAACGAGAGCGAACAGGGTGTGGCTAAAGGCGGGTAGTGAATCGCCCACCATTGCCCCCATTCAACAGGCAGCCACCCAATGCACACTACAATGCTGCCCCCTACCGCCCCGATCACTCTCAATGGCCTCTGTTCGGCCACAACTGGGTCACCGCTTGCAGCATCGCCCACTGAGAACGAACGGGGAAGGCTGTGTGCTGGGCGGGCAGTGAAACGCCCCCCTCTGCCCCATCCAGCCTCTGGCCAGTCAGGAGCAGTAGATGTGGCGGTGTGAAGGGTGGGCAGCGAACCACCCCCCCTCCGCCCCATCAAGCCTCCACCTCATCAAGCTTCCGTCCTGCACATGAGTGCTTGCCGCGCACCCAGCTGCCCACTGAGAATGAATGGGGTGCGGTCCCCACCGCCCCGTTCATCAACCGGAGCCACCCGAGGGACACTACCCTGTGTGAGCAGCGAAACCGCCCCCTCCAGCCACCGCTTGCAGTGTCCCCAGGCCAGAGATGACAGAGCGGCAGTTATTGAGGAGGCCTGCATCGCGTCCCCCAGACAGATGAAGGAGCAGCTGCGGCCCCGTTCATAAGTCATATGTCGGATGTCCGTTACTCAGGGACTACCTGTATACCATAGAAACATCTGTCAAAAAGATCTAAAAACACTGAAGCAGCAAACTTTGTGAAAACCAACACTTGTATTATTCTCAAATCATTTGGCCATGGCTGTACCTCCCTCAGGCCACTAGATGGCAGTCCCCCTGGGTTGTAGCAGTGCCTAGGATTCCCACAGGGCAATGCTGTAGGGTTCCATGGGTGCCGCCAGGGTGAGCTGTAGAGCCTTATTTTGTCAGGCTTCTGCCACACCTGGGAGTGTTTCCAGATCTCGCTTATGAGCCACCTGGAGTACTCCCAGGTGCAGCATAACAGGAGCCGCTCACCTTCATTCTGGGAGCCAGAGTCGGGTAGAAGAGGACAAAGGAGGAGTGAAGGTGAAAAAAGAAAAAGATTAAGTGCTTGTTGTTTATTATTTGAGTTTTATTTTTGTGTCCTTTTTGGGTTACGTTTTGGTGTGTGGGAAACCCAGAAGGGAAAGTGTTTCCCACAAAGAATAAAGTGTGTGCTGTGCTTCTGAATTTGTGTCTTCATCTGCCTGTGTCAGGATTGAGCAGTTGGTGCACCCCCTGCAGGCCACACCTTACTGTTCTATTTGGATGTTCTGGGATTTCTGCTTCTGCTTTCTGGATTTTGTCTTTGGATTTCCGACTGGCTGTGTTTGCTTTGTGGGCGGAGTGGTAGCTCTGAGGCTAGGGATCTGCATTGGTAATCAGAAGGTTGCTGGTTCGAATCCTGTAAATGCCAAAAGTGACTCTACTTCGTTGGGCCCTTGAGCAAGGCTCTTAACCTGCAATTGACGTTAATCTGCATCCAGCCCTGGACGTCGGCCGTCCATTTTGCAGGGAAAATCCTGAGGGTTGGTGGCAGAATTAGCACTCCAGCCACCATAAAAAAAAACCTCACACTGTTCCATTCCATCTGAACTAGTGTGGTGCTGAGGTGTCACCCATTGCATGGCTGTACTCGGGTCCTAATCTGGGATCCTGAGTTGATTTGTCATGTAGTGGGTGAGGCAATGTGATGTATCAGCTCGTGCTCCTAACCTCCTCCTCCTTTTCCCGTGTTTGCTTTGAATTGAAATTTTTAGCCAAACTGTTTTGCCTTATTTTTGCTCTTTTTTCCCCCAGTGGTTCCTTTTGTGATTGTTTCAAGAAATTCTGTATTGATAAAGGATATTTGTTTGCTTTTGTTCTTTAAGTCAGTGCGTCTAAACCAAAAGTGGGTTGCGGGCTGCCACTGGAGGGTCACAAGTTGCTGTTGTTTATAATGGTCGTGGGTCACGGTAGGTTGCAGTGGGTCACGAGCTGTTCGTGCATCACGTCTCGAGTGGACTCTGAATGTTGCGCTTGTTCCCTCGTGCTCTGACAATCATGCTCAGTTCACCAAGGGGGTATTGTGACGATCATGCTTAATGCCTAAAGAAGCCTCCACTCCACACCATTTTGGTGGGCCGCAAAGGCACTTACATGGCAAAAGTGTGTTGAGACACCAGAAATGTTGAGACACATTGTTTTAAACTAATTTATTATTTTTCTCTCCCCTAACCGACATTTTCGACTCTTTTGAGATACATAAGCCTGATCCCCATTTTGGGGCCCATGCATGTTATGCGGAAAAGCATTACACACAAAGAGAAACAAGTGTGGGGTCTTCTTCTTAACTTCTCGAGGTAGCTGGGGACCAGGCTCTCAGAATGGAAACTGCACAAAATAGTTACATGTCCCAAAAGCTATGACAAATATCCCCAGAAAAGGAGGAAACTGACACTCTTTGGTTTGAAGCAAAAGAGGCAAATGGAGAATTGTTACAAATAAAAAGATTTATTTTGCAAAAATTACAAACAAAGCTCCAAGGAGCACAAAAGGCACAGAAGGTGTTGCCTGAAACAGGCTATCCAGTAGCAAACAAGTCTCAATACAAATGTCTAAAGAACAAAATATCCCAGAACACAATAAATTAAATCGCACAGTAAGACATAAATCACCAGTGCCACAAGTGCATTCGATGAACTACCAGGGCCTGATTTTTTGGCCTTGCCTTTATAGGGCTAGGGGTGGTCCCCATACAATGATAGGTAGGTGGTCAACAAAACAGATGAAACACAGCAAGACAAGCAGAGGCACATGAAAATTAAATAGTACACAAAACTGATAAAATATACACAAATAATAAACAAGAGTAACAATACTGACATACACAAAAGAATCAAAAATGAAAAAAAAGACATAAAAAGGACATTTAATCATAAACCAGGGGAGAAACCGTTACTGAAACGTAACACAAAAAAGCTGCCAGAACAGGCCAAGATGCTTACTGGCATCACCACGAATCAATGAGCCTGCAACGACTACCTGCAAGCTCCTGTTTGACCAGGCCCAAAATGGGTTAATGAGTTTGTAATGCTCAAAATGCTTTTCATATTCCAAAATGTCCTAAAATGCTTCTGAAGGAAGACAAATCGTGAAAACCTCAGGAGCAACAATCTTATACAAATGAGAATATTTATTTGAAAATAGAAAAAAGACTTACCTTAAAAGCAATCTGCAAACCAATTCCAATCAATGGAGCAAAAAGTAATTAGTTATCCAATATATACCAATGAAAAACAACACAAACAAAACACTCCTGAAGACTTCAATGGACCACTACTGAGGCCTCTTCCCTCATGGGAGATTCTGGATTTTAGGAAGAATTTGATGAGATGTTGGGATAGCTTAGGCTTGATGGACTGAATGGTCTCTTGTTTGACAAAATTCTTATGTTTCCTGTGTTTAATACTGTGAAAATGAACAGACTTGACACACGTGAAAAGGTTTGGGGCAGCCACCCATATAATATTCCTGGCTGCAAATGGTTTTTTAAGTAATAAAGAGCTATTGATAGCACTGAGTCCAAGATAGAACTGCTGAGAGTTGGGAAAATTGGAGGCTTTGAATGATCAGACCGGAAGTGATGTCAGATAACTGGAAGTAATGTCCTTCTGACATCAGTCTGTGCGTCGGAACCGGAAGTAACATTCTTCTGGGCACCGGAGCTGGAGGTGTCATTACTGACTCAGATAGGTTTTCCCACGGCTGGTCTGTAGAGCCAACAGGAGAAGGTTTAGTGCACCCCGCCCTCCCCTGGCCTGGCATGGAATTACCTCTACTTGGTCCACACAATGTCCCCCTACTCGCACGTGTGTGACAATACATAACCAGGGGAGGGCGCAGCAGCAGTGTCATCAGGGTGGCTCCACCTCTTGGGGAACTACCTACAAAACACAAGCAAAAAAAGAGAACATTACATTACACATTTATACTAAACTATCTGTGTAAGCCTGTGCTTAGGGTTAGGGCTGCTTAGATGGACTGGTGATGTTAAATTGGTCCCGATATGTGTGTGAGTGTGGGCTGGGCCCCAGTCTATGGGTTCAGCAACCCTGCTCAGGATAATCAGGTTTAGAAAATGGATGGATGGATGGATGGAAGATCAATTAAGGATGATTCAAGGAATGAGCTCTAATTATATCTCTCGCTCTGTATAAAATCCAACGTCTGTCTACCTGTCTGTATGTCTGTCCTCTTTTCACTAGAGAACAACTTTAGATCGGGTATTTTTTTCTATAATTTGCTTGAACATTCTGGTTGATTTTGTGACTTCTCTCATCATGCTAACTATCATAGTTCTCTTGCAGGAGCGATATATTCATGCTAATCTGAGACAGAGGCTGTGGGCTGAGGGGAGGGGGAAGCGTGACATCAGGAGTGGGGAGCCGGGGTGGGGTCCTCCTCACTCACGTGCCAGTCTCCGTTTGAATCGGTCTACCTCTGGCCAAGTTTTGGAGCGTACATTTCCTCCACTTAACTAGCCATACCTGTTTGTTGATTGATTTTTAAAGTTTGTCCTGTTTCACTACCATGCGGGCAGAGATGCAGGGAACAGCTAGTCTTTTCCAAATTGAGTTGATTTTTTTCTGATCAGATAGTAGAAAAACATTCTACTTACTATAAATGACTCAAACATCCAAACTGGACTAAAACGCTTTCAATCTCTCTGTATGATTGTGTAACTGGATTGTTTTCTTTGCCTTTTTTCCTTTTTATTTGAAGGTGTGGTGGTATGAAGAAACTGATTGATTGTTCTTGGGCCGGAGCTGGACTATCCAATAGTTGGTTTATAATTATTCCATACATGTTTCTTCACATTTTAATTTAGGAACAATGGGAGAAACTGAACAGCATGGTGAACTGAACTTCCTCCCTCTCACAGCTTAGGAAATGGCGCCCTCTACTGCACTGAAAAAGCAGAACTGCAACTCAGTTACTGTCAAACAATTCACATCTCTGACCTGGTCAATTTTAAGAAAGAGAAGGATGAGTGTAGTGAATTAAGGACGCAAAGTAATAGTAATGACATCAAATTTAAATAATTAACACATTATAATATTTTCTAGAGTATTAAATGTACTCAGTTTAATACATTAACACTTCACCCAATTCATGATCACAATGGGCTACAGCAAAGACGATCACACACCTCAATCACACACATTGGAATCTGTAATTTTCCTAACTTGTGCATCTTTAACCCTGCACAAACACAGGAAGAACATCAAGTCCCACATTGACAGCAACTGGGGCTACGATTCAAAAAAGAATGCAGGATCCATGAGGCAGCAGCACTACTGGACATGCCACAATAGTGCCCAATTCTGGTGAATGTAAACTTTAGATACTGCACTTTCCGTAAATTCGAACCCAACAACAAGGTTAAATGTTATCCATACAGCCATGCATTGTTTCACCATCAGGAGCCAGAGCCTGTGGCACAAAGCAGGAACAAAACTGGAATGAGGCATTACAGGCAAATCCATCCATCCATTTAGTCTCAATGGCTGAAGCTTCCCCTTGTAGAAATAGGCAACAACAACAACAACAACAACAACATTTATTTATATAGCACATTTTCATACAAAAAGTAGCTCAAAGTGCTTTACATAATGAAGAAAAGAAGAATAAAAGACAAATAAGAAATTAAAATAAGACAACATTAGTTAACATAGAAAGGAGTAAGGTCCGATGGCCAGGGTGGACAGAAAAAACAAAAAAAAACTCCAGAAGGCTGGAGAAAAAAATAAAATCTGTAGGGGTTCCAGGCCACGAGACCGCCCAGTCCCCTTTGGGCATTCTACCTAACATAAATGAAATAGTCCTCTTTGTAGTTAGGGTTCTCACGGAGTCACTTGATGCTGATGGTTATACAGACTTCTGGCTTTTAATCCATCCATCATTGTTGGAACATCATGGTGCTTTGGGTAGATGGTGGTGGCACAAGCCACCACCAATAGGACACCGGAAAAGGAAACAGAAGAGAGAGTAGGGGTTAGTACAAATTTTAAATGAATAGTTATTATAATGAATTGGATATACAGAGTGTCAGGATTAAATTACAGTGAAGTTATGAGAAGGCCATGTTAAAGTAATGTGTTTTCAATAGTTTTTTAAAGTGCTCCACTATATTAGCCTGGCGAATTCCTACTGGCAGGCTATTCCAGATTTTAGGTGCATAACAGCAGAAGGCCGCCTCACGACTTCTTTTAAGTTTTGCTCTTGGAATTCTAAGGAGACACTCAGTTGAGGATCTGAGGTTGCGATTTGGAATATAAGGTGTCAGACATTCCGATATATAAGACGGGGCGAGATTATTTAAAGCTTTATAAACCATAAGCAGAATTTTAAAGTCAATTCTGAATGACACAGGTAACCAGTGTAGTGACATCAAAACTGGAGAAATGTGTTCGGATTTTCTTTTCCTGGTAAGGATTCTAGCAGCTGCATTCTGCACTAACTGCAAACGATTGATGTCTTTTTTGGGTAGTCCTGAGAGGAGTGCATTACAGTAATCTAGCCGACTAAAGACAAACGCATGAACTAATTTCTCTGCATCTTTCGATGATATAAGAGGTCTAACTTTTGCTATGTTCCTTAGGTGAAAAAATGCTGTCCTAGTGATTTTATTAATATGCGATTTAAAATTCAGATTACAATCAACGGTTACCCCTAAGCTTTTTACCTCCGATTTGACTTTTAATCCTAATGCATCCAGTTTATTTCTAATAGCCTCATTGTATCCATTATTGCCAATCACTAAGATTTCGGTTTTTTCTTTATTTAATTTGAGAAAGTTACTATTCATCCATTCTGAGATACAGGTTAGACATTGTGTTAGCGAATCAAGAGATTTGGGGTCATCAGGTGCTATTGATAAATACAGCTGTGTGTCATCAGCATAGCTGTGGTAGCTCACGTTATGTCCCGAGATAATCTGACCTAATGGAAGCATGTAGATTGAGAAGAGCAGCGGACCCAGGATAGAGCCTTGTGGAACACCATATAGAATATCATGTGTCTTTGAGTTATAATTACCACAACTAACAAAGAATTTTCTCCCTGCCAGGTAGGATTCAAACCAGTTTAAGACACTGCCAGAGAGGCCCACCCATTGACTAAGGCGATTCTTAAGAATATTATGATCAATAGTGTCAAATGCGGCACTCAAATCTAAGAGGATGAGAACAGATAAATGGCCTCTGTCTGCATTTACCCGCAAGTCATTTACTACTTTAACGAGTGCAGTTTCTGTGCTGTGATTTGTTCTAAAACCTGACTGAAATTTATCAAGAATAGCATGTTTATTGAGGTGCTCATTTAACTGCATAATGACTGCCTTCTCTAGAATTTTACTTAAGAAAGACAGGTTAGAGATGGGTCTATAATTTTCAAGAGAAGAGGGGTCGAGATTATTTTTCTTAAGTAGGGGTTTAACTACCGCAGTCTTAAGACAGTCTGGGAAGACCCCCGTATCTAATGACGAATTTACTATGTCAAGAACATTATCAATAAGCACACCCGATACTTCTTTGAAAAAATTTGTTGGTATTGGGTCAAGGGCACAGGTGGATGGTTTCATTTGAGAAATTATTTTATGTAAATCAGGTAAATCTATCCTAGTGAAAGACTCTAATTTATTTATTATGGAGTACTGGGGTTTCGGGGGATCCTTAGTGTTGGGGAGATATACTATGTTATTTCTAATATCATTAATTTTTTGATTGAAAAATACAGCGATAGCCTCACAGGTTTTACTGGAAGTACTTAGGAGGCATTCCTTTGAGTTACCTGAGTTTAATAGATGATCAATTGTCGAAAATAAGACTCTGGGATTACTAGCATTGTTATTTATAATCTTAGAGAAATAGTAGCGCCTCTCAAGACGGACTGTGTTATTGTATTCTGTTATTTTAACTTTTAATATTTCATAGTCAATAGTTAGTTTAGTTTTCCTCCATTTACTCTCAGCTCTACGGCATGTTCTCTTTAAATCAGACACTCTTTGGGTCTTCCAAGGTATAACAATGCTAGAAGATTTTTTAACTGTCTTTTCAGGTGCAACTATGTCAACAGCAGCCCTCACTTTAGTATTAAATCTTTCCACCTTACTATTTACATTCTCCTCGCTATTATAGTTGGCACTATAAACGGACTGATTGGTTAGAATGTTTGTAAGTTTTAAAGTTGCTGATGAGTCAAAGAAGCGTTTTTTTAACAATATGCTTCTCATGAGTGTTTTCTATCATTATTTCTATATTAAAAAGTAGAAGAAAATGGTCTGAAAGACCCGTATCAATGACCTGCTTTATATCAACTTTTAGTCCTTTAGTAATTACTAAGTCTAACGTATGACCTGCTTTATGTGTAGGCTGATTAACGAGCTGTCTCAAATCAAAAGAGTCCAGGAGGTTCATAAATTCTTTTACTTTTTGGTCACATTGATTATCTACATGAAAATTAAAGTCGCCGACTATTAAGAGTGCGTCATAGTTCGTAATTAAGATTGACAGCAAGTCAGAGAATTCCTCAAAGAAAGACGCGTTGAATTTAGGAGGTCTATACACGGATAATACTAGAATGTGAGAATCTCCCTGAATAACAATGGCGAGATACTCAAAAGACTTGAACTTACCAAAACTGATATTTTTACATTTTAACCTGCTAGAGTAAATGTTTGCTAATCCGCCACCTCTCTTTCCTTGGCGATCAGCACGAGTAAAACTGTAATCCGGAGGCGCAGATTCGATTAAAACAGCTGCGCCATCTGAGCTAAGCCACGTTTCACTTAGTGCAATAAAATCTATTTTTTTATCACTAATAATGTCGTTGATAAAAAACGTCTTGTTAGTTAAAGCTCTAATATTTAATAGTGCCATATTCAATGTTTCGGAGGAGCAGAGATGAATACTATGTGCGTTATTGATATAGGGAACAGGAATTAAGTTATTTTTATTAGCGCCGCTCTGCGTGTATTTTTTATTTAATCTATGATCTGTTTTTACAGTTTTAATACATTGTTCATCTAAAGTAGTAACTTTAATTAAATTATTGGCGTTTATGCCGTATTGCCTAGATTTTCTATGTGCATTAAGATTGGTTATTACAGTATTTATGTTGCGCACTTTTATGGAAGATTTTATTAAACAATTATCATGACCAAGCACAGGAGTGGCATTTCGGAAGGGGTTAAAAGCAGAGATAGATAGTCAAGATAAACGAATTACCTTCGCTATGTTTTCGGAGAGGACCCAGGCGCCGAAGCTGTTCGGATGCAGGCCATCTCGCTTGAAGAAACGCGGTCTTTCCCAAAAGAGATCCCAGTTGTTAATGAACCCGATGTCTTGATTCTTGCAGAAGCCCTGCAGCCAGTTGTTTAAACCAAGCAGACGACTGGCATAAAGCAGCAACCACTTAAGCTGGTATGCATTGAATATAACAGAAAACAGGTATGCATTGAATATAACAGAAAAATAATCTACAGTATATTTTTGTGATTCATCATTTTGTTACCTCCTTACCCAGTTCAGAGCTTTGGGAGACCAATGTCTCACCTTGCTACATTGGGTACGAAGCAGGAAACAACCCAGGAATGGTCACCACTGTGTCACAGATAAGCACAGACTAATATAAAACCCTGCAAAATGTGCTTAATCCAGTTAAGAATGTGGGAAGGGAGAGCGGATAAAGGAATGATTCCAATGCTCCTTTATCTGACATGACATTTTCATATGCAGGAGAGCAGCCAGGCAAGTGGCACCAAGTGCCATATTCAGATACTGAGATGATAAACAGAATAGAGGAGGGTTAGTAATGGTTTAAAAACATTGTGATGCTTATATTTCTTTACAAATGACTAACAAACAGAAATGCAGTGTGCACATGTACTCCACAGCTCTAGTCAGGGTATGCCAGACCAAAGTCATGAGCCTTCAGACTGATTTTTAAAATCTGAGACTGAAGGGGCACCTCTTATATTAGCTGGCAGATGATTCCACAGCTTCGGGGCCTTGTCACTATCAGCTCAACCTCCCATTGTTATTTTATTAATCCTTAGAATATTAAGCAGTTTGACATCTTGAGATTTCAATGTGTGCTCAGATTTTTTAAGTAGTGATCAGTTCAGATAAGTAAGGAGGTCTTGGCTGCTAAATGTTTTATACATTAAGAGGAGGATTTTGAAATCAGCCCCCTAAACTTAACGGGGAGCCAATGTAACAACTTGAGAACCGGAGTTATGTGTTCATACTTTCTGGTTCTTGTAATAATTTTTGGAGCAGCATTTTGAATTAACTGAAAGTTGCATAAACAAAACTTTGAACAGCCTGTGAACAATACACTTACTAGAAATAAATGCATGAATGAATTTCTCAGTATCTTGTAAATGTAGAAATTTTAAGGTAAAAAAAAATGATTTTGTAATATAGGATGAGCCAAAATGAAGTACCACATTTCTCAAGGTGATTGCGTGAGGTAGAGGCAGCCAAGCAGGTTGGGGTGGACATCCTTTGATAGGCGAGTCCTTGAAATTTTCAGTCGGCAACATGCCTTGGTCCGGTGCACACTGTGCTTTGGCTGTCGAAATGTTCTTCAAAAACGCAATGCGCCTTCTGAACGCACTTCAGCAATCCTCCTAATGGTGACTCCCAGATTGGAAAACAATTCTTCAGTGGGTGACTAAATTTAGACAGACGGGTACAACACTGAACAGAAAATCTTCAGGCTGTCCTCGGACTGTATGAGTGCCTGAAAACATCCAAGCTGTAAGGGCATCGATTTTGCAGTCTCCTAGACATTCAGCACGCAAACCTGCTTCTGTCTTATGCATTTCCAACACGTCTTTGAGGAGAATTTTGCATAAGGACCTTAATTTTTTCCCTACAAAATGAAAGAGTTGTGCGTAGAGAGTTGTGTGCGAACATACTGCAAACCGTTCATTGAGATCGTCATGTGCAGTGACGAGGCACATTTCCATTTGAATGGTTGCATAATTAAGCAAAACTTTCCCTATTGGGCTGAAACCAACCCTTGTGAACTTCATCAGAGACCTCTGCACAGTAAGTGTGTTAAAGTTTGGTGCACATTGTAGGCCTTTACTTTTTTGATGAGGGTGTCACCGTCACTTCGAAATGTTACATTGAAATGCTAGAGAACGTTTTGCAGCCCCAACATGAAGAAATGGATGTGGTGGATGTCTGGTTTCAACAGAATGGAAACTGATTTGCGGGAGATGTATCCGGGGAAGCTGATCTCCTTTCGCGGCGATGTCAGGTGGCCTTCACGTTCTTCTTGTGTGCTTAGGAGGCAGTCAACAAGCCCAAAGGTGAGTGAAACATCGCGAGATGGAGGGTTGACATGCGGTACTAATGTTTCTCTCTTGTTCTTTTAATCAGACAAAAAGAAGAAAAATAAGCACTTACTTCCAGGTTCCAAGATGGCCACCAAGACATCACTCCCAGCACCTCCAAATAACGTTACTTCCGGCCCTCCCAAAACTCATTCTGATGACATCACTTCCGGTCCTCTTTTGATGACGTCATATCCGTCTCACAGCTTCGACATCATCTCCCGCCAACTCATTTTACGTCTCCATTTTGTCCTCTGTATATAAACGCCATTTTCTCATGTATCATTTGTCAACTGCTATAAATGCTTTTGGTCTCTGTAAAAGTCTTTGCATTTTTTTTCTCTTATCCTACCGACATTATACGAGGACGGTCCCCAAATCTTTTTTTTTGTGGCAATCCTTTATATTTCAAAGGAAAACTTATTACAGTATACACACAATGACCTGAAAACCTTGAAGCCCTCAAGGACAGTATTCGCCACGAAATCGCCGCTATTCCCTTTGAAGTGGCCGAATGAGTCATGCGAACATTCAGAAATCATCTCGAAGACTGTATTGCTAATGATGGCCATCACCTTGAAGACACCATTTTTAAAACACAGTGAAAAAAATCTATTTTGCAAACCCTTTCTTGTGTTGTAATGAAATTTATTTTATCTTGTTGCGTTTTCGTAGAATAAACGTTTGAAATGTGGTACTTCTTCTTGGCTCACCCTGTATATGTTTTAAATACCATGCTAGTGTCAATAATACAAAAAAATTAATTGTGATTGTGCCCAACGGATATAAGCTGGAGACTGGGATTTTCTTTGAGGACTTTCTTCAGGCTCTCGGAGAAGGGAATACATTTATTTTAACAGAT
The DNA here is from genome assembly GCF_900747795.2 of Erpetoichthys calabaricus. Lineage (NCBI taxonomy): Eukaryota > Metazoa > Chordata > Cladistia > Polypteriformes > Polypteridae > Erpetoichthys > Erpetoichthys calabaricus. Next base: position 25,542,582 of record NC_041396.2, on the reverse strand, counting down.
CTTTGAAATTTTACATAATTGTGACTTGTAAATATTGGCAGGCAGCTGGGTCCCATGCCCGGCCGGGACGCCCCTTCTACATATGTTCCGGGTGAGCAACCATGGGCTCCTCAGTACCTCGCCCAGGACACTTAGTGGCAGCCTCCCTGGCTGACGATGGTGCCTCAATTTCCCGCAGGGCTCCATGGGAGATGGAGTTCTCCACAACCCTGTTGGGATCTGGAGTGGCCGAAAGGGGGTGCTGCATGGGTCCCTGAGCCGGCCTGGACAACTCTACAGCCCCGCCCGGAAGTGCAATCAGAAACAGGCAATCAAGCCTGGAGCACTTCTGGGTGGGCTATAAAAAGGGCCAGCAACCACCACTCAGGAGCCAGAGTCAGGAGGAAGAGGATGAGGTTGCTAAGGAGGATTGGTGGTGCCAGAAGGGAGTTTTATGGGTGTGCTTGTACTTGTGTGCTCTACTTGGGACTGCGTTGTGTCTGTGGGTATGGGGAAGGCGTAACCCACAGACAAAGAAAAATAAACAGTTTTGTGTTATTTTATACGTGCCTCCATGTCAGTCTGTGTCAGGTCGGCACCAATAGAGTGCTTTTGTTACAATATACTGTATATATGTTTGTATGAAAGGGGAATCATTTGTTGGAAATATGCACATTTGTCTTTTTTAAAAAATGGATATAATGGCTGAAAACTGAACACTTCCCAACCCATTTGACAAACAAATGTGAGGATTTCACCCATACCTGTGGTAGCAGATGCTAAAATGTTTTGAAAAAAATGGACATTTAGTGTATACTGTACACATAGGATCAAAGAAAAAATATATACAATAGTCACACAAATTGTCAAATTCAAAATCTGTCACATAAAACAAGGAGTTTCGGAATGCCCCTTTCCTTCACTGTATGTCAAATGTTGGAAAATTTTTGAATTAAGTTTAAAATACGTATTTGCATCCATTCCCAATGTTAACACTCATAAAATTATAATGGCCGGGGACTTTAATTGTGTTTTAAATCCACTCTTAGATAGGACTCCTGTCACAGGGGGGATGACATCTAACACTGCAAAGATAATTACACGGTTTGTAACTGACCACAACTTATCAGACCCCTGGAGGTTTCTAAACCAAAACTCAAGAACATATTTTTTCTACTCACCAGTACATCATTGCTACTCAAGAATAGATTATTTCTTTATAGATAATAATTTCTTGCCTATGATTAAATCTTGCAAGTACGATGCTATTGTTATTTCCGACCATGCACCTCTGATCTTGGAGCTAAAGTCCCACACACTCACCTCGTAGATGGCGTCTTAACCTGTTTCTATTAGCAGACGAGAACTGTGCAGAATTTATATCCAAACAAATCAGTTTCTTCCTAGAGACAAATACATCCTCAGAAGTTTCTGCAGGCATACTCTGGGAAAATCAAAAGGCCTTCTTAAGAGGACAGATTATTTCATATCTTTCCCACAGGAATAAATTAGAAACCAAGAAAGTATCAGAACTAAGAAGCAAAATTACTAGAATAGATGAAGAACATGCCAAGCTTCCAAGCGAGGCTCTACATAGGAAAAGGCAGGCTCTGCATTCAGAACTCAACCTCCTGACAACTAAAGAAACTGAACAACTAATTTAAAAATCCAGACATCATTACTGTGAACATGGAGAGAAAGCTAATAAGCTTTTTAGCTCAACAAATCCACAAGCAGGAAGTTCACAATGCAATCCCAGTAATCACCAACACGAACGGAGACAAAATCATTGACCATAAAAATATAATGCACACATTTAGAGACTACTATAAATCCTTATATTCTACTGAGTTTAAAGAAGACAACACACAATCGAATGTATTTCTGGCTACATTACAGCTACCACAAATAGATACTTTTAGTGCGGAGGAACTGGATAAACCTCTGGCGCTATTAGAATTACTAGATACTATAAAGTCACTTCAAGGTGGGAAAGCAGCAGGCCCTGATAGCTACCCTGCAGAATTTTATAAGAAATTCTCAGCTCAGCTAGCTCTCCTCCTATTAGCAACATTTACAGAAGCTATAGACAATTAAATTCTACCTCAAACTTTTCACCAAGCATTAATCACCGTCTTTCCTAAACAAAATAAAACTCTCAAAAATCATAGCTAGAAGGACGGAAAAAGTGCTGCCTTCGGTAATATCACAAGATCAAACTGGAGTGGCGGAGTGGTGGCTCTTAGGCTAAGGATCTGCGCTGGTATCCCGAAGGTTGCCGGTTCGAATCCCCGTCACTGCCAAAAAGAGATCCTACTCTGCTGGGCCCTTGAGCAAGGCCCTTAATCTGTAATTGCTCCAGGGGCGCTGTACAATGGCTGACCCTGCGCTCTGACCCCAAGGGGTATGCGAAAAAAAGCTACCAAATACTGTTGTAAGTCGCTCTGGATAAGAGCGTCTGCTAAATGATGTAAATGTAAATGATTTATCCAGGCTCGACACTTATCCTCCTATCTTCGACGCCTGTTTAATGTAATATACTCACCAACAAAGTCAAACACCCCAGAAATATTATTATCATTGGATGCAGAAAAATCATTTGACATGATTGAATGGAAATACCTTTTCACTACATTAGAGAAATTTTGGTTTGGCCCGAACATTTGTGCATGGATCAAACTACTGTATACCAATCCAGAAGCTTCAGTTTGTATTAACAACATTTGTTCAGACTTCTTTAAATTAGAACGTAGTACCAGACAAGGATGTCCCTTGTCACCACTGCTATTTGCAATCGCCATTGAACCACTGGCGGTTTACTGTCGAAATGCTGATCGGATAAATGGGATTATCAAAGAAGGACTGGAACAGAAAATTTCTCTATATGCAGATGATATGGTACTGTATATATCAGACCCACAAAATTCTGTGCCTGCAGTCTTAACAGCAATTACAAAATTTGAAAAGATCTCTGGTCTCAGAATTAATCTGCATAAAAGTGTACTGTTTCCAGGGAATTCTCAAGCACACAATATCATATTGGACACCTTTCCTTTTATTATTGCAGATCAGTTTAAATACCTAGGGGTAAACATCACAAGTAAACACAAAGCTCTTTATCAACAAAATTTTGCTGTCTGTATGGAAAAAATAAAGCAAGACTTGCATAGATGGTCAACCCTTCATCTCACTCTAGCTGGAAGAATTAACGTTGTTAAGATGAATATTCTTCCTAAGCTTCTTTTTTTATTTCAAAACATTCCAATATACATCAATAAATCATTTTTTAAGCAATTAGATTCAACAATAACCGCATTTATTTGGAATTCAAAACATCCACGTATCCAAAGAGTGACCCTACAAAGACCTAAGGCAGAAGGTGGCATGGCTCTTCCTATCTTTCAGTTTTATTACTGGGCAGCAATCATACAAGCTAACAAACCTGGACACAAATAAATGAACATACACAGGCCTGGTCCACAATAGAAGTAAAATCCTGCAGTATTTCTTTATATTCCCTGCTTTGTGCCCCAATAAATGCAAGGTATCGGCAATATACTAATAACCCAATTGTGCTTCACTCACTCAGAATATGGAACCAATGTAGAAAGCATTTTAAGATGGAGAAGCTTTCATCTGTGGCACCTCTGCAAGAGAACCACCTCTTTCAACCCTCGCAAACATATGCAATTTTTAATAGCTGGAAAAAATCTGGGATTAAATTGCTCAGAGATCTTTATATAGACAACATCTTTGCATCCTACGAACAAATACATTCCAAATTTAATTTTCCAGCTACACATTTCTTTCACTATCTTCAAATTAGGAACTTTGTTAAACAGAACCTGCACGATTTTCCTCATCTTGCACCCTCATCCATGCTGGAAAAAATATTGCTCAACTTCAAGGACTTAGATACCATCTCTGCAATATATAAAATTATTTTAGAGTGTCTCCCTTTCAAAGATCCGAGAGGACAATGGGAAAAAGATCTCTTAATCAATATATCAGAAAGGGAGTGGAAAGTAGCAATGCAGAGAATTCACTCGAGCTCCATATGCGCAAAGCATGCAATTATTCAACTCAAAACTGAATACTTTCCGGATGCACGATAGATAGATAGATAGATAGATAGATAGATAGATAGATAGATAGATAGATAGATAGATAGATAGATAGATAGATAGATAGATAGATAGATAGATAGATAGATAGATAGATAGATAGATAGATACTTTATTAATCTGTCACTGAAGCTGCTCTTCTGTCTGGAGATGACACTGTTTAGTGGATGCAGTGGATTCTCCATAATTGATAGGAGCCTTTTGAGCGCCCATCGCTCTGCCACGGATGTCAAACTGTCCAGCTCCATGCCTACAATAGAGCCTGCTTTCCTCACCAGTTTGTCCAGGCGTGAGGCGTCCTTCTTCTTAAAGCTGCCTCCTCAGCACACCACGGCGTAGAAGAGGGCGCTCGCCACAACCGTCTGATATAACATCTGCAGCATCTTATTGCAGATGTTGAAGGACGCCAGTTAGGGGATGTTTCTTTCTTTAATAAGATGTTAAATTTCTACCACAACGTTCATTTGTGTGCAATGTAACCCTCTAAAGCCAACTTGTCTGTGTCTCCCTCGTTCTTATTACAACTGACATCTTTCCATTAATAGCACAAATTGATTACATGACTTGCTCAGAGTCACAGAGTGAACCTGCCACCATGTTGCTTATGTGTAGCCACTACCCCGTCTAATATGGGTCAGAAAGTCCATGTGAACAGCCTATAAAAGTCAAAACTCTGAATCAGAAAATTCAGAGAAACAAAGCTACTCAAAAAGAATCAGGCTGACTCAAAAAAGTCAACTTAATATTCTCTATGTCTGATATCTACAATATCAAATCTAATCTGCATTCTTGTGCTATTGAATATACAGTTAAGATTTCTGAGTCGAAAATTCATTGTGAACGCGAAGCTTCAAGTCAAGCAATTCAAAGCTACCCAAATTCTCCAAGTTACGATGTTAACGCTGACCCTTCACCTTATTTAATTGCATAATATAAAAATATATAATTTTTCAGCCAGAAAAAGGCATTTGTAGAGGTCAAATTGCATTTGGAGCAAAGTGACACACCTTTAATACATGCGTGTTTGCTCTTTATTTTCATGAAAACAAAACTTTAAATGCTTTTTTTGCAGACCAAATAACAAATCAATGGGGTCCTCAAGTTACTCCAAAAATCTGCCAGGAAATACATGTGAATGAATGCACAGATGTGGGAGGGGGAAATATGACAGGTTGGAGCTCTGAATGTGAATGCAGCATAACACAAGAGTAGCCTTTGCCCACCTGGAAGGGCAGCATGACCCTCTTTCTGGTTGTGGCAGTTTGGCCCTTTGCCTCGATTCACCTCTGCAGTTCAGATTTAGTGGAGCTCTTTTAGGAATTGTTGTTTACTTGCCAACCAGGCATATTCCATATTCATTTCCGTTTAGACCACCTGTTCAAAGTATCCCAGTTTCATCTGCCTCAGTTATACCCTTGAGCTCCGTGGCTCTCATGATTTTAAAGAGACAGGAGCCCAGGACTGAGTTTGGTCTGCCAGAATACATTTTAATATAACAGGACTGCTTTGAATATATTATTCTTTCTGTTTTTATGATTTGTGTTTACATGTTTTGTGTACACATATGAATTAAGAACTTTCCTTTTCATTTTGATATATTTACTCTTATTACCAACTAGCTATATTACCACAGGTAATAGAATAAATGTAAAAATATTTATTATTTGATATCTCTTGCCCCACGTATATCTTTGGTGTCCGGCCCTTGCCTTTTCCTAAGTGTCCTTATGTGTCTCAACCTGTGTCTGCTGGTACTTCCTCTCTTGGTTATGTTCCTGTAAGGCCTGCTTCTCAGACTCCATCATTTTGAGGATTTCGAATGGAAGATGGGTCTCCCATTACCCACACTGAAGACATCTTCATATTCTTCCAAGTACTTTCTGTGCTTGAAAGTGACTCTCGGTGTTCATCCTACACCTTTCCTATCAACTTGTCTCGATCGCTTTTGACTGGGAAAATACAGTGAAACTGACCAATCAGTCCAAAGCCTAACTGACCAATCAAATTGCTCATGGCCAGACATTACCTCTTTATTATATTGATTACCTTGACTCCTGCTTCTAATAGATAGAATAATTTATTTTGTTATAAGCAGACTTTAGCTACAGGTGGTTTTGTTTTGCATATATGAAAGGAAATGTTTCGTATTTTTCAAGTTGAAGTTGTTTTAATCACAATCAATATATATTTTTATAAACAGAAATTTTATTAATTTACCATACAAAATTGTGTTCTACCTGCGGTGGGCTGGCGCCCTGCCCAGGGTTTATTTCCTGCCTTGTGCCCTGTGTTGGCTGGGATTGGATCCAGCAGACGCCCGTGACCCTGTAGTTAGGATATGGCGGGTTGGATAATGGATGGATGAATTGTGTTCTAAAGTGAAGCGATTTTTATAGATTTTAAAAATACCTTGTCTGTTCTTGCAGCTTACAATATACAGTAGATAGGAGAGTCGAGAAAATAACTAGAGAGATTAAAAGTCTTTGGCAAAACATCTTAACATTAAATAGGCACAACATATGTGGATACTTCAGATAATGAAAGAATTAAATATCATGGGATTTCCATTTTGGTTATCTGGGCATTAAATTCTTTGAAAAAATTAGACAATGCATAGAAAATTTCCCTCATGACACTTGAGAATCAGAAAAAAAAACCTTAACGTTGATCAACATGATTTCTTTATTTTGCTTTCAGCTTTTTATTCACACAACTTCACAACCAGTTGCCCTAACTGGACCTCAAGTTCAGCTTTACTGATCTGTTGGAGTGCCAGTATATGGGGGGAACTGCCATTACGGTGCTACGTACAGTTTACACATCCGAAGGTTCTTGGCTGGGACCTCCTTACTTCATGAGAAAATACAAGATGTGTCTGTAACTCACTCTGGCACCAGTTAGATAGATAGATAGATAGATAGATAGATAGATAGATAGATAGATAGATAGATAGATAGATAGATAGATAGATAGATAGATAGATAGATAGATAGATAGATAGATAGATAGATAGATAGATAGATATTAGTTTTTTGTCAATTGTTGTCTTGTGAGTTTTATTATTTATAGATGAAGAAAATCTCTTAAACAGTCCATATTACTGCTTTCTTACAAAAGAACATAGCCTGACCGTGCAGGTCAAATACTGGTAAGGATCTTTAAATTCTCTAAATTCTTCTGTTTTCATGAGCACCCGGTTTTTGTCAGGACTGCACTGAGCTCAAGCCTTTCTTGGTTCTAACAGACACTTATGAAAAGTGCAAACACACACACACACACGATGGCTTCCTTTCTTCATTGGTTGTCTTTCATTATTTTCAAACACTAGAGGGCAGCATTGATTAATTATTCACTCAAGGAGGCAGTGAAAGTGGAATTAAGGAGGCTGTGAAGTTGGAATCTGATTCAATGAAATCTGGAACAGATAATGTCACTAATAACTCTAGAGCAAATAACTACTTGCAGGAGGTTCTAGAAGAGTTATTTGAGTTTAAAAAAATAGACTTGGTATGCTGTCCACTGCTGGCTGGATGGCATTTTTACAGGTATACAGTGAAAAAACATTTCTGATTATTTCATGTAATTCTTATACATATTTGGGCACTTAATGAAGCATTATTTCAAATTTTAAAGTATTATTTATCAAATATTTTTATATTATGTATAAACATTATATTATAAAAAATATATTTTTATATATACCAAATATTTTTTCACAAAACATATATTTTAGCTCTCAACTATCTATCTATCTATCTATCTATCTATCTATCTATCTATCTATCTATCTATCTATCTATCTATATATTTTGTATTGTTTTCACACCATCTTCTTCTTCTTTCGGCCGCTCCCATTGGAGGTTGCTACAGCGGATCATCTTCTTCCATATCTTTCTGTCCTCTGCATCTTGCTCTGTTACACCCATCACCGGCACCATAATGAATTAAATATCAGTCTTTCATTGTAGTTATAATTTGTTTGAATTTAATATTTCTAATATCAAAATCTATTTTTAAATTCTTCTTGAGGAAATTAATTACAATGAACACTGTTGGTTCATATGCAGGCCCCTGAAAACTCATTGCATCGTACTGTGTCAGCAGGCAGGGCAGACACAATTAATTGCCAGGTTTTCTCTGTGAGTTGGACCGCAGAGCTAAGAATTGACATTGGGTTCAGATGGAATGGCCTGACAGAAAGAAGCTACAGCTCAGCACCGAAAACATCATCAGACCTCACTTGGTGGTCCCAGGTAAAGGGCTGCTCCTGCAACTTCATGTTCACCTTGGTTTTTCTCCAGCCGTCTGGAGTTTTTTTTTGTTTGTTCTGTCTTCCCTGGCCATTGGACCTTACTTTTGTTCTATGTTAATTAGTGTTCTTTTATTTTAATTCTTACTTTGTCTTTTTTCTCTTTCTTCATCATGTAAAGCACTTTGAGCTACATTATTTGTATGAAAATGTGCTATAGAAATAAATGTTGTTGTTGTTGTTGGTTTAATGAGGCAGTGTGTCAAAGTCCTATCAAAAGATGAAGCCAGTTTTATGGATTTGTGCCCGAGTGTTTCCAGGTTTGTCTGAGTTTAAATTAAATCAGGGTATTTTTTGCCAGACTTGTTATTAGAAAACAAATTTATCATGTGGAATTTGAACAACTTGGAACAAGAGGCTTGGGTATCATTCAAAGAGGTAAGTCCTATGATTTTACAGTAGATAACAATAAGGATCCAAATTATAAAGAAATTGTAATACTAGGGTGTTGTGCCGTGTTAGCCATTATGGATGTAGTGAGAAATTAAGCAAAATGACACCTTTTATTGGCTAACTAAAAAGATTACAATATGCAAGCTTTTGAGGCAACTCAGGCCCCTTCTTCAGGCAAGATGATTAGATCTCAAAAGCTTGCATATTGTAATCTTTTTAGATTTTAGCCAATAAAAGGTGTCATTTTGCTTAATTTCTCACTACATCCATAATGGCTAACACGGCATCTTGCCTGAAGAAGGGGCCTGAGTTGCCTCAAAAGCTTGCATATTGCAATCTTTTTAGTTAGACAATAAAAGGTGTCATTTTGCTTAATTTCTCACTACAAAGAAATTGTGAAAAATACTGTATATTAGTTATAAAAATTGGCCCTAGTGTGTGGTTGTGTGTGTGGGTGTGTTTGTGTGTGTCCTGTGGTGAGTTGGCACCCTGCCCGGGATTGGTTCCTGCCTTGTGCCCTGTGTTGGCTGGGATTGGCTCCAGCAGACCCCCGTGACCCTGTGTTCGGATTCAGCGGGTTGGAAAATGGATGGATGGATGGTTATATAAGGGTCTTGAACTTGGGTTACAACTTTGGTCTGAAAAATTTGGATTTGCTTTTGGAATTTCTACCTGAAACATTTGCCTGCACAGAAGTATTTCAGTTATGCCAGTGACTGACAGCCGTACTTTTAACATGATTATGTTCCACACCCACATGTCAAAATCATTTCATGAAACAGTGCAGCATTAGGTGCGGGGCTTGAAATTTTGTTAATAGCTAAAAATATTATAAGATAAGGATATCAGGAGTACTGAAAAGTATTAGAAAATTCAGTTCACAATATAAAGTGAATGTCTATTATTTTGTGCATTTCATATCTATCTATCTATCTATCTATCTATCTATCTATCTATCTATCTATCTATCTATCTATCTATCTATCTATCTATCTAAAATCTTGGTGCGGTGACCAACAGCAGGATGAAAGATTCCATTAGGAATTATTATTAAGGACATGGAAAGAAGGTACCAGGAACATTGGGATGTCAGTAAGATGGTGGACTACTAAACTTCAATCATGTCCCCTGAGAAGGTTCGACTCCTACAATCTCTCCTCATAGCTCACAGCTCTCCTCTAAACTGTCTGCTCTGTCTTTGATGTTGTATGGAGATTAAAACCACACACAGTACTCCCAGTGAGGCCTCACTATAACTTAAGCATAATCTGCCATGACTTGTACTCCACAACACTGATCTATATAACCTAACATTGAATTAGTCTTCTTGATGGCTCCTCTCCACTCTCTGGATGTACAGTATACAGTGATGAGTCCACTATGCCTCCCAGGCCCTTCTCATAAGGTGTACTTTTCGAGTTTCAAACCTCCCTTTGTGTATTTAAATCTAACATTTTACTTCCTCTTCTATTTACTTACATTAAATTTCATCTGCTGCTTATATGGCTTGTTTAGCTGATTTTACATTATTTGCTTTACCATCAAGTTATCTACAAACTTAACCTGCGTATTGATTGTACTCGTGTCCAAATCTTTTAGAAACACCTGCGTTCCCATCATGGACCCCTGAGGTACACCACTTTTAAAATCATCTAATTCTGATAATGTACCCCTCACCATATTCCTTTGCTTCCAGTGTCTGAGACAATTTACTACCCACCTCGACACTGTGCCTTGAATTCCCACTTGTTCACCCAAACTTTAATTAAGGATCTCGTTAAAGTCTCAGTTCTCCATTGCAAAATATGCTATGACTGACTCATCCACCATAACTTAAGCAAAAATGCATTATCATTATTATACCTATAAATACAATTTGTGCTGAGCCATGCGTCATGACACACTCGCTATACCCCTCTACGTTTTGGTCTTTGTATTCATCCTAAAATGTCTGGGATCCTTCCCATGCTGTAACTTTAAGCTTTACAGAGGAAGTGCACATGCTTAGGCTTTTCAGATTAATATCTCACTTCCCTTGTCTGATAATTTGTTAAATTGTTGTTTAAAGTGCTTGAAGTGGAACCAAATGACTGACAGTACTTTATTTATGGGATACAGTGACATTCAAAGTAATATTATGCTGTTTGGTTAGCTGTGAAGATTCACAAAGCGGTGGCGGTGGTCACTGGTATGTTAGAAAAGGTGGCAATACAGTGAGACATGCATTGTTGTGTCATAGCGATAGACTGACAGTAAATTGGAGGCCTTTTCCTCATCAAAATTAACAAAGAGAGGCAGGCACTCACCAGAACACTAACAAAAGGTTGAACATAGATCATCGCGACACAATGACAGTCAATCAACATGTGTGGGGGTCCCGCGAAGATTCCTGAAGAGATGCCGGTAATCACTGGTATGCTAACAAATGGTTTTGGTACAGTGGAACTTTTATTGTTGCATCTCTGTGATACAATGACAGTCGATTGAAGACTGTGGTGGTGGGGGTTCCCTCATGAAAATTAAAGAAGAGGTGGCGGTACTCACCGGTACACTAAGAAATGGTGCTGATACAATAAAATGTAGATCACCAAGACACAATCACAGTCATTCCAAGTGTATGAGGATCCCGTGAAGATTCCTGAAGATGTACCAGTACTCACTGGTTTGCTAAGAAAAGGGGCCAGGATAGATAGATAGATAGATAGATAGATAGATAGATAGATAGATAGATAGATAGATAGATAGATAGATAGATAGATAGATAGATAGATAGATAGATAGATAGATAGATAGATAGATAGATAGATACTTTATTAATCCCAAGGGGAAATTCACATACTCCAGCAACAGCATACTGATACAAAAAAAAAACTATGTTAAATTAAAGAGTGATAACAATGCAGGTATAACAGACAATAACTTTGTATAATGTTAACATTTACCCTCCCGGGTTGAACTGAAGAGTCCCATAGTGTGGGGGAGGAACGATCTCCTCAGTCTGTCAGTGGAGCAGGATGGTGACAGTAGTCTGTCGCTGAAGTTGTTCCTCTGTCTGGAGATGATCCTGTTCAGTGGATGTTGTGGATTCTCCATAATTGATAGAAGCCTGCTCAGCGCACATCACTCCGCCACAAATGTCAAACTGTCCGGCTCTGTGCCTACAATAGAGCCTGCCTTCCTCACCAGTTTGTCCAGGCGTAAGGCGTCCCTCTTCTTTATGCTGCCTCCCCAGCACACCACCACGTAGAAGAGGGCGCTCTCCACAACTGTCTGATAGAACATCTGCAGCATCTTATTGCAGATGTTGAAAGATGCCAGCCTTCTAAGGAAGTATAGTCGGCTCTGTTCTCTCTTGCACAGAGAATCAGTATTGGCAGTCCAGTCCAATTTATCATCCAGCTGCACTCCCAGGTATTTATAGGTCTGTACCCTCTGCACACAGTCACATCTGATGATCACGGGGTCCATGAGGGGCCTGGTCCTCCTAAAATCCACCACCAGCTCCTTGGTTTAGCTGGTGTTTAGGTGTAGGTGGTTTGAGTCGCACCATTTAATAAAGTCCTTGATTAGGTCTCTATACTTCTCCTCCTGCCCACTCCTGATGCAGCCCACAATAACAGTGTCGTCAGCGAACTTTTGCACGTGGCAGGACTCCGAGTTGTATTGGAAGTTCCGATGTATATAGGCTGAACAGGACCGGAGAAAGTACAGTCCCCTGTGGCGCTCCTGTGTTGCTGACCACAATGTCAGACGTGCAGTTCCTGAGACGCACATACTGAGGTCTGTCTTTAAGGTAGTTCATGATCCAGGCCACCAGGTATGAATCTACTCCCATCTCTGTCAGCTTGTCACTAAGGAGCCGAGGTTGGATGGTGTTAAAGGTGCTAGAGAAGTCCAGAAACATAATTCTTACTGCATCACTGCCTCTGCCCAAGTGGGAGAGGGATCGGTGTAGCATGTAGATGATGGCATCCTCCGCTCCCACCTTCTCCTGGTATGCGAACTGCAGAGGGTCGAGGGCATGACGGACCTGTGGCCTCAGTATAGTGAAACTTGTATCATTGTGCCATTATAATGCAATGACAGTGAATCAGAAACCTCATGAAAATTAACCAAGAGGTGCCCGTACTCAGCAGTATGCTAAGAAACGGTGCTGGTACAGTAAACTTAGATCATCATGACACAATGACAGTAAATCGAAACATGGGTGGGCCCTGTAAAGACTCCTGAAGAGATGCTGGTGCTCACTGGTTTGCTAAGAAAAGGTACCAGTGCAGTGAAGCTTACGTCGTTGTATCTTTGCTACTCAATGGCACTCAATTGAAGACTTCAGGGTATTCCCTCATGAAATGAACAAGGAGGTGTGGGTACTCACCGGTACCAATCATCCAATTCAGGGTCATGTAGATTCTCATAAAATGTTTGCTTTTTAATTTAAATCAATTATCCAAGTGCTTTGTGTTAGCCATGTTAGCTCAAAGAACCCTGTTGCATACCCCAAGAAGCTTTTTCTCTTTTTTAATGTATGTGGACATACCAAGATTTGATCCTCTTTTAAACATTATCTTTAGATAAAGGTGATTTCATATAACAAACATCATGCCACATTTACATTTTGTACTCTATTGTATAATTTATATACACAGAAAGGCAAATTTGACCTGTGGAAATAAGTAAGCACAGCTCTCCATGTATGAATACCTTAGACAGTTCAAATTAGAATCAGGTGTAAATGATTAGCATATCATTAGGGAGGGTCTTGTCTGACTCCGCCCTATTTAACCCTCAGACATTCATTCTGGTTGTTGTGTTATGAAGTCTGTTTACGATGTCTTTTGCTTTGTGGCCATGGTGCATTATCTTTATCATTGTGGTCATGAAGGGATGCACAAGGACAGTCACAATACTCAAAGAGGAAGAGATGATTGGAGGGTATTAACTGGCCCAAAAGTGTGCCAAGAAAACAACCCCCTACCATTTCACCACCACCAGCACCCTGGACTGTTGTGACAAGCCAGGTTTGGTGCATGGATTCATGCTGTTGGCCCCAAATTCTGACACCTACAATCTGTGTGCCTCAGCAGATTCAACAATCTTCCACCATCCAGTTTTTGTGAGCTTGTGCCCACTGCAGCCTTAACTTTCTCTTCCTGGATGACAGGAGTGGAACCCGATGTGGTCTTCTGCTGTTGCAGGAGATCAACCTCAAGGTTTGACGTGTTGTGCATGCTGAGAAGCTTTTCTGTTAACCACAGTTATATAGAGTGGTTATCTGAGTTACCATAGCCTTTCTGTCAGGTCAAGCCAGTCTGGCCATTCTCCTCTGACCTCTCTCATCAACAAGATATTTCCGTCTGCAGGATTGCCTCTCACTGGTTGATTTTTGTTGCAATGTTTGCTCTGAGGGTGTTCATGGAGAAGTATAGAGAAGGCCAGAAGGAGCTGCATTGCGTCTTTGTGGACCTGGAGAAAGCATATGACAGGGTACCTTGAGAGGTGCTGTGGTATTGTATGAGGAAGTCGTGAGTGGCAGAGAAGTACATAAGAGTTGTACAGGATATGTACGAGGGAAGTATGACCGTGGTGAGGTCTGCGGTAGGAGTGACGGATGCATTCAACGTGAACGTGGGATTACATCAGGGATCGGCTCTGAGCCCTTTCTTATTTGCAATGGTGATGGATAGGTTGACAGACGGGATTAGACAGGAGTCCCCGTGGACTATGATGTTTGCTGATGACATTGTGATCTGTAGCGATAGTAGGGAGCAGGTTGAGGAGACCCTGGAGAGGTGGAGATATGCTCTAGAGAGGAGAGGAATGAAGGTCAGTAGGAACAAGACAGAATACATCTGTGTAAATGAGAGGGAGGTCAGTGGAATGGTGAGGATGCAGAGAGTAGAGTTGGCGAAGGTGGATGAGTTTAAATACTTGGGATCAACAATACAGAGCAATGGGGATTGTGGAAGAGAAGTGAAAAAGAGAGTGCAGGAAGGGTGGAATGGGTGGAGAAGAGTGTCAGGAGTAATTTGTGACAGACCGATATCAACAAGAGTGAAAAGGAAGGTCTACAGGACGGTAGTGAGACCAGCTATGTTATATGGGTTGGAGACGGTGGCACTGACCAGAAAGCAGGAGACAGAGCTGGAGGTGGCAGAGTTAAAGATGCTAAGATTTGCACTGGGTGTGATGAGGATGGACAGGATTAGAAATGAGTACACTAGAGGGTCAGCTCAAGTTGGACGGTTGGGAGACAAAGTCAGAGACGTGAGATTGCGTTGGTTTGGACATGTGCAGAGGAGAGATGCTGAGTATATTGGGAGAAGGATGATAAGGATAGAGCTGCCAGGGAAGAGGAAAAGAGGAAGGCCTAAGAGAAGGTTTATGGATGTGGTAAGAGAGGACATGCAGGTGATGGGTGTAACAGAACAAGATGCAGAGGACAGAAAGATATGGAAGAAGATGATTGATCCGCTGTGGAAACCCCTAACAGGAGCAGCCGAAAGAAAGAAGATGAAGTGCCATTCTGAGTAAAACTGCTGTGCGTGAAAAGCCCAGGTGATGATTATTTAAAAAAATACTCAAACCAGCCTGTCTCGTACGTAATATCATTCTGTGCTCAAAATCACTGAGATTACAAGTTTTTCAAATTCTGGTGTTTGATGTGAACGCTAACTGAAGCTGTTGTACCGTATCTGCATGATTTTATGTAATGTGCTGCTGCCACATGATTGGCTAATTAGATAATTAATAGCATGGACAAGAAGGTGTACACGTGTTCCTTATAATTTTCACATTGAGTGTATGTTAATCCTTAACGTGTATTTTTCAAATGTCCCTGCACATTAGGGGAATTCTGAAAGTTTGAAAAATAGGGAAAATTATCTCATTGCATAAAAAATATGATTAGCAGATCCATGTAACTATGGCCATTTAACATGCATGATGGGTAAATTAATGGAAAGAATTATTCATGAAAAGATTGTGCAGCACATGGCAAGAGTAGGAGTTTTAGTGAGCAGTCACTATGGGTCAAGACGGTGGAGGCCGTGTTTTACTAACATGCTTAAAAACTATGAGGAAGAAATAATCAGGGAGGTCACATGTTATATTAGTTATCATGATTCTCAAAAAAAACATTTGATGAGATACACATGAAGGTTTATTGATCAAACTAAAAGAAGATGATTGCAAAGTTGGCCAAAGCACAGAAAACATTGGCTTATGGTGTGATGAACCTTATCAGAATTGGGTGGTGTTAAGAGTGCTGTTTCTCAGAGGTCAGCATAGAGTCTGTTAATATTTTTAGCATATATAAATGACCTGGATAAAAATATAAACAACAAGCTAGTTATGTTTGAAGATGATACTAAACTAGGTGGAATGGTAGGTAATGTAGAATCCATTAAATCATTACAGAGAGACTTGGAGAACACACAGGCCTGGTCAGATTTGTGGCAGATGCAATTTAATGTAAGTAAATGTAAAGTATTAAACATGGGGAGTAAACATTTCAGGTGTGAATATACAATGGGAGGTCTGAAAATCAGAAGTACCCCTTATGAGAAGGATCTAGGAGTCACAGTAGACTCATCATTATCTTCACCCAGTGTTCAGAAGCCACTAAGAAGCTTAACAAGGTTAAATAGAACAATGTGTGGCGTACAAGTCAATGGAGGTTACGCTTAAGCTTTGCAATGCACCAGTAAGACCTCACCTGGAGTACTGTTTGAATTTTTGGTCTCCATATTCCAAAAAAGACATAGCAGTGCTAGAGAAAGTCAAGAGGAGAGCAACTAGACTGATTCTGAAACTTAGAAGTTTGAGCTATGAGGAGAGATGGAAGGAGTTGAACCTTTCCAGTTTAAGCAAACAGAGATTAAGAGTCGACAGGATTGAAGTGTTTCAAATTTTGAAAGGAATTAGTACAGTGGATCCAGGCTGTTACTTTAAAATGAGTTCAACAAGAACATGGGGGCACAGGTGGAAACTTGTGAAGGGTAAATTGTGCACAAAAGTCCACGTTTTATTCACAAAGAGAGCCATAGACCCATGGACTAAGCTGCTAAGTGGTGTGGTACACAGTAGGGCCTTAGGAACCCTCAAAACCAGACTTGATGATGTTATGGAAGAATTAGGTGGATAAGTTTGGTGAGCTTTGCCAGAGTGAATGACCTGTTTTCACTAAAAGTTTTCTATTCTTCTGACATTTTTGAAATTATTTTGCATTGTTTTCTCCTGCAATTACCTCACTTGTATTTTCTTTTAAACACGCCTGCTGCAGTAGCCCTGATCTCAGTTGGGCTGTATATTACGGTACCCTACACCCCAAAATAATTCCATCTCTCATATTTTATATTTTGTATGGGAAAAAATTCATTCTAAAATTAGCATTCGTAACTAAAACAAATGACAAAGTAATTGCACCAGTGCCAGTTTTAGTTCCCTTTTCACACCTCGCATGCAGCATATGTTGAAATGTGATTTCCATTGAGGTAACATCTGCACTGGAAATGGCATCAGCTGATAGGACACCTTGAAAGTCAGAGCCATGTCTAAAAATCCCCTTTTTTATACACTGGTGAAAGTGGAAATTATAGCCACCAAATTTTGCATATACTACACTTCTGAGTAACTTTCCAAATAATGCAAGAGATGAGTAGGATACGACATGATTTATGGTGGAGGAATACCAGATGTTTATTTGAAGTTTGGCTGGGTCTTCTTCCTTGACAGATCATGCCTAGAAGATGGACAATAGCGCTGTCAAATAACTATTCTCCTCCCATGGTCCAAAGACATGCGGGTTAGGTGCATTGGCGATCCTAAATTGTACCTAGTGTGTGCTTGATGTGTGTGGGTGTGTGTGCCCTGCCCGGGGTTTGTTAACTGCCTTGCACCCTGTGTTGGCTGGGATTGGCTCCAGCAGAACTCCATGACCCTGTGTTAGGATATAGTGGGTTGGAAAATGACTGACTGACTGACTCTAAGAAGCATAAGATTGTTTTCATGTATGAAGGTAACATTTCTCTATGTCTTTCACCCAATGCCCCCCAGACACCCTGAACTGGATTAATCGGGTTGAGTATATTATGTTATTTCATATTGTGACCACACAGGGGCGCCAAAACAATCTCAAGTTCAAATCACACTCATTTATTCATCAGAATACCTTTAAGAGGTTCTATTCCTCTTATATGACACATCACAGCAAATAATCCTCATTTCTTCCCTTGCACCTCCATTCCTCCTAGGTGAGTTTTGCCCTCCTTCGCTCCTAACATAGACTCACCATGTGAAGTTGAGGCTCTCCTTTTCAATCCAACCCACATGTGTCAAACCGTCATCTTCAGGAAGCACTTCCAGGTTTTGGAGAAACTGGAACCCTCACCTTGTGCTAACTCCCCCTGGAGGACCCCAAGGAACACAACAGGGCAGCTCTTTGGGACTACATCTCCCAAGTTGCCCTGCAGGTGACCATGCCGGGACTCACCATAAGGGATGTCACCACCCAACATATAGAGGAACAAACTACACACGTGAGGCCGTCTCCCATTGTCCCAAATGTATGGCCTCCCAACTGGGAAAGGGTCTATAATTTATCCTGGTTGGGACGTTCCATCCATTTTGTCCATCCTGTAAGCTGGCATCTCAGCTGCATCTTCAAGTCCCAACCACTGCTGCTGGGATGTTCAAACCGGTGTACTCTTTTTCTGCATGTCTCATGATGTTGGCCTCCAGGCCTCCATTGTGGCCCAGATAGCTGGTCAGTCCATTACAATGTCTATATATCAAGAAAGATGACAGAAGGCAAAATGACATATAACCTGGACTGAGATTTCAGACTAAAAGACAACAAGCATACAAATTTATCCTGCACTAATATTAAGTTTCTCAAAACAGCCCATTAAGGCTGTGTGACATTAGACAACTTTTCAGGTCATACCCTTCATTTATAGAGAGTTGGAGGCAGTAGGATGCGCCATGATGCCTCTATACTTTTTTTTGTTTATTGATGAGTGGGATTGATTAAAAAATGAGCTAGTACTTCCTTTTTATCACAAATTTCTTCAGTCCCCTTTAGAGTTTCAAGCGGTGTTTAACAACACTACACAATACAGTAGAATACAATTTATTTTTGTATAGCTCACACAAGGAGTGCTGCAATGGGCTTTAACGGGCCCTGTCTTTTGACAGCCCCCCCAGTCTTAACTCACTAAGAGGACAAGGAAAAATTCACAAAAAAGCCTTTGTAGGGCAAAAATGGAAGTAACCTTGGGAAAGGCAGTTCAAAGAGTGACCCCTTTCCAGGTAGGCTGGGCATGCAGTGGGAGTCAAAAAAAGGGGTAAACACAACACAATACACAGAACAGAACACAAGTAATCCTCAACACAATATAATAGTACAATAGAAATATTACAAGTACAGAGCAGAATGGAACAGCAGATGATATCAGATAATATGATTTGGATTTGTTTAGAGTCCTGGAGACCTCGGCCATCAAGCTTCCTCCACCTATTGGCCTTTCCACAGCTGAGACAGCCAATCTGATGAAAGGACCCCTCTACCCGATAACTCCTGAGATCCTCCATCAGGGATTACTTTACTTTAGGCAGGCAAAACAACTTGGCAGGTGGGCCATGGCACCAAGTGCCACATTTGAGTACCGAGAAAAGAAACAGAATAGGTGAGGGTTAGTAACAAATTATAACTCATGTTACTTATGTTTTAGTGCTAATGGCTAACAACAGAGATGCAGTCTGTACAGTTAATCAGCAGCTCTAGTCAGGGTGTGCTAAACTGAAGTAGTGAGTCTTCACCCAGGATTTGAAAGCTGAGGCCAAAGGGGCATCTCTTATATTAACAGGCAGATCATCCCACAGTTTAGGGGCCCTATAACTAAAAGCTCGACTTCCCATTGTTATTTTATTAATTCTTGGAATCATAAGCAAACTAGCATCTTGAGATCTTAATGTGCGCTCTGGTGTGTAAGTCATGATAAATTCAGACAAGTAAGCAGGACACGTTTTAAAATGTGTTATTGAGTCTCGTTGACTGATAAGAGAGGGAAGAGAATTCCAGAGTTGAGGGGCACTATGACAGAATGCTTGAGCTCCCATAGAACAGAGTTTGATGTGTGATACAGAAAGTAGAGCTGCTGATAAGGAACTGAGGGAACGAGAGGGAGTGTAAGTCTGGAGGAGATCAGTAAGATAGGGAGGAGCAAGGTTGCGGAGAGCTTTAAATGTTAAGAGTAATACTTTGGATTGTATTCGGTAGTAAACTGGGAGCCAGTGAAGTTGGGAAAGAACAGGTGTGATATGTTGTGAAGCCCACGGCGCATATAGCTGCCCTAACCCCAACACAGGCAGGCAGGACACAGGTTTTACTCCACACATCACAAAAGACAGACAGCATAACACAGTTCCTTTTACTTCCACTCCTCCTCAAGAGCTTTGTCCACTTCCTCCCGACTCCAGCCATTGAGTGGTGGTGACTGGCTCCTTTTATAGGCCACCCAGAAGGACTCCAGGTGTCCAACGAGCTTCTTCCGGCAGCACTTTCAGGTGTGGCATAAGTGCTGCCATATAGAGCCCTGTAAAAGTCCAGGCGCCCCCTTGCAGGTGGCCATGGGCAACAGCAGGGTTGAGCTTTCATGCTCATAACCCATTGGCCCTGCTGCAAGCCAATACAGCTGCCCTCTGTAGAAACGGTCTTGTAAATACTCTCTCTCCAGGCCCTTCCATACTCTGGGCACCCAGCCAGGTAAGAGCTCCAGCCGTCTGCCACAATGTTCAGTGGATTTATAACAGTTTATTATCCTAGCAGCAGAATTTTGAATAAGTTGTAAGTATTGGATACATTTTTTAAGGATGCCAGATAGAACTGGATTACAGTATTCTATATGTGAAGTGTCGAAGGCATTAACCGATACTTCAGTACTGTGTCGCTTAAGAAAAGAATGAAGTCTAGAAATGTTTTGGAGATGGAAGAAGGCAGCCTGAGAAATAATACTTATTTGGGAAGAAAAAGAGAGGGTGCTGTCTAGAATGTCAAGAATTATTACAAGAACAAGAAAACACGAACACATAACTCCAGTTCTTAAATCCTTACACTGGCTCCCGGTTAAGTTTAGGGCAGATTTCAAAATCCTTCTTTTAACATATAAAGCATTAAATGGCCGAGGTCTGGCTTACTTGTCTGAACTTATCATGACTTGCAAACCAGAGCACACGTTAAGATCTCAAGATGATGGTCTGCTTATGGTTCCAAGGATTAATAAAATAACTGTGGGAGGTCGAGCTTTTAGTTACAGGGTCCCTAAACTGTGGACTGGTCTGCCTGCTACTATAAGAGACGCCCCTTCGGTCTCAACTTTTAAATCCCGGCTGAAGACTCACTACTTCAGTTTAGCATATCCTGACTAGAGCTGCTGATTAACTGTACAGACTGCATCTCTGTTGTTAGTCATTAGCACTAAAACATAAGTAATATGACAGTTATAATTGGATACTAACCCTCACCTATTCTGTTTCTCTTCTTGGTACTCAAACGTGGCACTTGGTGGCCACTGCCCACCTGCCAAGTTGTTTTGCCTGCCTAAGGTAAAGTCATCCCTGATGGAGGATCACAGGAATCGTGAGAAAGAGGGGTCCTTTCATTGGATCAGCTGGCCCAGCGCTGTTTCAGCTGTGGAATGGCCAAATGGGGGTTGAGGTCTCCAGGACTCTAAATATATCCAAATCTTATTATGTGATATCATCTACTGCTAAATTCTGCTCTGTACTTCTAAAACGTTTTCTATTTTTTATTTTTTATTGAGGATTTGTTCTGTTCTGTGTATTGTATTGTATTGACCCCCTTCTTTTGACACCCACTGCACGCCCAGCCTACCTGGAAAGGGGTCTCTGTTTGAACTGCCTTTCTCAAGGTTTCTTCCATTTTTCCCTACTAGGGTTTTTTTGGGAGTTTTTCTTTGTCTTCTTAGACAGTCAAGGCTGGGGGGCTGTCAAGAGGCAGGGCCCGTTAAAGCCCATTGCAGCACTTCCTGTGTGATTTTGGGCTATACAAAAATAAACTGTATTGTATTGTAGAATGACGCCCATGCTCTTAACCTGGGAAGAGCTGTTTGTGTTAATGTTATTAAATAAAATGGAAGGATGGTTAACCTTAGCAAGTGTACTGTAGATTTATATCCAACGAGGAGCACCTTAGTTTTATTTCTATTTAATTGGAGACAATTGTGAGTCATCCATGACTTTATATCTTGCAGACACACTATAAAAGTATTTGGAGGCAAAACAGAAGTGTATTTAGTGGAGAGATAAAGCTGTGTGTCAACAGTGTAGCAATGAAATTTAATACCATGGTGTCAAAAGATGTTACCTATTGGGAAGATTTAAATGAGAAAAACAAGCGGCCCCAAAAACAGAACCCTGCGGAACTCCCTGAGTAACGACTGCATTCTCAGATTTAAAGCCCTTTACTTGAACAAATTGCCTCCTATCTGTGTGGCTGGAAGAAAACCACTGAGGGACAAGACCACAGACTCCAAAACTAGCTAGTCGTTTCAAAAGTATCTGATGAGATATGGTGTCAAATGAGGAGCAGAGGTCAAGAAGTACAAGAATTGATAAAAGTCCCATGTCCGGTCATTTGTGATTTTGACCAGGCCAGTTTCTGTGCTGTGTTTAGGATTAAAATCCTGAATAAAACTGTTCAAAAAGGTTATTTTGGGGGGCATCTATCTTTTCAAGAACTTTTGGTATGAATGGAACTATTTGAAATAGGCCGAGAATTGTTAAAGATATTAGGGTCTAAGCCAGGTTTTTTTCATAATTGAAGTAATTGAGGCCGATTTTAGTGAGGAGGGAATGTGCTTGTAGTAAGGGAAGAGTTAATTATAGTAGTTATCATGGGGCAAATACATGACAAATAGGACTTAACAAAGCTTGTAGGCACTGGATCGATTTGGCAAGTGGAAGAATTAGGTTTTGTTACAAGCTCCGAGGTATAATTTTCAGCTGGTAAACTGAACTCTGAGAATAAGGTGGTTGGTAAAGGAATATGAGTGATAGTGGAAAGTATGTCATTTTCTACAGAGATGGAAGAAGCAAGATGTTGGTGGAGTTTTTCAATTTTTGAGTTGAAGAAATCCTAAAAAGTACAGCAGGGTTTAACAGAGAGGTTATGGTGAACAACATTTTCTAGTGGCCTGTTCATTGTGCAAAAAAGAGCTCTAGTATTTTTCCCTCCTGTATTGATAATGTTAGAGTAGTATATGGTTTCAGCAACAGAGAGAGCATTTTTATATTTTGACATATGATCTGAATACAATTCCTTATGTACAGCAAGACCTGTCTTCTTAACTAGACGCTCCAACTGTCGGCCCATGGCTTTAAGGTGACAGAGTTCAGGTGTAAAGCAGGGAGCAGTGTGACAGTCCGTGTTTTTAAAAGGAGCCCGTGTATCGAAGGCAGAAGACAGAGCAGCATTGTAATGGTCTACTAATCCTGATGGTGTGCTAGCAGAAGGAGAAACAGGCGGTGATTGGAATAAATTAATCAGACTCTCTGGGTTTACATGCTTGACATTACAAAATGAAATCACACGCGTACTGAGAGGTAAGCTAACATCAAATGTAATCATTTTGTGATCCAAAATGGCTAATTCAGTAGGAATAAGGTTAAGGGGTATGATGCCAGAGCAGAAAACTAAGTCTAAAATATGACCTTTGTTATGAGTTGAAAAGTTCATATAATGCCGTCACCCAAGAACAGCGTTTTAATGTGGCAAGTAGGGCGACTGCCTCAGGCCCAACTTTTAGTATATTTGCGATAACTTGCAATATTGGAGCACAGAGCAGGGAGTATAAAGAAGTACTACAGGATTTTACTTCTATTGCGGACCAAGCCTGTGTATGTTCATTTTTTTGTGTCCAGGTTTTTATGGCTTGTATGTTTGCTGCCCAGTAATAAAACTGAAAATTAGGTAAAGCCATGCCACCTTCTGCCTGAGGTCTTTGTAGGGTCGCTCTTCTGATACGTGGGTGTTTTGAGTTCCAAATGAATGAGGTTATTATTGAATCTAACTGTTTAAAAAACGATTTATTGATATATATTGGAATGTTTTGAAATAAAAAAAGAAGTTTAGGAAGAATATTCATCTTAATAACGTTAATTCTTCCAGCTAGAGTGAGATGAAGGGTTGACCATCTATGCAAGTCTTGCTTAATTTTTTCCATACAGACGGCAAAATTTTGTTGATAAAGAGCTTTATGTTTACTTGTGATATTTACCCCTAGGTATTTAAACTGATCTGCTATGGTAAAAGGTAGGGTGTCCAATCTAATATTATATGCTTGTGAATTCACTGGAAAGAGTATACTTTTATTCAGATTAATTCTAAGACCAGATATCTTTTGAAATTTTGTGAGTGCTGTTAAAACTGCAGGCACAGTGTTTTCTGGGTCTGATATATATAAAACCATATAATCTGCATATAGAGAAATTTTCTGTTCCAGTCCTTCTCTGATAATCCCCTCTATGTGATAAGAATTTCGACAGTGTTTCAATGGCGATTGTGCACAGCAGTGGTGACAAGGGACATCCTTGTCTGGTACCACGTTCTAGCTTAAAGTAGTCTGAACAAATGTTCTTATTACAAACGAAAGCTTCTGGATTGGTATACAGTAGTTTGATCCATGCACAAATATTCGGGCCAAGCCCAAATTTCTCCAATGCAGTGAAAAGGTAGTTCCATTCAATCATATCAAACACTTTTTCTGCGTCTAATGATAGTAATATCTCTGGGGTGTTTGATTTTGCTGGTGAATATATAACATTAAACAAGCGTCGGAGATTGGAAGGTCCGCGTGTCTCGTTCCAGCGTATTTGTCAAGTTATATTCTCCACTATATATATATTTGAGATGCTTCTAAGAGGAACCCTTTTGAAATCCCTCTTCAAGGTCAAATTCCGTACATGTATGTCCTTGAAAACATTTCATAGTCCACCTTCATCACCCGAAAAGGGTCGCCAGTATAATCCCTTCCTAAAATAGGTATAGCCCATTAGTCGCTGGGTTGGCTTCTCCTATCTATAGAAAAAGACAATGCATCCAGATTAGACAACGAAGATGTCATCAACGACATTTCCAATCGGAAGGCAAGAAAAGTGGATTTTCGTCTCTGATCCTGAAAACCGGTAAGAGATTTCATGATGATACCTCTACGTTAATTTCACACTTCCAGTTGAAACACTGAAACTCACATTTGATTTGTAGGCCATAAACATGTCCAAATATTAATGCACAAAAACATGTATCACTAATGATAACCGGCTGACATGACATCAACATGAGTTATGACTTTGTCATCCTGCATATTGAGACTACAATTTGGGTACTTTTTCTAGAAGAGGCCCTGCTAATTTCTGCATGACACCGCATCGAAATTCTTGTTATTGTCATGAATTATGAAATGCACTTTGCTAATAGATTATATTATATAATTTTATATTGATAAAGTCTGTGTGTTAAATTGCAAAAAATTAGCTGAATACTGTATTGAGAAAATCCTGTGTATGTCAACATTATTTTTATTAAATTCGTACAAACGTTTATACAGTCCACACATACCGGTAAACAGCGTTTGACGTAACCAGCCCTGCATTGGATTGGTCAACCCTAGGCCCTGCACACCCCTAAGCTCGCCTCTGCCATCACCCCTGGGACTTCCACAAGTCCTCAGCAATTGACAAGGGGCAGTTTCCACCACCTTTTCATCAAAGTTAGATACCTGAGCAGAGAATCAGTGAGAAAGTTTCCACTTACCCACACAGATTGCAGCCAGCAGAGAAAGGTTCTACGAGGGCTCGTGTTAAGGCCGAAAGAAGCAAGGGACAGGGATGCGTGATATCAGTTTTTAATCCAATACGAAGTCGAAGGCAGATCTAATGCAAAAGGCAAAAAACAAGTAAAGGACAAATAGAAAAAATATACAGAGCACCAGTGAGCAGCTACAGACAGAAACACCAGCATCCCTAAAGACATTAAACTTCTATGAGTCCACACTGAGTTTTAACAGACAAAATCAGACACAGTCACTAGCTCCACAGTAAAGTCTACACTGGGCCATCTAATGTGACAACAGCATCTTCACATCCATTAATTCTAAGGTCCTCGATATCTCAAGTATCTCTCCAGTGGATAGGAAAACAGCTTGGTGGTAGAGCAGTGGTACCAAGATGGACAGCAGGACACAAAGAAGACAAACAGAACAGAGGAGGAGTAGCAGCAGCGGGTCATAATTATCGCATTACTTTTATTTTCTGCAAATGAGAACAAACAGACATGCGTTACACACAGCTCATCCGCAGTTCTAATCAGTGTAAAGGTGTGTGTGAGCAGAGCCAGACTGACATTTACAATCAGCGGGAGCTTTCCCAGTGGCATGCTGCCTGGCCTGGCCTGGCATTCAGAGCAACCAATGAAATAAACTAATGGTGAGATTATATAATGTTATTATACTGGCAAACGAGCAGGCGTTATTGCTCTGTAGTGGGCACAAACCCTTTCAGTTTAACATTGGAGGGTTTCTTTTCTGGTTTCTGGTTGGATGGTTTCTTGTTTTTGTTCAAGTCAAGTTTTGACTTCACATTCGCCTCACACTCTTACAGTTAAACAGGAGCACAAAGATGAGAGGGGCGCACATCTGGGGCTTTGTGATTAAAGTTATATATGAAGATTGTTTAAAAGTTTATAATATACTTTGATTTACATTTGTATGTTGTATGGGTTTTGGTATTTGTTACTGTGTATTTATTTTGTTTTATTTTTGCTTCAAATTTTAATGAAGTGTAGCGTATCGTCACATTTTTAACGTTTTTTTATTCCTTTTTCCCTCCAAGTGACTGAATAGGCTACACGAAATGTTTTATTTTATATTTCTAGTAATGAAACACATATGTGAGTGGAATGATTTGCGTTTTTAAATGTACCTGTTATTCTTTATTTCATGATAAGTTTGTTAATGAACGTGTCTTGTTTTTACTTTATTTAAATATTTTTAAAGTGTGTCTCTCGCGCTCTGACAGTTAAACCCTAGCGCTATGATGACAGAGTGACTGAATTGGCCACACGAAATGTTTCATAGTTTTTTTGTTTACTAAGTGCCTTCTTTAAAAATTGCTTGACAGAATTTTGTGGCACTAAGACATTTTTTGAGTCTTTTGTCAATAGAAGCAATTCAAAGTGATCTTTATTGACCAACACTTCAAACTTTGTAGAAGAGTATTGAGCTTTACCATCCAGACACAGACAGCGGCTCGGCTCTGGAGATTCCAGACTCACATTTGAAATTGCAAGCATAATCTCTGCACTGGGGAGTCCACTGACAACTACATTTTGTGGTTCAGTGCTTTTTGCACATTTGTTTTCATATAAATAGTATAGAACTACATAGTTTATTCATTTATGAAGTGGCATTCAGAAGTGAAGTGAAGTTCAGTATGAAGTGTTGTTCAGGGACATGCGGTCAGGGGAGGCAGGCCTCACCTGTAATTATGAAAAGTAAAAAAACTTAATAATTATAACATAAAATAAATTTGCCCATTGGTCTGTGCTATAAATTTGTTTTCTGTATGATTCCAAAAATTTTGATTATTTTTATAGTCAAAATCACTGAATTTGCATATTTCCTGTTCAAATATAAGGGAGAAACATGAGGTGTGGCAACGATGAGCCTCACCTCGCCTCACACTGCGCTCTCCCTCACACACTGGGCTGATACATGCAATTGGTACGTGCCTGTTGCTGTCTCTCTATATGTTGCCAATATAATGTTTGCAGACACGTTTATTATAAACCTGACTTTCCACAGTCTGGCTAATATCTTTAATGAATGTGTGTGACATATTTAATCTTGTTGATCGGACATAAAACTGCAGTGGAAAGGCACAAGGTGAGGCAGACAGTACCGTGCCACCCTGAAGGAGGAGCATGTGAGCCCAACAGGTGCTCATTGCAGCTGTTCTTCTATGCAGATGCCAATAAGTTAGCTATATCAGAAAGTCAAGTGCACTGCAGCTGTCCATTTATTTTTATTTTTTGTTCCGACTGACTGCCAAAATGGAAACCTAAGACTTTTAAAAGTACAAGAAAATAAGAATGACTTTTATAAGAAATTGACGGAGATTTTTGTGGAAAAGGATAGATGCATGGACTTCATTTACAAATAAACGTAAGACCATAAATGGTTTTTAAAAAAAATGGGATCCGACTAAGAAAAAAATAATCCATTATTTAAAAACTAAATTCTGACCTTAAATAAAATATTCTTTTGTTTTTCTTGTTATCCTTTTGTTGAACAGTCTGTATTAAAATTGATGAAAACATCAGAATTAAAGCTTTTAAAAACATCTAAATATTTCAATTAATATACTTTCATACTTTCATTTGTATTAAATGAGTATGAATTGTGGAATCGCAACAACAAATTTAGAACACATGGAGGGTGAGGAGCAATGTGTTCTCTCCGCCCACTCTCGCTGCTATAAATGTAACGTTCTTTCTTAGCCAAATATGTACCTTACCTGTCTGTGTGTAAAGAATGATAATGAGATATGAAACATAACCAGTAGTCAATGTGCAAGCTACCAACTGAATAGTGAATAAGCTACTCTTCTGGGTTCATATATTTGTAAATCTGACTCTGAAGGTGTCAGTGCCTCACCAGCCATGAACCTCACCACACGTCATTAGTGTTGTTCCATACTTTATCAGAGGTTGTCTTGAGACTAATATTTAAGAGTGAAATGTATGTGTAAAAGCTGAATCTACTGGCTCCTCATTCATAAAAAAGTCTATGCCTGTACAAGAAAACTGATGTCTATTGTGTGGCTTGGGATTCCCGGCCTGTATAAGCTTCCCAGTCCGACCCTGTGTGTGACTGAGTCTTTAGCGTGTATTTAAAGCCTGAATCTTTACAATTCTTTCTGGCATTCCTGTAGCCAAGTAGTGGCAGTCAGTTTTGGCCTTCCTCAGTAATCCATTACCCCTGTAAGAGTGTGACGTAAAGCAGAGGGTGCTTGTTGCAGGTGTGAGTGTGTGCAACGGGAAGTTTCAGCAACATGCAAGCAGCTGTGACAAGCAGTGCTGTGTGGGAGAAAACTTCCTCAAAGTTTGCTGTTGTGTGAAACTGTGAGGTATGCTTGAACAATGTGGTGCGGTATGCAGGCTGTCGAGTGAGGTGCACATGGAAATCTGAATCATGAGCTGGCTGCATTGGCTGGTCGACACGTGGCTACCAAGATGACCAACGTAATTCTTGCATTTTTATTAAACGGTTTAATGACTCTCTTAGTGACCACTGCTCCAGTTACTGAAGTGGCAATCAAAGTACAGACACAGAACTACAACACCTATAAAAAGTATTATACCTGGATGTTTTCACATTTTGTTATACGACATTGAATCACAGCTGATTGATTTTGGCTTTTTTGACGCTGATCTTTAATGTCAATGTGGAAACAGATCGCTGCAAAGTGGCTGCCAAATTTCTTTTTTTTTTTTTTTTTTTTAATTTTATTTATTTTATTGTAATCATTCCATACAAATAGATCAATTTATAACCAAACAAATTAAAGACAAATCATTAGGGCTTTTTAATAAGACAACAATAAGCAAAGGAAAGGGAGAAATAAATATATATGTAAGTAAGAGATGGAGAAGGGAATTAAATGCGGTAATAGTTATTTCTCTTATTCTAAAATAATATTGATCAGATCCTGCCAGGTTTTGAAAAAATTTAGTACAGATCCTCTAACTGAGAATTTGATTTTTTCCAATTTCAAACAATATAAAGCATCGGTTTCCCACTGACTTATCAGAGGAGAGTTAGGATTCTTCCAATTTAACAGAATAAGTCTGCGTGCCAAAAGTGTAGTGAATGCAATCACCGTTTGCTTGTCCTTTTCCACTTCAAGTCCGTCTGGAAGAACACCGAACACAGCTGTTAATGGGTTAGGAGGGATTGTGACCCCAAGGCTGTCTGAGAGGCACTTAAAAATTTTTGTCCAAAATGATGTTAGTTTGGTGCAGGCCCAGAACATGTGACCCAGTGAGGCAGGAGCTTGGTTGCAGCGTTCGCAGGTTGGATCCTGCCCTGGAAACATTTTGGACAGTTTTAAGTGAGACAGATGAGCTCGATATATAATTTTTAGTTGAATAATTCTATGCTTTATGCATATGGAGCTCGAGTGAATTCTCTGCTTTGCTACCTTCCACTCCTTTTCTGATATATTGATTAAGAGATCTTCTTCCCAATGTCCTCTTGGATCTTTGAAAGGTAGGTACTCTAATAAGATTTTATATATTGCGGAAATGGTGTTTAATTCCTCGACATTGAGCAGTATTTTTTCCAGAATTGTGGAGGGTGCAAGGTGGGGGAAATCGGGCAATTTCTGTTTAACAAAATTTCTGATTTGAAGATAGTGAAAGAAATGTGTAGCTGGGAGGTTGAATTTTGAATGTAATTGTTCAAAAGATGTAAATATGTTGTCTATATAAAGATCTCTGAGCATTTTAATCCCAAAACTTTTCCAGGTATTAAAAACTGGATATGTTTGCGAGGGTTGAAAGAGGTGGTTTTCTTGCAGAGGTGCCACTGATAAAAGATTTTCCATCTTAAAATGCTTTCTAATTTGGTTCCATATTCTGAGTGAGTAAAGCACAATTGGGTTATTAGTATATTTGCGATAACTTTCATTTATTGGAGAGCAGAGCAGGGAGTATAAAGAAGTACTACAGGATTTTACTTCTATTGCGGACCAAGCCTGTGTATGTGCATTTATTTGTGTCCAGGTTTTTATGGCTTGTATGTTTGCTGCCCAGTAATAAAACTGAAAATTAGGTAAAGCCATGCCACCTTCTGCCTGAGGTCTTTGTAGGGTCGCTCTTCGGATACGTGGGTGTTTTGAGTTCCAAATGAATGAGGTTATTGTTGAATCTAATTGCTTAAAAAATGATTTATTGATGTATATTGGAATTTTTGAAATAAAAAAAGAAGTTTAGGAAATGCCAAATTTCTTAAGTTGATATTAATGGTAAATTCATATTAAGGATTTGCTTAATTTGAATAGAAGTTACATTTCATATAGATAATGGAATGATCTGTTTACCCTCATAAGCTAATAAGTTAAATAAATATGAAACAGTTAATGATTCGGTAATTGAGGTCACACGGAATGTTTCTCTGTATTATGTTAAACTACTTCCAAAATTCGCAAATGCTTTTTAATTTAGTGCTGAATTTTTGAGTTTTTTTTTGAAAAATAAGTGTACCCTAAAAAACAAAATGGTTCCACTGGGAGCCAGGATGTTACATGCAGACAGATAGAAGCCAAGATGACAGTAGGTGTCAGCACAGCTAATAAAACACTTAATGTCTATAAAAGGTGTGGTCATCTCCGCTGTAGGCTCGGACACAAGTACTTCAGTAACACAAAGGTTTTCTATTGTGTGAAACTCTTCCTTTGCAAGCGTTTCTCATGTCATAACCACCAGTATAAGCAAGGACACAATTTCTTTCATCTTTTTCTCTTTCTGCCACTTCCTCCGCTCCTCACTCAAGCATTGTCCTTCAACCCTCAGGAGCACTTCCCAAAATCCTGTCCCCTGAGCACTTCCGGGTGAGGCTGGAGCCCAATGTAGTAGGGTTTTCTAGACCCTTCTGAACCCCCTGGCAGCACCGATGGAACCCAACAGGGCTGAGGCAAAGAACTCCAGTTTCCAAGATGCCCTGTGGGAATCCGTGGTGCTGCCGTAACCCAGGGGGCACTGCCATCTAGTGTTACTGGGGAGACAATGCCCTGTGCATGGTATCTTCTCCGGTCCTTCCAGGCTGTGGGTCTCCTGTGGGTAAGTTTCCTGGGTGGTGAACCTCAAAAAGGAAACACAACAACACTGGTGCACTGCCCTAAAAAGTGTCCTAATGAAACAGTCCAAGCAAAACACCCTTGTCAATGGTAGCCTAAAAAGAGTTTACTAAAGCTAACGGTGACAAGAAGTGGGATTCATCAAAGAAAATGATGAATGTGTGCTACTGCCCTTCATCATTGCATGAAAACCAGAATATAGACAGCAAAAGTTCTACCCCAGAGACCTATTTACCACTTTAAAGATACCTGTGTCCATGACAGCTTCTCTGTTATATACTTTAAATGGAGTCCCACTCATCTCAGTCAGAAACTACAATGCTCTCCATAATGTGTGGGACAAAGACTCATTTTTCCTTTATTTACCCCTCTGCTCCACAGTTTAAAATTATAAACCATCCAATTCAGACCTGATTAAAGTGCACATTGCAGACTTTCATTTAAGTGGATTTTTTATAAATGTCACTTTTTCTACATAATCTCCCCATTTCAGGACTCCATAATGTTTGTGACAATTGGTGTCACAGGTGTTTGTGATTTCTCAGGTGGGTTTCATTGCTTCATAAGATACCTCAGTTTGCTTCTATTTTTTGGAGTTTGTAGTTAATAATAATAATTCATTACATTTATATAGCGTTTTTCTCAGTACTCAAAGCGCTATCCACACAGGGAGGAACCGGGAAGCAAACCCACAATCTTCCACAGTCTCCTTACTGCAAAGCAGCAGCACTACCACTGCGCCACCTGTGAGTTGCCATTGTTCAACATGAGGACAAGAGTTGTGGTAATGAAAGTCAAAGAAGCCACTATGAGATTCAAAAGCAAGAATTAAACCATTGGAGAAATCTGGAAAACATGATGATGACTAAAATTAACTGTTTGGAATATCATGAAGAAGAAAGAACACACTGGTGAGCTCAGTAATCACGAAGGGACTGGTAGGCTAAGGAAGACATCCACTGCTGATGACAGAAGAATCCTCACTCTGGTAAAGATAAAGCCCCAAACGCCTGTCCGACAGATCAGAAACCGACTTGAGGAGGCCGATGTGGACGTGTCAGAGATGACCATCAGCAGAAGACTTCATGAGGAGAAATACTGAGGCCACACTGCAAGATGCAAACCACTAGTTAGCCACAGAAACAAGATGGGCAGATTACAGTTTGTGAAAAAGGACTCAGAAAGCCTGCATAATTCTGAGTAAAGGTCTTGAGGACAGACGAGACAAAGATGAACCTGAATCAGAGTGATGGCAAGGGCAAAGTGTGGAGATGAGAAGGAACTGCCCGAGATCCAAAGCAGACCACCTCATCTGTTAAACATTGTGGTGCTGGGGGTGTTATGGCTTGGGTATGTATGGCTGCCACAGGTCCTGGCACACTTCTTTTCATTGATGGTGGAACTGCTGACGCCAGTGGCACAATGAATTCTGAGGTGTAGAGAAACAGCTGATCTGCTCAAGTTCCAGTAAATGCCTCCAGACTCCTTGGACGGCGCTTCATCCTACAACAAGATAATGACCCAAACACACTGCTGAGGCAACACAGGAGTTTATCAGAGCTAAAAAATAGAAAATTATTGAATGGCCAAGCTAGTCGCCCTATTTAAATCCAGTTGAGCAGGTCTTCCATATGCCAAAGAAAAAACTTAATGATACAAGCCCCTGAAACAAGCAGGAGCTGAGGATGGCTGCATTAGAGGCTTGGCAGGGCATCACCAGAGAAGACCT
This sequence comes from Erpetoichthys calabaricus, assembly GCF_900747795.2. Taxonomy (NCBI): domain Eukaryota; kingdom Metazoa; phylum Chordata; class Cladistia; order Polypteriformes; family Polypteridae; genus Erpetoichthys; species Erpetoichthys calabaricus. The sequence continues at coordinate 25,509,116 of NC_041396.2, read as the reverse complement.
TCAGCACCTGGTGATGTCTATGAATCACAGACCTCAAACCATCATTGTATGTGAGGGATATGCGACAAAGTGCTAAATATGACGTCTTTAATGGACCTGTCATTGCTGTGTCCCAAACATTATGGTGTCCTGAAATGGAAGGACCATGTAGAAAAAGTGTTGTCATTTCTACATGGTGAACCACGATGTACGCAAACCCCCTTTAATTAAAGTCTATAATGAGCACTTAAATCACGTCTGAATTGTTTGACTTGTAATTTTAAACTGAAGAGCAGAGGGGCAAATTAAGGGAAAATGTGTCTTTATTCCAGACATTATGGAGGGGGCTGTATGAGTTACTCTCCAAGTGTTCCCTGGTCCCACCCCTGAATGTGTACCATGGTTCAGGCAGCCCCAAGCTAGGAAGTATACCGTATATTGTCACATAGTAATGTGGTACTCTTCTAACCTCCTGCTACACCATCTTGGTTTCTTTCTCTTGTAGTTGCGAGTCTCCCTTTCTGTGTCACTTGCCTTCTAATCTTCTGGGATGCATGCTCTGCTTGTTTTCCAGGGTACTTTATCCCATCTTCCCCTGTTTTTCTCATTGTCTCTCTTTCCAGTCCCCCTAAAGTTTCAATTTCAAGACACCATGTTCAGTCTTCTACCCTGACTTTTCTACTACCCTGGACAGCTTCTGCCATCACCCACCGGCCTGAAGGGGTATTCAGTGTGATACTCCCTCTTCTGTAAGAACAATCCATGAAATGATTTCATCTTGTTTGTGTTTTCCCTCACTGTCAGCGGCCACTAGTAATGAGCAAAGCAGGCAAGTGTTGATTCACATACAGTTTTGTGATACTAACACTTAAATTCGTTTCGTAGGCAGTTTCCAAATTGTGAAATGCAAACCTCATGAAAGAGATTTTTTGGGAGTTGGTTGTAGAAAACAAGGAGCACTAAATTCTACAACAAGAACATTGAGCCAAAGTTGAAAACTTGCTAAGGGCAGATTTTGCACCAATGCTCAAAAATGTTTCTTCACGCAAAGAACCACAGACACCTAAACTACCAAGTAATGTAATATGGAGAGTAGAACTTTAGGGATCTTCACATCTCAACTGGATGTTGTTCTGTGCAATCTAGATGAATAAGATGGATGAGTTCTTTGGGCTGAATGGCCTGTCCATGCCTCAACTTTTCTAATGTTCTGCTAAACTCAAAGTCTTTGTTCACACTTTGTGTTCAGCTGTTGTTCTTTACGGCAGCTTCATAAAGCATGCAATTCATACCACACCAGTAAAATCAGTTCTGTTTATGCCGCATGTTCCTATCACCACAAGGACTGAACTTTGTTTTTTTAAAAATGCTACATATTTACCACAAAGAAATGTGCTAAGCACATTGTCATCCATAATATTGTGTTTTCTCCGCAGTAAAACACACTAAACAGAAGGTTGCTAAAATCCCATAGTAACTGCCTTATCCTAGTTAAGGATTGTGGTCATGCCAATTATGGGGTCTGTGGCTTTAAGTAAAAATGGCGTTTACTCCATATCCTGACCCTGCCTTCTGAATTGAGAGGAGAATTTGATAGCATGCTGATAGCATATTGACGCACCCACCACACAATGAACCACCACCTGGATTGGGACCCAAGAGCAGCAATGGAGACACCTCAGCACCTCACTAGAACAGAGTGAGACTTTTTATGGTGGCTGGAGTGCCAATCCTGCCACCAACCCCAAAGCTGGAGAACCTGCTGGCAGGGCTGGAAGCAAATTAATGTCATACCTGGGACAAGAGCAACTGCAGGTAAAGGGTCTTGTTCAAGGGCCCAAATGGACACATCTAGGAGTCAAATGGAGTCACATCTAGGGCCTCGTACATAAATTCACAGTAAAACAAGGCGTATGGACAAAAGTTGAAATGTGCGTATGCACAAAAAAATTCAGATGAACAAAACCATGCCTAAGCCAGCTTCCACGCACTTCCACTACATAAATCCTAGTCAGCTTGAAACGTAACTCTCGTGCTCAAGCCTGCTGCCCCACCCTGTCTCCTCCCAGAATTATGCCTCTTTGCATATGCAAATCAATATAAATATTCCCTTAAGTACACCAGTTCTGAAAAAAAACAATGGCAAAAACATCCAGGGTCACACCAGTCCCAGCAAGCATACAGCATGAGGCAGGAACAATCCCTGAATGGGTCACCAGTTCATCGTTACAGCTGTCCACTGTGTCCAGCCGTTTAATTAATAACAGTATACATTATTTAAATGAAGCTAAAATGTATCTGTTGTAGCGGGCGGCCGGGTCCCATGCCCGGCCGGGATGCCCCTTCTACATATGTTCCAGGGGAGCAGGCATGGGCATCTCACTACCTCCCCCGGGACGCTTGGTGGCAGCATCCCTGGCCTACGATGGTGCCTCAGTTTCCCGCAGGGTTTCATGGGAGATGAAGTTCTCCACAACCCTGTGGGGATCTGGGGTGGCTGCCAGGGGGTGCTGCATGGAGCCAGGAACCCACCCGGACATCTCTGCAGCCCCGCCCGGAAGTGCAATTAGCCAGAGGTGATCAAGCACCTGGAAAACTTCTGGGTGGGCTATAAAAAGGGCCAGCATCCTCCACTCAGGAGCCAGAATCGGGAGGAAGAGGACGCGGTTGCCTGGGAGGAATGGTGGTGCCAAAGGAAGGATTTGTTGTTTGTTTGTGCCATTTAAAGTGCTTCTGGAACTGTGATGGGCCTGTGGGACATGAGGAAGGCGTGCCCCATGGCTGAGGAGGCATAAAAAAGTCTGTTTATTTTACACGTGCCTCTGTGTCAGTCTGTGCCGGGTCGGGTGCTATATAGCGCCTTTTACACTGTATAATGTAATATATATACTTTACTGCATTTCATCTTTAAAATGATATCAAGAGCTCCAAGAAGATAGTGCCTGTAAATCTAAATCGACTTAGAAGCCTGTCATCATCATCTGTAAATATGTGCTCTCTTCTGTTGAATTGAATTCCTTTATTGTTATTGTATGGTACCATGAGATTCAATATACAAATCCTCCATAAACTTATTTTCCTATAAAATGGTAAAATGACAACAACAACAACAATAAATTGTACTTAAAAGTACAAACAGTTCTACCGGGAGCACTTAATGAACTGATTGATTGTGTTTATAGTTCTTGGGATGAAACCGCGAGGTAACTACAGGAAAGGCTCTGAACCATTTGCCGATGGGAGAAGTTCAAATAGACTGTGCACATGGCTGTGGCAGAGTGTGCTAGATGCTGTACCCCGACAATTCTCCCCGTACTTCACACAAGCAGCGGTAGAGCTTTCCGATCAGCTGCTGTATAGCTGTGATTCTACACTCAGATACAATGAGTTAAAATACAGGTGCACTAAGAGTAAAAACGCTAAAGCAGCTATAGTATTTGGAATAGTTTGTCGATTCCGTACATCATTATGTTGTTACAGGTTGATTACAATCAGATGCCTTAAACTAAAAAAACGATATGCGGTTAAATTCAGTGTATATGATAAAGCCGTGTCAGGGATGTGAATCAAATCAATAAAAGGAAACTTCACAGTAACAGTAGCAATGCGTTGATGCTGGGTGCCGCCAGTTTGCAAAACCAAGCAGAGAACATGCATATGCCAGAGATTGAGCTGGCGTGAAAATGTGCGTGGCTTTACACCAAGTTTAGTTTTTATACATCATGATGTGAGCGTAGAAATGGTGGTACGCAACATTTTTCTGCGTACGTACCATTTACACATGAGGCCCCAGGTGTTTGCGGGATTCAAGCCAGAAACCTTCCAATTGCTGGTGCAGATCCATAAACTCAGAGTCACCACTCCACCATAAATTGAGATTGTTTTGGAAAAAAAGGACATTGTTTTCACTGTCATTCATCTGGGCTTGACAATGAGATGTCCAATGTACAGGTGGTACCCCACAATTCGACCCTAATCCGTTGCTGGACTAGGGTCGAATTGTGAAACGGTCGAATTGCGAGACACCATTTCCCATACAAGTCTATGGGAATTCAATTAATTGGTTGCAGGGCCAAGAAAAAAACCCACTTAATTGTAGCAAAAAGATTCGAAGATTTTTGTACGACGCACAGAGAGATAGAGGAGTTACACGAAAGCTTCTATCTACTTTAAATAAGGAGGGAACGATTAAGAAACAGAAAAAGACATTTGCAGAAAAGTCTAAGAAATGGAACGAATTTGCTGTCGCTACTACAGCATGGCTGAAAGATGCAAATAGACTGCTAACACACACATCTGATGAACAGCTAGTTGATCAATTAGAAGAGCTGCAATTACAAGAACGAGATCGCTCACCAACCAACTCACCACTCTACATCGCTCACCAACCAACTCTAAATCGCATTTGACATTTTGCGTCTCTCAACCTGCACGCTGCACAGAGCACGTTCAGGTCAAATTGCGGGGCAGAGGTCGAATTGCGAGTCGACCTCCTAGCAAATTCGACCGTCGAATTACGGGACGGATGAATTGCGGGAGGTCGAATTGCGAGGTACCACCTGTACACTCATTTTCCTGCTCCTAGTTGACATAAGATGAATTTGGTATGAACAAGTCACACCATGCAATATGGCGCCACTAAGAATTTTGTGGAAAGGAAACTGGAGCAGTGGAGGATAGAGATTTTAAGATTAGTAAGCACTGTGGTGTAGTAGTTAAGGCTTTGGACCTCAAACCCTAAGATTGTGGGTTCAAATCATGCTATTGACACTATGAGACTATGAATGTGATATTTCACCTGCCCTTGCTCCAAAAGGAAAACCAAAAAGAAATATAACCAATTGGTATCATAAATGTTGCATCAGCCAAATAATTAAATGTAAATGTAGTAGGAAACAGACAGAATATCTAAGATTTTAGGGACAATTACAAGATGGAGAAGTTAGCCTCCAGGAGGAAAGGTTGAAAAAGTTCAAATATCTTGGATCAGCAATAACAAAGGAAGGAGGAATAGATTTTGGAGTAAACCATAGGATACAAGAAGGTTGAAAAAAGTTTTGGAATTGTTAAGTGACCAAAGAATTAGTGCAGTGGTTCCCAAACTCGATACTGGGGACCTACTGTGGTTGCAGGATTTTGTTCCGACCAGATTCACAATTGATAATAATAACTGATCTCATTTAATTAGCAGGTCTTTTTTATTCTTCTCTTATTCTGCAATCAGAAAAACACAACAGTATGGTTTGTACATTTACAGTATAAGACATATAAATGCTTAACTCTCTTCTGTTGTTTTCCTATTATTTCCCCTATTCCTGTGTAGTTTGCTCTCTTCATTTAACCCTAGTAGTGACTATTAACAACCAACACAGCAGACACCCGGGACGATGAAAGCATCAACGACTTCAGTGTCAGACCCGCTAATCTTATATGTAAACGTCTATACGTGGAAGTGTGTGTGTGTCTGTCTGTCCAGCCCGGAAGTGAGAGGTGGAGTGGGGCTAAGGGCAATACACAAGCAAGGCCAGCACATCGGCAAAACGAAACCTCCAAATAGAGAGTCACTCGCTTATCAGCTATTACAGACATGGTAAGCACATCGGCAAAACGGTGCTTTTCCTCCCACTGCTAATACACAAGCAAGGCAAGCACGTCGGCAAAATGAAACCTCCGAAGAAAGACAGTCGCTTAGCCGCTAATGCACAAGTAATGCAAGCACATTGGCAAAACGAATCCTCCTAGGAGAGAGATGCCCAGAGTAGTTCCTTTCAATCACCTGACATCACTACATTTCAGTTTTTTTTCTGATGATTTCAATAGTTTCTAAGACCACATGCTTTTTACAGCACGGACTTACACAGCTAGTTAGTAAATAATTAATTAAATAACCAGAACATCTGGAAAAGCAGAACGAAAATTAGGTTGAAAATAATGTTAAGGACTACATATTCCCTTTATAACTGCTTATTACATTTTAATAATAATCTACCAAACGTAGTTTGTAATTTCTACATTGACTACAAAACGCAGAAACTGGGAAATAATGACTCACTTAATTAGGCCGGGAGTCCAATGGAAAACTGAAGTTGGTTGGAACAAAAACCTGCAGCCACAGTGGGTCCCCAGGATTGAGTTTGGAAACCACTGAATTAGTGTAAGGGTGAAGGATAAAGTGTATAAAACATTGAGCGGTCAGACCAGCATTGTTGCATGGATCACAAACCTGAGCAGTTAAAAAGAAAACTGGATGCTACAGAAATGAGGATGTTGAGATGGATGCATGGTGTAACAAAGCTTGATAAGATCAGGAATGAGGGAATCAGAGATACAGTTAAAGTTGGGCAGATCTCTTAGAAAATGCCGAAAAGAAGCAATAAAGCGGTATGGGTATGTCATAAGAATAGCCACAAACAAGGTGGGGAGCAGAATCATGGATATGGAAGTATCAGGATGGGAAGAAGAAGACAAACAAAGAGAAACTGGATGGACTGTGTGAAGGCTGAATCAAATACAGACACTCTCCCATATGAAAGTGGGAAAAGCTTTAGAAGAAGAAGAAGTTGTGTATTCAGAGATGCCCTTCTTCACATCTCTTTGGTAAGGAGCTGTTGTTTGAGTGTTTATGGCTTTTCTATTGGTTTGAAAAAGCCTAGCCATTCTTCTGTCATTTGCAAAATATACTGTTCAAACAAATTAAAGCAACACTTTTTAATCCGAGTGTAGCATCAAGTCAATGAAACTTGTGGGCTATTGATCTGGTCAGTTAAGTAGCAGAGGGGCTTGTTAATCAGTTTCAGCTGCTTTGGTGTTCATGAAATTAACAACAGGTGCACTAGAGGACGACCTCCAAAACAGGAATAGTGTAACAGATGGAGGCCACTGACATTGTTCCCTCCTCATCTGTTTTGTCACTAGTTTTGCATTTGACTACGGTCAGTGTCACTACTGGTAGCATGAGGCAATACCTGGACCCTACAAAGCTGGCACAGGTAGTCCAACTTCTCCAGGATGGCACGTCAATATGTGTCTGTCATTGCCAGAAGGTTTGCTGTGTCTCCAAGCACAGTGTCAAGGGCATGGAGGAGATTCCAGGAGACAGGCAGTTACTCTAGCAGAGCTGGACAGGGCCGGTGAAGGTCCTTGACTCATCAGCAGGACTGACCGGTATCTGCTTCTTTGGGCAAGGAGGAACAGGATGAGCACTGCCAGAGCTTACAAAATGACCTCCAGCAGGCAGGCTACTGGTGTGAATGTCTCTGACCAAACAATCAGAAAGACTTCATTAAGGTGGCACTGAGGGACCGACGTCCTCTAGTGGGCCCTGTGCTCATTGGTATTTGCCATAGAATACCAGAATTGGCAGGTCCACCACTGGTGCCCTGTGCTTTTCTCAGATTAGAGCAGGTTCACCCTGAGCACATGTGACAGACGTGAAAGGGTCTGGAGAAGCCGTGGAGAATGTTATGCTGTCCATAACATGGTTCAGCATGACCGGTTTGGTGTTGGGTCATTGATGGTCTGGGGAAGCATATCCATGGAGGGACGCACAGATCTCTACAGGCTAGACAGCGGCACCTTGACTGCCATTAGGTATCGAGATGAAATCCTTGGACCCATTGTCAGACCCCATGCTGGTGCAGTGGCTCCTGGGTTCCTCCTGGTGTACAACAATGCCTGGCCTCATGTGGCGAGAGTATGCAGGCAGTTCGTGGAAAATGAAGAAATTGATACCCTTGACTGGCCCCCCCACTCACTCACTTGACTTTAATCCAATTGAACACCTCTGGGTGGGACATTATGTTTCGGTCCATCTGACACTGCCAGGTTGTACCTCAGACCATCCAGGAGCTCAATGATGCCCTGGTCCAGATCTGGGAGGAGATCCCCCAGGACACCATCCGTCGTCTCATTAGGAGCATGTCCCCCCCCCATACAAGCATTTGCTGGGGGGCCATACAAACTACTGAGTATGATTTGGAGTTGCTACAATGAAATTTCGGCAACACAAATGAGCCTGCCTGCCACATCATTTTTTCCCTTTGATTTTCGGGGTGTCTTTGAATTCAGCCCTCTGTAGGTTGATCATTTTCATTTCCATCAAGCGATGTGACATCCTTTCGTTCCTAACACATCACCATATCAGTCCATATCAACAGAGATATCTAGCAGGATTTTTTTCCCATTGAGATCTGATGTGTTTTCAAAGTGTCCCTTTCATTTTTTGCGCAGTTTATTACCAGCAGGACTGTCAGCTTTTTATTTATTTATTTTTTCTTTGTCATATCATCCTCTTTAATAAAATCCCTGTGTGCGTCCATGTGTCCGTGTGTGTGTATCTTCTGGTGAAATGCGCATGCATGGGGCACGGTGCGATGCTTCAAAGGCCGCCTGACGCGTCACACAAGACAGAGAGGGCGGGACCAATAAAATATCACACGGACGATCCATTCGGATTTTGGTAAATGAGGTAAGACCTAAAACATAATGCATGAAAAATCCAATACTGAGATGCGGAGACCAGCTTCCCCAAAGAGGTGGGATTAGTGTTTGTTGTTCACTCTGAGGATGTCAGATTTGCGATTAACAAAGTTGGCCCGGTAAAGTCTAAAGTGTTTTCCTAAATATACGAATTTTCATGATGTTACAATAGGATGACTTTTAAAAGTAGATTTATTTTCGCGCACATAAAATCCGTTGCTGGGGAGACGCCATACATACAATAATCAGCTGCACGCCAGCACAGATTAAAATACTTGCTGGAGAGATGTATTACTGTGAGAGAAAATTAAAGGCACACAATACAGTGACGTATATTACAGCCACATACAAGCCAGGATTACTGTAACAGAAAATAGACGGTCCTTTGCCATTTAATATAGATTGTTCCTACTAATGTTTATGCACTACTATTCTAGCGCCGTATCAGAGCTTGGTCCGCATTGCCGGCAGTAAGTCGAACCTGTTTCCAGTGAGAGTTGGACTCCGCCAGGGCTGCCCTTTGTCACTGATTCTGTTCATAACTTTTATGGACAGAATTTCTAGGCGCAGCCAGGGTGTTGAGAGGGTCAGGTTTGGTGGACTCAGGATTGGGTCACTGCTTTTTGCAGATGATGTTGTCCTGTTTGCTTCATCAGGCCGTGATCTTCAGCTCTCTCTGAATCGGTTCGCAGCTGAGTGTGAAGCGGCTGGGATGGGAATCAGCACCTCCAAATCCGAGACCATGGTTCTCAGCCGGAAAAGGGTGGAGTGCCCTCTCAGGGTTGGGATCGAGATCCTGCCCCAAGTGGAGGAGTTCAAGTATCTTGGGGTCTTGTTCACGAGTGAGGGAAGAATGGAGCGTGAGATCGACAGGCGGATTGGTGCGGCGTCCGCAGTGATGCGGGCTCTGCATCGGTCTGTCGTGGTGAATCAGGAGCTTCGCCATAAGGCGAAGCTCTCAATTTACCAGTCGATCTACGTTCCTACCCTCACCTATGGTCATGAGCTATGGGTAGTGACCGAAAGAACGAGATCGCGAAAACAAGCAACTGAAATGAGTTTCCTCCACAGGGTGTCTGGGCTTTCCCTTAATGATAAGGTGAGAAGCACAGTCATCCGGGAGGGGCTCAGAGTAGAGCCGCTGCTCCTCCGCATCGAGAGGAGTCAGATGAGGTGGCTCCTGGACACCTCCCTGGTGAGGTGTTCCGGGCACGTCCAACAGGGAGGAGGCCCCGGGGAAGACCCAGGACACGCTGGAGGGACTATGTCTCCCGGCTGGCCTGGGAATGCCTCGGGATTCTCCCGGAAGAGCTAGAAGAAGTGGCCGGAGAGAGGGAAGTCTGTGCATCTCTGCTCAAGCTGCTGCCCCCGCGACCCGACCTCGGATAAGCGGAAGAGGATGGATGGATGGATGGATATTCTAGAGCCTGTTATTGTAACAGGCTAAATGTCTAGTTCTCTATAAATACTTGAGATGGTGGTTTTGTAGACAATGCAATGAACACGTCTGACAGAAACACTGAGAAAGTCACTTAGGTCGTATGTCTCGCCTATTCTTGTGTCCGTGTGAACAATTAAATCTGCTGCCTATGTGGGCACACTTTATAGATGATCTTCAGCCACGTGATGGGCCATTTGGATGAGCTGGCTATCTGTTTTAACAAGGAAGAGGTACTAATAAAATGGCGTCTATAAGAAAAACATACAAAACAGTTTTGTTTTTTTTTACGGAGTAGTTCACTGCACAGAATCACAGGGGAACAACAGATGTTTTTTCTTACATTTTCCCTGACTAAGACTGTTTCTGGTGTCTGGTTAGTATCATATGCAGACCTCTTTTCCTGGGTAATGCTAGACGGTGCTTTCTTTGCCATCAGCCTCTTTATTTCAGGAAAATCGGATGCGTTTGCTTGAACCCGTGGCTTACTCTGACTTTATCATAGTCTCAATTTCTCTCGTTCTGCATTCAGCGAGCTCGTTTAAAATTAGCCTACGAAACCTGAACATTTCTAAAGGTGTGCACCTGATACTGGAGTCTCTTCACACTGTAGTATTTTTATTATTGTATTTTTCAATGTCATTTAAGAAATTTAGCAATATCCACTCAATAGGCCTAGGCTGGAATGGAGAGATTACAGAAACAGTGCCTCCTAGTGGTCTCTGACCTAAGCTGCAAATAATCAGCTTTGGTTCTTTTTAAGGTCCTGTCACACCACACGACTTTTCCAGTACTTTTCAGTAGCGGGCTTTATTTACATGATCTCAGGGAGTCGGAGCCAGTCACAGCGCACTCCCATAACAACAAGTCATGGAGTTTGACTGCGACTCACTCTGACGAAACCAAACAGGTCGGATTTTGTCTTGAGTTGTATGGGCGGGCTTTGTGTTTGTGAGAGCTGACAGCCAATCAGCACTCAGCTGGAGAATAGGGGATACAGACAAACAGAACAGAGACTTTTTCATGTTTTATGTACCATGACTGAATGGAAACAAGTTAGGAAATTCATGTGTGGTGTCACACTCAGGTTCATTTGATGGCAGTTCAGATACTGTAGCTTTAAATTAATTGCGTTCAGGAGGTCAGTTTTACGGTCTTCTAAGTCTTTGTGAGGGTTACGGGGGCCAAAGGTTATCTCAACAGGATTGGGAAAAAGTTTTGTGGACCACTGCTGCCTCAATCCGACATAGACAAGCGTGGGACACAAGTTCAAGTCACACACGGGTTTTATTTTTTTATTTTTTACCTCGTGGGAAATGCCTTCCCCCGTTTCCCACAAGTACAGCACAGTCCAAAACGCAAGCACAACTCTTCCTTCTCTCTTTCTTTTCTTTCTCTTCCACTCCTCCGATCCAGCTTCGTCTTCCTCCTCCCAACTCTGGCTCCTTTAATACTGCATCTGGAAGTGCTCCAGGTGCTTGATGACCTAGTTTCCCAGCAGCATTTCTGGCTGTGGAGGAAGAACTGCCCAAAAGAGCTCAACAGTTGGTGCATAACCCCCTGGTGGTGGCCACGGATCTTAAGAGCCGTGCACCAAACCCCAACTCCAACTCCCATGGAGCCCTGGGGGGCAACCATCTAACGTGCTGGGGGGTAATGCTCTGGCCACACTTGCTCCCCTGGTGCCCCCAGTACCCCTGCCGCATGCTACAGGCTGAAAACAGGCCTCAAGTTAATCACAAGAGCCACTCTCAGCCACACACACACACCTCCAATATTCACACAAGTGATAATTTGTAGTTGGCAAATAGCATAACCTAATAAATACATAAATAAATCTTCGTAATTAATTTCTTATTTGCTTGACCATGTCTGACTGTAGTAATTTTCATGAAATGGGACATGCAAAGCTATTCCGTTATGATAAATGTTAGGGAAAAATAGTGAAAGGCAAACTCTTTTACAGCAACTGACCGTAATGAATATCAGGTGAATGCAACAAACACTATGATGGTAAATTATAGATTGACCAGATTTTCATGGTTCCAAAACGGGACACTTGTGTAGTGTGTATGTCCAGATATAAAGCCCACCCTTGTCTGTTTGATTTGCCTCACCAACACCAAGGGTTCAGAGTAGAGAAAAAAAAAAGATCCCAGAGTACAATGGGAAAAGGATCTCTCACTCAACATCTCAGAAAAGGAGTGGAAGGTAGCAATGCACAGAATTCACTTGAGCTCCATATGTGCAAAACATTAAATTATTCAACTTAAAATTATATATTGAGAGCAATATTTTCCTACTCCGCAAATTAATAAGATAATTAAAAAGTCAACAATTCATTATAACCCAAAGACCATCACTACTCCCGCTTTCCACTCCTCCTACTCCGCACAATAGTAAAAACATGTTGTTGATGCTCACCAAAACTTTTCATTCCCAGTACAGCACCAGTTTGCCCCCCTCCACAGCACACAGTACCTGTCGTGTCACCCACATGTCGCTGAACATTTCTAAATTGTTTGTTAGTTTGTGGTACATAAATTCGAGTTTCAGTCGACTTTTATTTAAAACTTTGAAGAGCAGCAGAGCGTCGGTCCCCATAAGGTTTTTCGGTTCATTTCTCCTCGTTTTTAGGATTGCTAACTTGGCCTGTCCTAAGAGGAAATTCCCAATAACACATTTATTCCTATTTTTTTGATTATATTTAATACCAAAGACAAAGCAAATTTTTGAGAACTCAAACCCAAAACCATTAAGAAGAAACTCTAAGGACATGAACAAAGGCCTCAGCCGTTCACAGTGAATGAAGAGGTGATAGATAGATAGATAGATAGATAGATAGATAGATAGATAGATAGATAGATAGATAGATAGATAGATAGATAGATAGATAGATAGATAGATAGATAGATAGATAGATAGATAGATGTGAAAGGCACTATATAATAGATAGATAGATAGATGTTCACACTGAGGACATCTGACATACATGAAAGAGTCTGGAGATGCCATGGTGAATGTCATGCAGTCTGCAAAATCATCTAGCATGGCCATTTTGGAAGTGTTTCAGTGATGGTGTGGGGATGAATATCCTTGGAGGGCTGCACAGACCTCCACATGCTAGACAATAGTTATCGTGACTGCTGATAGGCACTGGGACGAAATCCTCAAAGCCACTGTCAGAACTTACGCTGGTGCAGTGGGCCCTGGGTTCCTCCTGGTGCAGGACAATGTCCAGCTTCATGTAGCCAGAATATGTAGGCAGTTCCTGGATGATGAAGGCATCGATGCCATTGACTGGCCTGCACATTCCCCAGACATGAATCTAATTGAGAACCTCTAGGACGTTATGTATCAGTGAATCCGATGCCACCAAGTAGACTGTCCAGGAGCTCACTGAGGCCCTGATCCAGGTCTGGGAGGAGATCCCACAGGACACCATCTCATCAGGAGCAGACCCAGACATAGTCAACAGTGCGTACAGGCACGTGGGGGTCGTCCACACTACTGTGTCACATTATGAGTTGCGGTGATGAAATTCACACAAGTTGGATCAGCCTGTGATTTCAATTTTTGTCTTTGACTTTCGGTGTGATGGTGAATCAGCCCTCAATGGGTTGGTGACTTTGGTTTCAATTGGCCTTCATTACATCATTTTGTTCTGAATGAATTACAAAGTATTACTCAGTAAAGATTTTCCACTTGAATATTTTATTCATTGAGATCCAATGTGTGATTTAAGTGTTGCCTGGAAGGACCAGGAGAGGGACTACATTTCCCCTGGACCACGAGAGGGCAGCTGCCCTGGTCTGTATGGGGGCCACGGGAACCGAGCATGGAAGCTCAACCCTATTGAGGACCATGGCCCCGACAAGGTGGTGCCCAGAGGATCGAGGAGCCCTTGGTGTCTGCACTTCCAGAAGGAATACCAGGTGCTCATGCGGCACTTCCACCACACCAGGAGGTGCCGTCGGAAGGCCATCACAGATCACCTGAAGCACATCCGGGTGATTATAAAAGAAGCCGCCTCCCTGGAGCAGTCGAGTTGGGAGGAAGAAGGCAACTTTCAGGAGGAGAGGTGGAAAGGTGGAAGGAGTCCAGAGAAGAGACGAAAGGACAGCGCTAAAGGTGTTTGGTGCAAGAGCACTGTGTGTGTGCCGGACTGTGACAATTAAACTTGTGTGTTTTGGAACGTGCGCAGTCTGTCTGTCTGTGTCCGGAGCTGCTTTACCACAGTGTTCCCTTCAATTTTTGAGCATTGTATTAACAGAAAGACATCTTTATGCAGCTTACTATCACTGAACATTTCTTTGTTTTTTTGGCTAACCACCATTCTGGAATGAACAGCCCCCTTTTCAAACAAGGACATTCTCATCTTTAATCACAACTGACACACAGCTTCCCCTCACTTCAATCTTTCGTTGCCTACTTAATGTACTTTTCTTTTCTTCTATTAACTGAACACACCTGAACGTTATGCTAAGTTGTATTGAATTTCTTTTTCCAAGACAATTTATAAGCTGAGAATTCATTAGAATTGTTTACATGATGTTTATTACAACTTGAGCAGAGACCAGTTAAGTAGTCAGTGGAATGAGCTGGAAGCCTGGCGGTTGAAAGCCCACCACTTTACTAAGCCATGTTGTCTGCTGTTAACTCTTAGAAATCTGTTTTCTGAAAAGCACCCAAAGCAAGGGTCTCACACACAAATCAACATAAAATATCAGTTGTTGGGTGCTGTAGCCGCCAGTTCACAGTCTTGTGGCATGAGCCGCTCACGGCAGCCAGGCTGTCTTTGTATGATGGGGGCGAGGATGGTAGCAGCAGTCGCGGTCGCAGTGCAATACAATCTGGTTTGTACCTAATGTCATTATGTGTGGCGGTCTTCATCAACACCACAGTTAGCTGGAGATTGATCAGCTGATGCCGGTGCTTCGCTTTCGTTTTCGATATCAGTCTCCAGATCACTTGCAGAGTCAGAGTCCAATTCAGCGGTAATGTACAAAACATCATCCCCGGAGTATTTTGTTTTGTGCATTTCGTTCAATCTCTTGCCAGATGTCGATGCCATTCTTGTCGTTGTTTGCACTTCACTACTCCCGCAAGCGCAGAGAATATCGGCAAGTTTTGTCACCGTTTGCAGTTGCTTACTGCTTTCCACCCCTCCCTGTTGGCAAAAGTCGACATGAAAGAATTAATGGCTGAGTTTCTTCTTGTAGTCAGTTATTGATTAGATGAGACAGTGCCACTCTGATGAGCACTGCTGCTTCACACTTCTAGAGTGGTGGGTTCAAATCCTGGCCCGAGCAAAGCGGTCAAGAGTTTGAATCCTAGTCTGGTGTCTGTCTCTGTGGATTTTACTCCAATTTCAAAGCTGTGCAGGTTAGGTTAACTGGCACTTGTAAAGCGCCACTATAAGAATGAATGAGGGTGAGCATACCCTGTGACTGGATTGGCAGTATAAATAGACCAAAAATGCAAATTGAAGGACAAAGTGGGCATTGCCCATTCTGCTAGGCTTTAGTGGCACACCAGGCCTGTTAAGAAAGCAGTTTTAACAAGGATGCATGCATCCAGCTGTACAAAACCGCCACGTGCATTCTGGAATAAGTGACTGAACTCCAGCTCATACCAGGATCCATCTGGACTTCATCTGATAACAAAGGTGCAAATCAGAGGTGACCTGACATCTCTCCAGAGGCCACTCTGCAGGCTCGAAATGGACTCAAGCAAGGATAAAGGCGTATAATAATGGATGGCAGCTAAGATGGGCAGAAGAACTTGCCTGTTTTGTAACTGGAAGTGACTTTAATGCAATCAGGAGAAGGTGGAATGTTCCTTTAAAACCATATGCACCCCATGTCTCAAAAAGAAGGAGAAAGACAAACAGAGAATGAGGAGAGGCAAAGAGAAGTTTGGAGAATTGGGAATCGAACACACTCACTGTAAGTCTCTAGGGAATCCTATTAGAACTCTGGGACAGTTCCCAGGGGCACTCTGTGCACATTCTTCAAAGTGACTTTCTTAAATCTTCTCTCCGAGTAACAAGTTGTGAGCTGCCCTCTCCATGAAGAGCTGGAAAGGTGAAGTTTGTCTTCTCTTTGTGGACCAGAAGCTGAGACTCAGTCTGTCAAGCCAAAGCTGTGTGCCAGTAGTCTCACAAGGCTGAGATGCCAGGACTTCAAGAAAGGAACTTCAGCATCTAAACTCTTGGGCCAGAATGAGTGAGGTCTTTATCCTATAAAGTGGCAAAAGACAGCAGAACCAACACAAAGTCACATATCCAGTTTCTTCATGCATACACAGATTTGTACTTTTGAGGAAGAATGTGTATTGTGTTTGAATTTGTTCACAAGTTTTACTCTAACTTGTAGCAAACTGATAAAACATTATATTTTAAATCATCTGTTATGCTAAATCACTGCATATAGTGCCAGTCCTAAAATGGCAGCCTCTCCAAGGTTGGTCTCCACTTTGCACCCAGTGATGCTGGGATAGGCCTTGTTGTAACCTGTAAATGGATGAGTATTGTATTAGATAGATAGATAGATAGATAGATAGATAGATAGATAGATAGATAGATAGATAGATAGATAGATAGATAGATAGATAGATAGATAGATAGATAGATAGATAGATAGATAGATAGATAGATAGATGCAGGTATAACAGACAATAACTTTGATAATGTTAACGTTTACCCCCCGGGTGGAATTGAAGAGTCGCATAGTGTGGGGAGGAACGATCTCCTCAGTCTGTCAGTGGAGCAGGACAGTGACAGCAGTCTGTCGCTGAAGCTGCTCCTCTGTCTGGAGATGATCCTGTTCAGTGGATGCAGTGGATTCTCCATGATTGACAGGAGCCTGCTCAGCACCCGTCGCTCTGCCACGGATGTCAAACTGTCCAGCTCTGTGCCTACAATAGAGCCTGCCTTCCTCACCAGTTTGTCCAGGTGCACCACCTCATAGAAGAGGGCGCAGTGCATCAGTATTGGCAGTCCAGTCCAATTTATCATCCAGCTGCACTCCCAGGTATATATAGGTCTGCACCCTCTGCATACAGTCACCTCTGATGATCACGGGGTCCATGAGGGGCCTGGGCCTCCTAAAATCCACCACCAGCTCCTTGGATTTGCTGGTGTTCAGTTGTAGGTGGTTTGAGTCGCACCATTTAACAAAGTCCTTGATTAGGTTCCTATACTCCTCCTCCTGCCCACTCCTGATGCAGCCCATGATAGCAGTGTCGTCAGTGAACTTTTGCACGTGGCAGGACTCTGAGTTGTATGGGAAGTCCGATGTATATAGGCTGAACAGGACCGGAGAAAGTACAGTCCCCTGCAGCGCTCCTGTGCTGCTGACCACAATGTCAGACCTGCAGTTCCCGAGACGCACATACTGAGGTCTGTCTGCGAGATAGTCCACGATCCATGCCACCAGGTATGAATCTACTACTATTGAACTGTGACACACATTATAATTCAGAAAGCAGACTTCAGTGAGGTGGTGATACCCCATTGAAAATTTTAATTCATATTTTATTTTATTTTTCATAATCAAAATTCACCAGGGGCAGCACGGTAGTGCAGTGGGTAGCGCTGCTGCCTCGCAGTTAGGAGACCTGGGTTTGCTTCCCGGGTCCTCCCTGCGTGGAGTTTGCATGTTCTCCCCATTTCTGTGTGGGTTTCCTCCCACAGTCCAAAGACATACAGGTTAGGTGCACTGGCGATCCTAAATTGTCCCTAGTGTGTGCATGGTGTGTGTGTGTGTGTGTGTCCTGCGGTGGGCTGACGCCATGCCCAGGGTTTATTTCCTGCCTTGCATCCTGTGTTGGCTGGGATTGGCTCCAGCAGACCCCCGTGACCCTGTAGTTAGGATATACCGGGTTGGGTAATGGATGGATGGATGGATGGATGGATGGATGGATGGATGGATGGATGGATGGATGGATGGAAAATTCACCGGTTTTACTGGTGAGAGTTACAGTGGCATCCCACTGTGAAGAAGCCTAATTTCTGCCACTTGTATTTGCAATCTCATTCTTTCGGTCACTAACCACAGCTTATGACCAGAGGTGAGGACAGGAATGAAGGTCAACCAATAAACTGAGAGTTTTGTCTTTAGAACCCAACTCCCATTTCACCACCACAGACCAGTAAAGCACCTGCAGCACAGCTGCCACCACTACCATCTACTTGTCGATCTCACATTCTCTTTTTCCATCACTCTTGAATAAGATCCCAATATACTTTGAACTCTTTCACTAAAGACAGTTGTCCCCACCTCATGAGAGCAGTCCACTCATTTCCGAGAGAGAACTATGGAGGTGTTGGTTCTCATCGCAGGCACTTCACATTTAGCATCAAATCACTTGAGTGTGTGCTAAAGGTCACAGTCAGATGAGGCAAAGAGGACAACGTCATCTGCACAAAGCAATGAACCTAAGCCAAGCGCCCCCTAAATGGACACACTCACATCCTCAACTACACCTTGATATCCTGTCCATGAAAATCACAAACAGCAGTGGTGACGAGATGAAGCCTTGACGGAGTCCGACACCTGCAGTGAATATTCGCACACAGCTCTCACTGCAATCATACAGGGAACAAACACCACGCAAGACTGGCCCTGTTATTCCATACTAGCTGTGAAAGCCTGTGCTGTAAATAGGCCAGGGTCCTAGAAACTATTCAAATCATCAGAAAAAAAAAATTGACATGTAGAGACGTCAGGTGATTGAAAAGAACTACTCTGGGCGTCTCTCTCCTAGGAGGTTTCGTTTTGCTGACGTTCTCGCATCGCTTGTGCATTAGCGGCTAAGTGAGTATCTCTTTCTTCTGAGGTTTCATTTTGCCAAAGTTCTCGCCTCACTTATGTATTAGCGACAGGAGAAAAAGTTAAAGGGATACCGTTTTGCCGATGTGCTCGCCTGGCTTCTGTATTAGCGGCTAAGCGACTGTCTCTTTCTTCGGAGGTTTCATTTTGCCAATGTTCTCGCCTCGTTTGTGCATTAACAGCTAAGTGAGTGACTCTTTCTTTGGAGGTTTCATTTTACCGACGTGCTCTCCTCGCTTGTGGATTAGCGGCTTAGCGAGTTTTCTGTTCCCTCAGAGGTGGAGCCCTTACCCCTACTCCACCTCTCACTTTCGGGCCAGACAGACAGACACACACACTGCCATGCGTAGACGTTTATATATAAGATTAACATATTGCACCTCCCAAACTACATGCTGAGGGACACTTGTCTTACACTAAATGGTGGTCTGTGGACTCTGTGGTGGTAAGGATGCTGGAGTGGATGAATCTGATGTTGTAAGCCCTGGAGGTTGTTGGGATATCATGGTTAACACGTTGTCACACATGTGCAATTGGGAGGCAGCTAAAGGCCCTAAATAATAGTAATACCACACCAAACAAGGGGGTGGCGAGCTGCACTGACTTTCTCTCTCAATCCTTTGCAGACCATCCATGGGAAATCCCGCTAGGTGCCGGTGCCATTGATGACATCACTTCTAGTACAGGGGTGCCATTGATGACGTCACTTCCTGTCCGGGCCTTTAAAGCCACCATATTCTCATCCTCAAATCAGTTCTGTTTTGGACTCAAACCTGTGAATAACTCAATCCAAATTACCCATATGTATGGGTGGCTGTCCCAAACCCTTTTCGATGTCATTTGACTGTTATTGTGACAACGTCTATTCATTGTCACATTGGAGGCAGGTCAAGCACCCTCGGAATGGCAGACTGGTATGGCAGTCCCCAGATTTAAGAAGGGTGATCAGAGGGTGTCTTACAACTACATAGGGACCACACACTTCAGCCTCTCGGGTAAGGCACATGTACTGTACATCTGCTGGTGTCTGATGGTTGAACCAAAGGTACAGAAGGAACAATATGGATTCTCTCCAATTCATGGAACAGTAGACTAGCTGTATTCCCTGGCACAGTTGCTGGAGGGTGCATGGAGTAGAATAACCCAGTCTCCAGGTGTGTTGTATGTAGATTTAAAAAAAAATGGAAGTTAATATAATAAAAAAATAGGAGGTTGAAAAATAAAGCAGTTATAAGGTTGCAGATATGCCAGCAGAGGAATACTTTAATAAGGAATTTGGACATATGCTGAAAATGTTTTAAATTGTCTGCGGTGGGCTGGCGCCCTGCCCGGGGTTTGTTTCCTGCCTTGCGCCCTGTGTTGACTGGTATTGGCTCTAGCAGAACCCCGTGACCCTGTAGGTAGGATATAGCGGGTTGGATAATGGATGGATGGATGGATGGATGGATGGATGGATGGATGGATGGATGGATGGATGGATGGATGGATGTTTTAAATTGTTTCTTGCAGAGTAAATATAATTTTTTAACTGGCTAAAATTTTCAGAAATATTTGAAATGCTGTTTTCATGAATTCCTGCAATTTTGCATCTTATGCAAAGATATGTTGGGTTTAACAGCACTGTAAGAAAATCTTGAATATTCCAGGAAAAAAAAATGTTATCTCGCCTCACACCGTCTCGGCTGGTTGCTAGGCTACTCCATCACTGTTGCTTAGTTACACACCCATGTGTCTTTGCAGCTCATGTGTCAAGCAGCCCGTTCTGTCCCCCTGAGCATTTCATGAAATGGATACGTGAGTGCGTCGGTTTCTAAAGGTGGCCTTCGGGTCATCACACATGGGCGTGTTTCTTTGTACTTATTTAAAAAGAAAATAAAAGAAATCAGAGACATTTTAGCTGCGAAAATTTTGTGATTAGGGAGGGGAGGCAGAGGGGGGCATTATTTTATTTCTTTGGCCTGTACCAAAAAGCAACGTGGGATAGTGTTCTTGTTTCTAAATGACTTGAGGTTGACAGGGGAAGTAGAAGAGAGCACTAAACCTCCAGGCAAGTGAAAAAGGAACCACCCTGATGAAAGGAAGAGTGCATCATATGGCAAGAGAGAAAGGCAAGGGCTTCAACAGGGCTACAGCGTTCATCCTCTGTTAGACTGAGATAAGATGGAGTCTGATTAGTTTCCTAAAGATAGGACAGAATAGGCGACAATGCATATGCCAGTGGAGCTTGACCCTTTGTTCACAATGAGAGTGAGACAATGGAGGCCAGAGAGTCTCAAAGCCACAGGAAGCTGTATGACTCTCAGTAGGAACAGCGTAACGTATTTTTAACGAAATGGGATGCTGGACACCTGTGCTGGACACTGAGCCATATGAGGGTTACTGATGGCTCAATGGTGCAGGGACAGAAGCCAGCAGAGGGAACTTTAACCTGGGATATCATTACCTGGAAAAAGGTCATTCCAACTCTAATGGGGCTCACTAAGCTGTTATGGTTTGGTCAGGCTTCTTGCCCTGGTTTAAGTGTATTTCTTAAATAAGACGAGCCACCTGAAGATAAGTATGGTCGGCACTGGCCAGTAATTAAATGGGAGACAATCTAGGAAAGCTTGGGTTGCTGCTGAAAGAGGCATTGGTGAGGCCTTAGTGTGCATCTTAATGCCCCAATGCAGTGATGGGGACACTGTGCTGTAAAACTGAAGTCCTGACTCTCTGTGGTCATTAAAGATCCCTGTGCATCCTTCATAAAGAGTAGAGTGTATCCCGATGTCCTGGCGAAATTGCCTTCCACAGCCTAGTTATTCTGGCCCCCTAATCAACCCCCATTTCTAATTGGCTAACTACTGTATCTCTCAGCACATCACAACCTAACAGCTAATGTGTGGTGAGCGTACTGGCACAAAAATGGCTGCCGTTGCATCATCCTGGTGGATGCTACACAGTATTGGTGTTTAAAGTGGATCCCCATTCACTATGAGAAGTGCTTTGTGTAGTGAGAAAAGCACAATAGAAATGTAAAGTATTATTATTATTATTATTATTTTATTATTATTATAAAAAGTCATTTTAATTGTGAATGATTAATTAGGATTGGCTCCAGCAGACCCCCGTGACCCTGTGTTCGGATTCAGCGGGTTGGAAAATGGATGGATGGATGATTAATTAGAATGGTTTTATCACATCACATTTAAAAAACTGAAAAAAAATGTAATTACAATTTCACAAATTATGTAATTTATTCATGTTTACAATATTATTCTAAATCAATTTAGCATTAATTTAACATCACTTCATGAGAGGCCCTCCAAATCAACAGGCTAATGAAAAGGGCAGACTCAGTTATAGGATACACTCTGGACCCCCTGCAGGTCGTAACAAAGGAGAGAATGAAAATAAAACTGAGTGCCATTTTGAACAATGCTGCATATCCTCCTTGTGACACACAGACACTGAGGACTTTCTGCCAATAAATCGTTCTGCAGAATGCACCTGTATAGTGAGTCACTGTGACTGTGGCTGCCAGGTCAGACGTTCTCTTCCTTTATAGTCAGTCTGATGCATTAAGACCATAGTGCATCTATCTATCTATCTATCTATCTATCTATCTATCTATCTATCTATCTATCTATCTATCTATCTATCTATCTATCTATCTATCTATCTATCTATCTATTCATCCATCCATTTTCCAACCCGCTGAATCTGAACACAGGGTCATGGGGGTCTGCTGGAGCCAATCCCAGCCAACACAGGGCACAAGGCAGGAAACAATCCCAGGCAGGGTGCCAGCCCACCGCAGTACACACACAAACATACCCACACACCAGGGCCAATTTAGAATCGCCAATCCACCTAACCTGCATGTCTTTGGACTGTGGGAGGAAACCGGAGCGCCCGGAGGAAACCCACGCAGACACGGGGAGAACATGCAAACTCCACGCAGGGAGGACCCGGGAAGCGAACCCAGGTCTCCTAACTGCGAGGCAGAAGTGCTACCACTGCGCCACCGTGCCACCCCCTATCTATCTATCTATCTATCTATCTATCTATCTATCTATCTATCTATCTATCTATCTATCTATCTATCTATCTATCTATCTGAGCTACCACACAGTAGGGAGGAAAGGAGGATTAAGGAGGACGCTTTGAAAGTATCAGTCAGGAGCAGTCCTTCAGAGTGGACGGGGGAAGATTGGAGCACAGTCATATATGTAAATAATATCAAAGAGTGAGGTGTGGTCCCCCTTGGAGCTCGGTGCGTAATCATATAAAATATAAACGATATCGACAAGCAGAGATCAAAAGAGCTAAACAGCCTTTAATGGAATTAGGTCAATACACCTTGGAGATTTTTCCAGGTTTTTAGCTTTGCCTGCAAGATGGAAGACATGAGGCTAAAAAGGTGGACTTGCCCTCCTTTTGCTGGACAACTGGCCACCCTCTTCTGAACCTATTGTAAAATCTTGACTCTTCTGTCCCACTTATAGAACATGGACTTCTAGTGGCTTCACTTGTTGCTACCTGCTGCTATGACTCATCACCATGTTCGATTCCAGCTATATGCTGATCTTATTATAGGATAAGATATGCTTTGCTTTAAATGCAGATTTTAATATTGGAAAAAATTAAATTAAAAAAATGTATTAAAATGAAACACTGAAATTTAATTATAGAGCAAAAACAATAAAAAAAATAGTTTAATTGACAGCTAAAAAATGTGATTTGTGAAAAAATGTTACATGATGGAGAAAAACATTTTTCATTTTTGAATTCATCACTCACAGATTTATAAAGGTCAAATGAAATAGTCAAAGTAATTTTTTCAGTATATACTGCACCTGTGATATATAATGTTTTAGTTTTTAAGTTTACATGTACAATACCTTTGTTTCCATTCTTTGTTTCTTTTCATGTAAAATATTGTTCTTTGATCTTGCTTTCTTCAATTATTTCATTTAAAGACTTTTAAGTTTCTGTGTGTGAGTGCATGTTCTCCTAATCTCCCTTGTATTTTGTGGGTGGAGCCCAAGGAGGCAGGGCCACTCTGACATCACCACTTCTGAGCCTTCGTCTAGCTATTTAGAGAGCTCAGGTGTGGAGCAGTGGATTTTGTTGGATTTCTGATCATTGTTTACACTTGCATTGTGTCTACAAGAATTATGAACACCTTGAAATCGCTTCAGTTTGTTTATGTCCAGCACATCTCATTAATGTAAGAAAACCCAGACATATTGTATACATTTTGACTCATATTAATATGCCAGTTATGCATGACTTCAAGCTTTTTGAGGTTCCCCAATATTTTTGGCCATCTAGACCCAAATTAGACCCTCATTTGTAGGTCATATTTACACCATATTTTGAGCATGAAATGTCATTTTTATAATAAAGAGTAAACCAATGGGTGTCTTCAGAAAACATAATTAGAAGGACTTGAGTTGTACGTGGCACATCAGCTGACATCAGGTGTTCACCCCCAAATGGGATACGAGAGGTCAAACTTATTCCAAAACTTCCAAAAATGAGGATCGGTAATATTGGTATGTGGAGTGTCATTTTATGCTATTTCTAACATATTGCCTCTAGCAGCTTATAACATCTAGTAGGTTGCTTATCATGAATATGAGAATATTTTTGATATGTGATTCTTCACTGGTGGTCCTAGCCCTTGCTCCCAAACTCTTTCTCCTCCTCCTAGCCCTCTAAGAGCCACTCACAAAGTGTGAAAAATAACAGATTGCAGGCATAAGCAGGTGGGTGTTGTTTTAGACTATTTCAAGCTCAGTGATTATTAATATGATTTTTTTGTATCTTTTATTAGGTTTAGCCTTCTATGGATGTCTATCAGACAGTGGAAAATGAACAATTTTAATTACAGTCAAGAATATTTAAACTTGAAACAATTTAAATTAAGGCACACATTTTAATATTTGAAATATCTGATGCAATTATTCTTTTTTATTGCGTACTTCTGCCTCATAAAATAAATCCTCACATTTCTTGTGAGCACCCTGAGTTAGGATGGTTTACACTAATTTTGACTTTTGAGATTTTTCTTTGTTTTAATCAAATCCCTTTTTACTCTTTTTAAACATTTTTGCTGTTTTTCCATTCTTGGTAATAAATGTCTTCGTTTATAAAAAAATATATGATACATTGATCTCTGCAAGGCAAAGTTTTCTTTCTCTTGAAAGACGATTTTAAATTTTGCGACATTTATGGTTAATTTTAAGATTTAAACTCTTTTAGACGTGCGTAGGCCGAAACAGACTATTGGAGCTGGAGTTAAGCTCATTAATGTGAGGACCTTTCCAGGCTGGCAAGGGAGATTTGGCCTTGTAGTTGCTAGACTGGGTGGTTTTACTCCCATTTGGGCTATTTTTAAATCTGTTTTGTACATGACAAGTGGAGTGGCTCTTGCTTTTGAGCTATTTTTGTTGAAATGTTGTGCAATTTTGTAAAGACAATTTCCAATTTGCATGTCCATGCCCCTTTAGCCTATAAAACTGACTCTTTTTCTTTCCAATCTATGACAGTGAAATATCATACAACCCCCTTCATTTAAAGGTTAAAATTCAACCAATGACCTTGCAGTCTCAGCTACTGCTACCCAATCATTGATGAAATTGTGCATTGCTTTAGCTATCAACCAATTACAGCTGATTAAACAGCTTGTCTAAAAAAGAAAAGCACAAAGGAGGAGTGCAGAGGTGGGATAACTTCCGGTAACTCTACTACTGTCACTACCATGTTTTATAAACATGTTGGAAAAATATAAAAATCATTTTTAAAAATAGAAAAACAATGATTTAAAAGGTATGGAAAGATACGTCAAATCTAATACAATTGATGGCTTCTGTCCTTTGGCAATATAAATCTAATGAATGAATGAATGAATGAATATGAAGGTTGAAGCCTGCAGTATAGCTGGTAAGTAATTCTTCTTTATTTGACTGCAACATTTATAATAAACCATTAAACTGTTAAATACAGCTATGCATTTCACAGCATATTCTTTAAAAAGATGGGTCCTGAGTGAACAAAATGAGTTGTATTTCACCATGATGTTTGGAATTGTGTTGCCTGGTTTTCAGTAGTTTCGTATCTTTCTGATAAGGAACAAAAAGTGAAAGGTTACATCTACGCTATGAGACACGACTACACTCCTTAAGAAGGCTATACAGTACAGCCGAAACGTTTAATCTCTTACTTTCTTACCTGGAGGATGGAAATAACTTCTAACTTTTTTGCCATTGCAGATGGATGATGAACGCATCCTTCATTGTCTGTTATGTTGTTTCACCTGAGAGAAATAAAATGTAACACACATAGCCAAATGGGTTCACGGCATACTTTTTATCCTACCGTTCATCATATTCATTTAAGAAGATCAATTTAAAGGCTTCACTCTCTAAGTTATACTCTCAAAATGTAAGCATCTGGTCCTGCCCACTCATGCAAATTAAAGACCAATTGTCCAATCAGAGGACTGGGAAGGTGCATACAATACAATACAGTGCAGCTTATGTTTTGTATAGCGGTCTTTACTGAGTGCAGGCTCAGAGTGCTGTGAACAATTCTCAGTTAAAATACAAGTTTTGAGAATACTAATTACTAAATACAGAACTGGTAGAGATACAAATACAGGTTTGTTTAAACACAGAGAGAACAACATAATAAAATATATTAAACCAATAATATCTGTCCATTACTTAATTAATTAAATACAGCCAGTTGACAATGGAGGAGATTAAAACTGTAAAAGCGAAACTCAAAAATAAAGTCACCAAACTGCACACCTCGGCCAACTGGCTGCCCACCCACTCCTGGTCACTCTATAGTGCAGTCTGTGTTGGTTGTCCAATTTGATGAGATGATCTTTCCATTCAATGGTCCCAATGCCCCTTTGTCCAAGATATGCAGGAGAGCAGCCTGGCAGTAGAGCAGTGGCACCAAGTGCCACATCCTGATACTGAGAAGAAAAATCGTACAGATGAGGTTTAGTAACAGTTTATAAATACTGTATTATTTATACTTCTGTACAAATGAAAAAAACAGCAGCTCTAGTCAGGGCATCCAGTGCATTTGGGAGGCAATTTGCTTTCATGAAATTGATTATTCAATATTGGGCTAGATTTTGTAGAATTGGGTGCTGTTTTGACTGAGATTGCCCTGTAAGTGCCTGTCAAGTCTGGCAACCCTGACTGGCCTGGCCAATGAAGACTTTCGGAGTCCCCCCACCCTTGTCTTGTATGATTCTGACTCCAGACCACAGCTCAAGCTGTTGACTTGGTGAGGTAGACTCGAGAGAAGGATATGGCTGGAGGGGTCAGAGACACATAAAGGAGGATAATAAGGGAGATAACTTGGAAGGAATGGAGAAGAGGTAAGTAGTGGCGTCATCTTCACATGCTGGACAGGGGTTTAAGTGCCAGTGAGAGCTCGGCCAGGGTGCGGCTAGGGCTTGGGCTTGTATGTTTTTATTTACATGGAGTTCTTCCAGGGGTGGCTCGGTGGTAGTGCTGCTGCCTCGCAGTTAGGAGATCTGGGTTTACTTCCCAGGTCCTCCCTGCGTGGAGTTTGCATGTTCTCCCAATGTCTGCATGGGTTTCCTCCCACAGTCCAAAGACATGCAGGTTAGGTGCATTGGTGATTCTACGTTGTCCATAGTGTGTGCTTGGTGTGTGTGTGTCTGTGTGCACGCCCTGTGGTGGGATAGCACCCTGCCCGGGGTTTGTTTCTGCCTTGCGCCCTGTGTTGGCTGGGACTGGCTCCAGCAGATCCCCGTGACCCTGTATTTAGGATATAGCTGGTTGGATAATGGATGGATGGATAGAGTTCTTCCATTGTGTGATCCTCTACCACATTTTTATAATTAAAACATTTTTCACTTCCCTGGCACTATTCTGAACTTTAGCAGGTGCAAGAAGGACACTTCTCTTTTGTAGGCAGAACATCTGAAATAGTATGTGTTATTTGCAGTCTAATGAATGAAGAAGTTGCAGTATCAGACTTTTTTTTTTTTTCAAAAAAGTACCTAGGTTAAATAAACTGATGTCACAGAGAAAATAATTTCCACTGAATTTTTAAAGATTCTCAGAATTTTTATTAGTACAATCTGGCAAATCACAATCATTCCTTCTACACAACATTTGGTGTTTCAGTCAAAATCTCAAAGTGCAAACCAAAGCAAAAAATGTGTGAAAAACAAATATAGAGATTTCTATGAATTAAAAAAAAGAATATTTAACCTTGTTTTATTTATTTCCTGTTATCTTTTGATTTGAGCATATTTTCTACACTGTTAGTCAGCACAGTTGGCATCTGTTTTAAAGCTGACGCCTGTTGTGCCCACTGCTGCTCTTTCCTTTTACTCCATAAGGGGAGTGGCAAGCTGTGGCTAAAGCACTCAAATTTAAATCAAAAGGTGGTCAGGTCAGATGAATCGCACCTTTCACTTCAAGGTGTGCCCCGGAGTCACTTAATCTGCTGTTTTCTAATTGTTGAAAACCAAATGCAATGACTAGTGATCTTTTAAGCAACCTCAGATAAAAACACCAGCCAAAAATGTACTAATTATAACTTCACACATTTGGGGTTTTCATTCCCCACCTGAAGAGGTCTGTCTGCTTTGATTTTCACTTCTGTTATTAATTCTCTATCACTTATCTGGAAATTACAACATGACTGTCTCAGACCCACTTAACTGAATTTAGGGTTTAGTAGTATTAGAAGTGAGAATTGACATGAATCTCATTTCTCTGTTTTGTTGTTTTGCAGTGGAAAAGTGTAACGGTCCAGATTGGCTGCAGCTGTCATACTCCTTAAACAGGGGACTCTCAATGGTCACGTACTGAGATGATCCAGGACAATGAGGACACAAGCGTAAGGTACAAAGTGTACCAAACAATGTGCAAGTAGGGCAGTGTAACTTTATCAATAAATAATCCATCCATAAAAACAGATGTTCATTTAGAGAAACTTCTTCTTCTTCTTTCGACTACTCCTGTTAGGGGTTGCCACAGCAGATCATCTTCTTCCATATCTTTCTGTCCTCTCCATCTTGCTCTATCACATCCATCACCTGCATGTCATCTCTCACCACATCCATAAACCTTCTCTTAGGCCTTCCTCTTTTCCTCTTCCCTGGCAGCTCTATCCTTAGTATCCTTCTCCCAATATACCCAGCATCTCTCCTCTGCACATATCCAAACCAACGCAATTTCGTCTCTCTGACTTTGTCTCCCAACCGTTGTTTTCTGTTTGTCAGTCCAGTGTGTCTTTCTCTTCCTGTCTCCTCAGCTCACCTATCGGTTCCTTACTTTCGTTATGACTGCCTCCATCAGCGTTGGCCATGAACATCTCAGCTGGACCTCCATCTTCCATACTCCCTCCCTAGCATATATGGGATCCCAAGAAGGATTCCCAATTGTTTCCTTCTACTCCCTTGTGTTCAACAGGGAACAATCCACCCCGGAATGTTGGCCGCTCACTCCTTCATTGTGTTCTGGCTCATCATTACACTGATTGGCACTTACTGGCAGTGATTTTGGTTACCACTCTGATCCTCCTCATTGTCCTGTTCAGGCTGCTTATAAAGTGTGTGATGGATGGCACACATGGGCAGGTGTCCTGGCTGGGATGGGGTAAGAAAGAATGCCAGGAGAACAGTATGATGCAAGAACAGGGGGAGACAACCTATCAGGAATACATGTTCCCCTGAGATGCTAGGTGGCAGGTTCCTGGGTGACACTACCTGTATGGTCAACCACAAGGCATGCTGGGCACTGGAGACCCTTGTCTGGTTCTAAGGGTGCCACTTCCTTATGAACTTCCTTATCCATACTTTGTGGGGCTTCTATTTGACCCTGAAGTACTTCCAATGGGCTGTGGCCTAACACCAGAACTACTCTTGGGTCCAAGATAAAAGAGGCTGCTTGACCTCGTCCAGGTGAGTTGAAGTCAGGTGTGAAGGATGTACAAAGCTTGCCTGGAAGGAGAGGAGGAGAAGAAACAAAACGAGACAAACAGAAAAAACAAAATTGACTACAAAGAAACCTTTTGTGAGGTATTTTGTACAATAAAACCTTTTACTTATATTCGGGAGTTGTGTCTTTGAGGTTGTGCTGCAACGCCCCTTGCTGGTCACAATTGATACATTTACATTTACATTTACATCATTTAGCAGACGCTCTTATCCAGAGCGACTTACAACAGTGTTTGTTAGTTTTTTTCGCATACCCCTTGGGGTCAGAGCGCAGGGTCAGCCATTGTACAGCGCCCCCTGGAGCAATTACAGGTTAAGGGCCTTGCTCAAGGGCCCAGCAGAGTAGGATCTCTTTTTGGCACTGACGGGGATTCGAAACTGCAACCTTCGGGATACCAGCGCAGATCCTTAGCCTCAGAGCCACCACTCCGCCCTGACGCAGGTGCGTTAATAAAGAACCCCAAACTGTTAACAAGGCAATTGACTTCTGTGCACATCCACAATAGAATGCCTGGCCATCCAACTGCTCATCAACTCCCATGGTCACTTCACCATACTAATCCTCGCATGTACATCTGTCCAAGTCTGAGCGCTTCATGAGTATCACCAGGGATCCTAATATGCCTCGACACAATAAGACAATATGTGGCAATTTTTTATAAGAAACTTTGAGATAAAAATGGCTCCTGAAGTTGGGGTTGGTGAGTTTTAACCATACATCTGTTGGGGACACGTCTACATCCTGGAACATTCAAGCAGCAAAGACTGTAGATGTTCTCTGATAACCAAGATTTAGGTATGCATTAAATTATATATATACAGTCATATGAAAAAGTTTGTGACAGCACAAATAATTCATTGTTAGGCAATGTGAAATCAAGCTGCCATCATGCAAATCAACACATACATAAAGATCACTGCCTCAAGTGTGGATGACCACACATAAAGTCATATGAAAATGTTTGGGAACCCCTCTCAGCCTACATAATTTACTGTCCTTTCAACAAAAAAAGATAACAGCGGTATGTCCTTCATTTCCTAGGAACATCTGAGTACTGCGGTGTTTTCCGAACATTGATTTTTAGTGACACAGTATTTTCTTGTATGAAATTAAATCAAATGTAAAAAACTGGCTGTGCACAAATGTGGGTCCCCCTGTCATTGTGCTGATTTGAATGCCTGTCGCTGCTCAATGCTGATTACTTGTAACACCAAATTGGTTGAGTGAGCGCGTTAAGCCTTGAACTTCATAGACAGGTGTGTCCAATCATGAGATATAAAGGTATTTAAGGTGGTCAATTGCAAGTTGTGCTTCCCTTTGACTCTCCTCTGAAGAGTGACAGCATGGGATCCTCAAAGCAACTCTCAAAAGATCTGAAAACAAAGATTGTTGAGTCTCCTGGTTTAGGGGAAGGCTACAAAAAGCCATCTCAGAGGTTTAAACTGTCAGTTTCAACTGTAAGGAATGGAATCAGGAAATGGAAGGCCAGAGGCACAGTTGCTGCTAAACCCAGCAGGTCTGGCAGGCCAAGACAAATACAGGAGTGGCATATGAGCAGGATTGTGAGAAAGGCTACAGACAACCCACAGATCACCTCCAAAGACCTGCAAGAACATCTTGCTGCAGATGGTGTATCTGTACATCGTTCTACAATTCAGCGCAATTTGCACAAAGAACATCTGTATGGCAGGGTGATGAGAAAGAAGCCCTTTCTGCACTCACGCCATAAACAGAGTCGCTTGTTGTATGCAAATGCTCATTTAGACAAGCCAGATTCATTTTGGAACAAAGTGCTTTGGACTGATGAGAAAAAAAATGAGTTATTTGGTCATAACAAAAAGTGCTTTACATGGTGGAAGAAGAACACCGCATTCCAAGAAAACACCTGCTACCTACTGTCAAATTTGGTGGAGGTTCCATCATGCTGTGGAGCTGTGTGGCTAGTTCAGGGACTGGGGCCCTTGTTAAAGTCGAGGGCTGGATGAATTCAACCCAATATCAACAAATTCTTCAGGAGAATGTTCAAGCATCAGTCACAAAGTTGAAGTTACGCAAGGGTTGAATATTCCAAGAAGACAATGACCCAAAACACAGTTCGAAATCTACAAAGGCATTCATGCAGAGGGAGAAGTACAATGTTCTGGAATGGCCGTCACAGTCCCCTGACTTGAATATCATCGAAAATCTATGGGATGATTTGAAGCAGACTGTCCATGCTCGGCAGCCATCAAATTTAACTGAACTGGAGAGATTTTGTATGGAAGAATGGTCAACAATACCTCCATCCAGAATCCAGACACTCATCAAAGGCTATAGGAGGACAGCGTCTAGAGGCTGTTAGATTTATAAAAGGAGGGTCAACTAAGTATTGATGTCATATCTCTGTTGGGGTGCCCAAATGTATGCACCTGTTTAATTTTGTTATGATGCATATTGCATATTTTCTGTTAATCCAATAAACTTAATGTCACTGCTGAAATACTACTGTCTCCATAAGGCATGTCAGATATTAAAAGGAAGTTGCCAAACTTTTTCATATGACTGAATGTATATATATATATATATATATATATATATATATATATATATATATATATATGTAACCACCTATACAATCAGATTGTGACACAGACTACGAATGCCGTGAATGTAATTACCCCGATCTACATGCTGTCAAATAAACGAACCACACGCCGTGGCGCAACGTTAGGGGTATCGCCTCTGGCGCTGACGTCCGAGGTTCGATTCCCGAGAGAGAGTGCAGTGGAGTGTGTACACCTGATGAGCCCAGAATGAGGGCGAAACACGTGTCGTGTACTCTTTGCATTTATTTGACAGTAAACTATTTCAACCATATATATATATTTATATATATAAATACTGTCTGCAGATTGTGGTCTTCAAGTTATACAACTTATTAGATGGTGTGTTATTTATAGTTTCACATCCATTATCGCGTGTTTCCTTGGCCATGATATGAGAAAGTTTGACGTTACACGTACTGAATTACATAAATTTACAGAGACATACAAAGAATCTTTGCATGCAACTTATTATATTTGTTTGATCCCCTGGCTTTGATTCTTATTATTATCTGACTTTGATTTTCATCTTTCATTTGAGCTTAATAGACTAATCTCTTCTCTGGCTCTTGATCCTCTTTTTACGTCTTATTTGACTCTTGTTTGGGCTCTAATAATTCCTAATTTCTTAATGCTCAGCTTGCGTTTCTGTCTCCTCATCTCATTATCCTTAATTAAATGCCACTTGTAACTGCTCCTTTCTGTGGCATCATTACACAAGTCTATGTCTATTGTGGTCGATAGGGCTGTTCTCCTGGCACTCCCACTTGGCAGCTCCATAAGTCCTTACCACTCAGGTCTCCCACTCTGTTTAAAATGTTCAAGCAATTCAGGGGTCACCTGCCCATTACAAGGGTTAACAGAGGACATTAGAACAATCTAGTTGAGATCAGATCATCCAGCCCAACAAAGCTCCTCAGTCCTATCCACTTACTTCTTCTAAAAAAAACATCAAGTCGAGTTTAGAAAGTCCCTAAAGTCACACTGTCTTCCCAAGTATGTGGTCACTTATTCCAAGTGTCTGTGGTTCTCTGTGTGAAGAAAAACTTCCTAATATTTGTGCAAAATTTACTCCTAACAAGTCTTCAACTGTGTCCCTGTGTTCTTGATGAACTCATTTTTAAATAACAGTCTCGATCCACTGGACTAATTCCCTTCAGAATTTTAAACATTCCAGTCATGTCTCCTTTAAATCTTTTTTGCTTAAAGGCTCAGCTCTTTTAATCTTTCCTCATAATTCATCCCCTGTAACTATTGAATCAGCCCAGTTGCTCTTCTCTGGACATTTTCTAGTGCTGTTATGTCCTTTTTGTAGCCTGGAGACCAAAACTGCACCCAGTACTCCAGATGAGGCCTCACCAGTGTATTATAAAGCTTGAGCAGAACCTCCTTGGCCTTCTAATCCACACATCAAGGTGCTATATAACCTGACATTCTGCTAGCCTTCTTAATGGCTTCTGAACACTGTCTGGAAGTTGATAGTGTCGAGTCCACTACAACTCCTAACTCCTACTTTTGATTTTCAGACATCTCATTGTGTATTCAAACCTCACATTTTTACTTCCTATGTGTAATTCTTTACATTTACTGACATTAAATTTAATCTGCCACAAATCTGCCCAAGCCTGTATGCTCTCCAAGTCCTTTTGTGATGATATAATGGATTCCAAATTATCTGCCAATCCACCTATCTTGGTATCATCTACAAACTTAACCAGCTTGTTACTTACATTCCTATCCAAATCATTTATATTAAAAATAGCAGCTGCCCCAGCACTGACCCCTGCTGGTCACCACTCTTAACATCGGCCAGTTCTGATGAGGTTCCTCGCACCATCACCCCCTGCTTTCTGTGACTGGGCCAATTTTGCACCCATCTACACACCACACCCTGAACTGCCACTTCTTTTAGTTTGATGCCCAGCCTCTCATGTGGCAGCTTATCAAATGCTTTCTGAATCACATACAGCTTCATTAACCAGCCTACATGTGTTAAATAACCATCCCTTAGTGGTAACTATTCAACCATGCTGACCAGGTCATGTAGAAGAAGATTGTCAGCGCAATCCTTAGTTAGATGATTTACTGCCCAGCTCCTCTCCTGGTCAACCGGAAACTAGTTGTAATCCCAACCTCAAACTGAGCTGCCAGTATGCAAACATAAATAAGAATTATTAGAGAGAATCTTCTGAGGTTGAGCGCATCACAAATTCTGGACGTAAAAGAAAACATAAAAAAGTATGAAAAGTATGCGGTAATCGAGTCCACAAAGAAATTTTAAGTATTCAAGCCAGCCAATCAATTCAGATGTTATAAATTAATCACTTTTTATCAAATGTGGTCTTCAGTGTATTCATAAACCTATCATGTGAATTTCCCCTTGGGATTAATAAAGTATCTATCTATCTATCTATCTATCTATCTATCTATCTATCTATCTATCTATCTATCTATCTATCTATCTATCTATCTATCTATAACCTAAATGAGCTGTTCTTGGCTTTGGAGAGTTTCAGTAACTGCATGTTTTATTCATTTTGCATTTTAAAATCTGAGACACATTCCGGTCTTCCATTGCTCTCATTTTTTGTATTTGTGCACCGTTCTGTCATTTGCATAATTGCCCTATAATGTCTAGTTTTATATTGGCAAGAGATGTACGTAGCTTGTAATTTTCAGGAAAAGAATCTAGTCCAGCGCACAGCTTTTAGCCATTAAATCTGAAGGTAGCTCCAATCACAAATGCATTCACAACAAATGGAGAAATGGCAACTTTACATTTGAAGCTGCTGATCTTTTACACTTACAGTAAGTTATATTTATTTTTTTCCTAGAAGTCCGAATATGAATCCTGGTGTGATCTCCGTCTGAGTGGAATTTGCACATCACTCCTATGACTGTGGGTTTAATTTCTCAAGATAAACTAATAATAGTAATAATATGGGATTCCTCCAAAGATCATATGCTCTGTGACGGACTGTAAGGGACCACGTCAAAGGTTTACAACATCCATCCATCCATCCATTATCCAACCCGCTATGTCCTAACACAGGGTCACGGGGGTCTGCTAGAGCCAATCCCAGCCAACACAGGGCGCAAGGCAGGAACAAACCCCGGGCAGGGGGCCAGCCCACCGGAGGGCACACACACACCCAGCACAAACCCAGGACAATTTAGGATCGCCAATGCACCTAACCTGTATGTCTTTGGACTGTGGGAGGAAACCCACGTAGACATGGGGAGAACATGCAAACTCCACGGAGGAGAACCCGGGTCTCCTTACTGCGAGGCAGCAGCGCCACCACTGAGCCACCCAGGTTTACAACAACAACATCATTTATTTCTATAACACATTTTAATACAAAAAATGTACCTCAAAGTGCTTTACAAGATATGAAAGAGAAAGATAGAAGAGAAGAAAAAACAATAAGAGTAGGTTGGAGTATTAATGAAAAAGTAACAAATATTAAAACAAGTAAACCTATATGATGTTAAAAAAAAGACATATAATTATTAGAAGAATAGCGTCCTTATATACAATACCATATGTAAGTCTCTATAGATGAGTAAAGTCAGATGGTCAGGAGGACAGAAAAATAATAAAAAATCAGGAGTGGTCTCCCCTCGACTTTCTTGTGTACTCAGATATGGGGATGGATATTTGAGGAGTAAACTGCAAGGCAATGATTATAATTTAATATTATGTACTTTAAAGAACCATCAACAACAAATCAAATCAAATTAATAATATATTGAACAATTATTACAAAAGTAAAGTTGAATAAAACAGACTCTGCAGCTGCATGAATAAAAGGTAAAGTACCACTTCTGGTTAGCGGAAATAACCCATAAGTTGATAAAAATCTACGGTTTCTATCTAATACTTGTATGCAAAATTTGGTTGACCTAAGTGAAAGCATACTCTAGTTATTGTGTTTACACACACACACACACACACATACAAACACACACACAGTGACATAATTCCAAAAATGGTATTTTCAGACTCAGGGAGGTCTAAAACGTCAAGATTTATCAAGATCTCGAAATCAAATTTGTGGGAGATTCCAATACTTTCCCTATAAAGAAAAAAAATAAAACTCCAGTTAAGCGAGAGCAAACAAAAAAAACAAAATCTGCAGGGGTCCCAAAGCCAAAATACTTCATAGCCCCCCACTGGTAATTCTACCTAACCTAAATGTGCTTAAATCATTGCACATTATTTCCATGTTTCAGCTTGGAGGATTCAGCGCAGTGGGTCTTGTGCATCACTGGCGAGTGCCCGGTGCCTTGGTCAGGTGATGGTGGGTAAAATGCCACCATAGAGCAAATGGAAAAACAGCAGAGAAAAGCAGAGATAAGTAAAGAGATTATAAATCCCTGAAAAATATAATAATTCTGTGCCTATATACAGTCATATGAAAAAGTTTAGGAGCCCCTCTTAATACTTTGGATTTTTGTTTATCATTGGCTGAGCTTTCAAAGTAGCAACTTCCTTTTAATATATGACATGCCTTATGGAGACAGTAGTATTTCAGCAGTAACATTAAGTTTATTGGATTAACAGAACATAGTCAATATGCATCATAACAAAATTAAACAGGTGCATAAATCTGGGCACCCCAACAGAGATATTACATCAATACTTAGTTGAGCCTCCTTTTGCCAATCTAATCCTGTAGCCTTTGAGGAGTGTCTGGATTCTTGGTATTTTTGACCATTCTTCATACAAAATCTCTCCACTTCAGTTAAAGTTGATGGCTGCCGAGCATGGACAGCCTGCTTCAAATCATCCCATAGATTTTTGATGATATTCAAGTCAGGGGCCATTCCAGAACATTGTACTTCTCCCTCTGCATGAATGTCTTTGTAGATTTCGAACTGTGTTTTGGGTCATTGTCTTATTGGAATATCCAACCCCTGCATAACTTCAACTTTGTGACTGATGCTTGAACATTATCCTGAAGAATTTGTTGATATTGGGTTGAATTCATCCAGCCCTCGACTTTAACAAGGGCCCCAGTTCCTGAACTAGCCACACAGCCCCACAGCATGATGGAACCTCCACCAAATTTGACATTGGGTAGCAGGTGTTTTTTTTGGGATGCGATGTTCTTCTTCCACCATGCAAAGCGCTTTTTGTTCTGACCAAATAACTCCATTTTTGTATCCTCATGCCAAAGCACTTTGTTCCAAAATGAATCTGGCTTGTCTAAATGAGCATTTGCATATAACAAGCGACTCTGTTTGTGAAGTGAGTGCAGAAAGGGCTTCTTTCTCATCACCCTGCCATACAGATGTTCTTTGTGCAAATTGCGCTGAATTGTAGAACGATGTACAGATACACCATCTGCAGCAAGATGTTCTTGTAGGTCTTTGGAGGTGATCTGTGGGTTGTCTGTCACCATTCTCACAATCCTGCTCATATGCTGCTCCTGTATTTTTCTTGGCCTGCCAGACCTGCTGGGTTTAACAGCAACTGTGCCTGTGGCCTTCCATTTCCTGATTCCATTCCTTACAGTTGAAACTGACAGTTTAAACCTCTCAGATAGCTTTTTGTAGCCTTCCCCTAAACCAGGAGACTCAACAATCTTTGTTTTCAGATCTTTTGAGAGTTGCTTTGAGGATCCCATGCTGTCACTCTTCAGAGAAGAGTCAAAGGGAAGGAAGCATAACTTGTAATTGACATCCTTAGATACCTTTATATCTCATGACTGGACACACCTGTCTATGAAGTTCAAGGCTTGACGAGCTCATCAACCAATTTGGTGTTGTAAGTAATCAGCATTGAGCAGTGACAGGCATTCAAATCAGCAAAATGACAAGAGGACCCACATTTGTGCACAGCCAGTTTTCACATTTGATTTAATTTCATACAACTAAATACAGCTTCACTAAAAATCTTTGTTCGTAAAACACCGCAGTACTCAGATGTTCCTAGGAAATGAAAGACATGCCACTGTTTTATCTTTTTTGTTGGAAGTAGAGTCAATTATTATGCAGGCTGCATCCACACTTGAGGCAATGATCTTTATGTGTGTGTCGATTTGCATGATGGCAGCTTGCTTTCACATTGCCTAACAATGAATTATTTGCGCTGTCACACATGTGCGAGTAGGGAACATCCAAAGAACATGTAAGAGAGAAAAGTGGGGGATTGGAACAGAGCATTAATGCCTGTTTCTCTTCCACAACAGAAAAATGGAAGATTAGCAGTCCTACCTTAAGTAGCGACCAAGTGATAAAGTCCATTACGACTCCAGAAGATGACTCCAATTCCGGTTCCAAATGATGACTTAATTTCCGTCTCCCAATAATGATGTCAAATCCAATTCCCTCAATCAGCATCACATTCATCAAGAACATCCTGCCATGTACTCATAAAAACCCTGCAAAGCAATTCTGTGATTGTTAAATGTCTGTTTTACACATTGTAAGGGATGGTCGGCAGTTTATCCTGGCCGGAACACTCCAGTACTGGAAGGCTGGGGGAAGGCAGCTTATCAAGGTCACTGCCTCCCCCAAAACGATAGATGGCAGCTTCCCTGGACTGCAGCGGTGCCCCGGATGCCTGCAGGGCACTATGGGACTTGGAGTTCAGCAGCACAGCCCTGCTGGGTAATGTGGGTGCCGCCAGGGGACGCTGTTTGGTACTGATGGGAGAACAACTTTTCACCTAGCCCGGAAGTACTAATGGAGCTATGACAACGGAAGCCCGGAAATATGTCTGGGCTGATTAAAACCTAAATTCTCCAGCTGACCTGGAAGTGCTGGCAAGTCACATGGGAGGAAGAAGAGAAGCACTTCCAGGTCAAGGACTATTTAAAGGACTATTGGATACCCAGCAGGGGAGCCAGAGTTGGGTGGTGGAGGACAGAGCTTGCTGGGAGGTGTGGAGGAGAGATTTGGAGGTTTAAATATTGTTTTGTTTATTTCTTTATTGTGGTGGAGGTGCTTTGGCCACTATTTACTTGAACTAAAGAAATTAAACATCTCCTTGGTATTTTAAAAATGTGCTGTCAGTGTCTGTGTGTCGGGTTAAGCGCTGGTATAGCGCCATCTAGTGTTACAACATCTTTGACCGTGATTTCAGTCAAAAAAGAATCAACGGATCCATCAACATTATACGGGGAAGTCCCCCTATGCTTGATCTCTCTTGTTTGTGTTTTATTTTCTCACACCGTATCACCTTACTTATTGTAAGTACAACGTGTGAGGTAATGCAAAGTAAGATGTTTGGTACGAATTTAGAAAAATCCTTGGTTGTGACAAGCCCAAATGATCACTATTGCAAAGCTGCCTTTTCCCTTTGCCCAAAAAAGTGATGTAAATGTGCCAACACTTTAATTTCATCTGACAGCATGTGGCTTTTCCACATACAGTATATGGAGTGATCATGTAATGCACATTCCAGCCCTGTTAAAGTGATATTTTTTAAACTGATATAAAGTCAATGCTGTCCAGTGTGTTCAAGAGAATCAGTGTTTCCTGTGATGTGATTTCCACCTGAATGTCATCTTGTGGTAACTTCTAAAGAGTTAGGAAGGCTAAAATGCTCTCCTAAATCCTGGTGAAGCTGTAAGTAGTTTCCCAAATTAGGAAAATTGATAACATGCTTTTACTCTTACACCTAAAAGCAGGACCTTAAATTATTCTGAGAATTTCAAACCCATCCATCCATCCATTTTCCAACCCGCTGAATCCGAACACAGGGTCACGGGGGTCTGCTGGAGCCAATCCCAGCCAACACTGGGCACAAGGCAGGAACCAATCCTGGGCAGGGTGCCAACCCACCGCAGGAATTTCAAACCAGTTTAGACCATTTTCCTACTCTGAGATGCTTGATAAATTCATGAATTGGTCTTAAGGCATATCTTGAAATTCAAGCCCTGACATATGCTATACCAATGAAAGAATGCCACATAAACACTGGGTAATTTTTGTAAAATGTGTTCATTGTATTCTGTATAATTGTCCTGAAACCTTTGGACAGTAAGAGGAAATGGCAAAGCTTCAGCTCATGTGTAAGGAGCAGCACCGTTGCATCTTGCAGGCAGTCCGACCCTTTAGTAGCTGTGGCACTGGGATTTAAGTCACCAGGCTGTCTCTATCTACAACTCGTTTTTCAAAGCTGAAAAATCTGTTTAACCTGCTTGTAATTCGACTGTAAATATATATATATATATATATATATATATACCAGAAATGACGCACTGCATGATAATATGCAGTGAATACACTTGACTTATAGTTTTCATTCTCTTTCTCTGTACGTTTACCATTCGTTTGCTCAGATGTTGATGCGCTTGCTGCTTCCTGAGCAGCTCTTCTTTTCTCCACCCTAGCGGCCCGCTTCTTTTCTTTCTTTCGTTGGCATCTTTTCACGTTAAAACTGATTAAGTCAGCGTTTGTGTTGTAATTACTTAGTACATTTTTCTTAATTGTTCACTTAAGCTGGCACTTAAGTGTTTAATCTGCCTCAAGAATGATTTAAGATATGAAGAGGTAGGGGAAAGTGACGGCGAAGGTGGTAGGGATGAGAACGGTGCCCGTACACATGCACCGCACGATCGCCCTAAAAATAAAAATAAAAAGAGCAATAACCTTGAAGGTCAATCTTCACCCGGAATGGGGATAGTAAATGTCACGTGGTATATGTGTACCAAATTTCAGGCCAATAAGTCAAACGGTTTGTAAGCTACTGGTGATTTAAAATCCTGGATAGACAAACGGACAGCCACGATAGCGCAGTGCATATAAAGATTTATATAAAAAGTGCAACGATTTTGTGCAACGTTTTAATGCCACGTTTTTTGTCACATTTTAAATCGTGCTTATTTTAAAACCTACATATACAGTATATGTTTGGTATCATTCTTTTTTGAATTTATCGAACTTTAGATTTTTGATTTTTATTCTATTTTTAAATTATAAACTAAAAAATATCAAGAACTCACGTCCCACGAGACGAGACTTTGTGCCAAAAGATTTAACCACAGAAATAAAAGACAAAGAGTAGGAAAGCTGCTGTACAGGCGTTTAAATGTTCGAAGTGCCGTGCCAGATGCAGATCACACAGCATGGCAGAAGCAGCAAGCTAGCAGCTGATCGAGCAAAGAGGAGGAAAAAGAAAAACTGTATTTGTTTTCCATTGTATCATCGTTTAAGAGGGGGTTCGTTCAGCTCCCCTCTTCAGCGGCAGAGACACAAAGTGGCTGGAGCATAGCGCAGGCCGGGGAGGTTGGCAAACAAAGCAAGCAGGGGGGAACCCCTTGGTATATATATATATATATATGGTTGAAATAGTTTACTGTCAAATAATGCAAAGAGTACACGACACGTGTTTCGCCCTAATTCTGGGCTCATCAGGCGTACACACTCACTGCACCCCCCTCTCGGGGGATTGAACCTCGGACGTCAGTGGCGAAGCCTCTAACGTTACGCCACGGCGTGTGATTCATTCATTTGACAGCATGTAGATCGGAGTAATTACATTCATTGCATTCGTAGTCTGTGTCACAATCTGATTGAATGGGTGGTTACCTACCAGGTAACACTTGTGGTTGGTCAGCAAGTCAGCTAACATCCACCACGGTGCCCTCATTTCAGTTGCGAGAAGCAGATCATAGAATGGTTGAAATGGTTTACTGTCAAATAATGCAAAGAGTACGCGATGCGTGTTTCGCCCTAATTCTGGGCTCATCAGGCGTACACACTCACTGCACCCCCCTCTTGGGGAATTGAACCTCGGACGTCAGCGGCGAAGCCTCTAACGTTGCGCCACGGCGTGTAG
Source organism: Erpetoichthys calabaricus (assembly GCF_900747795.2). Lineage (NCBI taxonomy): Eukaryota > Metazoa > Chordata > Cladistia > Polypteriformes > Polypteridae > Erpetoichthys > Erpetoichthys calabaricus. The sequence goes on along the minus strand of NC_041396.2, from coordinate 25,467,027 downwards.
TTCATTCATTTGACAGCATGTAAATTGGGGTAATTACATTCATTGCATACGTAGTCTGTGTCACAATCTGATTGTATGGGTGGTTACCTACCAGGTAACGCTTGTGGTCAAATGAATGAACCACACATCGTGGCACAACGTTAGAGGCTTCACCTCTGGCGCTGACGTCCGAGGTTCAATTCCCCGAGAGGGGGGTGCAGTGAGTGTGAACGCCTGATGAGCCCAGAATTAGGGCGAAACACGTGTCGCGTACTCTTTGCATTATTTGACAGTAAACCATTTCAACCATTCTATGATCTGCTTCTCGCAACTGAAATGAGGGCACCGTGGCGGATGTTAGCTGACTTGCTGACCAACCACAAGCGTTACCTGGTAGGTAACCACCCATACAATCACATTGTGACACAGACTACAAATGCAATGAATATATATATATATATTTCCCCCATAAGACTGTATGTAAATACAATTAATCTGTTCTGGACCGTACAAACTGTATGTAAATATATTTTTTTTAAAGATTTTTAAGCACAAAAATAGTTAATTATACCGTAGAATGCACAGTGTAATAGTAAACTAAATGTAAAAACACTGAGATAACCTTGAACAGAGAAAACTAACATTGCAAGAGTTCACACTACAGCCTTACAAACCCCTCGCTGTAAACACTTATTTTTTTATGAGTTTTAAGCACAGGGAAAAAATGAACATTTGAAAAATCCATAATTTATACAAAAACTAACCATAAACAACCAAGAAAACTAACCTTGCATGAGTCGAGTTCTGGCATGAAGGAAGTGAGGAGGAACTGGGTGGAGAGAAGATTACAGTTTTGAGCTAAAGTCCCTCTGCGCGATGCACGTCTGACCGAGAACAATGTACTGTACAGGGAGAGACTGAACACGTGCATAAATCACCGGCGCGTACGAACCGGAAGGGAAGCAAAATAGAGCACAAAGAGTTCACAGTGAATGTACAGGGAGAGACTGAACATGTGCGGAAATCATCTGCGCTTACGAACCAGAAGGGAAACTGGCTTGTTCGTCACCCGAGTGTGTGGTCGTGAACAGATGCAAAAGTTTGCGAACTTTTTGGTCGTAACCCAATTTGTACGTGTTCCGAGACGTTTGTGACCCGACGTTCCACTGTACATATATGTACATATATATAATATATGTGTGTGCAGACAGTTGTGTTTTCTACAGACTTGGACAGATTTGATGGTACCCCTCCACAAAAAAAGAAGAACCCACAATTGTCTGTGAAATAACTTGAATCTGACAAAAGTCATTGGCACTCATCTTTATTTATTCTGTATTTAACAAAAACCTTGCTTTAGAGTTTTTAATCAATAGAATATTTATAAAAATAATACAAATGAAAATGACAGGGACAAAAATGATGGGACCCTTCACCTAATATTTTGTTGTACAACCTTTAGTTAACCATCACTGCAAACAAACGATTCCTGGATCTCCTCATGAGACTTCTGCACCTGTCCACATGTCACTTGGCCCAGTCGTCCTGAGCTAATTGCTCCAGCTGGGTCACGTTTGAAGGGGTCTTCTCCAGGCTGCATGTTTCAATTATTCGATTGATGTTTAATAGAATTGAAATCAGGACTCATAGAAGGCCATGTCAGAACAGTCCAATGTTTTGTTCTTCACCATTCTTGGGTGCTTTTCTCTGTCTGCTTTGGCTCCTTAACCTGTTGGAGGGTCCATGTCCTGGGACTGAGACAGAGCTTTCTGACACTCCAGAATGTCTTGATAGTCTTGAGATTTCATTGTTCCCTGCACACTCGAAGGTACTCCAGGCCAGACTCAGCTAAACAGCCCCAAAACATAACTGAGCCTCCTCCATGTTTCACAGCAGGTCTGGTGTTCTTTTCTTTGAAAGCCTCGTTTTTCATCTGTGTGTGATGTGACTTCCCAGAAAGCTCAACTTATATCTAATCTGTCCAAAGGACATTCTCCCAGAAGAATTGTGGTGTGTCAATATGCATTTGAGTAAATTCCAGTTTGCCTCTTTAATGTTTTTCTTTAAATGCTGGAGTCCTCCTGGGACTTTGTCCATGAAGCCCACTGTCACTCAAAAAGCAATGGATGGGTGGATCAGACACTGGTGGACCTTGACCTTGGAGTTTAGCTTGTATGTCTTTGGAAGTTGTCTTTGTCTTTTGTCTACTATTCTTCTACATATTCTGTGGTTCATTTTCCTCTTGCGGCTGCTTCCATGGAGGTAGGCTACAGTCCCATGGGCCGTAAACTTCTTAATAATATTTGCAACTGTCGCCACAGGAACATTAAGCTGCTTGGAGATAGTGGTCTACTCGCCTTTGTCTTTAACATGCTTGTCTATCCTTTTATTTCTGATCTCCTCACATAATTCTCTCCTTTATTTTCTCTGCTACATGATCAGTGTGGGAGACACAATGACACCAAACAGCCAAGTGACGACTTTTGTTCCATTTAAATTAGCTGAATGACCGATTGCACAATTGGAGACATGAGTGATACAAACTAAAGAAAACAACTAGTTTGAAAAATCCCTTCAATCCAATTATTTATGATCTTTTCAAGGCATACCCACAAATGTGTGCAGGCCATTTTAGAATCCCTTTGTAGAATAAGCAATACTTGATCTCTTTTCACACTTGCTTTGACATATCAAAGGCCTACAAATATACAGTGGACTTTTCATGTCATCATTTTCCAGGAGGCATACAGCACTTTTTCAATGAGCCGTAAGGGGACCAACAAATTTGTTCACGTCTTTAAATAACAAGGCAGACTCTTTACTGTGGCCTAGTGGGTAAGGAACTGGACTTCAACATGCAAGCTTGTCAGATATCTTAATACAGCTGATTGGTAGATGAGAAAAAAAATGCTGTAGAGTTAGATGAATTTTATTTTTAGAATATGATGGCAGAAAAAAATGCTGAATGAGAGACAAAACTCACAGTCAACTTTCTTTCCATAAGTCAAAGCCAAAACACCAAAACCAAAACGGGAAATCCAACTAAATGTCAAAGGAATGAAGGCTTGTTTCAAAACCCTAAAACCCATGCACGTACTATTTATACATTCCCTTAAGAAAGTATTCAGACCCCTTCACTTTTTTTACATGTTGCAACCTTACGCTAAAATCGTTTAAATTCACTTTTTTCTTACTTAATACCCCTGAATATCAAAGCCAAAAACATGATTTTAGGAATTTTTGAAAATTTATCACAATTTAAAAAACATAAACATCCCATTGACACAAGTATTCAGATCCTTTGCTATGACACTTGAAATCTGGCTCAGGTGCATCTCATTCTATTGATCATCACTGAGATGTTTCAACACTTTGTTTGGAGCCCACCTGTGGTCAATTCAATCGATTAGACCTGATTAGGAAAGGCACACACCGGTCTACAGAAGATCTCACAGCTGAGCAAAAACCAAGCCAGGAGGTCAAAGGAATGGCCTGCAGAACTTAGAGACAGATATTGGGAAGGCTACAAAGAATGTGTGCAGCATTGAAGGTTCCCAAAGACATAGTGGCCTCCATAATTCTAAAATGGAAAAGTTTGGAATAACCACAATTTTTTCCTAGATTTGGCCACTTGGCCAAACTAAGCAACTGGGGGACCAAGAACCCGATGGTCACTCTAGCTGAACTCCGAAGAACCTGTGTGGAGATGGAAGAAACATTCAGAAGGACAGCCATCACTATAACGCTCGACTAATCTGGGCTTTATGGACACATTTCTATACGACACATGCAAGCTTGAATTGGATTGGATTTTGAGGGATTCGATTTTGCAAAAAGGCACCAAAAAGATAGTTAGAAATAAGGTTCTCTGTTCTAATGAGGCCAAGACTGAACTGCTTTTCTTCAATTCTAAAAGTCATATCTGGAATAACCAGGGAATGCTCATCACCTTTGCAATATCATTCAAACGGTAATGCATGCTGGTGGCAAAGGTTGTTTTCCAGGGGAAGGAATGAGGAAAAGGTGAATGGAGCAAAGTACAGAGATATCCTTAAATGAAAACTTGCTCCAGAGCTCTATGAACCTCAAACTTGGATGATGGTTAACCTTCCAACAGGGCAACACAAAGCAAAGACAACACAGAAGTACCTTAAGGACAACTTGGCGAATGTTCTTCAGCCCAAATGAACATCTCTGGAGAGGCCCTGAAAATAGCTATCCCGTGATGGTCTCCATCCAGCCTGTCGGAGTATGAGAGAATCTGTGGAGAAGAAGGCAGAAAAAACCTAAATCCAGATGTGTAAAGCCCAAGAAATACATTCCAGGCTGTGATCACTGCCAATGGTGCTTCAACAAGGTATTGAGTAAAGGGTCTGAATACTTGTGTTAATATGATATTTCAACTTTTTATTTTGAAAAAAATTGCAATAATTTTTAAAATGCTGTTTTCCCTTTGTCATTCGTGGTATTGAATGTTATTTGGTGAAGGGAAAAAATTAATTCAAATGATTTTGAATAGACCAATATAGAGATGTCATTTAAACACACTGAAGCTTTTAAACAGTTAACAAAAGCCCAACACGCTTACTTAAAAAGAGCATTATTAACTTCTTACCAGATTGTAGAGCAAGTTGGAATAAATAGCTGAATGGAAAATTATTTTTTTCTAATTTTTATATAAACATCTACACCTGGAAGTGTGTCTGTCTGTCTGTCTGTCCCAGAAGTGAGAGGTGGAGTTGGGCCAACGGCTCCACCTCCGAAGATACACAAGTGAGGCGAGCACATCGGCAAAACGAAACCTCAAAAGAAAGACAAAGTCGCTTATCCGCTAATACAGAAGCGAGACGAGCACATTGGCAAAATGGTATCCATTTTACTTTTCCTCACGCCGTTAATACACAAGCGAGGCGAGCATGTCAGCACGTCAGCAAAACGAAACCTCAGAAGAAAGACAAAATCACTTATGCGCTAATATACAAGCGTAACGAGCACCTCGGCAAAACAAAACCTCCTAGGGGAGAGATGCCCAGAGTAGTTCCTTCCAAATACCTGACATCTCTACATTTCAATTTTTTTTGTGACGATTTCAATAGTTCCTAGGACTCCATACTTTTGAATATTCTGTTCACATTATGGGTGGATTAGAAGTTTCCAGTTAAGTGAGGGAAGATCTATTTGATGCTCTTCAAGAGGGAAATGCAATTTTGCTTTCATAGATCTCGGAATGTTTTTGTAATTGTGACTCCTAAATATGCACACAGCACACCACCACTATTAAATTAAATCTTTTAGTGCTAACGTAACCCTTAGAAATGTGTTAGGGATTTTGTTTTTCATAAATAAAGAATAGTCTTGAGTCACCATTGCAAATTAATTCAAAGATGGATGTGCTTTATTACACGAGGCTGGTGGAGTCTCGCTATGTGGACAGATGAGTTCTCTATGGCAGGACTGCCAAAAAAGAAATAATCGTGTCTAAAATAGAAAAGGGTCATTTATATAACATAGCCATTAACATTGCAATTCTTTCCAATCAGCACACAGATAAATGGTATGTTCTTTTGAACGCCATTATGTCTTAATATTATCTAACACACCAGAGATCCTAATGTCTGGATACAGAAAAAAACCTTTGACAGATCTGAATGGGATAATCTATTCACCACAGATTCATAGATGCACAAATTTGGCCCAAATATATCTGCTTGGACAACATTACCTTTTGCTAGTCCAAAAGCCTCAGTTTGCATTAACAACATGAAATCAAACTACTTCAAACTCGAATGTGGTACTCGACAATGGAGTGTCCTCTATCACCATTGCTTTTTGCAATAGCTATTGAACCATTGGCCATTAATTTCCGTAATACATCAGAGATAAAGGGCATTATCGGAGGACTTGAGCAGAAAAATATCGCTATACACAGATAATATGGATCATTATATATTAGACCCACAAATATTTTTACCATCAGTCCTTAACACATTAGTGAAATTTCAAAAGACATCTGGACTCAAAATGAAAATGAATAAAAGTGTGCTTTTTCCAATGTATTCTGTAGCAGACCATAATAGATCGGATATCTATTCATTCATTTTATCAAAACAGTTTAAATATCTAGGGGTAAAAATCACAAATAAATAAACATATCTTTTTCAACACAATTTTTGGAAAAAATCAAACAAGATGTGAACAGGTGGTCTTCTCCCAATCTCACATTAGTAGGGAGAATCAAAACCCTGAAGATGAACATCCTTCGTAAGCTTCTATTTCAGAGCACTGCTATCTACATCAACAAATCCTTCTTTAACTCTTTCAGGGCAGATGTCGACTCTTGTCAAAAGAAGGGGTTGGCGGTGGTAATCAACTGTAAACGGTGACAAAACCCACTGTTATGTTTTAGTTGGACACTTTTTGCTAGAAGGAAAGGTAGCTTCATTGGTTTGACCGAGATTCCCTGCAAGGAGCAAACACCAGCAAAAATGGCATCGACATCTGACGAGAAATCGAAGTGAAATGCGTAAAGCAAAATAATCCGTGGACGACGTTTTGTAGATTATCACTGAATTAGACTCTGAATTGTCAAACTCCAATTTTGTGAGCGAAAACAAATATAAGATACCAGCATCAGCCAATCGTGTTGCTGAACAGGTTCATGTAACTGACGTACCTACAGTAACAATGACATGAGGTACAAACCAGATTGCCATGCACTACAACCGCCCCCACCATGCCAAGACAGGCAAGCAGCCAGCCAGTCTCACATTCCTGACCGAACTAGTGGCCACAGCACACAGCAACAGACATTTTATGTTGATTTATTTTTTTAAATGATAGCATTGTATGCTTTTCGGAAAACTGTGTTTTTGAAACAAAATATTCAGCCCTCAAAGAGTTAAGAAACTAGACTCAATTCTAAACTCATCACTCTGGAATTTGGAACATCCGTGCATTCAAAAGGTGACTCAACAGAGACCAAAAACAGAAGGTGGCATTGCACTACCTAACTTTCAGTTTTATTACTGGGCAGCAAAGATACATACTGTGAAAACCTGGAAATTGGCAAAAATTAATAAATTTACACCAGCCTGGTCAGCAACTGAAGTTAAATAAAAAATAGTTTTATGTCACCTTTTACAAATTAATCAAGAGATGGTTATCCTTTATTACACCAGGCTGGTGGTGGCACGCCATGTGGACAGGTGAGTTCTCTATGGCAAGAATGACTAAAATGACAAGTGTCTGAAACAGAGAAAGTTCATTTGCATAACATAGTCGTTAACATTTCAGTTTGCACCAGTCACACACAGATAAATGGTATATTCTCTTGAATATCCTCATGGCTTAATGTTATCTAAAAATCCATATGATCTTATCTCTAATTTAAATGTGCTGTTAGAAATGATGTCTGGTTCACCTTGTTAAACAGACAGACACAGTTTGAACCACTTTACCAATTCTTAGTTTTTTTTTCCCTAACTATTATGATGAAAAACACGCTTGGGTGGGAATCTTGGCCGAGATGAGACAGGGTTCCTTACCTGGATTGGAGGCCAGCTCTTTAGTGCCACAAGAAGGAGGAAGAAGACAGTTCTTCCTCAGCCAGGAGACAGGTAGAAGATTTCATTGTGGCAGTGAGTACACTGGCATCCTGGCTGGGTTGGACCTAGAAACAATACATGGCCAGGAGGCCAATGTGGTAGAAGGACAGGGGAAGACAAACTGGTAGGGCTACGTGGTCCTTCTTGGTGGAAGCATCCCTGGGAGACACTACCGCAAGGCATACTGAGAACTGTAGTCCCAGATGGCAGCCATTTTGGAGCCCATGAGTGCCACCAGGTGGTACTGCAGGGTCTCCACCATCCCTACTTTTTGGGACTTCAGCTTGACCTGGAAGTGTGCCCATTGAGCTATGCCCTAACACTGTAAGTACTCCCAGGTCTAAGATAAAAGAAGCTACTCAAACTTATCCAGGCAAGTTGGAGTTGGGTGAAAGAAGGTCAACACTCACCTGGAGGAGTGGAAGGAGAAAGAAAAGGAGAAGAATGTGAGTGTTTTGTGACTTTCAAAGTCTTTTGTAAGGTATTTGTGAAAATAAACCTTTATGATTGTACCGGTAATTGTGTTGTGGAGGTTTGTCTAGGGTTTAAGGTGCTGCAAAGCCCCCTACTGGTCACACTGTATGGCCACGTTGTTGTCACAAATACACTTTAAGCGTTTATTTAGAGCTCTGTTTGAATACATGGCACAATGAAAGGAAAACTGTTCAGATTTGATTTTTGGAGACCATGCATGATAACATCTCCCTATCAAAGATATTTCTTTTAACCTCTGCACTAGAAGAGCGTTTGTTATGTATGGCTGGCAGAATGAATGTGTCTCTGGTGTTTGTTACTTTGGGATTGAGTGACATTAATTCAATAATCCCTCCTGACCTACTTGACTCTATATAGTGTTCTGCTTTGATGTCTTTGTATGTTTTGTTAAGGGCTCTGGAGTCTATCTAATGCTGCACTAAAGACCCCAATGACATTAGTCATGAGTCATTCTCTTTATCCTGGCATTACTACATACAGTACCCTTTGTGTAAAATGCATTTTATCTTTGTATATTATATTTATATCTGATATGAAAAATGCTAAACTGACTCGTAAAAGACACTTTAGCGGCAGGCAAATGCTTAAACAATAAACTACAGTAAAGTCAAACCAGCAGGTAATCAAAAGCAAGAGCCCAAACTGCTGTTGACTTATCACTTCCATTTGTTTGTAAATAATGGAAATGAATGAAAGGTCCAGCTGAGGAACTGGGACAACACAGCTGTTCTTGTTAAGGGTAACTTCTTTCTACAAACTGCCAAGAGCCATATGTGTTCGTTTAGTCTGTGCAAACCACTCGGTTAAATAAAATGCACGGCTTTACCAAACATATCATATTCTCCTCTCTATCCAACATTAGGCTCAGATAAATAATAGACATGACACGGCTCTTTCATCCAAGCATACAATTTGAGGATGTCTAAAAGAGTGGTGGGGGAATGTTAAGTAATTTGCTTAAAATCGCCATAATTTAATTACTAGATCACATTACCTTCATAACAATGTACTTCTGTGGAGTCGAGAAACTTATACTATAAGATCTCCACTTCTCCTGTCTGGTAAAGGGGATATGGTGGATAAGGAATTGATAGTTAAAAATGGAAGGCATTAATCCATCCATCCATCCATCCTCTTCCGCTTATCCGAGGTCGGGTCGTGGGGGCAGCAGCTTGAGCAGAGATGCCAAGACTTCCCTCTCCCCGGCCACTTCTTCTAGCTCTTCTGGGAGAATCCCGAGGCGTTCCCAGGCCAGCCGGGAGACTTAGTCCCTCCAGTGTGTCCTGGGTCTTCCCCGAGGCCTCCTCCCGGTTGGACGTGCACGGAACACCTCACCAGGGAGGCGTCCAGGAGGCATCCTGATCAGATGCCCGAGCCACCTCATCTGACTCCTCTCGATGCGGAGGAGCAGCAGCTCTACTCTGAGCCCCTCCCGGATGACTGAGCTTCTCACCCTATCTTTAAGGGAGAGCCCAGACACCTTGCGGAGGAAACTCATTTCAGCCGCTTGTATTCGCGATCTCGTTCTTTCGGTCACTACCCACAGCTCATGACCATAGGTGAGGGTAGGAACATAGATCGACCGGTAAATTGAGAGCTTTGCCTTACAGCTCAGCTCCTTTTTCACCACGACAGAACGATGCAGAGCCCGCATCACTGCCTGTCGATCTCATGCTCCATTCTTCCCTCACTCGTGAACAAGACCCCAAGATACTTGAACTCCTCCACTTGAGGCAGGATCTCGCTCCCAACCCTGAGAGGGCACTCCACCTCGAACCGCCACCTTACCGTGGTGGAGGGGTTTGCGTGTCCCAATGATCCTAGGAGCTCTGTCGTCCGGGGCTTTATGCCCCTGGTAGGGCCACCCAAGGCAAACTGGTCCTAGGTGAGGGATGAGACAAAGTGCGGTTCAACAGACCTCCTATGATGAATAAAAAATTTGGACGGTGTTTTCACTCGCCCGGACGCGGGTCACCGGGGCCCCCCTCTGGAGCCAGGCCTGGAGGTGGGGCTCGATGGCGAGCGCCTGGTGGCTGGGCTTGCACCCATGGGGCTCAGCCGGGCACAGCCCGAAGAGGCAACGTGGGTCCCCCTTCCCATAGGCTCACCACCTATGGGAGGGGCCAAGGAGGTCGGGTGCAGTGTGAGTTGGGTGGTGGCTGAAGGCGGGGACCTTGGCGGTCCAATCCTCAGCTACAGAAGCCGGCTCTTGGGACGTGAAATGTCACCTCTCTGAAGGCATTAATGCTCCATATATATATATATATATATATATATATATATATATATATATATATATATACAGTAATCCCTCCTCCATCGCGGGGGTTGCGTTCCAGAGCCACCCGCGAAATAAGAAAATCCACGAAGTAGAAACCATATGTTTATATGGTTATTTTTAGATTGTCATGCTTGGGTCACAGATTTGCGCAGAAACACAGGAGGTTGTAGAGAGACAGGAACGTTATTCAAACACTGCAAACAAACATTTGTCTCTTTTTCAAAAGTTTAAACTGTGCTCCATGACAAGTAAGAGATGACAGTTCTGTCTCACAATTAAAAGATTGCAAACATATCTTCCTCTTCAAAGGAGTGCCTGTCAGGAGCAGATCATGTCACAGAGATAGAGAAAAGCAAACAAGTCAATAGGGCTGTTTAACGGCTTTTAAGTATGCGAAGCACCGCGGCACAAAGCTGTTGAAGGCGGCAGCTCACACCCCCTCCGTCAGGAGCAGAGAGAGAGACAAAGAGTGACAGAGTTTGTTTTTCAATCAATAATCAATACGTGCCCTTCGAGCTTTTAAGTATGCGAAGCACAGTTCAGCATGTCGTTTCAGGAAGCAGCTGCACAAAACATAGCAACGTGAAGATAAACTTTCAGCATTTTTAGACGAGTGTCCGTATCGTCTAGGTGTGCGAACAGCCCCCCTGCTCAAACCCCCTACGTCAGGATCAGAGAAAGTCAGCGCAAGAGAAAAGTAAGCTGGGTAGCTTCTCAGCCATCTGCCAATAGCGTCCCTTGTATGAAATCAACTGGGCAAACCAACTGAGGAAGCATGTACCAGAAGTAAAAAGACCCATTGTCCGCAGAAACCCGCGAAGCAGCGAAAAATCCGCGATATATATTTAAATATACTTACATATAAAATCCGCGATGGAGTGAAGCCGCGAAAGGCGAAGTGCAATATAGCAAGGGATTACTGTATATATATATATATATATATATATATATATATATATATATATATATATATATATATATATATTATCTATCTATCTATCTATCTATCTATCTATCTATCTATCTATCTACAGCAAATGTTATCAGCTAGCAACTGTTGTGTGAACTGAGCATTCGCATCAGGAGGAATGTAAATACCAACCAGTTTAACAGAATGAAATTCCCTGAGTAGATAGAATAGGTGTTTAGAGTCAGCAGGGGCATTTTGTGGGATTTGGACAGGAAACAGGTTTGGTAAGATTTATGGCAGATGAAATTTAATGTACACACACACCCACCCACACACTGTTTATCAACACCATTCCATCTAAAACTGAATATTTTGGGGCTGTGGTTGGGAACCATAGCACCTGGAAGAAACTCATTAGAAGACAGGGCAGGGAGAACATGCAAAATCCACACATTTGGGGGTTTCATAAGTCCAAGATTGATATGCAGAGGAGAAAGGTATATCGGACTATTTACTATATTCATCCTTCCAAGATCAAGTGAGGCACGTTTTCTGAACATGGTGGATCTTTTTGTTCCTATTGTCCCATAGGAACAAAAAACAACAGAATTTCGTGTATCCAAGCTGCAAGCCCAAGAAAGGTGCAATCACCTTTCGATCTCCACAGATATTCCACTTCTTTTTCTGATACTGAGCATCTTCTAAAAGTAACTTCACGTTCTCATTTAACTATTTCATGTAAGTAGCATGTGCTAAAGGTACATTAGGGAATTTATTATATAGCTTTTGAGATAACTTGTGAGGAGTCCATGAAAAAGCGTCATTCATTCAAGAAAACAAAAAAGTATAATGGTAATTAATATTTGAAAAATACATTTATTTATATTTTAATCCTGCCTTGACACTAAATGATTGTCAAGTCAAGTCAATTCGGGGACCATGCACTGGTACAGTGGGTTGCCGCACCCAGCACATGATGAAACAACTTGGGATCCCGGTTTGCAACCCCCCATCGAAATTCATGCGTTCCAGTCCCACCCTCCGGAAATGACCCTCCATCTGACGCAGCCAGGTGTTACATGGGTGATTCCTTGGCCTGCTCCAGCCACTCAGGTCCCCAACAATGAGGATCTTACATGCAGGATCACCCTTGGGTAAACGCTCCACATGGCCATAGTGCCATAACTGACACTCCCTCACAATGCAGGTAATGTGCCTCATTCGGGACTCCATAAGCAACCCCTCGTTGGACACAAAGTCAAACCAACAGTACCCAAGGATCCTCCCGAGAGACACAGTACCAAAGGAGTCCAGTCTTCGTCTCAGGTCACTGGATAGCATTCATGTCTCGCAACCATATAGCACGTCAGGAAGCACCAGGACTCTAAAGACTTGGACCTTTGTCCTTTTCATAGATACCGGGAGCACCACACTCCCTTTTCCAGCGACCTCATGACCCCCCATGCTCTCCCAATCCATCTACTGACTTCATAGAAAGAGTCACCAGAAACATGAATGTCACTGCCAGGGTAAGTAAACCTCTCAACGCGGTCGACACTCTCTCTGCAGACAGGCACACTACTGATGGCTGTGCCCAAGAGGTCATTAAAGGCCTGGACATTGGTTTTTATTCCGGACACTCACAAGCCCAGACACTCAGACTCCTCTCTCAGTCTCTCAAGAGCCCCGATCAGAGCCTCCATTGACTCCGTGAAGATCACAGCATCATCAGCAAAGTCAAGATCAGTGAATCTTTCTTCACCAACAGATGCCCCACAGCCACTGGACCCTACGACCCTGCCCAACACCCAGTCCATACAAGCATTGAACAGAGTAGGAGCAAAAACACACCGCTGACGAATCCCAGAATCAACTGGGAAAAACACAGAGGTCCTGCCTCCACTCTGCACGGCACTCACAGTACCAGTGTATAGGCTGGCCATGATAAATTATTGTGTCACACGAACAATAAGCCAGATAGAAAAAGAATCGAACGTTATATTTGGATTCATCATTGTAAAGTAGGCTTGGAATACTCACCCCAATTCTTTGGACAAAATTGCTGTAGACCTATGGAATTCTGAACACAATTGTGAAGCAGTTGATGTAAAGATCTATACATCAAAAAAAAAATTTTGCAACACAAGACACCAAAGTTTGGTCTTTGCAATATTATGACTGAAACGCTTCAGTCTACAGCACATCTGGGTAAGGAGCACAGAGCTAAATTGTTCCATGCGCCACAAGTCTCCCAGTTTCTTAAGTGACTGTCTGGAGAGGTAATTAGAAGACACGATTCTGTCTCGTTCAAACAACTGTGAATTAGGAAAATACTTGGAGAAAGAATGGTGTCAAATTCCTGCAGAATGTGCAGAGTTGTTTATTGAGTGCTTGCTGTCGTGGCTGGGCACACAAGCTCAACAGTCGACAGGAACAAACTGTGAGCATCTCATGCCATCCACTGAGTGCACAGCACGGGTATTTGAAAGAAAAAAATAATTACATAAAGAACTGTTCAACATAAACAGATTAAAGATAAAGTGCAAGATTGTTCCATATATTATATATCTGAGGCAAATCCTTTGTCGTATCTCTCTTTTTAATAATGTGGTTATTACAGTAGCACAGGTTGAAGGAGCTCTGGTCAGTCCTGCCCCATCACAACTTCAGAGCCCGGGGCCAGATACAGCCTGAAGATGGCACACACTCTCGGAGTCTGTGGGAGTTTTACTTCTGCTCTACCAGATTTCTGCCAGCATTTAAATGACATGTGTGCTACGCTAACTGGAAACTCTGTGTGAGTCTGACCGCCAATGGACTGTCATTCTCTCCAGGAGATTCTTCTTTTTTATTGCGTATGTAATAATGCCCCTTACTACTATAAGAGTGCCCCTTCAGTCTCAGCTTTTAAACACAGGCTGAAGACCCACGGCTTCAGTTCAGCTGCTGATTAGCTGTGCATACTGCATTTCTGTTTTTAGTTATTAGTAGTATAATATAAGTAATACAACATTTATAAACTGTTACTAACCCTCCCCTACTCTATTTTTCTTCTCAGTATCCTCATGTGGCACTTGGTGCCACTGCTGTACCACCAAGGTGTTTGCCTACCTGTGGAAAAGGAGCACTGGAATCTTCGGGTAGGAGGGTCCTTTCATTTGATTGGCTGGCCCAGCACTGACTCAGCTGGAGATGGACCAATAGGAGGGAGGCAGCTTGCTGGCTGAGGTCTCCGGGTCTCTGACTGTGTCTGGCTTGTCTGACTCCTTTTCTATAATCTGGCTGTGATTCTACAAAGAGCTGATGGGCAGATGTTGTTGTTTTTCATTTATGTTAATTCATTTCTGCCTTGTTTATGATGTATTTGAACAAATCGGTATCCTCTTATGTGATAGTTCTGTAATTAATTAGTGGTATAATCAGTTCTTGCATTTTGCCTTGTAGTTTGTACTGTTGTATTACTGGGGTGGCCATGATACATTGGCCTTCTAGGTCTGTGAAGAGGATTACTTGTGCTCTGTTTTGGGTGTTGTGTTTAGCCCATTTTTGACACCAATTGCATGCCTAGCCTACCTGGAATGTGGTGGGGGGTCTCTATCTCTTTATCTCTCTCTCTCAGTTGTCTTTCCCATGATTTCTTCCATGTTTTCCCCTACAGGGGTTTTTTTTTTCACTTGTGTGATTTTGGGCTACACAAGAAATAAATTGTTATTGTTTGTATCCTTGATGGATGGATCGATATTAAATAACACCTTATAGATCATCAGCTATTAATTTTTACTTTCCATTCTTACAGTGCATCCGGAAAGTATTCACATCACTTTTTCCACATTTTGTTATGTTACAGCCTTATTCCAAAATGGATTAAATTCATTTTTTTTCCTCAGAATTCTACACACAACACCCCATAATGACAACGTGAAAAAAGTTTACTTGAGGTTTTTGTAGTACTAGGGTGTTGTACCGTGTTAGCCATTATGAATGTAGAGAAAAGCCAAGCAAAATGACACCTTTTATTGGCTAACTAGAAAGATTACAATATGCAACTCAGGCCCCTTCTTCAGGCAAGATGTAATCAATGAGGTTTTTGCAAATTTATTAAAAATAAAAAAATTGAGAAAGCACATGTACATAAGTATTCACAGCCTTTGCCATGAAGCTCAGAATTGAGCTCAGGTGCATCCTGTTTCCCCTGATCATCCTTGAGATGTTTCTGCAGCTTAATTGGAGTCCACCTGTGGTAAATTCAGTTGACTGGACATGATTTGGAAAGGCACACACCTGTCTATATAAGGTCCCACAGTTGACAGTTCATGTCAGAGCACAAACCAAGCATGAAGTCAAAGGAATTGTCTGTAGACCTCCGAGACAGGACTGTCTCGAGGCACAAATCTGGGGAAGGTTACAGAAAAATTTCTGCTGCTTTGAAGTTCCAGTGAGCACAGTGGCCTCCATCATCCGTAAGTGGAAGAAGTTCGAAACCACCAGGACTCTTCCTAGAGCTGGCCGGCCATCTAAACTGAGCAATCGGGGGAGAAGGGCCTTAGTCAGGGAGGTGACCAAGAACCCGATGGTCACTCTGTCAGAGCTCCAGAGGTCCTCTGTGGAGAGAGAAGAACCTTCCAGAAGGACAACCATCTCTGCAGCAATCCACCAATCAGGCCTGTATAGCAGAGTGGCCAGATGGAAGCCACTCCTTAGTAAAAGGCATATGGCAGCCCACCTGGAGTTTGCCAAAAGGCACCTGAAGGACTCTCAGACCATGAGAAAGAAAATTCTCTGGTCTGATGAGACAAAGATTGAACTCTTTGGTGTGAATGCCAGGCGTCACGTTTGGAGGAACCAGGCACCGCTCATCACCATGCCAATACCATCCCAGTAGCATCATGCTGTGGGGATGTTTTTCAGCGGCAGGAACTGGGAGACTAGTCAGGATAAAGGGAAAGATGACTGCAGCAATGTACAGAGACATCCTGGATGAAAACCTGCTCCAGAGCGCTCTTGACCTCAGACTGGGGCGACGGTTCATCTTTCAGCAGGACAACGACCCTAAGCTCACAGCCAAGATATCAAAGGAGTGGCTTCAGGACAACTCTGTGAATGTCCTTGAGTGGCCCAGCCAGAGCCCAGACTTGAATCCGATTGAACATCTCTGGAGAGATCTTAAAATGGCTGTGCACCGACGCTTCCCATCCAACCTGATGGAGCTTGAGAGGTGCTGCAAAGAGGAATGGGCGAAACTGGCCAAGGATAGGTGTGCCAAGCTTGTGGCATCATATTCAAAAAGACTGAGGCTGTAATTGCTGCCAAAGGTACATCGACAAAGTATTGAGCAAAGGCTGTGAATACTTATGGACATGGGATTTCTCAGTTTTTTTATTTTTAATAAATTTGCAAAAACCTCAAGTAAACTTTTTTCATGTTGTCATTATGGGGTGTTGTGTGTAGAATTCTGAGGAAAAAAAATGAACTTAATCCATTTTGGAATAAGGCTGTAACGTAACAAAATGTGGAAAAAGTGATGCACTGTGAATACTTTCTGGATGCACTGTATGTAGCCATATAGTGAGTCTGTCTATCTGACTATCTGTCTATTTCACCAACACTGTTATAGGAGCCCTTTAATCTGTAATGTTGCCAAGGAGGCCAACATATAAGAAATGATGCATTTATTAAGAAAATGGACTAAAAGATTTTTTTTCTGAAAGGATTGTGGCGGACGGCCGGATTCCATGTCCGACTGGGATGCCCCTTTGACACTTGGTCCAGGGGAACAGCCGGGGGGGGCATACTACTCCCCCCAGAACATTTGGTGGTGGCCCCCTGGGTTGCATCGGGTCCACAGATATGGGATTCTGGAGCTCAACCCTGTTGGGCTCTGTAGCCACTGCCAGGAGGAGCTGCATGGCTTCCTGAGCCCGTGTTGGCAGGGATGCAGCCACACCCAGAAGTGCAGCCGGATCTAAGTCATCAATCACCGGAAGCACTTCCGGGTGGGCTATAAAAGGGAGCCAGCAGCCACCATCGGGCGCCAGAGTCGGGAGGAGGAGGAAAACGCTTGCCGGGAGGAGTGCTGGTGAAGACCTGTGTGTTTTTCTGCTTTTACTTTGGTGATTTGTTTGTGTTTGTGGGACTGTGTTAGGGCTGAGGGACACGGGGAAGACATGTCCCCCAGCTGAAGAAAAATAAAGTTCTTTTATTTTTACGTGCGCCTCCGGGTCTCTGTGTGCCGGGTTGGGTGCCCATATAGCATCTTTCTACAGGATTAACTTTATTTAGCAATGAACTTTCTGAAATCTGTTCAGGACAATTCACCTTAATAACAGGATAAGTGTCTTTTTGTCTGTGTATTTGTGTGTCCATCCAGTTGCTATAATTCTGTCATTCCAACAGATGGCACATCACAAACATTTATAGTAATAAAATGCATGGAGTTTGTCATTTCAACAGATTGTGCATCACAAACATTAAAACTACTTTTTTTAATCTCATACCAAGTAGTATATATTAGTATGGGAAAGGTACAATATAAATAAAATGTAGTATTAATGTAGCTGCGTTTTTTCCAAAATTCCCAAAGTTCAGCAGCTCTAGCATAAAAATAGAATTCAACAAAAGCCTTACGCGCTGAAATGATTCCACAGACAAAATATCTTAATTTTTAAAAGTCGGCAAAACAAAACCGCAGAGAAAAGAGAACCTTAACCGCTTAACCGCTAATGCATAACCGATACGATTGATGGATTGAAGTGCCAGAATCCATGGGCTTTTTACAGCATGGGCTACACAGCTAGTATTTATATACAGTATCACTTTTCTCACTACTCACAGTGTTTTGCATACTGAGTGGGCAGCATTCACCTGGATACAGCATTCACCTGGATGATGTAACAGCAGCCATTTTATGCCAGTATGCTTACCACACATTAGACGTTAGGTGGTGAATGAATGAAAAAGATAGTTCGCCGGTTAGGAACACGGGATGATTAGGGGGCCAGAATGACTAGGCCGTGGTGGGCAATTTAGCTTGGACATCAGGATATGCCCTACTATTTACAAAAGATGCCCAGTGATCTTTTACGACCACAGAGAGTCAGGACCTTGTTTTTAAGTCTCATCCAAAGGATGGCACCATTTTACCAGCACAGCATGCCCATGGGTGAATTTCAGCACGTTTCACGTCCTCTGCCCAAAAAAATCTCAGTACAGCTCATTGTTCAAAAGTGGTACAATCCCGCAGTGGAGAGTCCATGTTCATTTGACCTTGGTTTCAATTAGATTAACAGCAGAGTGCTGCGCTGTGTGTGTCTGAACTGCCCATACGCCATCACAAGATCACCTTCCATCGGTTGCAGTTACAATGTAATTTTCAAATTGCCTTTACATTTTGATTTATTTAACAATTGTTTATGCAACAAATGCATCCACTTTGCCCATTATGAACATATGACAGGGTGACTTGATGTGTGAATTATGTAACATGAGTAATATGAGATTTTTTCATTGAAATTTTTATATTGTTTGCTGTGGTCCAGCATTTGCCTACATAAATATACATTCTACCTAAAAGTGTATAATCTTGATCCATTAGGCTTAAAAGTCAAAACAGAGGTAAAGACTTTAGGGTTAACTATTGACTCTGATCTACATTTTAAATCACATATTAGTCAGATTACCACCACAGCCAATGAATGTAGCAAAAGTTAGACCCCTTATAACTTTGCAAGAGGCTGAAAAATTAGTTTGACACTTTTGTTTTTAGTCGACTAGATTACTGTAACGCACTCCTCTCAGGACCACCCAAACAAAGACACCAATCGATTGCAACGAGTGTAGAAAGCAGCTGCCAGAATTTTAACTAGGAAAAGAAAATCAGAGCACATTACCCCAGTTCTGAGGTCACTGCACTGGTTACCTGTGTCATTTAGAATTGACTTTAAAATACTGCTGATGGTTTACAAAGCCTTAAATAAACTCGTTCCATCCTATGTTTCAGAATGTCTTACACCTTACACTCCAAATCGTAACCTTAGATCTTCATATGTGTGTCTGCTTAGAATTCCAAGAACTAAACCTAGAGAAAAGCCAAGCAAAATGACACCTTTTATTGGCTAACTAAAAAGATTACAATATGCAAGCTTTCGAGGCAACTCAGGCCCCTTCTTCAGGCAAGATAGTTGTGAGGCGGCCTTCTGCTTCAGGCTAATACAGTGGAGCGCTTTAAAACATTGCTAAAAACTCATTATTTTAACATGGCTTTCTCATAGCTTCATTTTAGTGTAACCCTGATATTCTGTATATGCATTTAATTATCATTTTTTATCATCTACTTTCTCTGCTGCTCTTTTGCCGGTTTACTGTGGTGCCGATCTGCGGCCCCCCACCATCAACCTGATCAAAGCACCGTGCAGTCCCTCCATTAATGGATTGAAGGCCAGAGGTCCATATGACCGTCATCATCTAATTCTTCCATGTGAAGCCTGAAAAACATGCGGACTGATTGAGATCAGGGCGGCATGGTGGCGCAGTGGGTAGTGCTGCTGCCTCGCAGTTGGGAGATCTGGGGACCTGGGTTCACTTCCCGGGTCCTCCCTGCGTGGAGTTTGCATGTTCTCCCCGTGTCTGCGTGGGTTTCCTCCGGGCCGCTCCGGTTTCCTCCCACAGTCCAAAGACATGCAGGTTAGGTGGATTGGCGATTCTAAATTGGCCCTAGTGTGTGCTTGGTGTGTGGGTGTGTTTGTGTGTGTCCTGCGGTGGGTTGGCACCCTGCCCAGGATTGGTTCCCTGCCTTGTGCCCTGTGTTGGCTGGGATTGGCTCCAGCAGACCCCCGTGACCCTGTGTTCGGATTCAGCGGGTTGGAAAATGGATGGATGGATGGATGATTGAGATCATTGATGTTATGGAGAATGCCCTGGATGGCTGGGTGGTCTCATAGCCTCTGAATCCCTGCAGATTTTGTTTTTTTTTTTTTTTGTGCTCCAGCCCTCTAGAGATTTTTTTTTCTGTCCTCTCGGCCATCGGACCTTACTTGATTCTTTGTTTTTTGCTATTGCCTAATGTTATTTTAATTTTTTATAAACGTGTCTTTCTTCATCTTGTAAAGCAATCTGAGCTACACCATTTGTATGAAAATGTACTATATGAATAAATGTTGTTGTTGATGTTGATTCTCCATGAAAACAAAAGATTACATTTTTTCATGGCCATCACTACAAACAACTTGTGTTAAGTAACACCTAAACAATATCCTTTCTGGATGGAGTTCTTCTTTAAAGGTCATTTTGCCCATTTGAGATTAACCAACTCTAACGACCTCAAAAGCTCATGAGATTTTTTTGGTCTAACAATATGCAAACCAAACTGGCATATCCATCCATCCATCCATCCATCCATCCATCCATCCATCCAGCCAGCCAGCCAGCCAGCCAGCCAGCCAGCCACTCATGTTCATATCCAGTTCAGGGTGATGGGTAGCCAACATCTATCCATCCTGCCATAACTGGACATAAGCATGGAACTAACCCTGGATGTGGCACCAGTCCATCACAGAGGTTTATCCACGACCAGTGTGCAGACTGACACCATCCTTTGGATTCCTTATCACAGTAAACATTGTAAATACTGAAAGTGCAAAATAGCCCCCATGGACAGGATCAGGCAGTGCGGCACAAAGAGCTCAACATATTTGGAGCACAAGACTCCTGTGAGTATTAAGAGTTCATCGTGAGTGCCTCATTGATCCACAACTAAATGCATTTGATAGTCAACAGGGATCACTTCAGTTTGAAGCCTCCTATCTCACTGCCCACCTTCTTGACATGAATTTTAAGCTGCCAATCAACCCTCCCAGCCCACCCCATTTCCAAATTAATAGATGGATTTGCAGCAACAGAGATCTAGTATACGAGAATCATTTGATTCCATTCCTCCAGGGTTCATTCTTCTCTAACAGTAACAGCATTCACTCTAACAATCAATTCTTTCCATTTCCTTATGGGAAAGACAGGAGGGTGAGCTGCTTCTACTTGGCAACAAAATGCTTCAGAAAAAAAATCAAGCAAAGAATGCAACAAACTTAATGGCCAAAATGTATCAATCCATTCATGGTTCTTTATTTTATGTAGCACCTTAAATATGTAACGCCATTTAAAAGCAATCACTGACACTAGACTACCGGATGAATCCATCAATAAACTGACTGCATATTAGAGAGGATACAGACTCTTACAGTGAAGCCAATGGGACAGCACGTTAGAAGGCAAGGGTACAGTGGAGGCTCAAATTGACCTGCTGCTTACTGACCGTAAGATTGGCAGGAGCTGTAAAGATATGCTTAGGTTGTGGAGGAATAATTTTAGAATAACATAACATTCATCTTAAAGAAATAGCATAAAGGGTTAATAAATGTTGGAAACCAGATCAAGGTCAAGTGAACAACAAAATGTACTGAAAGATGACTAAGAAATGACTAAGGCCAGGTTTATACTTCACGCGACGCAATGCATGCTCCAGCAGATGCTCCTGCTACACAAGCGTTTTACTGTTTATATTTGCGCGCGTACTTTAGGTAAATCTGGAAGAATCCACCAGGTGGCAGTGCGAGATATTATCACGGTGAGAGCAGGTTCGGCTTCGCTGTGTTGTGAATTGCCTGGAACACCCATTAAATTCCAATGACACCTTACCGCAATATCTCTGAAAAGGATGTTTAATGATTAAAACCATCAATCCAGGGATGTGTCCATTCCAGCTAGCATTGGGCACGAGGCAGAAACAATCCCTGGATGGGACATCAGGTCATTGCAAGGTGAATAAAAACACACACACACACACACGCACACACACACACACACACACACACACACTGGTGTCATTTTAGTGTCACCAAATCTGCCAGTGTCAGGAGGTGGAGGACAACGCTTGCTGGGAGAGGAGTGGAGATGGCAGAGAAGAGAAGGAAAGAAAGAAGAAAGAGAGAGAGTGAAAAGGAACTGAGCAGTATTATTGTGTTCTGAAATGGGGAGTGGGAAATAGAGCTGCCCCACGAAGAAATTAACAGTGTGCTGTTTTGCACTTGTGTGTCTCTGAGCCTGTCTGTGTCTGGGTTTGGGGAGCCCCTTATATTCCCCCTATATTCCAGGGTTGTATTGCATTTTAATGAAATACATTTGGAGCAGCTGCTAATCAAGATGCAATATACTTTGCTTTTGGTTATGAGACACAATCAACGGACATGAATTCAAAAGGAATAAACTGACACGAACATTATGCACCGTAGTGAAAAGCAATGAATCATTTAATTGATATGTTTTTAATTATGACACAATAAAACTGTGCCAAAATGAAATACACCACACGCACATGCATTGCATTGCTATGTAGTTCACACATTGGATTGCATTTAATTTCAGTACTAATAACCTTCAATATTTCAATTCCATAGCCAAGACAAAAAAAGATGAGGATGACATCAGTTACGACTGTTACTTACCAGCTGTCTTTGTACCTACAGTGCTAGCGGAGCACACTAAAGGGGTCTGTTTTTGGTTTAAATTGAAGGGAACTCCCTGCTCTCTTTTTTTTCCAGCCTGTGATGTTTCCAGCCTTTATAACTGCTTATACAGCAAGGCCGTCTGATTACATCACAGCGTGAGAAGATTGAACAAGATGATAAAAGAGAAAGAGGCTTTCATTAATAGAAAGACGGCTACTGCATCTAAATTAAAGACGGGTCCCAGCAATTTGCATTTAACAAGCAGAAGGAGACAATGAAATGTTGTGATGGATGGGGATTTTAATTTTACTAATTGGTGGAGAGCATCTGATGTGTAGACATGTAGATAATTGTTCTTCACTTAGAGGATGAGGAACTGTAATGGGCCATTGGCTGCTAACTGCTCTTTCAAACAAACAAATCACAGTCACAATCTCTCCGGTTTAGCATCGAGGGCTATAGCAGGACTACTCAACAACGTGCAGAACTTGGCGGCCCAGTTTTTGTCACAACTAGTCACTTAGTAAATGGAATGTGACTTACTGTGATTTCTTGCTATCCTCAAAATATTGTCAAACTGTAAATTCATAATTAGCCTAATATCTTTTAATTATGTCTAACATCAGAATCAAAATTTGTCTTGATAGTATTGGTGCAACATGCGAGAACAACACAGATGACAAAAGATAAATATAAAATGATAAAATATGATGCTGCATACAACTGCAATACAAAAAATACAGAGATAATAGGATTAAAATGTCCAGGCAGTTCAGTGCGCAGGTACACTGAGTAAAAGATCAGACCTGATTAATTAAAATGGAAAAAAAAACTGTTTAGGTGACGAGTTGTTTCAGTTTTCACTGCACAAAGTCATTTGCCGGAGGAAAGTCTTTGGAAAAGGAGATGCCCTGGGTGAGTCGGATCAGCAATGACCTTTATGGCCCCCTTCCTTATCCCGGACTCATACGGGACTTCAATGTGTGGTAAGTTACAGCCTATGATCCTTTCACAGAATGGCCTGAAGGGAAGCAACACCACACCAGACAGTTATAGATGAGGTCACAATGGATTCGATGATGGCTGCATAGAATTGGACACAAAAAGAATATTGTCTTACCATCCATGCAACAGGTGACACCTCAGCACCCAGAGGTGGGTAGTAACGAGTTACATTTACTTGAGTAACTTTTAAAAAAGTTTAGTTTTACTGCACCATACGTTTTACTTTTACTTGACTACATTTGTGAAGAAGAAACGCGACTCTTACTCTGCTACATTGGGCAACACTCAACTTGTTACTTTTTTTCCATTAGATACGCTATATTTTTGCCAGAGAGAAGCTGCCAGTGGATCTACTGCATGACTGTTTCACCAATCAAACGTAGCAACAATAATCACATGACTCCGTTTCACCAATCAGATGTAGCAACAATAATCACATGACCCCGTTTCACCAATCAGACGTAGCAACAATAATCACATGGCTCCATTTCACAAATCAGACGTAGCCATGCAGTCACATGACCACACATAAACTGTCACGTCCTAGCGGCACAAACTCCTCACAGACAGAGGACAGGGAAAGAAAGAATACATGAAAAATGAGAGCCAACTCCTGCTGAAGTTTAACCATCAGACACAGACAGTCATGGCAAAGTGAGACTTCTTGTATGTACACAAGCTGCCTTGTTCTAATGTTATTTTCTATCAGCTGTGCTATTTGGAGGGCATGTAAATATACAGTATTACAGTGAACCCTCGTTTATCGCGGTTAATCCGTTCCAGACTGCACCGTGGTAAATGAATTTTCGCGAAGTAGGATTCTTTATTTATAAATCGAATATTTTCGCAGTTAGAGTATAGAAAATCTGTTTACGACCTTCTAAATATGTTTTTTAACATTATTAGAGCCCTCTAGACATGAAACAACACCCTTTAGTCACCATTACACTCGTATTACCCAATATATTAGACAAAATAAGAGAAAAGACATATTAGACGATACAAATACATTATTACTAGGCTCACCCGCCTTTTATCCTCAATTTGTGTGCGCTCCATGTGTACATCAGGCATGTAAGTGTAGGGAATGAGAACATCAAAGTGCCCATTCATAACATCTCCCGAAAAGTTTTTTTATCCCCTCGAGTGCCTGTCCAAAGTCGTACAATGTCAGCCCGTATCTGTACCGCTAAAGACGGAGTTTCATGCACTAAATAAGCTATAGATGAGAATAAGCAAGCACCATCTCCCCTGATATTTACTACGCGGTGAGGCATTTGTACTCCATCAACATTAATTATTTCCAGAGACATAATTTTGTCTATTTTTCCAGTGCATCGCACACAAAAGCAAGGGAATGATGGGAGCACCAGAACTCTACTCACATCGCGTCGCTTCGTACCGCAAGCCGCAAGTAGTAAGTCTGTGATAAGCAGAATACCGCTACGCTTTGCACTCACAGGATGGAAGGACAATCCCGACCGCTTTTATATAGTAGATTATTGTACTGTACATTTAATTACACACACACACAGTTCTTACACACAACCACTAACCTATGAAGGCACGACCTCAGTAGGAGAGTCTTCAGATGGTGCAGTATCTTCAGCAGGTGCGTTGTTGTCTTCTTCCGCTGAAGGAGTACTAGGAGTAGGCAGTGGGTGTCTGGGTGTGCGGCTGAAGAACATCTTGATAGGCAGTTGCTGGCACTGTCTTTTCATATGCGTGAGGAGGCTTTTGTAGGGTATTGCCATCTTTGATCATATCCAAGAGTTTCACCTTCTCCTGGATAGTAAGCATCTTCATCCGGCGCTTAGTTTTATTGTCAGAAGGCTTAGAAAAAGCAGCACGTTTAGGAGCCATCGTGGGGCTTAGATAAAAGTTCTCAGAAAGCGCATGTGTAGTGACGTAAGCGTGTATGAGAAAAAATCACGATAGAGTGAAGCCGTGAAAGTCGAAGCGTGATATAGCGAGGGATCACTGTATACTGTCAGTGAACAGTAGATCATGTCACTGTAAGTAGTTTGCACTGTTCAAATATACATGTTACCTACTGTAGGTATTGGCTTCAAAAGCTTTGTTGTGAAAAACTGAGATTTGGAACTTTGTGTTATTTGTGGGGTGGAATGGTGGCACTGCTGCCTCGCAGTTAGGAGATCCGGGTTCACTTCCCAGGTCCTCCCTGCGTGGAGCTTGCATGTTCTCCCTGTGTCTGTGTGCTTCCTCCCACAGTCCAAACACATGCAAGTTAGGTGCATTGGCGATTCTAAATTGTCCCTAGTGTGTTTGGTGGGTGTGTGTGTGTCCTGTGGTGGGCTGGCACCCTGCCCGGGGTTTGTTTCCCGCCTTGCGCCCGATGTTGGCTGGGATTGGCTCACGCAGACCCCCGTGACCCAGGATATAGCGGGTTGAATGATGAATGGATGTTATTTGTGCATCTTTATTTTGTAAAGATGTTTTTTATTTTTATTCATTTTTTTATTATTTGGAAATAGCAGAATTTGCACATTATTTTATATTCTTGTCTGTCTTATTACAACATTTCTAAAAAACAAATAATTTATTATAATCAAATAGTTACTCTGTACTTGAGTAGACTTTTCACCAAATACTTTCTTACTCTTACTTGAGCCATTTTTTGGATGACTACTTTTTACTTCTACTTGAGTCATATTATTTTGAAGTAATGCTACTCTTAGTTGAGTACAATTTTTGGCTACTCTACCCACCTCTGTCAGCACCACACTAGTTCAGAATAGAATGGAAGCAGTGTGAGGTCTTTTGTGGTGGTCGGAGTGCCAATCCTGCCTCCAACCCCCAAGTTTTCCCTGCAGGTTGGAGGGCCTACTTGCAGGGCTGGATGCAGATTAACGTCATACCCAATTGCAGGTTAAGGGCCTTGCTCAAAGTCACTTTTGGTGTTTACAGGATTCGAACCAGCAACCTTCCGATTGCCAGTGCAGATCCCTAGCTTTCTTAATAATCATGTGATGTTATTGTCTTGTCACTTAAGGTTCCGTGACAGCACAATGCTCAGAAGATGATCATCATGTCAGAGAGACAAGATGTTCCAAGCACCTACCTACCAAATTGGGACCCGAGTGCTGCCATGCAGCAGACAACACCTCATCACCACACCACTTCCAATCCCCAATGGGCCTGACTCCATTGGCTCACCGATGGTTTTGATTCTTCCTGGGATGAGACTCCCGATGGCTTTCTCGCAACTCCTTCAATAATGCAGATACAGCAGAGCTACTCCTGTGGAGAGCAGAAAGGTGTCCTGTCTGTCATCTCAGAGCTGCGTGAAGTTTTTTTTATGGTGTCTGGAGTGACAATCCTTCCAACAACCCCCACGATTTCCCTGCAAGTTGGAGGACTACTGCAGTTTAGTGTCATACCCAGGACAAGCGTCGAATGAGCCACATTACCTGCATTGTGAGGGAGCATTAGTCACGGCACTACGGCCATGTGGCACGATTCCCTGAGGGTGACCCTGCTCACAGGATCCTCATTGTTGAAGACCCAAGCAGCCTGACTAGGCCAAGGGGACACCTATATAACATCTGGCTTCGGCAGATAGATGGTCATTTCCAAGAGTGGGACTGGACTGCATGTCTGCATGGGGGATTGCCAACCAGGATCCCGAGCTGTTTTGTCATGTGATGGGTGCGGTACTATAACAGTGCATGTTCCTCAACCAGACCTGAATGACAGTTGAGCCGCACCATTTGCTTCCTTTGGACATTGTACCTCTTCATTTGTGTCATTAGCACGATGTCGTTGTTGATTGGCGCCGTTTGCTGCATACGGGGCTTTCGTAATTAGAAGTGAGGTCCGTGCAAGCGCTGAAAAAATGTAAAAGTGTATGTGTACGCCATCTAGTGGCTGCTGTTGAACGCCAGCAGAACGGACTGGTCCAAACACACAGGCCTTTCATTTATATACAGCATAATGTCTAAGACAGTATGCTCACTCTTACTGGTTCTTTAATGGTATTTTATAGTTCTTTACTGGATTGTGTGGTTCCTCATGCAATTATTGGTTGACGAAGAATCGTTTCATTCTGGGACAGGGTCTTCATAATATGTGAAGAAAAAACTGAAAATATTTAATGTATGGCAAGTTTAATAGCTGGGCACTAACTCATTTAGAAAACCTGGACTTGGATCATTTGATTGTATGCAGCAGGAATTCTGTTTAAAACCACGACCCGTTTATATTTCATAAATCTCTTACCATTTGTTCATGGTTATTCACTGTATAAAGCCTGTTATGGATCTTAATAAATATAAGGTCTTTCTGGAACCTTCAATGTGAATGACTCTGTTAGGAACCAAAAATGGATCCCCTATGGCATCGCTCTGAGGAACCACCTTGGCACATTTATTACTTGTGTGCATCTCGTTCGTAGTGTAAGATTAGGGGGTTTGATTGTCAGCCTCACAGGGCACTGCTTTTTATTTCTCACCACCTCTGTATGTACTTTCATTGACCTAATCACTAGTGAATTTACACCTTTTTAATGTTTTATTTTAATTTTTAACCTAGTCAACTGCTGTCTGGTTGTGAGCGAGAGAGGCTATAAGTCTGAATCAGGTGCCAGGGTTGCTCTGATTGATTGGTAATTGTGCAAGTTGTTTCAGATGAATTGTGTTCCATCTGTACCTGTGTGCATATTTGTTTGTTCCTTTTTAATACTTCACGTTAACTCTCATTCATAATGCTATGATTAAGATTCCCTAATTAACGACAGCAGATGCTTAGTGTGATGATCACATCTCTCACAATTACACCTACAATGCACAGTATTTCATGTGGTTAGATCAGTCTGGTGTTGGATCACATTCATACCTCACATGAACCTGGCACCCCACTAAGACCACCCTTTCCAAGACCACTGGCACGTCTATCTGAACAAACGGGACTTTTGAGAAAATAGCAGCTGGGTTTGAAAAAATGAGCTGGTGTGAAAATGTCCGGTAAAAAATCTCATATTACTCATGTTGAATAACCAACATGTCATTTCACCCAGTCGTATGCTCACAACGTGCAAATCTCATGCATTGTTTACTAAAATATCTGTAGCTACACTCATCAAGAGTTTTCAAAAAGATCCAAACAGTTCAAAATACGGCAGTCAGAAAGGCATTCCAGCAGTCAGCATGACTTGTTGTATGTAAAAACTCCATAGTGTCTTAGTTTACAAGTTTTAGTGAAATTCAAAGCAAACAGTTTATCCAAAAAATAAAGAAGAAAGTTTATAATACACAAAGAAAAAAAATCAAAAATTGTATTGTTACTAATTTTCTGTTTAAGGCATAAGTTGTCTTGGTTACATTTCTTAAAGTTTCTATCTGTTATCTCATACATTAGGAGCTACATTTAGCCTACATGCATACGTACATACAGTCTCGATCCACTGGACTAATTCTCTTCATAATTTTAAACACTTCAATCAGGTCTCCTCTTAATCTCCTTTTTGCTTAAACTGTAAAGGCTCAGCTCTTTTAATCTTTCCTCATAACTCATCCCCCGTAGCCCTGAATTCAGCCTAGTCGCTCTTCTCTGGACCTTCTCTAGTGCTGCTATTCCCTTTTTGTTGCCTGGAGACCAAAACTGCACCAGTACTCCAAATGAGGCCTCACCAGTGTGTTATAAAGGTTGAGCAGAACCTCCTGTGACTTGTACTCCACACATCAAGGCGCTATATAACCTGACATTCTGTTAGCCTTCTTAATGGCTTCTGAACACTGTCTGGCAGTTGATAGTGTCAAGTCCACTACGACTCCTAAATCCTTCTCATAAGGTGTACTCTTGATTTTCAGACCTCCCATTGTGTATTCAAACCTAACAGTACTTACTACGTGTAACACTTAACATTTACTGACTACATTTTAACTGCCATATAACTGCCCATGCCCCTCTGTGATGACTCAATGGATTCTAGATTATCTGTCTATCCACCTAGCTTGGTATCAACTACAAGCTTAACCAGTTTGTTACTTCTATTCCCATCCAAACTATGTATATCTACTCTCTATATATAAAATCCTAAACCTAAAAGTGCAACGATTTTGTGCGATGAATTTTATGTCATGCTTATTTTAAAACCAATATATATATGTTTGGTATCATTCTTTTCAAAATTTACTGAGCTTTAATGTGATGTTGTTAGATTTTAAAATTCTTATTCCATTTTCAAATTATAAACTAAAATATCAAGAACACACATCCTACAAGATGAGATTTTGTGCCAACAGATTTAACCATGCCCGGGGCCGGAAATAAAAGACAAAGAGTAGATGACAAAGACAGCTGCTATACAGGCTTTTAAATGTTCAAAGCGCCATGTAGCCAGTAGCTAATCAAGCAAACAGGAGGTAAAAAAAATACTATTTGTTTCCCATTGTATCACCGTTTAAGAGGGGGTTTCGGAGGAGCGACCGCGTCACCTTGGGGTGCATTAAGCCCCCCTCTTCACAACGCAAGCAGCAGAGACGCAAGGTGGCTGGCGCATAGCATAGGCAAGGAGGTTTGGTGAGCAAAGCGAGCAGGGGGTAAGCCCCCTAGTACAGTATATACAGTACTGTGCAAAAGTTTTAGGCAGGTGTGAAAAAATGCTGTAAACAAAGAATGCTTTCAAAAATGGAAGTGTTAATCATTTATTTTCATCAATCAACAAAACGCAGTGAATGAACAAAAGAGAAATCTAAATCAAATCAATATTTGGTGTGACCACCCTTTGCCTTCAAAACAGCATCAATTCTTCTAGGTACACTTGCACACAGTTTTTGAAGGAACTCGGCTGGTAGGTTGTTCCAAACATCTTTGAGAACTAACCACAGATCTTCTGTGGATGTAGGCTTCCTCACATCCTTCTGTCTCTTCATGTAATCCCAGTCACACTCGATGATGTTGGGATCAGGGCTCTGTGGGGGCCATACCATCACTTCCAGGACTTCTTGTTCTTCTTTACGCTGAAGATAGTTCTTAATGACTTTGGCTGTATGTTTGGGGTTGTTGTCCTATTGCACAATAAATTTGGGGCCAATCATACGCCTCCCTGATGGTATTGCATGATGGATAAGTATCTGCCTGTATTTCCCAGCATTGAGAACACCATTAATCCTGACCAAATCTCCAACTCCATTTGCAGAAATGCAGCCCCAAACGTTCAAGGAACCTCCACCATGCTTCACTGTTGCCTGCAGACACTCATTATTGTACCGCTCTCCAGCCCTTCGACGAACAAACTGCCTTCTGCTACAGCCAAATATTTCAAATTTTGACTCATCAGTCCAGAGCACCTGCTGCCATTTTTCTGCACCCCAGTTCCTATGTTTTCGTGACTCATACTTGAGTCACTTGGCCTTGTTTCCACTTCGGAGGTATGGCTTTTTGGCTGCAACTCTTCCATGAAGACCACTTCTGGCCAGACTTCTCCGGACAGTAGATGGATGTACCTGGGTCCCACTGGTTTCTGTCAGTTCTGAGCTGATGGCACTGCTGGACATCTTCCGATTTCGAAGGATAATAAGCTTGATGTGTCTTTCATCTGCTGCACTGTTTCCTTGGAAGACCACTGCGTCTACAATCCTCAACGTTGCCCGTTTCTTTGTGCTTCTTCAAAAGAGCTTGAACGGCACATCTTGAAACCCCAGTCTGCTTTGAAATCTTTGTCTGGGAGACACTTGCTGATGCAGTATAACTACCTTGTGTCTTGTTGCTGTGCTCAATCTTACCATGACATGAAACTGTCTTCCACAACCTCACCTTGGTAGCAGAGTCTGGCTGTTCCTCACCCAGTTTTAAGCCTCCTACACCGCTGTTTCTGTTTCAGTTAATGACTGTGTTTCAACCTACGTGGGACATTGATGATCATTAGCACCTGTTTGGTAGAATTGGTTGATCAGACACCTGACTAGAATCCTACAAAATCCCTGACTTTGTGCCAGTGTACCTATAAGAATTGATGCTGGTTTGAAGGCAAAAGGTAGTAACACCAAATATTGATTTGATTTAGATTTTTTTTTTGTTCACTCACTTTGCATTTTGTAAATTGATAACAATGAACAATCATTATTTATATTTCTGAAAGCATTCTTTGTTTACAGCATTTTTTCACACCTGCCTAAAACTTTTGCATAGTAATGTATATATTAAAAATATCTGCAGCCCTAGCACTGTGCCCTGTGGCACACCACCCTTAACTTTATTCAATTCTGATAAGGTGCATGCATCATATCCCTCTGTTTCCTGTGTTTTAGCCAATTCTGCACTAATCTACATACAACGCCCTGAACTCCAACCTCTTTTAGTTTGATGTCCAATAGCCCATGTGGCACCTTATCAAATGCTTTCTAAAAGTCAAGATAAATTATACCAAATGTACCATTCTGAACATACCCCTTTGTTGCTTCCTCATAGAATCCCATCATGTTAGTAAAACACGACCTCCTCCTTCTGAACCCATTCTGACTGTTCAGTAAAACTTCTGTTCTTGCCATGTGTTGCTCATTCTTTCCTTTAATAATTAATTTACTTGTGATGCACATTAAGCTTACTGGCCTATAGTTGCTTGAATCTGCCCTGTCACCCTCTTTATACTGTATAACATGATTATAGTTGCCATTTTGCAATCCTTTGCAATTTCCCCAGTACACAGTGACTTCCTAAATTTATGCATGAAGGGTTTATATACAGTATGTACTCAGCCCTGGAGGATAAATATTATCTGGTTCTGGTGATTTGTTTGATTTCAGTCTATTTAATCTGAGCAGCACTTCTCCCTCTATAATTATCAAATCGCTCAGTACCTCCTTCGTAGTCCCAGTTACTGCTGGGAGGTTTTCCACTTTGTAATGTTCCATCAAACAGTGTGGTAGAGATTAAGACTTAGGGCCCTTCCAAATGCAACTTAATATTATTTTGGAGAAATTAGATTTAAAAAATTGGTGATGCGGCAGACGACCGGGGACCTTGCCCCACTGGGATGCCTGAAGAAGGGAAGGACCGGATGAAGGGCAATATCTTTCCCAGGGTGCAAGATAGCAGCCTCCCCTGGATTACATCAGGGCCACAGATTGGGAGCTTGAAGGCTCAACCCTGTTGGGGTCCGTGGCCATCGCCAAGGGGCACCTGGACAGCTCCGGAGCCTTGGCATACAGCACTTCTGCCACACCCGGTAGTGCTGCCAGAAGAGGAGCTAAACTCACATGCAGCCCTTCCACCACACCCGGATGTTCTGCCAGACGTTAATCAGGAATCACCTGGAGTGCTTCTGGGTGCAGTATAAAGGAGGCCGCCTCACTCCACTTGGGGAGCCGGAGTCGGGTGGAAGAGGACGGAGCTTGCAGGAGAGGAGTGGAGGTGGTGAAGAGAGAGAAAAGAAAGACAAAAAGATAAGGACTGGGTTATTAAGGTGATTTGTATTGGTGTTGTGTGCGCAAAAAAGAAAATACAACACGTGTGTTTGGGGACATTCTGAGTCCGTCTGTCTGTGTCCGGGGGTCAAACTCCACAGTGAGCATGTTGGGTTTAAAGTGCTCTTCTTGTCAAAAGTGTTCTAATTTTCTTAAAATTATCTTGAATGATAATACTATTGTGACTTGTTGTCTGCTGACATATACACTCCTGACAATGATGCCCAGAGTGAAAGAATTCAATATTTGTTTAAATACAAGTGTATTTGGCAGTCAAGCTGGAGAACCGTACCATTTTTACAGAATAGTTACTATCCACCACAGAAGCTTATGCCATACAAATTTGAACAACATCTTACAGTGTGTGTGTGTGTGAGTGTGTGTGTGGGTGTGTGTGTGGGTGTGTGCGTGCGTGCGTGCGTGCATGTGTGTGTGTGTGTGTGTGTGTGTGTTTGAGTTCAATGAGTGCACCAAGCCAGCAGCTGAGCACTCTGCTTGCTCATTCGCATAGAAAATCTGAAACAGAAAGTGAGATACCTGATCGCTGTCTCTTGGGATTTGAGTTCTGCCTCAGTGCCTAACGGCCTTTGAATAAATAGCTGACAAGGTTTACATAACAGTGTCAAGTGTCACATCTACAGGGTCATGTTAAAGTCCTTGTCTAAATAACTTTAGATAGACATCTGAAGAGTACAGACAACACATGCTGGTGTGCCTTCTCAACTGACTTTTAATTTTGAGAAATCAAGCAGGCAGCTTTACAAATGTAGTGGACAACTTTTCCTTGTGTTGCTGCTTGAATTGATACCCTTTTCTTTTTCTCAGACGTCATACTAGAATTGCTGCTAGAGAATCAGAATTAGGTCGCCAAGGGCCTAGTCTTCAGGGTTGAGAGCCCTACCCCGGCTGTTGTCTGCGTGGAGTCTGCATGTTCTCCCTGTGTCAATGTAGGTTTTCATCCTGGTACGCTGGTTTTTCCCTCTCTAACATCCCCTAGGACAGCATTTCTCAACCTTTAAGTATTTGCGACCCGAGTTTTCATAACCATTTTAATCGCACCCCCCTAACGTTTTTTGAAACCCTAATAAAATTTATTCCTATATTTTTTGCTGCCGATACACCGCGACAAGTTTAAAATTTTCCTACAAATAGTGAAATTACGCCACATATGACAACATTCGCGCCCCCTTTTTTGTTACTTCGGCGTGCCCCACAGTTTGAGAACCGCTGCCCTAGGACATGCTAGTAAGGTTAGCTCACAATTCCAACCTGGCCCTGTTCGAGCAGATCTTTGTGCCCAGTGCTTCCAGGATATGTTCCTGAGCTGGTTTAAACAGACTTAATAATTCACTGGTCTACAGAAAAATATTATTTGTTTGCTGCTGGGAACTTCAGAATAGCTCTCTATTAAGTTTTTTACACTGATTTCATATATGAAATCGGAATTAAGTTAGCACGTCAGGAATTTTGAAATACACCTCATTGACGTTTTGACACTTTTGAATATCAATATAATATATCAACACAATATCTGGAGTTTGGACTATGTCCTACCAAAATTGTTTTGATGTGTTTATTCTAAAAACAAACCAGAAGACACATTAAAGCATATTTATGTCAATTTACCTCAATATAAAAGTGAGGTCAGCATGCCCAAAAATGTTGGAGGTACTCGCTTTTGCGTTTGTACTGCACATCCGTCTCTCTTTGCATGAACCAACAGTAGTCACCCATCATGCTCGGAGTGAATTTTCCCCGATATCAGTTTTCTATCACCTTTATATCTTGATGAAATCTTTCTCCATACTCATCTCTGACATCAATTAGATTTGGTGGAAAAAAGTCGAGATGAGAATGTAAAAAATGCGTCTTCAGTGACATTCTGGATCCTGTAAGCTAATATACTTTCAGCATGTTCTTCACAAGCTCAGTATAATTCTCTGCTCTGTGACTGTCAAGAAAATTCTGGACAACCTGCACTAATGAGGGTGCTGATTCAGTGGGCTTCAGTTTCCTTTTGAACTCCTCGTCAAGCATCAGTTTGCGTATTTCAGGGCCAACAAAAACACCTTCCTTAATTCTGGCTTCACTTTTCTTGAGACCAAACTTATTTCTTAAATGCTGAAACGCATCGCCTTTACTGTCCAGTCACCCTAGTTGTCCAAGACCTGGAACATCATAACTAAAAAATGGGACGTGCTGGACGAAAACGTTTTTCAGATTTGGAGTCAGCAAGTGAAATTTGTTAAAGTACAAGTGAAAGAATCCCAGTAGCAAAATGCTTGTTGACCAGTGTTATGTTATGATTGATTGGTTGAAATTAAGGGGATTTATTGGCTTATGTTCAATACTGTAATAGCAATTTTCTGCCAGGCATTTAATAGGATGGTAAACCTATGATTATCCACACTTTGTGACTATTGGGTTGGCTGCACCACTTTCCCCACATACATGTGATAAAATGGCAGGTCTGTGGACACAGTGGTAAAGTTTCCACCTTGATCAGTCAGTCATGAATCCCTTGTGTTATTGTAAGACTACAACAACACAAATCTTAGTGACTTCCACATTTGCCCAACACGAACATTGACAGTTGCTGCACTGTGAACAGTGCTTAGGGGGCTAACATCTTTCTTGTCATTCCACTTGGCAACCATTTTGACTTTTTTGCCACGCACCTATTTTCACCTCGCTCAGTGTTACACAACTGGATTCACTAGGCATATCACAGTGGTTTGATCATACGGTGCTGCATACAACAATTATATTATTCATGTCAACATATGATGACTAATTTAAATTGTCATCACTGTTGCTTGATTCGACTAATGGTGCAGTTTCAGTTTGTTCTAAAACAGACTTTATAGCTTCTTGTTTACAAGCTGTTGTGTTTTGGTTGAAGGCTCCGCCCCATTCATGAATATTGATGAGTTACCCCAGAGTGGCAAAATAGAAATATTCATGACTTTTTGCAGCATGTTATTATTTCATCCACTAGATGGCAGCAGAATGCAGTACTGTGCCAAGTAGTATCCAGGCTTAACACTGCAAAGCGGATCATTGAACATCTCCCCGAGTCTGACTCAGGCTTAACTGTAATTATGTAGAATTCCTAGCCTCATTCACACTAAGGAGGTTAAACTAATGCATGTGTGTTTTAGAAGGAATTTGGAGGATCCTGAGAAAATCCCTCTTAAGTGACAGTGAGAACATACAAACTCCACACAGAAAGTGACCGGGCTAGGATTTTAAACCATAAATCTTGAGTGTCATACTCTTTTTTTTGCTTTATTATTTTCAAATCATTCATTGGCCTCTAACAATATCTGAGATATAGTTTTGGGGGTTTTAAAGATCAATAAATTTGGTGGTTATTAATATTATTGGATTTGAAGTTTTTCCCTATGATAAAGACTAATTACTTTCTCCCGCAGCACCATTTTGCTTTTGCTATGGGCACCAGCATATTATGCTTTTTCGTCTCTGTTGCTAGCGTAATTCTGTAAAGAAAGCAGACAGAATAACATGAAAAGCTGGGGACTGGCCATGCACACTGTATTATTAATAATAAAACTAAAAGTTATAAGGAGGATGGAGGAATAGTAAGTCATCTCGGATCCTTGCATCCTCGTGGCATAAAATGTTTTCTCCATCACGGAGTTCTGCTTTCTAGGTGAGTCTGGTCCAAATGTTTAATTACCTCCCAGGAAAAAAAGAGGCTGCTCCTCTGGAAGGGTTCCAGAAATTATGTTACAGCCCATCCCAAGACTCATTCTCTGTTCTGCGAGGTAGAAGAGGTGGTTAGCGATTGCTTGGGCCATGGACCTGTGGTTTGTGATTTTACCTTGGTTAGGCCATATAGACGCTCCCTAAGTGCTTACTGCAACATTAGACAGTTTCTAGGCAATTCAACGAGATGTGTGCAATGTGTGACATCACGGGGTCGTAGATATAAAGGTCAGCATCGGACACTTCCTAGTTTGTCCAGGTTTATTGATACAACCTAACATTCTAGCATTACTATCTTTAAGAATCTTATTTTGAACTCTGCTTACATTTCTATCCCTTTGACCACAATATGTGACTAACATTTTTGGCCCTGTTTATATGTAAATTCTTTATTGTGACTCACTCTTTTTCTGAATATTTTTGTCTCACATTCTGGATTTGTTTACTTAGTTTCACTCTCCCAATTTTCACCTTATCTAATTTATTTTACATTTCCTTAACTCCTCATACTGCTGCTACTTCATCTAGTCACTTTATGAATTTGTCAACCAGTAGCACTAACCACTGCACCGCTGTGACACCCTCTAAATAAATAACATACTGTATAATTCACTTTTTTCATTATGATTTATGAGCTTAAATCTGGCATCCATTGAAATGTAGACATAACTTTACATTTTTTATAGCAAAATCTTGTACTATGAATTAAATCTTATAGGCACAGTATAATCTTGTGCAAACATTACAGGCACTAACCTCACAGCAGTACAGCTGCCTCGCAGATCTTTTGGTTGCGTGCCAGAGTTTGAGTTGAGACACTAGTTTCATATTCGCTTCCTGCTCCCACAGGATTCTTCACAGGATTTGGTTTTCCTTCATAAGACCAAAAGACATGTGGTTTGGACAAATGGTACTGCTACACTACTGCCATGCAGCATACATGGACACCCCCATTCAGAGTGCAAGACCTCCAGGGACAGGTTTCTATATCTAAGTGTACAAGCAAAATAAAGTAACAAGAAAAAATGATATTTTGATTAAATATAAATATCTACCTATTAATGTAATGAAAGAACTTTCTATTAATATAATAATTAAAGAGTATCTATCTATCTATCTATCTATCTATCTATCTATCTATCTATCTATCTATCTATCTATCTATCTATCTATCTATCTATCTATCTATCTATCTATCTATCTATCTATCTATCTATCTATTGTCACCCACATATGCATGGGAGACAATGTATGGGCTTAAATAGTGGCATTTGTCAGGACCAGGGGTTGGTGCGTCATCTGATCCTCTCCCCTTTTGTCCCTCTGTAGATCAAGTGAAGACCACTCCTCCCAATGACATCACCTCTTGCCTATCAACTGATGACATCACCTCCTGTATCTAGAACCCACCTGCTGAAGACATTACTCCCTATTCTGGCCTCCCTGATCCCACCTCTTCCTGTTTCATCTATTGTGGCACGCAGCTGGGGGTGGTACCCAGCTGGGACACCCAATAGGACCGGAGGAGGGCTCACACTTCCTCCAGACCATGAGGGGGGCGACCGCCCTGGTTGCTGTGAGGACCACGGGTACAGAGCTTTGAAGCTCAACCCTGTAGGGGCCCATGATCACCGCCAGGGGGCACCCCAATGCCTGGAGAGTCCTGGGCCTCAGCACTTCTGCCACACCAGGAAGTGCTGGGGGGAAGAGGAGCAGGGACATCCGGAGAGCTTCCAGGGATGCAGCCAGCACTTCCGCACACTGGGGTGTGTCAGTGGAAGATTGCTGGAACACACCTGGAGCACATCCAGGGGACTATAAAAGGGGTTGCCTGCCTTTATTCAAAGCTGGACTCGGGTGGAAGAGGACGAGGTCTGGGAGAGGAAAGAGGCGGCCTGAAGAGATGAAAGGCATTGTGGAAGGGCCTGGACTTGTGGGGTGATTGGTGCTGCGGCACTGGGTTTGCGTGTTCACCTTTGTATATAAGTGTCAAATAAACGTGTGTTGGGTGATAAAACAATGTCCGTCTGTCTGTGTCCGGGCTGTTTCCCACACTATATATATAGACCAGACTCACCCTGTTAGTTTATTTA
The DNA here is from genome assembly GCF_900747795.2 of Erpetoichthys calabaricus. Classification (NCBI taxonomy): domain Eukaryota; kingdom Metazoa; phylum Chordata; class Cladistia; order Polypteriformes; family Polypteridae; genus Erpetoichthys; species Erpetoichthys calabaricus. The sequence goes on along the minus strand of NC_041396.2, from coordinate 25,428,011 downwards.
TTTATATTTATTTACTTTATGTACTCTGTTGTGTAAAGACCTGTTTCATTTTTGTTCTGCAGTTTTTTTCAGTATACAGGGTGGCCATCCCCAAACCTTTTTACGTCTACTGCCTCATCCTTTTCCACACCATCTATCTATTCTGTAGTGCCTTTAATATCTATCTATCTATCTATCTATCTATCTATCTATCTATCTATCTATCTATCTATCTATCTATCTATCTATCTATCTATCTATCTATCTATCTAATTTACATAAAGAAAAGCTAATTGTGCAATAATCTGATATGAAAAATAAAAAATGTAAGACAAGGCATTTGATCATATTTTAAAGTTGTATCTTCTCCCATATTGCCAAAGGTTTGTGGACATCTGACCATCAAACCCATATGAGCTGGTTGGACACCTGTGACGATGCGGGTTCTGTTCCACGCTTCCATCTGGTTTCTGGGTAGCTCTTGAACCTGACACCGTCAGTAATGTAACTGGATGAGCTGATCAGTGAAGACATCACAAAGCAAGAAGACGGTGCAAAAAGTGCAAGGGTGCTTTTATTTAAAAACAGTCAAAGCAAAGTGTTCAAATAAAGAGTGCAGTGCTTCAAATGTTTTTGAATAAATAAATAATCCATTAAAAAGGTAAAAATCCCAGGCGTTAAAACAAGGCTAAAATGAGATTAAAATCCTTCCAATGACACTGGGGTCACACCAGCCAAACTCTGCTCCTTCCCAATCTCTTCAGCTCACTCAAGATATATTCAGCGGGAGAGACACTTCAGGCACGGCGGTCCTCATTCTACCGACCCCTGTCATGGCTGCATCCACCGGCATCTGCCTGACCACTCTGGGTCGGTTGTCCTCCCGTCTTCCTTCTCGCACACTAAGTCGTCCCTTCGATCCCTAGGGTGGACTTTTCCCCGATCATACCCACTCTATTAAAAGCATCAGTGGGAGCGATCCTGTCCCATGAGTGCCGATCACTCTCTCTCTATCTGGGACCCCTGACCGCGCTGACCTCTCTCTTTCACTGCGGGCTGGCTCATCCACTCTTTCCCCAATGCTGCTCTCTTGCTCTCCGCCTCTTCCTTTTCCTTTACCATTCTTTTTTTTCTTTCTGCCTTGCGCTTCTCCTATTTATTATGGGGGCGTGGCTCAGGTGCGGCGATTAGCAGTTCCCTGACGATTCCTCACCTGTGCACATAAGCAAGGAAACGCCCGCCTCACGTAGCATCCAGGAATCGCTCCGGCCACACTACCACTCCTCTTTAAGCTGGCGATTATTTATTTAAAAACTGGGCTTTCATCTGAGCTGTGGACCCGCTATACCACAGCACCCCATTTCTAAACCAAGGGCATTAATATTGAGTTACACACCTTAGTTGCTATAATAGTCTCCACTCTTCTGAGCAGGCTTTCCAAAAGATTTTGGAGTGTGTCTGTGGCAATTTGTGCTCATTCAGCCAAAGGAACATTTGTGAAGTCGGGTGCAGATGGTGCATGAGAAGATCTGGCTTGGAGATGGCATTCCAATTCATCCCAGGTGTTCAATAGTTTTGAGACCAGGGCTGTGTGCAGGTCATTATGACTATGTTCATATTAGGAGCCTTGTTGCTCAATTTTGATATTTTTGCCTGTCTTGATGGTTCCCCTATCTAACTGTAATGTGAATGCATCTGTCCTCTGAAATGACATGCATGCGCACTGTGATACATTTGTGCACAAGTCATACTGTATATGTCACCAACAATAAAACATGTCATTATTTGTGAGATGACTCATGTTATTAAAATTGACAAAATGGACACGTTAGTAGCTCGTGTACGCATCGTGATTTACTCTGGAGGACGGCAAACAGTTCATCAACTGTATGCGATTTGGTCGACAAGGTGAAAAAAGTCAGATGGCTAACCCATTCTGACACTCCTGCACCAAAAGATTTGTGAGTACGAGAAAGAAGCCAGCAATGGTGGGACTGGGACTGTTTTGTCACAATGCCAGTGCTTGCTGATGATAATAACGTTCAGAACAGGTGTGTAGGCAAAAAGAAGACATGAATTCCAATCTGATCACTCTCATTCATGTCACATGGTCATAGATCAGATATATATCTGATTTAGGACCACTTATAAAAGTGACTCAAATCTGATTTGAAAAGATCACATCAAACATCAGGATTTTGTAACATTAAGGCAAAACAATTGGATTTGACTGCCTTCAGCCTGGTAATATGAACATGGCCAATAGTTTCTCTATTTGATACTGACCTGGCTTTGGACACAGAGGCACAGTCATGCTAGAACAGAAGAAGGCCTTCGACAAAGTTTTGCTACAAAACTGGAAGTGCATAATTATCTAAAATGTCTTGGTATGCTGTAGCTTTAACAGTATCCTTCACTGGAAACAAGGGGCCGAGCCCAAACCCTGAACAACAGCCCCAGATCATCAACCCTCCTTCACCAAACTTTATAGTAGGCACTGTGCAGTTCAGAAGGTAGTGTTCACCTGGCATCAGCCAAATCCAGATTCGGCCATCAGAGGAATGGAGGAACAATTTGATAGTACCCATTTCTAAGAAGAAGGGAGATATTCAGGATTGTGAAAAGTATAGAGGAATAAAGATTTAGTGTCACATATGGCATGCACAGTAAAATGACATGCATGCTTGGCCAAGTGTGACACATCCCCACCATCCATCTGCCTGAATCTCACTTTGTAGATTGTGTCAAATATAGCATTGAAGTAGTAGTGACGATCAAAACAGCTGAGTTTCTTTTTGAATACGTTATATTTCATGTGCAAGTTGGAAATAGTGAAACTTACTAAAATTAGGCATTTGGGTTTGAGAGTTTTTAAAGATTTTTGGGTGGGGGTGTAGAAATAAATGAAGGAACATAGCTTGTTAAGGGCTTGGTAACACTTCAAGATAATCTAAATCTTCTTTCAGCTGCTCCCATTAGAGGTTGCCACAGAAGATCATCTTCTTCCATATCTTTCTGTCCTCGTCATCTTGCTCTGTCACACCCATCACCTGCATGTCTTCTCTCGCCACATTCATAAACCTCCTCTTAGACCTTTATAATTTCCTCTTACCTGGCAGCTCTTTCTTTAACATCCTTCTCCCAATATACTCTGCATCTCTCCTCTGCACATGTCCAAACCAACGCAATCTCGCCTCTCTGACTTTGTCTCCCAACCGTCCCACCTGAGCTGACCCTCTAATGTCCTCATTTCTAATCCTGTCCATCCTCGTCACACCCAATGCAAATCTTAGCATCTTTAACTCTGCCACCTCCAGCTCTGTCTCCTGCTTTCTGGTCAGTGCCACCATCTCCAGCCCATATAACATAGCTGGTCTCACTACCGTCCTGTAGACCTTCCCTTTCACTCTTGCTGATATCCGTCTGTCACAAATCACTCCTGACACTCCTCTCCACCCATTCCACCCTGCCTGCACTCACTTTTTCACCTCTCTTCCACAATCCCCATTACACTTTACTGTTGATCCCAAGTTTTAAAACTCCTCCACCTTCGCCAACTCTACTCCCTGCATCCTCACCATTCCACTGATATCCCTCTCATTCATACACGTGTATTCTGTCTTGTTCCTACTGACCTTCATTCCTCTCCTCTCTAGAGCATATCTCCACCTCTCCAGGGTCTCCTCAACCTGCTCCCTACTCTCGCTACAGATCACAATGTCATCAGCAAACATCATAGTCCACGGGGACTCCTGTCTAATCTCGTCTGTCAACCTGTCCATCACCATTGCAAATAAGAAAGGGCTCAAAGCCGATCCCTGATGTAATACCACCTCCACTTTGCATGCATCCGTCACTCCTACCGCAGACCTCACCACTGTCACACTTCCATTGTACATATCCTGTACAACTCTTACATACTTCTCTGCCACTCCCGATTTCCTCATACAATACCACAGCTCCTCTCAAGGCACCCAGTCATATGCTATCTCCAGGTCCACAAAGACGCAATGCAACTCCTTCTGGCCTTCTCTATACTTCTTCATCAACACCCTCAGAGCAAACATCACATCTGTGGTGCTCTTTCTTGGCTTGAAACCATACTGCTGCTCACTGATCATCACCTCACTTCTTAATCTAGCTCCACTATTCTTTCCCATAACTTAATGCTGTGGGTCATAAGTTTTATCCCCCTGTAGTTATTACAACTCTGCACATCCCCCTTATTCTTAAAAATTGGCACCAGTACACTTCTTCTCCACTCCTCAGGCATCCTCTCACTTTCCAATACTGTAACACTGCAAAACAATAATAATAATAATAATATTTCTTTACATTTATATTATTTTCTGACTACTCAAAGTACTCTCCACACAGGGAGGATTTGGAAAGTAAAACCGTTTTTAAACCCTATGGCCACCAAGACTGACTTGGACACAAGTTCAGCAACACACATTTGTTATGAAAGTGTGAGTAACTCTTTTCCTTTTGCTTCCCACCTGTTCAGCTCAGTTCCAACCACAATGTATGGTACACTGCAATGTCTTTTCTTTTTTCTTCTTCTCTTCTTCTTTCTATTTCTTTCTCTCTCTCAATCCGCCTCCACTCTTCCTGTCAAACTTGGTCCTCCACCTCCTGACTCTGGCTCCCCAAGCTGTGGCAGCTGGTTCCTTTCATGCTGCAGCGAAGTCTGGAAGTTCTCGCAGATGTGATGGAAGGCTGACAAAGTATAGTTCTGCAGCTACCCCTGGCGACACCCATGGAACTCAATAGGGCTGTCCCACACTCCAAGTCCCATGTGGCCCTGTGAGAATCCAAGGCAGAGCTGTAAACCTGGGGGCTGACATCTAGCGGCCTGAGGGATATACTGTCTTGTGTATGTTCTCTCCCCTTGGTCCTTCCAGTTCACAGGCATCCCGGCCAGGTAAGAACCCCAACCATCTGCCACAATCTGTTACATTTCTCAGTATAGGGTCCAAATCACAAAATAAATATAGGAAAAATGTGTGTTGTAAATGCAACATGTTCTAATTACAATATGAGATGAGACAAAAAGACATACTATAAGATAAAAGCAGTAACCCAGCAAGATATTCCAAAGTGGTGGAGAAAAAACAAATTTATCAGTTGCTACAATTGATGACATTTTGTTGGTGCTCTTATTTATACTTGAGGGTTGATCAAATTGTTCTGGCATAGCACACAGGCTGATGGGAATTGTAGTCTTTGTGTCAATATTGACACAATATTTCTGGAAAGATGAAGTGGTGGTGTATAATCCATCCATCCATCCATTATCCAACCTGCTATATCCTAACTACAGGGTCACGGGGGTCAGCTGGAGCCAATCCCAGCCAACACAGGGCGCAAGGCAGGAAACAAATCCCGGGCAGGGCGCCAGCCGACTGCAGGGCGAGCACACACATACCAGGGCCAATTTAGAATCTCCAATGCACCTAACCTGCATGTCTTTGTACTGTGGGAGGAAACCAGAGCACCCGGAGGACACGGGGAGAACATGCAAACTCCATGCAGGGAGGACCCGGGAAGTGAACCCAGGTCTCCCAGTGCTACTCACTGCACTACCGTGCCGCCCCATGGTGTATACTGTATATTATTAAATATCTCTCTTACTGGATCAGTTGTGCAGAATTGACTGTTTGACCTCCATCTCCTCTGGGCTACAAAGCATTTGTATATTATTTATACCAATGTTTCTCAACTAGTGGGTGGTCCACAATTTGCTGTCGGTGAGTCACAAGTACAGGAGGAAAAAATAATGTTGTTTCAGCTACTGAAGGGCACTGAAAGGTTCTGCCAAAGAGGGTGACAGTGCTGCACAATCTATTTTACCATCTCTAACTGTGCTCATTTCACAATTCCAACTCCAACACCCACCAGTTCCCTCCCCCAGGTGTACTTATTTGAGTAATAGAGGGTTCCACTCTTCAAACTGCACTCATTTCACCAAGGGGGATTTACCAATGCTCTTTGATTGCTTTCTCTTGGTTGTCAGTGAACTCTGAAAGGTAAAACAGGGTCCTGAAGCCATAGTCGTTTGGGAACTCCTCTCAGCCTGCATAATAATCTACTCTCCTTTCAACAATAAAGATAACAGTGGTATGTCTTTCATTTCCTAGGAACATCTGAGTACTGCAGTGTTTTCCAAACAAAGATTTTTAGTGACGCAGTATTTAGTTGTATGAAATTAAATCAAATGTGAAAAACTGGCTGTGCAAAAATGTGGGTCCTGTTGTCATTTTGCTGATTTGAATGCCTGTCACTGCTCAATGCTGATTACTTGTAACACCAAATTGGTGTGATGAGCTCATCAAGCCTTGACCTTCATAGACAGGTGTGTCCAATCATGAGATATAAAGGTATTTAAGATGGTCAATTGCAAGTTGTGCTTCCCTTTGACTCTCCTCTGAAGAATGACAGCATGGGATCCTCAAAGCAACTCTCAAAAGATCTGAAAACAAAGATTGTTGAGTCTCCTGGTTTAGTGGAAGGCTACAAAAAGCCATCTCAGAGGTTTAAACTGTCAGTTTCAACTGTAAGGAATGGAATCAGGAAATGGAAGGCCACAGGCACAGTTGCTGTTAAACCCAGCAGGTCTGGCAGGCCAAGAAAAATACAGGAGTGGCATATGAGCAGGATTGTGAGAATGGTTACAGACAACCCACAGATCACCTCCAAAGACCTGCAAGAACATCTTGCTGCAGATGGTGTATCTGTACATCGTTCTACAATTCAGAGCAATTTGCACAAAGAACATCTGTATGGCAGGGTGATGAGAAAGAAGCCCTTTCTGCACTCACACCACAAACAGAGTCGCTTGTTGTATGCAAATGCAAATTTAGACAAGCCAGATTCATTTTGGAACAAAGTGCTTTGGACTGATGAGACAAAAATTGAGTTATTTGGTCATAACAAAAAGCGCTTTGTATGGGCCCCCTTAGGTGCAGGGCCTTGGGTGGTTGCATCACTTGGCCACCCTTAAATGCCACTCTTGCCTGGGCACAATGGGCACTGGCCAGGGGCCCTAGGAGCACAGGGGCTGACGATGTATCTGATGCTTATTTATGTTTCTGTTTTGCTATCAAAACAGGGGTCCCAGCTCACTACTTTGTCCAGGGACCTACTGTACGATGCTGTTAAGATGGTCCTACCTGCGCACCTGGTACGCACTTGAGCCTTATAGCGCATTTCTTAGCCACATCTTCTTTGGGTTTCGCTGTACTTTCCTCCTTTCACTTCGCTTCTGCAGGTGACTTTAATTTGCTGAGGTAAAAATGCTTTAGAATGGCCGATTCGCTACAGCATTAACAACGAAAAATTCAGACGTGAAAGACAATAGGCTTTGCACCCTAGGAACCAAATTACCCGAACTACTCTATAACATTTCAATAATTATTTACCGCTCTGATGCTGCTCTTTCTGATCTTAAAATACGTCATTACGATTGCAATTGACAATAATTCATAATTAATTACAGAATTACAGTATTTGAGGGTTCCTCTAGTGTGCCTCTTTCTCTTACATGATTTGGCTTAAAAACTAATCAGCACATCATCATCTCTTAACAGGCTTATGTTTCGAGTTTGGTATTTTTACGTCCTGCCATTTTAGTTCTAGACCGTCCTCAAGAAACTGTGACACACAGACACACACCCATCATCGAGATATCAATGTTTTTGAAATCAGGGGACCCTAAAACATCAAGATCCATTGGCGAATTTAAAGCTTTCACTCTTCCCCCCATAGATGATAGGTTATGGTGAGGGATGGTGCAAAGTTAACATTATCGAGAAATAATAAAGCACGGGTTGGCTAATTTTCTTTTTTTTTTCTATAACATCACCAAATTTTAATCAAATCAGTAAAAATCATTTTTGAGTTTTTTGAAGGTTTTAGTGTTTGGGGTGAGACGCACCTGCATGTGATGGTGCGGTCTGTCTCAATTGCTTTATCAGCTTCCTGTGGTGGAGACACTGCACTCATGAAGGCATATAAGAAAGAGTCAGCACAAGAAAGATGAGAATCAGAGAAAAGAACAGAGACAATCAGAAAAGGAGGTTAAACGATGGAGTGAAGAAGGCAGGAGGAAGATGGGAGAGAGCCAGTGAATGCAGACGAGAGTTAGAGAGAGAGAACGCAGGCAGCTGGGAGGAAGTCCCTCAAGGGAGTGTTCAGCCATTGCTCAGGGACTGATGGCCTCTCCAGCTGAGCAACCTGGAAGTTGGAGTGACTGACGCACTGCTTAGTTGGAGTGACACGCCACACAAGGCTGGATAGAGGCACCACACCACGACTGTGAAAGGCTCAGTGAGACATCCTGTAGGTGGTGTGAGCCTGGCAGCGGGAGTCGAAGGCTTGGTGTGGTGCCCAGCCAGGAGCCAGTGATGGCTATTATGGCTGAGGCTAGGAGCAGGAGCGCAGAGGGTTGGCTGAACTGTCAGGCATCTCTTCAGACCCCGCCTGGGGTAAGTTGAGGAGACAGCCATGTTTAGGTGATGCACCAGGGACTGTATTTTTTAAACGATGGATACCTGCCAGTTCTAACCTCATTTTAATGGATTATTTATTTGATTGACTTTAACATCCACATGGATACTTTTCTGTTTATGGTTTATTAATTTATATATTACTAGCTCCGCCCGTGTAGTAGTGAAATAGGACAGTGAGGAGGACTCCTCCTGACGTCACGCTTCCCCCTCCCCTCGGCCCGCAGCCTCTGTCTCAGATTAGCACGAATATATCGCTCCTGCAAGCGAACTATGATTCTTAGCACGATGAGAGAAGTCGCAAAATCAACCGGAATGTTCAAGCAAATTATAGGAAAAAAAAAAAATCTAAATCCGTTAAGTAGTTCTCTCATGAAAAGCAGACAGACATACATACGGACAGAAAGATGTCTGATTTTATATAAATAGAGATTTGAAGATTTGTGCAGCACTTACAGTATTGAAGACTGTTTTGATTTTTGGTTTGTTTTTAGGGTGGCATGGTGGCGCAGTGGGTAGCGCTGCTGCCTCGCAATTAGGAGACCTAGGTTCACTTCCCTGCATGGAGTTTGCATGTTCTCCCCGTGTCTGCGTAGGTTTCCTCCGGGTACTCTGGTTTCCTCCCACAGACCAAAGACATGCAGGATGGGTGGATTGGCGATTCTAAATTGTCGCTAGTGTGTGCTTTGTGTGTGTGTGTGTGCCCTGCGGTAGGCTGGCGCCCTGCCCGGGGTTTGTTTCCTGCCTTGTGCCCTGTGTTGGCTGGGATTGGCTCCAGCAGACCCCCGTGACCCGGTAGTTAGGATATAGCGGTGTAGCAGTAGAGGTAGTTATCGATCTCTTTCACCCTCAGGTACCACGCCAAACACCAGGTAAAAGTCCAAGACTTCTTTATTTTGAAATAATTACGTGCACAAAGCACCCTCCACACCACACTACTCATATAAATCAATCAACACTACAATAATCACAATTCCTCCTCTCATAGACACTTCGCCACCCTACCTCCCAGCTCAGCTCAATGTCTGGGCTTTCCCATGGTCCTTTATACCCCCTGACCCGGAGGTGTTCCTGTTCCACAACCCACAAGTCCTTATTACTTCCGGGCCAGGGTAAAAAGTCCTTTTCTTCAACCCGGAAGCACGTCGTTTCTTCTTGTCATGTGATTATGATGCACTTCCGGGTTATAGGGCATGTAAGAGTCCAAGAGCCTCCCTACAGCGACTCCCGGTGGTCCCCAAGGTATCCAGCAGGACTGTGTATAAAAACTACAAAGTCCATGAGGCCCTGCTGGAATTTGGGGCACGTCCATGATGTTGGGAGAGCTCCTCCTGGCGGCCTTAATAAAAGCACTTTTACACTTTTATGCACCTACCCCTTGCTCCTCATCTGCTGGCTCATCCCTCAGATACGTTATCGGTGGTAACGGGTTCAAGAGGCTGCCCGGAAGGACCCCATGTAGCGTGAGGCCAACCCACACCGTCACATTAGGTGACTCGGGTTCTGACGCCAGTGGTGTTAAAGCTGAAGCTGAAGAGGGAGCTTTTAGTATTGGACTCCTGGTTTTTGGTGATTTGCTCTTTTTTAAAGGATTTTATGTGCTTTTGACCCCTGCTTCACTTTAATGGTGTTACAACACGTGTGTGCTTGGTGAACAACTTAAGGGATTGGTTAATTATATTACTCCGCTGGAACACACGATGGTACTAAGCAATAACGCTTTCTCTCCTCTGCTGAAAGGAAGATTGACGTACCTCCAAACATTATGTCACTTCCGGACTGGACCTGCCTGTTCTTTCCAGAAACAATCAAAACTTTAAACGTAGCCATCTTGGACAGACTCAGTGTCTTGACTATTTAACACGCATTTCTTTTGCGTCTTTTGTGCTTTTTCAGTATAGAGGATTCGCCTTCGAGGTGCCCCAGACCCTTCATATTTGTCAGGTGCTGTGGTCTGTTTTGTGATCATTGGATTTGTTTATTTCAGGCTATGCCTTTATAGGCAAAACCAGTTTTACTCATTTCTGTTCCTGCCTTGCTTTTCTTATTTCATTTTTTGAACTCTTTTAGGATAAATCTTTTGTGTTTTCAGCAGTTTTATTTTCCCCTTCCTCCTTTTGGTATTTGAGCACATTTTGAAATTCTTGTTTCTTTAAAGAAGTGGCGGTAAAGTCTTTCCAGAAGTCTCAGACCAGAATTAAGAGCCAGTAAGGATTTTTGTGTTGTTGTTTTGTTTTTTGTTTTTTTGACAGTCTGCTTACTTTTTGTTCTTCATTGTGCCAGCAGATCATAATAATAGGGTCATTATTGTCAAACTAAAACAAGTGGGAATTCAAGGAAGGTGTGTAGGTGGGTCTGAAATTGGCTCACACACACAGGAAGCAAACGATTATGGTGAGGGGAACATTTTCAGAAGCAGCTGATGTTAAAAGTGGTGTCCTTCAAGGATCAGTGTCGGGGCTGCTGCTGTTTTTAATATTCTGTATATTAACCATCTGAACAAGAGGTTTGCAGATGATGCCAAACTATGGAAGGGCAGATAATATAGAATGGGCTAAATTATTACAGAGGGACTTGAACAGCATACAGGAATGGGTAGAGAGAATTTAATATAAGTAAATGTATAGCAAAGTATGTAGGAAGTAGAAATGTTAGGTTTGAATACACAACGGGGGGTCTGAACTTGAAAGTACACCTTATGAGCAGGACCTGGGAGTCACAGTCATAGGGAAACATCAATATCAACATCCAGACAGTGGACGGAACAATCAAGAAAGCTAATAAGACATTAGGCTACTCCAGTGTGTGAAGTACAAGTCAAGGGAGGTTACGTTTAAGTAATATAACTCACTAGTGATGCCTCACCTGTAGTACTGCGAGCAATTTTGGCCTTCATATTAGAAAAAATACATAGCAGCACTAGAGAAAGTCCATAAAGGAGCTACTGGGCTGATTACAGGACTGAGAGCTATGAGATATGAGGAGAGTTTGAAGTAATTGAACATTTTCAGTTTAAGCAAATGGAGATTAAGATATGACAGAACTGAAGTGTTTGAAATTATAATAAGAAATCAGTATAGTGGCTCCCAGCTTTTAACAGATTTTGCATATAACTTGATAAATATTTTGTATATCTTTATTTGTTTTTTAGGCAAAGCAATGTAATTTAGTGTTACATTATGTGAGAAGCATTCATGTTTACAACCCCCTCCCCCCACCCCCACCAGGAAAGGGTCTCTTCGAATTTTACGACAGAGTTGGGGGAGGGGGTGGGGTGACTTCTTTTAGGGCGGATGTCGACTTTTGTCGACAGGAGGGGTTGAGGGCGAATGTCGACAAAAGTCGACATCTAGGGATAGAAGGCGACAATCAGCTGTTAATGGCGACAAAACTCACTGTCACGTCGCAGGCATTCCCTCTGTACTTGGAGGAATGCTAGACTCGTTGACTCGGCAACTAATCCTTGTGTGTGCGTGAGTTGCGAAATGTAAACAATGGCAAGATGGCATTGACATGTCGCAAGGGAGCGAAGCGAGTGCCGAAAAGAAAACACTCGACAGACAATATTTTGCGCATTATCGCGGAGTCGGACACTGATTTTTCAGAATTGGATTTTATTGATAGTGATCAGGAGATCGAACAAGAGAGTGAGAAGCCAGCATCAGCTGATCGGACACCAGCCGATGCTGCGCCAGCTGATCCGCTGCCAACTGAGCGCATTCCTGCAGCCAATGCATCTAAGGCAAGGTTCGCGTGGGAGGAATACCCAGACATTGATCCGAGGGAGCCGAACTGGCTACCAGACTTCACAAGACGGCATGGATTGCTGTTGGACACGACAGATCACCAGCTGCTGAACTACTTCAGGCTGCTCTCTCCTGATGCTGCTTTTCAGCTACTGTCAGACGAGACAAACAGGTAGGCAGAGAAATTTTTTGAATCGCGGGCTGCGCTTGCATCGCATTCTCGTTTTTCAAAGTGGAAACCCACAACAAAAGACATGCCCAGAATTGTTCATGGAGCTACAGAGCAGGGAAATTGGAGCTTGTGGCACAGTGAGGGTGAACAGGATACACATGGCTTCACAGTTGAAGCCAGACAGGCTGAAGATGAAAAGAGGTGACAATACGGTTTTCATGCGGGCAGAAAACTTGGTGGCAGTGGCATGGCACGATGGCAAATGGGTGACTTGTCTCTCTACAGTACACACTAACAATATATGTGAGAAAGTGCAGCAACAGACAATTGAAAAGTAGGCACCAAAGCAACACATATTGTAAGCAGTGCAATGTGGCAATGACCGAAATTGGCTGCTTTGAGCGAGATCAGACTTTGCAGGAATTTGCTCTGTAAAATGTATGTGATATGTATGTGAAATCATAGAGTATGCAGGCTCATACAACATGCAAGACAGTAACATTTGTCAAAAGTAAATAGTTTTTGTTGATTTCAATTGCTTTGTGTTTTTTTTTTAAAAAAATGTTAGTTTTTGGAAAAATATTCAGCCCTGGGAGAAAAGAAACAAAAAAAAAATTAGCCCTAAAAGAGTTAAACCAGTTTGGAGAGTATTTCTCTGCTAAAGTCTTTCAACCCCAGCAAGAATGCCAGGCTGCCTAACATATGGTCTTGGGGGGGTGGCAGGTTTTAAGATGTTGTATTTCCCCATTGGTCTGAAATATGGGTGTTTGGAACTGACTTGTATCAGAAGCCTTTAAGTAAAATGATGTCCGATTGGCTCTAGGAGTTGGACAGAGAATCTATAAATCTGCTTGCTCAACCACATTCTCTCTATCTCTTACTAACATCTGATGAAGGAGCATCTCTCTCTTACCAAACTGATGAACTGAAAAGGCAACAAAATGGAGAGCACAGCTCGGCAGCCATATTGAGACAGGCATGCGGCCTGTTCTGAAGAAAGCTGACCACAAAATGATGCCTTAACTAGAGACATTTTAAGTAACTACAAGTCTGTGTGGCACCTGAAACTACACATCACCATTTAATCAGGTTGTATGGTTGCCAGTATTCAAATGTACTTTGCATATTGTTATTATTTACCAATAATACATTGTTTAAATTGTAATTTAACTCCTGCTTGTCTTTTACTATACCTAATTGCCTGAGATTATAGATATAGAAGGGAAGGTGGGGAGAAGTTATATACTATAAAACCTTATAAACAGTGGTAAGTCTGTGGGATTGGAGGCATTCTGACAGAGGCTATATCTTAATAATACAAAGGGGAAAGTAGAGCAATATATTACTCTACCAAGACAAAACACCTACGAAAAAAGTCATAATCCTGGCCCACCTTAAATCCCTTCACACCTCTCCATCAGAGTCTTTTGTGTTGTAAATGTGTTGATCAGCACAAGCAGCCTGCTGTTGCATCCCCTGCCTTGACGGAGCTCAACTCTTCCAGCTCAAGCCAAGGCTCCTTATCTACGGGTGAGGTGAGGCACCTGGAGTTGTACAGGGTAAATAATACAGTACAGTGATCCCTCGCTATATCGCGCGTCGCCTTTCGCGGCTTCACTCTATCGCGGATTTTATATGTAAGCATATTTAAATATATATCGCGGATTTTTTGCTGGTTCGCAGATTTCTGAGGACAATGGGTCTTTTAATTTCTGGTACATGCTTCCTCAGTTGGTTTGCCCAGTTGATTTCATACAAGGGACGCTATTGGCAGATGGCTGAGAAGCTACCCAACTTACTTTCTCTCTCTCTCTCTTGCGCTGACTTTCTCTGATCCTGACGTAGGGGGTGTGAGCAGGGGGGCTGTTCGCACACCTAGACGATACGGACGCTCATCTAAAAATGCTGAAAGATTATCTTCATGTTGCTACCTTCTGTGTGCAGCTGCTTCCTGAAGCGACATGCTGCACGGTGCTTCGCATACTTAAAAGCTCAAAGGGCACGTATTGATTTTTGACTTTGTTTTTCTCTGTCTCTCTCTCTCTCTCTCTCTCTCTCTCTCCCTGCTCCTGACGGAGGGGGTGTGAGCTGCCGCCTTCAACAGCTTTGTGCTTCGCATACTTAAAAGCCAAACAGCCCTATTGATTTGTTTGCTTTCCTCTCTGTTTCCTTTGAAGAGGAAGATATGTGAATTTCCCATTGGGATTAATAAAGTATCTATCTATCTATCTATCTATCTATCTATCTATCTATCTATCTATCTATCTATCTATCTATCTATCTATCTATCTATCTATCTATCTATCTATCTATCTATCTATCTATCTATCTATCTATCTATATGTTTGCATTCTTTTAATTGTGAGACAGATCTGTCATCTCTGTCTTGTCATTGAGCACAGTTTAAACTTTTGAAAAAGAGACAAATGTTTGTTTGCAGTGTTTGAATAACGTTCCTGTCTCTCTACAACCTCCTGTGTTTCTGCACAAATCTGTGACCCGAGCATGACAATATAAAAATAACCATATAAACATATGGTTTCTACTTCGCGGATTTTCTTATTTCGCGGGTGGCTCTGGAACGCAACCCCCGCGATGGAGGAGGGAATACTGTATATCATTATTTAGAATGCATGCATTCCATGTGTGTTTCATGTCTACAATGATCTGGGTAAGTGTAGGATGAAAGGAAATGCAAGAAATGCAAGAAACTCTGAACACATACCTAAAGCAGAAACTTTTTCCACTTTATACTAATAATGACGTGAAGCGTATAATGTGTGAAGACTTTAGTCCAAATATCAGATAAACACCTGCGCTTTTATTCAAGAATATAACCAAAGGAAAAAAATCATAAATTCTGCGACAAGAACATGGAGAGCACACTTGGAAGCTTGTTAAGGGCAGATTTTGCACAAAAGTTACAAAGTGTTTCTTCACACAAAGAACCATAACCAGGTGGAATAATGTAACAAGCAGTGTTGTGGAGAGTAGGACTTTCAGGACCTCAAGATCTCAAGTTGATATTATTATGGACAAGGAATAGGACGGACGAGCTAAAAAGGCCGAATGGCCTTTTTTCCTCACAATTGTTTAAATGTTCCAATATAAAGAGTAAATCTCTTATTTGTTTGTGCTAATTAACATGCAATATGTCACCACACTACAGCGCCATGACTGTTGCTCATCAAGATGTCCGGAAATGTGCGACACATGACGTAATTCCAGCAATGGTATAAAGGTCAGCATCATAAACGTCTTTACTGTCCAAGTTTGTGACTGTTAAGCATTAAAGTCCTGAAATATCCCAAAAATGCCCACTAGAGGGGAAAATAACTGCTAGGGATGAATGATCTTTATAAATAAAAAGATTGATTTATTTATTTGTCAGGAGTAATTTGTGACAGACGGGTATCAGCAAGAGTGAAAGGGAAGATCTACAGGACAGTAGTGAGACCAGCTATGTTGTATGGGTTGGAGATGGTGGCACTGATCAGAAAGCAGGAGACAGAGCTGGAGGTGGCAGTTAAAGATGCTAAAATTTGCATTGGGTGTGACGAGGATGGACAGGATTAGAAATGAGGACATTAGAGGGTCAGCTCAGGTGGGACGGTTGGTAGACAAAGTCAGAGAGGCAAGATTGCGTTGGTTTGAACATGTGCAGAGGAGAGATGCTGGGTATGATGGGATGCTAAGGATAGAGCTGCCAGGGAAGAGGAAAAGAGGAAGGCCTACGAGAAGGTGTATGGATGTGGTGAGAGAGGACATGCAGGTGATG
Source organism: Erpetoichthys calabaricus (assembly GCF_900747795.2). Classification (NCBI taxonomy): domain Eukaryota; kingdom Metazoa; phylum Chordata; class Cladistia; order Polypteriformes; family Polypteridae; genus Erpetoichthys; species Erpetoichthys calabaricus. The sequence goes on along the minus strand of NC_041396.2, from coordinate 25,411,829 downwards.
GGTGTAACAGAACAAGATGGAGAGGAGAGAAAGATATGGAAGAAGATAATCCGCTGTGGCAACCCCTAACAGGATCAGCAAAAAGAAGAGGAAGATTTATTTATTTATTGACATACTGAACACTTCTCTTCTTTCAAATATGACAGTCCGGTTGGGGCCAGTCTTCCATTGAATGTTCAGCTGCCATATTATAGCACACAACCACTCTTATAAGGAGAGTACCATCACATATGTCTTCCAGTTTAAGCACTGCCTGTTAGTACTTTCTGGTCTTCTGATTTAATTTCACGTCTTAAAGAAGAGTGGGCAATATAATTGTTCTCCAAAATATCACGGCATCCTGTACATGGCTGGTTCCTACATTGCACCCAGTGATGCTGACCCTGGCTTCACTGATTTGGTGTCATGCATTTTTGATTTTCAAGATGTGAAAAGCAGAGAATTTTTAAAGGCAGAATGTTGAAGATTGGTTAAATATTTAACGAGTTAATAGCAAAATAGACCAGAACATTACAGCTAATCACACAAATGATCAAGAAATGCAGAAGCTTTCTCTTTTAAAGACAGCCACTGTGACCATGTGACCATTCTAAACAAGTCATATACTTACATGCCAATAGGCCACGCCCCAACTGACACTTCCTGTCACAGCAAAGTGAATAAAAATGAACTCTGAAATGGCAGCATATAAAGAAATCAAAAGCAAATAATGAATGAAACGATGAAAAGAAAAATATCTAAACAAAAAGAGAATGAAAAATGACTATTATATTTTTCAGTCTATATTTTTTTATTGTGACTAATGTTTAAATCCTGACCCTTCATAATTTTATAATAGAAACTGCAGATGTTGAAATTGTATGAATGATTATTCCACATAAATGATAAAACAACAAACTTTACTAAAAAAGAATCATACTGCATATGTTGAGATACTGTATGACAACTCATGTGAAGTAATGCCTGTGCCATTGTCTTGTAGAAAAACATGAGTGAGAAGAGGTCACATAAAGAAGGTCATTTCTTTATTAAACCACAAACAGATTAATATCTCAGTAAAGTTGAAGCTGCTAAAAGCGAAATGTTGTAACTCTTACATACAACATCGCCAATCATTCAACATCATTGAATGCAAAGCATTCATTTTAATATTTCATTGAGAAAAATGCACTTCACACTTTCAAAAATGAGTCACTACAAGTGAGAAAGCACTGCTCATCTACTTTAAAGTAACATGTGCCCTGTCCACTTATTATTATGTGGCCTACACTTAAAAAAATATAATATACAGTATGTCATATACACATATTTGTATATGTTACACAGTATCTCTCAAATAATGCAAAGAGTACACAACACGTGTTTCACCCCTATTGGGGTTCGTCAAGTGTACGCACTACTGCATCGCCTTATGGGGATCTAACATCAGCACCTGAAGAGAAGCCTCTGACGTTGTGACACAGCGGCTGGTGTGCTTGTTTGACAGGGTGAAGATTGGAGTATTACATTCTTATGTCTGAATTGTAATCTGCTTATTTGATAGAAGGAATCTTTATAAAATAAAAGATTTATTTCACAATACAGTATGTATAGCTCAAGGGCACAGCAGGAATTGCATTCAAAAATAGACAATCCAGAGGCAATCAGGTTCCAATACACAAATCCAGAAACTCAGTCTTTATAGACTTTAGATGGATGGAGATGGTCTGGTGGCCGCACCTCTAGGAGAACCACCCACAAAATACATGAAACACAACAGAACAATTAAAGACATATGCAAATTAAATTAATTACAAAAACTATCTATCTATCTATCTATCTATCTATCTATCTATCTATCTATCTATCTATCTATCTATCTATCTATCTACCTATCTATCTATCTATCTATCTATCTATCTATCTATCTATCTATCTATCTATCTATCTATCATATAATGCCTTTCACTTTAATAATACAGAAAAACACAGGATGAGGCACATAATTAACATAAATACCAATATCAATATAAACAAAGGAATAAAACATGAACACAAAAGACATAAAATACGAATCTCAACCCAAGCCGGGGAATTAACCCTGGATGAAGCATAACAGTTCTTCATTATTGGATTTACTGGCATTTTGATATTTTACTGCTTTGTTCTTGGTTGATGATATTTGGATCACATATTGGGATGTGTATAAACTTTAGGTGACTCTATTTTTTTATTCCTTTTCTCATTTATCACTTTTGACTAATAAATACCATCATTTTGTAAAGATCCTTTTTTGAAGATTGTTTCTATAAGTCAAGGTTTTATGGTTTCTCCTTCTCTTGGAAGGCATTTGAATATTTTTTACTTTATGTTGAAGCTTTACCCTCTTTAGTCTTGTGTAGGTCAAAGCAGGCCTCTAGAATTAGGAGTCAAGCCCATAGGGATGACGTCAAACCCTGCCAGGCAAAGGAAGGATGACCTGGCTTGTGAAGGCTATTGGAGGCCTCATACTCTATTTTCTATGGATCTGAGCCCTGCTTAGAACACTTTTAGGTCTGTAAAGACCAAAGCCTGCCTTATGAGTTTGGGGCTAGACTGCCTAGGGTGAAGCTTGTTCCTGAATCTAGACCAGAGTCAGGATTAGTCTGCCTTTTTTGTGCAGGTCTTTGGAGGCCTATGTGTCATTTTTATGCTTCTTTATGACAGATATCATAACACGTACTTAGGGAAAGACATAATGAGTTCCTGTACTATGTAAGCCCTGGGCCACTTCTGGTCCATGGCCACTTTCATGTTTTGAGTGCCCATATCACAATAGGAACTGTAACCTTCATACAAAATAAGTAACACACAAAGATTAGTGATGTTGTGCAGAGTGAGACACACTCTGGATTTCACAAGAACCACCTTAATGTTTCAACGCACTCTGGACTTCATGGGTGAGAGTATTGCTTTGATGTATCAGAAGCCAGAAGTTCTTTGATGGTTTGTCATAGTATTTATATTTTTCTTGAGTTGTGTATGGTTTTAATTTTTCCTTGGAGAAAAATAAAGTATTATCTAGAAAAGCAATAGTTAATGAGAACTCACCAACACCCAGTGCATACGATGTACCACTAGGGACTGTGTGTGTCCCCCCAGTCTTAATAGAGTTTAGATAGATGGAGATGGTCTGCTGGCCCAACCTCTTGGAGAACCACCCACAAAATACATGAAACACAACAGAACAAGCAAAGATAGATGGAAATTAAATAATACACAAAATCTATCTATCTATCTATCTATCTATCTATCTATCTATCTATCTATCTATCTATCTATCTATCTATCTATCTATCTATCTATCTATCTATCTATCAACACACAGTATATCTGTAGGTAAAATGATGCAAAACAATAGAGAGCAATTATTTGATAAAACAGAATTTCGTAAATGGATGGATCAGGGAGCCACCTGAAGAACTTAATCCTCATAACATTTTGCATTGCAATAATTGGTCTGACTTTCAACCACTGTAACATGCTGTTGCCTGGTAATGCTCTTTGTATTGTAACCACTAGGAAGGAAACTGCAGTGACTTAAACAAAATATGAAGTCATTTCAAAGCATTTCTGCATGATGTTGGGTCTGGCACTGGAAATATTCCATACAAGGCTCAATTAAGTTTGAACTGCAACCAGAGTGTGGGAGTCAAACTCGGTTTTCTGCTGCTAAGTAAAGGAAACTGAGATGCACGACCATTTAAGAGGACCAAAAATATCCATATTTGAAACTGTGAGTTACATCTTTGTCATCTTCTTTCAGATCTTTTTAATGTTTTATATTAATAGCTAATACTAAGAATATTTCTAATAAAAAATAAAGGTTACGGTATGGGTCCTCGGTTTGTAATTGTGGAAAACAGCCCGGACACAGACAGGCAGGCATGTTTAAATCACCCAACACACGTTTATTTATACCACTAATATTTACAACTGTGCACACAATCCCCAAAACTCCCCCAAAGGTCCAGGCCCTTCTCAACAGTGCCTCTCTCTCAGGTCCGCCTCCACTCCCATCCACCAAGACTTCGTCCTTCTTCCACCCGACTCCAGCCATCGAATGGAGGGAGGCGGCCCCGGATGTGCTCCAGGTGCCTCCCGACAATCTTCTGCCGGCACTCCTCCGGGTGTCCCTGGTCTTCTTCCCCCCAGCACTTCCAGGTGTGGTGGAAGTGCTGAGGGCCAGGACTCCTCAGGCATTGGGGCGCCCCCTGACGGTGACCACGGGTCCCTACAGGGTTGAGCCTCAAAGCTCTGTACCTGTTGTCCCCAAAGCCACCAGGGCGGTCGCCCCCTCATGGTCTGGAGGAGGCATAAGCGCTCCTCTGGTCCTCTTGGGTGTCCCAGGTGGGTACCACCCCCAGCCGCGTGCCACATAATGTATTGGACTGTAACGTGTGATTCCAGCCTATTGCACATCACAGACTCACTGTCAACATTCATCAAATCCTCATAGTTTCAGCTTGTAACTGTACAGCACCTTCACCTACTAAAAGGAGCTGAATGAAACAGTTCACCTTAACATGCTGCCATTCCAGCAGTCTTTTAAATACAGTAGGCTGCTCAGCTGAATGGCTTCATTTTCTAAACCACCCAAGCTCTTTTTCTGGTGTATGTAAAGCAAATTGCAATAAAAGAAACTCACCTGCCATTTGCGTGTAATTTATTGCTTAGCTAGGGACAGAATCGTATTTACAAGCAATGCTCTTTAAAGCAGGGGGACAGGCACCAATAGATATAAACTGTTGAACATGAATATTTTATCATGTGTGATAAAATGGAAGAATTATGATTTTTTTAATTATACTTTCCATTCTGTACAAATGACAAAAAAGAAGTAGAAGAGGAAGAAGACATTGCTTTTATATAGCTCTTTTCAAGACACTTAAAACGCTTTGCATAGAGAGAGAGGAGTGAGCCACTTCAACTATCACCAATGTGCAGCATTCATCTAGATGATGAGATGGCAGTCATCTTGCGCCAGTGTGCTTACCATACATTAGTTATATTAGGTGATGAATGGGTGAGAGAGATAGCTAGCTAATTAGACAGGGTGGGAGTGGGATGATTAAGGGGCCAGAATGACCAGGACATAATGGGCAGTTTAGCCAGGATGCCACCGTACTCTTTATTAAAGACTTGCTGTTCCCCACAGCTCTGCCTGCACAGTATTGAAACAGGACAAAGTTTAAAAATCAATAAACAAACAGATATCGCTAGCTAAGCGGAGGCAAGGTACACTCCAAAACATGGCCAGAGGTAGATCGATTCGAATGGACGCTGGAGCGTGAGTGAGGAGGGCCCTGCCTGGCTCCCATCTCCTGATGTCACGCTTCCCCCTCCCCTCGCCCCACAGCCTCTGTCTCTGATTAGTACGAATAAATCGCTCCTGCAAGCGAACTATGATATTAAGCATGATGAGAGAAGTCGCAAAAACAACTGGAATGTTCAAGCAAATTATAGAAAAAAAACCCATCTAAATCCGTTAAGTAGTTCTCTCGCCAGCTAAGCAGCGACAAGGTACATTCCAACACGTCGCGAGAGGTAGAATAACTCGAACCGAGGCTGATGTGTGAGTGAGGAGGGCCTCGCCCGGCTACCCACTCCTAATGTCGTGCTTCCCCTACCCTCAGCCCGCAGCCTCTGTCTCAAGTTAGTGCAAATAAATCGCTCCTGAAGCGAACTATAATACTAAATACGATGAGAGAAGTCACAAAATCAACCAAAATGTTCAAGCAAATTATAGAGAAAAACCTGATCTAAATCCATTAAGTAGTTCTCGTGTGGAAAGCCAAATGTTGAATTTTATATACACTAGGGGGCTCTGTGTATAATGGGCTCTCCTCGAATGGCTAGGGACGGCCCGTTACTTGACTACTCTTGACATGACAAAGGCTTACTGGCAAATTCCCTCAACGGCATCAGCAAGCAAGAAAACGGTATTTAGCACCCCTAGTGGACACTGGCAATACAAGGTCCTTCCATTCGGACTTCACGGGGCACCAGCGACCTTTCAACATCTGGTAGACACCAGTCTTATTGTGCTGCCTACCTGGATGATGTGGTCATTTATTCCGGCACCTGGGAGGAGCATGTGTTGTAGGTTTACGCCACCTCCTGATGATAGTGAAGGATGGGCTGCGGATCAATCCTCGGAAATGTTATTTTGGATTGAACAAGGTCAAGTATTTGGGCTACCTGGTGGGAGGGGGACTGGTGAAATCACAGAGTTCAAAAATGAAAGACATCCTTGAATGGTCCCGTCTGATAGTCAAGAAGCAGGTGCAAGCCTTCTTAGGATTAGTGAGATACTACCGCCGGTTTGTACCTCTTTTTTCCAAGAGGGCCTCCCCTTTGACGGATCTGACAAAGAAATGGGCCCCTTTACATGTGGTGTGGAACGATTTGATGGAACGGGCATTCAGTGACTTAAAAACGGCCCTAACAACGGCACCTGTTTTGAGAACTCCTGATTTTTCTCTCCCTTTTATCCTCCAGACCGATGCTTCGGACACAGGTCTTGGTGCTGTGCTGAGCCAAAGCATCGAAGGTGTCGAGCACCCCGTGATATACCTGAGCCGGAAACTGTTGGACTGGGAGACCAGGTATGCAGCAGCGGAGCAGGAAGCCTTGGCCGTGAAGTGGGCGGTAACTCACCTGTGGTACTACCTGCTGGGCCGGGAATTCACCCTGGTGATGGACCATGCCGCCCTCCAGTGGATGGCCCTCTACAGGGATTCGAATCCTTGGGTCACCAGGTGGTTTTTGGACTTGCAGCCGTACAAGTTCACCGTCACTTATCGCCGAGGTAACCTTCAAGCCAATGCTGATGCTCTCTCCCAGGTTCACGACCTCTTGGTTCGGGCCGCCCGGCCCAATGGGTCTGGGCTGAAGGAGGGGTCATGTCACGCATGAGCGCATGGGGAGCAGCTTAAGGACCGCGACAATTCGTGCCAGGGGACAACGGCGGGGTACTAACCTCTCTTTCTATATTCCCGCAGAAAGAACAAAGCACCGCCGCCATACCTTTTCCCAGATGGCTACTGAAACCAGTCATTTCTGGGTTCCTTTTTAACCTCTGGTCCCCTCCTGATAAAGTCATCTTCCCATCCATCACCACGGCTTTCCCAACATCACTTTACTTTACTTCTGGTCCCCCCTTATAAATTGAAAACACTGACGTAAACCTTTACTTTACAGTATATGGGGCATAAAAAACCCCAAACCTTTATGCTTTGTGGTTTGCTTTTATTAATCTATCTATCTATCTATCTATCTATCTATCTATCTATCTATCTATCTATCTATCTATCTATCTATCTATCTATCTATCTATCTATCTATCTATCTATCTATCTATCTATCTATCTATCTATTATATAGTGCCTGCATGGATGAGTTTTCTAACCTGTTGATTGTTCATGAAGCTTGATAGCACTGATGGAGATGTTGTTGCATATGTCTAATTTCAAGGAAGAGACAGCCGGAGTACAACTTTTCTGCTTTTCTGAGTATTTCCTGTGCAACTCTGAACACAAGTTTATATACACATATATTTATTTTTTATCTATACCTACTGTATATCTAGATAATCTTAATAAATAATTTGCCAGTCTCCTCACTCACTCACTCACTCACTCACTCACTCACTCACTCACTCACTCACTCACTCATGTCCGTCCGAAGCCGAATGCGCAGTTGCCTTCTGTGCACGTTGCCTTCTGCGCATGTCCGAAGCCAAATGCGCAGTCGCCTTCTGCGCAGCTGCCCAGAAAACCTTACGAGACCAACATTGTGGCAGGCAGCGGATTTATGGCTGCAAAAATTCAAATAGAAAGGCGACTACGGCCGCGAAAATTCAAGGAGAAAGGCAACTTCAATTAAAGCTCTAGAGGCATGAAAGGCGATTTCGACTACAGCTCGAGGCCTAATTACGCATTCATTCAATACACCTATATCAGATTTGTGGTGCGAAATGCGCAGTCGCCTTCTGCGCACATCGCCTTCTGCGCATGTCCGAAGCCGAATGTGCAGTCGCCTTCTGCGCAGCTGCCCGAAAAACCTTACGAGACCGACATCGCGGCAGGCGGTGGATTTACGGCCGCGAAAATTCAAACAGAAAGGCGACTTCAATTAAAGCTCTAGATACCTGAAAGGCGATTTCGACTACAGCTCGAGGCGTAATTACGCATTCATTCAATATACCTATATCAGGTTTGTGGTGCTTATAATTATTATTATATATTATACTATTCCACTCGTGCCCGTTTCATCTTACATTGTCGAAATGGGCTCTTTGTCTAGTATATAATATACAATATATATATTGCTTTCTTTCAGTTTCATGCTGTAGCCTCGGACTTCATTCTTCTTCCTGCTCATTAACTTGGGGCCGCCTTGTCGGCTCTTTGAGCTTCATGCTGTAGCCTCGCACTTCCGGGCTGGACAGACAGACACACACACTTCCACGCGTGGACATTTATATACAAGCGAGGCAGGCACATCAGCAAAACGAAACCTCCGAGGAGAGAGAAACTCGCTTAGCCACTGATAGACAAGGGGGACGACCACATCCGCAAAACGAAACCACTGACTCTGCATTTCAATTTTTTTTCTGACGTCTTTCTAGGAGCCCGGGTTTTTTACAGCATGGGCTTACACAGCTAGTTTTATATATAAATACAATATATAAGTAGTACAGTATGTTGCATCAGGGAAGCACCTTGGTACTCGACATGTAAACATATGATAGGGAAGAAAATGGTGTGAAACTAAAGTTAATGTCATTTGAATTTGTACCCCTTGATCAGAAGAAGAAAGTAGGTATGAACTGTGACATTACTTTCTCTTTCTCCCTTGCCATAAGTCCCCACTACTTCACTCCAACTGATTTTTAGGACCATCATGGCCAAGACCAGATCGGCATTAACAAACAAATCAGCACCCAAGCACAAAACTTCTATTTCCTTCAAAGCACTATTGCCAAGCTGAGAAAGCCACCATTCCAACCAATCTTTCTTCAGCTATAGTATTAAACTAGACTCCATCTTGGACAGTGCCAGTGGAAACCCTTTTGGAGTCAGAGGCGTGGTTGATGGATGCCACCCCTCGTTGTCTATAATGGGTAGTCATTATTCTTAGACTTTGACGATCTGTTGGGGCAGGCCCCCCTCAGTGTTTGAAGCACACACTCCTTCAATAGCACAAACTGTGCACATGTAATGCAGACTTTAAGGAGCGTCTCTTGGTGAACAGAGCGTGCCCACTTTTACTTTCATTAACAGTGCCCAGTCGGTGACACCACCCATGCATTATCACCATAGTTTAGTGACCTTCCCCTTGGGAAACCAACACCATTTTTTATTAAGATACCATTAAATTGATTTAAAACTACAGCCAAGACATAATTAGTGTTTCTAATGGCTGCTACTGCTTGAAATAACTGATTTTCAATTTCTTATTCACATATGACTGCAAAGCCCCATTTTCAGCAGCCATTCCTTGAGTGTCCTACTATTCAAATTCCTTAGTTTATCCTTAATTAGCCCTCTTTACATGGTAAATGGTTATTAGAGGAAACCTTTGTAAACACATTAGCACCACTGACGCCTGTTATTCGGTTCATTTGGGTTCTGACTTTCCTAAAGTTAAATTCTGGATACAGAAATGGCTGAAATGAACCTGCTTTCTCAAGAAACGCTTCTTTCTATTATTTTGCAGAATGAAGGCTTTTCCATTCAACATCAGAAGAACTTGATCACACCAAAGCAGGGATGATATCATTTTTGGATGCATTGGTAAAATGGCTTTTTTTGGTGATATTTTTTTTAATTACTGCAAAGTATTGCATAAATCTGGACAATAAAATTCAATAATGGACTATTTAAGTATTTTGGAAAGTCAATCCACTTTCAGTCTCTTTTTATCCAATTACAGAGGTCTCAGTTGTGTTGGGTTTAAGTTAGAAATCATCTTTGGACAGATATAAACTTGTCCAGGGATGATTTATGAACTTTAATATGTTTTCTGCCTTGTCGCCCACGGCTTATATTAAACAACTAACCTGAACTTCACCAGTCACATCTAGCAATTCTGTATTTGTTTAAATGTCCTGAGGAGATGAACCATGCTGGCAAAGTTAGCATACTTTAACACAAGTACATTACGCCTTTTTCTTTTGTTTATTTCTTCTTCCTTCACCGGACTACTCCCTTTTCTTTATCAAATTATTTCCTCATATGCAGTATCTATATACAAGTGTTCAGCCCCTTGAAAGTTTCCACATTTTATTGTTATACACCAGTACAGTATATTTAATCTGGCTCTTTTGACACACTGATCAGTAGAAAAAGTCTCCTTAATGTCAAAGTAAAAATGAATCTCTGCAAAGTGGTTTAATTTAATTAAAAATATAAAGCACAAAATAATTGATTGCAAAAGAATGACACACCTAAATCATCGCTGGTGCAGCCAATTGGTTCAGAAGTCACAGAACTTGTTCAGTGGAGATCACCTGCCTGTTATACATCATCTACTGTATATGTATGAGATGGGATAGTACGGTGGGATAACCTACACAATGAAGAAAAAGGAACACACCAAACAACTCCATGAAAAGGGGAAATGAAAGGTAAATATCCAAGTCACAAAATGTCCCATGATGTCAGGTCAGGTCAGGTTGGGTTGCATGCACTGTGGTACAGCTTGTTGCTGCACCCACCACATGCCGAAAGATCTCAGAATCTCGGTTGGCAATCCCCCAGGCAGACATGCGGTCCAGTCCCACCATTTGGAAATGACCATCTACTGTATCTGCTGCAGTCAAGTGCGACATGGGCATCCCCTTGGCCTGGTCCCGACGATCAGGTCCTTATCAATGAGGTTACTTGAAGCTGGATCACCCTTGCGGAATCGTGTCACATGGTCATAGTACCGCAACTGACGCTCACTCACAATGCAGGTCATGTGCCTCATTTGACATTCCGTGAGCAACACAAAGTCAAACCAGCGGTACCCAAGGATTCTCTGAAGAGACACAGTACCGAAGCAGTCCAGTCTTCATCTCAGGTCACTGGATATCTACCCATATATTATTAAACTGTTTTTTCTAGCTTTTTATTTTTTTTAACTAGCTGTGCTACCCATTTCTGATGAGGTGAAATCTAAGTAATCAACACAGTCCTCAGTATTAATGATTGTAGTGCACTATCTATGGGAATATATTTTGTAGTTCATTTAGTATTAAAATGCAGTGATATCATCATTCCAACAGATGACGCGCCACAAATATTTGTAGCAATAAAATGCATTACTACAAATGTCTATGATGTGTCATCTGTTGGAATAACAAATGCAATGCATATGTCTCTGCTATATGCCAATTGACACAATATAATCTAAATGTATTTTGCAATACATGTAGTTATAAAATACAATGCATTTATCATTTCAACAAGTGGCACATCACAAATATGTGTAGTAATAAAATGCATTACTAAAACTGTTTGTGATGTGCCATCTGTTAGAATGTAAGATGCAATGCATATGTCCCTGCTATATGCCAACTGGCACAATATCATCCAGTTGCAGAGCCACAGAACCATACAACACCGCAGGTCTATGCCAGCAGTTCCTGACCAGTAGTTCTGGGACCAAAGTTAAGGTTAGGGGTTAGAGTGGTTAGCATTACTATAAATGGTTAAGATTAGGTGTTACTTAATGTTAGATATTAGTGTTGTTAAGGCTAAGGTTTGGCATTGTTAAGATGTCAATCAATTTGATTTGTGCTGACTTATGAACTTCTATCAACACACTACTGGTCTAGACCTCCAGCAACACCACTTCTGTCTTGAAACTGTTGGTCTGCAACTACTGGTGTACACCTGCGGTGATGTATGGTGTTGTAGCTCTGCAGGTGGATGCATCGCATTTGATATGGGATTTGTAAAAGCATTGTAAATGTTTCTGTTTGGTTCTGTTATAATGAGAAATGCAATGTATTTTATAACTACAAATGTTTGTAATTCAGCATCTGCTGAAATGACAAAAGCAGTGCATTTTACTTCATATATATTATATAGTGCCTTTCATTTCTATCTATCTATCTACCTATCTGTTATATAGTGCCTTTCATATCTATCTATCTATCTATCTATTATATAGTGCCTTTCATATCTATCTATCTATCTGCGCATGGGAGGCAGCTAAAGGGTCTAAATGAGAGTAATTCCATGCCAGCTCATGGGGTGGCGGAGTGCACTGAAATTTTTTCTCACTTTCCTGCAGACCATTCACAGGAAATTCCATCTGGCCCTAATTACGTCACTTCCTGTTCCTGCCCTTTTGATGACATCACTTCTGGGTCCGAACCTATGGAAGAGGACCCTCCCGCTGCCACCCTCGATGACGTCACTTCCTTTTCTGGCCTTTAAAGCCGCCATATTTGACTAACCTAGTCAGTTCTGTTTTGGACTGTTTTGTGACACTATCTATCTATCTATCTATCTATCTATCTATCTATCTATCTATCTATCTATCTATCTATCTATCTATCTATCTATCTGTTTGATATAGTGCCTTTCATATCTATCTATCTATTTGATATAGTGCCTTTCATATCTATCTATCTATCTATCTATCTATCTATCTATCTATCTATCTATCTATCTATCTATCTATCTATTATATAGTGCCTTTCAGTATCTATCTATCTATCTGTTTGATATAGTGCCTTTCATATCTATCTATCTATCTATCTATCTATCTATCTATCTATCTATCTATCTATCTATCTATCTATCTATCTATCTATCTATTATATAGTGCCTTTCAGTATCTATCTGTTTGATATAGTGCCTTTCATATCTATCTATCTATCTATCTATCTGTTATATAGTGCCTTTCATATCTATCTATCTATCTATCTATCTATCTATCTATCTATCTATCTATCTATCTATCTATCTATCTATCTATCTATCTATCTATCTATCTATCTATCTGTTTGATATAGTGCCTTTCATATCTATCTATCTATCTATTTGATATATTGCCTTTCATATCTATCTATCTATCTATCTATCTATCTATCTATCTATCTATCTATCTATCTATCTATCTATCTATCTGTTTGATATAGTGCCTTTCATATCTATCTATCTGTTTGATATAGTGCCTTTCATATCTATCTATCTATTTGATATAGTGCCTTTCATATCTATCTATCTATCTGATATAGTGCCTTTCATATCTATCTATCTATCTATCTATCTATCTATCTATCTATCTATCTATCTATCTATCTATCTATCTATCTATCTATCTATCTATCTATCTATCATATAGATAGATAGATAGATATGAAAGGCACTATCTATCTAGAGAATGCAAACATTGAAATTGGAATAGTAAGATAGACAGGCACAGACCAGTGAAGCTGTACACAATGGCCTGGGTATGGTGAATGTAGCAGTGCTACTTAATTGGACTGCAATCCCTAGTAGCCCTGCTCCATTTGGCAGCTTTAGATTTGCCATAGGAGATTGTATGGCGGAACAAGATAGGACACTATCTTTAAAAAGAAGCTGTAAGATTCTGGGATGGGATCTGATCTTGTGTCCTTTTCATTCATTGCTTTCACTCAACAATTGGATTACAAATACCTGAGGATTACAACTAACTCTGGATTTGTGTTTGTGTCCTATATAGTGCCTTTCATAATTGTCTCCCTATCTACCAACTTATTCAACAGGGACATCTATAAAACAGGGACAGAGTTGTTAGTTGTGATGTGCCATCTTTTGCAATGACAAATGAAAAGCATTTTATTACTGAAATTGTTGGAGTGACAAAAACAATGCATTTTATTACATCAAATATATATTATATAGTAGCTTTCATATTTACCTATCTATTGTATAGTGTCTTTAATAAATATCTATCTATCTTCCCATACATTCAATAAAACAGGGACCGGGTTATTGGTTGAGATGTGCCATCTGTTGGAATGACAAATGCAATGCATTTTATTACTAAAAATGTACTATTACATTGGAGTCTAACCCAGCTAGCATAGGGTTCAAGGCAAGAATAAACCCTGTACAGGGTGCCAGTCCATAGGAGGACATACACACAAAAAAAACACACTATAGGGGCCAACTTAGCACTGCCAATCTTCCTAATCTGCACAACTTTAGAATGTGGGAGGAAACTGGAAACCCAACCAGACTTGGAGAGAACATGCTAACTCCACATAGGGAGGACGCAGGGTGGGACATGAACCCAGGTCTCCTAACTGCAAAGCAGCAGTGCTACAGCTGTGCCACAGTGCTGCCCACATATACAGTGCCTTTTTTGCAATTAGTTATTTTATGGTTTATATTTTAATATTATTTAGTCAACTTTGCATAAATATGTATTTTGTGCTTTATATTTGCAATTCATTTAGACCACGTTACAGAGATCTGTTATCATTTTGAAGAGGCACCAACCCTCCGCAAGGCACACACACCCACACACTAGGGACAATTTAGGATCGCCAATGCACCTAACCTGCAAGTCTTCGGACTGTGGGAGGAAACCGGAGCACCCAGAGGAAACCCACACAGACATGGGGAGAACATGCAAACTCCACACAGGGAGGACCAGGGTAGTGAACCCAGGCCTCCTAACTGCGAGGCAGCAGCGCTTCCATGCCACCCTCAATTGTAATTCAATGTTATATAAAAATAAAACATCAAAACTTCCAAGGGGGTGAATACTTTTTATAGGCACTATAGCAAAACCATTTGACACCATGTGAAATGAACCAAAGTTATTCAACTCTGTAAAATAATGAACCTTTCTCAATTTTCCATTTCAGGCTGACACATGTCCAGTATATGTGTGTATACATGTTCAGTCAAGATTGCTTCCTACGCATGCCCAAAATAAACTTAACATTCTCTTGACATGTACCGTGTTACTACAGTCTACAAAATGTGTAAGGCTGTTTCAGCACAGAATGCTTATCTGTGCCATGCAAAATGAACATTTGGTTTTTGAAATAGCGAGCTTGGCAGTGTTTATTTACAGGAGATTTCTACATAAATGAACTAACAATATAAGACCGCATGCATAAATGTAATACACATATATTTGTTCATTTTGAGAATAAAGAACATGTTTACTTTAAAATAGTTTTTTTTTTTTTTTTATCTCTGATCCAAGGGTCACTTAACTCTTCTAGCAGACCTGAGAGAAGAAGAGTGCTAGAGAGTTGTGGTAGGTCGCTACTAGTAGTTTACTGCTCTTAGCACAAGTGCACCTTTGTTTATTAGCCTGGCGAAAGGTCACTACTGGCAAGTGGGGGGCTTCTAAGGGGGACCAGCTTTACTGTAGTTAAGATTAAATGGCAGTCTTTTTTTTTTTAGATTTGAAAAACAAGTAGTAATGATGACTGCGTGACGCAAATGAGAAAAATCTGCAACCATTCACTCCAAAGCTGGCTGATGCGTTTTATTCATACCAGAATGAAGCAGTAGGAGGTGACGTCCCCTCCAATGGCCAACGATGCTGTTCTGTATGTTTTAGTTTCTGAGTATATTTTCAGTTCCGGCTACTGCTTTTATGAAAAGCTTATCATCTGGTCATTTCAGACAAATGCATTACACATCCTAATTAGTTGAGTGGTCCTCTAAGGACCCAGCAGCACTTTTTCAAATGGGGACCTAATTAGCAACAGAAGTCCTGCACTACATGTGTGTCACTTTAAGAGTCATGTATGCTTTTCTTTCCTCATAAATGTTATCAGCATGTGTCCTCGGGATGCTGTGTGTTGTTTGAGGCAGAATTATGCAGTTTATTGCCATAACAATGTAATCAAAAGAAATACAAAATGAAAGATGAGTTTTACTATTAGCTTTGTACATGTGACTAAAATTAAAATGATTGTCTTATTCTATTTTATGTGTAATGGATTACATCTAATGGTGTTGTTGTGACCCATAAAGGCCTAGAAATCCTGCCTGCCAGCTGAGGTGGCTCATTCACTTCACACCAACTCTCCTGCCATCTACAGATTTAATGTTTGCCTTGCCTTGGAGTGACATTAACACCAATCCCTAGATCACCACCAGGGACAAGTGTGACCCTGATTATGCTGCGCTCACGTGCTACCAGACACGTAGTAAATGCGAGTTTCCTAGTCAGAAATTCCATGTGAATGCCCTACTGTTGTGATCCACTCACCCGAAATAGCCAAAGTGGTGTGTGGCCTTCAAAAATAACCAGGGAAAAGACTCTGTGCCTGTATTTATCAAGCGACTCACAATTACTCCTTGGAACTGCAGTAAAAGTCTGACTGAGATGAGAATTTACTCTACCTTAGATTAGGACATGAGCAAGGAGTAGGAGTTCATGTTGGAGAATGAATGATGGCACCATATTATAGCACCACGAGATTCAAAATGGCACCAATGAAGGCATTTTGTAGTTTTCTGACGCTAATGCTAAGGCTTCACTACAAAGATAATAATAATAATAATAATAACAACAAAAACTACTGAATTAAAAACAAGTCCTGATAGATAGATAGATAGATAGATAGATAGATAGATAGATAGATAGATAGATAGATAGATAGATAGATAGATAGATAGATAGATAGATATGAAAGGCACTATATATTAGATAGATAGATAGATAGATAGATAGATAGATAGATAGATAGATAGATAGATAGATAGATAGATAGATAGATAGATAGATAGATAGATAGATAGATAGATAGATAGATAGATAGATAGATAGATAGATAGATAGATAGATATGAAAGGCACTATAGAATATATAGATGGTGTGGAAAAGGATGAGGCAGTAGATGTAAAAAGGTTTGGGGATGGCCACCCTGTATACTGAAAAAAACTGCAGAACAAAAAAGAAACAGGTCTTTACAGAACAGAGTACATAAAGTAAATAAAAATAAATAAATATTTCATTTCATTAATCCCAAGGGGAAATTCACATACCCCAGCAGCAGCATACTGATAAAAAACATTGCATTAAAGAGTGATAACAATGCAGGTATAACAGACAATAACTTTGTATAATGTTAAATGTTAACGTTTACCCCCCCAAGTGGAATTGAAGAGTCGCATAGTTTGGGGGAGGAACGATCTCCTCAGTCTGTCAGTGGAGCAGGACGGTGACAGCAGTCTGTCGCTGAAGCTGCTCCTCTGTCTGGAGATGATCCTGTTCAGTGGATGCAGTGGATTCTCCATAATTGACAGGAGTCTGCTCAGCGCCTGACGCTCTGCCACAGATGTCAAACTGTCCAGCTCCGTGCCTACAATAGAGCCTGCCTTCCTCACCAGTTTGTCCAGGCATGAGGCGTCCTGCTTCTTTATGCTGCCTCCCCACCACATCACCGTGTAGAAGAGGGCCCTCGCCACAACCATCTGATAGAACATCTGCAGCATCTTATTGCAGATGTTGAAAGACACCAGCCTTCTAATGAAGTATAGTCGGCTCTGTCCTCTCTTACACAGAGCATCAGTATTGGCAGTCCAGTCCAGTTTATCATCCAGCTGCACTCCCAGGTATTTATAGGTCTGCACCCTCTGCACACAGTCACCTCTGATGATCACGGGGTCCAGGAGGGGTCTGGTCCTCCTAAAATCCACCACCAGCTCCTTGGTTTTGCTGGTGTTCAGGTGTAGGTGGTTAGAGTCGCACCATTTAACAAAGTCCTTGATTAGGTTCCTATACTCCTCCTCCTGCCCACTCCTAATGCAGCCCACGATAGCAGTGTCGTCAGCGAACTTTTGCACTTTTTGTATTGGAAGTCCAATGTATATAGGCTGAACAGGACCGGAGAAAGTACAGTCCCCTGCGGTGCTCCTGACCACAATGTCAGACCTGCAGTTCTCAAGATGCACATACTGAGGCCTGTCTGTAAGATAGTTCACGATCCTTGCCTCCAGGTATGAATCTACCCCCATCTCTGTCAGCTTGTCCCTAAGGAGCAGAGGTTGGATGGTGTTGAAGGCGCTAGAGAAGTCCAGAAACATAATTCTTACAGCACCACTGCCTCTGTCCAAGTGAGAGAGGGATTGGTGTAGCTTATAGATGATGGCATCTTCCGCTCCCACCTTCTCCTGGTATGCGAACTGCAGAGGGTCGAGGGCGTGGCGGACATAACATTATGTTATGACATAACATAAAAGAACATGACATGACATAATATGAGGAGAGGTTGGGAGCATGCACTGATATAGCGTGTTGCCACACCAACCACAGGACCCCAAATTAGGACCTGAGTGCAGCTGTGCAACACCTCAGCGCCATACTAGCTTGAATGGAATGGACCAGTGTGAGGTTCTTTACGGTGACTGGAGTGTCAAGTTTTCAGACCTGCTTGCAGGACGGAGCCTTGGTTACGGGCCTTGCTCAAGGGCCCAAAAGAGCAAAGTCACTTCTGGCATTTACAGGATTTGAACCGGCAACCTTACATGTTCTCTGCTCCTAACCTCTCTGAAATGTAGCTATGAAATGATTCAACTTTATTGTCATTGTACAGTTACAACGAAATGTAGTTATTACATACCCCTTGGGGTCAGAATATGGGTCAGCTATTGTACAGGGCCCCTCCCTGGAGCATTTGCTGGCTAGTGGCTCAAGGGCCTGACGGAGCAGAGTCCCTTCTGGCAGTAACGGGATTCAAACCGGCAACCTTCCGGACACCAGCACAGATCTTTAGCCTCAGAGCCAGTGGGATTTTAGCCATTTTTTAAAAATGTTCCACAGTATTAGCCTGGCATATCTCTCTTAGTAAAGCATTCCAGATATTTGATGCACAACAGCAAAAGGCCGCCACATCACATTTAAGTTTGGCTCTTGGAATTGTAAGCAGACCACCATTAGAAGATCTAAGGTTATGACTTAGAGTGTAGGGGGAGAGACATTCCAAAATACAGAAATGGACAGAATTATTTAAGGCTTTATACACCATTAGTAGTTAAAAGTCAATTCTAAATGACACGGGTAACCAATGTAACGACGCTAAAACTAGTGTGATGATTATTCTCTTCTGGTTACAATTCTGGCTGCTGCATTCTGCATTAATTGAAACCGTTTGATGTCTTTCTTAGGTAGTCCTGTTAGGAGTGCATTACAGTAATCTACCTTTACATTTACATTTATTTGCTTAGCAGACGCTTTTATCCAAAGCAGCTTACAATAGAGATACTGTAAATATAATTGTGTACCATTAGGGTAGGGCCTGCTCCTTCAGCAAATGAAATAGCACAAGTAACAAAAGTTGATTGCCACAAGTGAAAAGATGTAATAAGTAATAATTTAGATAGTGTAATCTATTTACATCATAGATTACAATTAATAAAGCAATTAAACTTAAAACAACAAATTAACCCACAATATAAAAGATTACAGAGCACAGTTTTTTTCTGCTTCTATCATTTAGACAGATATTCGTAGAACAGATTGGTGTTCAGTTGCTTCTTAAATACATTGAGAGAGTCAGCAGTAACTGGCAACTACAAAGGATTACATCTTGCCTGAACAAGGGGCCTGAGTTGCCTCGAAAGCTTGCATATTGTAATCTTTTTAGTTAGCCAATAAAAGGGGTCATTTTGCTTGACTTCTCATTACATTCATAATGGCTAACACGGTACAACACCCCAGTACTATCAGAAACTTCAAAAGACTTTGTTGGATAGTTATCTTATCCCAAGATCTTGTCCATACATTGTTCTCCTCTCTTGCTAAATGAGTCTTAGCCTGAAAAGGTCTATTATTATTTTACATTTAAGATGTCTCACTTAAAGGTTTTCCAATATTGTTATTTGTCATGGCATCTATATAAACACAGTATTACATCTCGCCTGAAGAAGGGGCCTGAGTTGCCTGGAAAGCTTGCATATTGTAATCTTTTTAGTTATCCAATACAAGGTGTCATTTTGCTTGACTTCTAACTACAAAGGAAAAAGAACCTGGATTGAGACTCGATACCACACAGAGGTGGCATCACCAGACACTGTTCACTGGCAGACCTGAGTGGGTGAGAAGGAGTATAGGACTTCACCAGTGTCTCCATATACTCAGGTGCTAACCCACTGACTACTCTGTAGGCGAGCATCAGGGATTTGATCTTAAGTACAAACTCTGATCTGTGTCTTCTCACCGAAACCTGGCTTAGTAAATGTGACACTGTACCCCTAGCTGAGGCGTCACCAGATGGATACTCGTTCCTTCATAAGTCTAGAGATTCAGGTCGAGGAGGGGGCCTTGGAATAATTCATTGTAACAAAATGCAAATCACTTCTAAAAATTTAGGCAACTTTACATCCTTTGAAGCATTCATTTTAAATATTAAAACAGATTCCAACACAATTATAATGCTAATCTATAGACCACCAGGGCCGTATTCATTGTTCATGTCTGAATTTAGCAACCTTTTATCTGACTTGGCTATAAATTATGATCACATAGTACTGATGGGAGATTTTAATGTACACATTGATGTGGAAACTGACACTTTTAGCAAATGTTTTACTTATTTGTTAAATTCAGTAGGATTTTGTCAGAATGTCAGAGGTCCAACTCATAATCATAACCACACATTAGATTTAATTATAACTTACAAAGTTGAAATTCAAAATTTAATTATTACTCCATTAAATGAAGTTATTTCTGATCACTACTTAATTACATTTGATTTGGTCCTGCCCTTGCGAACACACTCCCAGATTAAAACAAAGACAGTGCGGCATCTAGATTGTAATTCTGCTTCAAAATTTATAGATACTTTGAGTAAGTCGAGTGTAATTGTGGAAAACCATTTAGATCAGTTAACATCAAATGTAAACACGGAAAACAATTTAGATGAGCTAACATCACATTATAATGTGACCTTGAGAGATGCTCTGGACACAGTGGCTCCCCTTAAAACAAAAGTGATCAAAGCACATAGAAACTCTCCCTGGTTTAATGAAAACACTCGAGCTCTTAAATTAGAGTGTCGAAAACTGGAGAGCAGATGGAGAACAACAAAGCTACAGGTCTTTCAAATTGCATGGACAGAGAGTGTTAATAAATATAAAAAAGCCCTCTTTAAAGCTCGGTCAGAATATTATTCTACATTAATAGATAGCAATAATAAAAATCCTCGGGCACTGTTTAGAACAGTGGCTAAATTAACAAATGGAAATTCAGATCAACAGTGCAAAATACCAACAGACATTAGCAGTACAGACTTTATTAACTTCTTCAATGAGAAAATTAAAAATATAAGATCCCAGATCTCTGCATCACAGTACAAACCAAATACTAGCTTAGCAGACCCTGTCTCACATTGCACTCAGCACTTTAGTAATTTTAATCCTGTAACTGAGCAGGAAGTCTTAAGTTTAATTTCTAAAATGAAGCCCACTACTTGTTCCCTAGATCCAGTGCCAACAAAACTAGTAAAAAGTGCAATGGATGTTCTTGCAGCGCCTATCCTAAACATTATCAATAGTTCATTATTGCATGGCACAGTACCAGATGCACTAAAAGTGTCAGTCATTAAACCATTACTTAAAAAGTCAGACCTTGACCCACACATACTTAATAATTATAGGCCTATTTCAAATTTACCGTTTCTCTCTAAAATACTAGAAAAAGTAGTCGCCAGTCAGCTTCAGACACACCTTATGCATTACAATTTATTTGAGAAATTCCAGTCTGGTTTTCGCACTGGTCATAGTACAGAAACGGCACTAACACGGGTTGTAAATGACATTCTGATATCCTCTGATGAAGGAAACTCAACTGTAATTATGTTGTTGGACTTAAGTGCAGCATTTGACACCATCGACCATTCTATTTTACTGCACAGGCTAGAAAATGATGCTGGGCTTACAGGCACCGTGCTCGCTTGGTTTAGTTCTTACTTATCAAATCGATTCCAATATGTACAAAAATGTGCTGACAGTACTCCATCATTATACACAGAAGTTCAATATGGTGTCCCGCAGGGCTCAGTACTGGGACCTTTACTGTTTTCACTGTACATGCTTCCACTGGGATCTATCATTAGGAAACATAATGTTAATTTTCACTCGTATGCAGATGACACCCAGTTATACCTTTCATTTAAATCAAATGAAGTTTCTCCAATGTGGTCTTTAATTAGTTGTGTTAGTGAATTAAAGGAGTGGATGAATAAGAACTACTTGTCTTTAAATACAGATAAAACAGAGATGTTAATTGTTGGAGGGAATGATGCTGATCACAATAATATTTTGTCATCATTTAACTCAGTGGGAATCCCAGTCAATTTTACTGAATCAGCCCGCAATCTAGGAGTTATCTTTGACTCTAGCATGTCATTTAAAGCGCATATTACAAAGTTGTCCAAAACATGTTTCTTCCATCTTAAAAATGTTAGGAAATTAAGGCGCTTTTTAAATAAACAGGATTCTGAGAAACTAATTCATGCATTTATCTCTAGTAGGATTGACTACTGCAATGCGGTATTCACTGGATGTTCAAACTGTTCTTTATACAGCCTCCAGTTAATCCAAAATGCGGCTGCGAGAATTATTACAAGAACAAGAAAATACGAACACATAACTCCAGTTCTTAAATCCTTACACTGGCTCCCGGTTAAGTTCAGGGCAGATTTCAAAATCCTTCTTTTAACATATAAATCATTAAATGGTCGAGGTCCGGCTTACTTGTCTGAACTTATCATGACTTACAAACCAGAGCGCACATTAAGATCTCAAGATGCCGGTCTGCTTATGATTCCAAGGATTAATAAAATAACAGTGGAGGTCGAGCTTTTAGTTACAGGGCCCCTAAACTGTGGAATGGTCTGCCTGCTACTATAAGAGATGCCCCTTTGGTCTCAGCTTTTAAATCCCGGCTGAAGACTCACTACTTCAGTTTAGCATATCCTGACTAGAGCTGCTGATTAACTGTACAGACTGCATCTCTGTTGTTAGTCATTAGCACTTAAACATAAGTAACATGACAGTTATAATTGTATACTAACCCTCACTTATTCTGTTTTTCTTCTCGGTATTCAAATGTGGCACTTGGTGCCACGGCCCACCTGCCAAGTTGTTTTGCCTGCCTAAGGAAAAGTCATCTCTGATGGAGGATCGCAGGAATCGTGGGAGAGAGGGGTCCTTTCATCGGATTGGCTGGCCCAGCACTGTTTCAGCTGTGGAATGGCCAAATGGGGGAGGCAGCTTGAAGGATGAGGTCTCCAGGACTCTATACAAATACAAATCTTATTATGGGATATATCATCTACTGTTAAATTCTGCTCTGTACTTCTAAAATTTATATATATATTTTTTTTTTATTTCTTACTATATTCAGAAATTGTTCTGTGTACTGTACTGTATTGTATTGACCCCCTTCTTTTGACACCCACTGCACGCCCAATCTACCTGGAAAGGGGTCTCTCTCTGAACTGCCTTTCCCAAGGTTTCTTCCATTTTTCCCTACTAGGTTTTTTTGGGAGTTTTTCCTTGTCTTCTTAGAGAGTCAAGGCTGGGGGGCTGTCAAGAGGCAGGGCCTGTTAAAGCCCATTGCGGCACTTCCTGTGTGATTTTGGGCTATACAAAAATAAACTGTATGTGTGCTGCTACAGGGAGCCAATGTAGTGATCTGAAGAGAGGAGTGACATGTGACCATCTGCAGTGGCTTGATAGCACATGCAGGTACTCCTGCCAGAAGTTGCAGTAGTCCAGACGTGACAAGACTGAAGCCTGGACCAGACGTTGTGCGGCATACTCTGTCAGATAAGGTCTGATCTTGCAGATGTTGTAAAGTGTGAACCTACATGAACGAGAAACAGTAGAAATGTGGTCAGAATAAGATAGCTGCTCATCAATCATCTAGTCAACTAAAAACAAAAGCATGAGTTAGTTTCTCAGAATCTTGTACTGTATTGTTATACTGTAAGTGTTCCAACTTTTTCAATGTTTCATAAATGGAAAAATGCAGTCCTAATAAACTGGTTTATGTGCGATTTAAAGTTTAGGTTCGAGTCCATGATTACAATTAAATTCTTTACCTCGGCTTGACTTTTTTTTTCTTAATACCCTCACTCTTTCCATTTTTACTAACCACTAATATTTCTATTTTTTCCTTATTCATTTGGGAACCAATGCTATTCTAGTGATGTCACTGAAGTAATACTCACTCTTCCAGTGTTCCTAAACATCTTCCAGAATTATGTACTGTGCCTCTTTTGGTGATTCCCCCTTATCTTGTCCAAGGCTCTGCTTATCCAGTGTCACAGCCGTCACCTCTGGCCATCCTGAACCTTCCCAGACTTGTCAAGTGCAACGCAAATATTCCAGAGGTTTGTGGAATGCAGAGGACATCTGTTGGAATGACAAATGCAATGCATTTTATTACTACAAATATATATTATATAGTGCCTTTCACGTATCTATCTATCTATCTATCTATCTATCTATCTATCTATCTATCTATCTATCTATCTATTATATAGTGCCTTTCATATCTATCTATCTATATATCTATCTATCTATCATATAGTGCCTTTCATATTTATCTATCTGAAATGATATGATATAATCTATCTATCTTTATTAAGGAGGATAAGAATATCCATCCATCCATCCATTCTTCAACCCGCTGAATCCTAACACAGGGTCACAGGGTTCTGCTGGAGCCAAACCCAGTCAGCACAGGGCACAAGGCAGGAACAAACCCAGGGCAGGGTGCCAGCCCACCGCAGGGCACACACACACACCCACACACCAAGCACACACTAGGGACAATTTAGGATCGCCAATGCACCTAACCTGCAGGTCTTTGGACTGTGGGAGGAAACCGGAGCACCCGGAGGAAACCCACACAGACATGGGGAGAACATGCAAACTCCACGCAGGGAGGACCCAGGAAGCGAACCCAGGTCTCCTTGCCCCCCAGGATAAGAATAGTTGCGCCAAATATTTGAAATGTGTGCTAAATCTTTAACTTCTTAATATTTCTGATTATAAAAGAAATTTGCCATTTTTCACACTTGAGAGTTACGTACATTGAGGGCTAGGTTCTGAGTTAAAAATCAAAAATAACATCACATTCATATTCATTGATCTTGAAATAGTCTAAAATGATACCCCGCTTGCTTATGTTGGACATTTGTCAGTTTTAACCTTGTGGGAGCGGCTCTTAGAGGCCTAGGACCACCGGTAAGGAATCACATATCAAAAATATTTGATTTGTGATTAGCAGCCTTGAAACAGCATAAAACAGCACTCCACATACCTACCAAATCCCCATTTTGCCAAAGTTTTGTGAAAAGGAGTAACTTTGTCCCCTTGTTTCTTATTAGTGGATGAACCCCTGAGGTCAGTTGTTGTGGTTTGCACAACTTCAAGTCTTCCTGATCATTTTTCCTGATCATTTTGGTTTACTTTTTAGCATAAAAGTGTAATTTTCTGCACAAAATATAGTTCAAAACTGGTCTACAAATTAGTTTTTTGGGCCTAGAGAACCAAAAAAAGAGGCTAACTACAAAAAGCTTGATATTTTGCATAACTAGACATCAAGACGACTCGAATGGTATATCATATTATGGGGGTTTTCTCATATTGGTGACTCAGGAGGTGCTGGTCAAAAGTAATTCTTATGAACACAAAAATAAGCTACATATTTTAGGGGATGTGGCCGGAAAACTGGAACACTTAGAGGAAAACCCACACAGACACGGGGAGAACATGCAAACGTCAAATAAACATCACCAGGCGTGGGATTCTTACAACTGTGAGATAGTAACACTTGAAATAATGAACTGGAAAAGTGTGTGTATGAATTCAATTTATTCTAAATGTTCTGGTGTGCTGTTCAGGGATTGCTCATACCTTTAGCCCTATGCTTTATGGGATAGACTCCGACTCTTCCATGACCCTGCTCAGGGTAACACAGGTTTTGAAAATGGATGGATGGACTGTCCTGGTTAGAAAATTATTGGATGGCATGCTAGAGCTCAGAATTCACTCTTACAAATTGTGGTTGGGTCGTGTGGCTCCTTGAAGAACCTTTGCTTGACAAAGAACCACGTAGGGCAGCGTTTCTCAACCTTTAAGTATTTGTGACCCGAGTTTTCATAACAGTTTTAATTGCGCCCCCCTAACGTTTTTTTGAAAGGAGCCCACTAATACCAATTTCTTCTTTTTAAATTAATGAAATATCATAGATGCATATTTTATTATACCTACTTAACTTTTATTGACATTTATCCATCCATCCATTTTCCAACCCGCTGAATCCGAACACAGGGTCACGGGGGTCTGCTGGAGCCAATCCCAGCCAACACAGGGCACAAGGCAGGAACCAATCCCAGACAGGGTGCCAACCCACCGCAGATTGACATTTATCTAACTCTATATTTATTTTTAAGTATCAGAATTACTTTTTATAGTAATTAATACTAATTATTTTTATTAGTATCAGAATGTAGTTTAAGTTAATTTCTTTTGTTTTCAATAGATGTATTTTTCATATTTTCGATTCTTGTTTTCCTTTTTTCACATCTACGCGCCCCCTTTTTTGTTACTTCTCACAGTAACCCCCACAGTTTGAGGGTTCTTTCCATACGAATTTGTTTCTTTGGGCTTTGAAAAGGTTTCTAATATGTGGGCAAAACAGAAATCTTTAACGTCTAGTAGGCAACATGGAAGGGTACAACAGATCAATAAAACCCTACCCATGTGCTTCTCTAATTTTAAAATCTTGAGCCCGTTTTAATTTTACAAATCTATTATCATCTAATTCATGATTATTTATGGTCTCTGTTATGGATTTGAAGGTTCTTTCTGGATCATTCATGTGGATGATTCTTTTGGGAACCAAAAAGGGTACCCATATGGCATAGCTCTGAAGAACCACTCGGAAACGTTTATTTTTTGGAGTTTTTTTTTTCCAGTTCTTTTTCGACGCAACTACCATTGTTATGAATAAGTGTGGTATTGTGGTTAAGGCTTTGGATCTCAAACCCTGAGGCTGTCAGTTCAAATTCCACTACTGCCACTGTGTGACCATGAGTAGGTCACTTAATTTGCCTGCGTTCCAATTGGAAATGGAACCAACTGTATCTCTCAAGTGTTAGTTGCCTTGCATAAAGGCGTCAGCCAAGTAATAATAATAATAATGATTTGTCCCCGACGCAAATAACTTGATCATCTAATCAGAGATTAGCCGCCCGCGGCCGATCGTGTCCCCAATGGATTCTGATTTACGACCCCCACCGGCTGAAATGGGTTCGTGCAGCCTGAGCGTTGGCCTGTTGGAAAGAACCTGGCGGGCCCCCTCCTTTTCCTTTATCCCGCCCTCAACATGATATTAAAAAATGGGCGGTCTGGAAACTATATGTGAAAATAAGAAACCTCAGGTCTTCACTCTGTGACAAAGGTTCACGGTGCTTACCTTTACGTTTTGTCTCGCAGTCACCTTTTTTTGGAAAAAGTCGCTGAGAGCATTTGCCGGGAATCGCCCTTCTTTCCGAATTGTCCTCCTAAAATTACTACGGATCTCTACCAAAATCAGACATGGGAAAAGTAAAAGGCGGAATGAAATGTGTGAAATACCTTCTGTTTTTCTTCAATTTCATGTTTTGGGTAAGTACGGGTTACCTTTTGGCTCGCACTTTGATAGATAAAAAAAATAATAACACGTAGCGAAGGTGTTTACTTCTTGGATGTGAGCAGCTTGGTGGAGCGCATCTTTGTAGGAGGAAGCTGCGGATTAGCAACAAGGCATCGCTTTATTTGCAGTTGTTTCTTTTTTATTTTTTTTTTAATGTAAAGGTACAAAGTGAAAGCGAAAAAAGAGACAGTAACGCCACTTGCATGGATTGCGTTTCGCCAATGTCGTTTGCTTGAAATAGTCCGGGGTTACGTGCGTGTGTTTTAATCCTAGTGATCCTGAATGCGGAGGCTGAGTTTGGCAAAGCGGACTTAAATCAAATTTTCCATAGAGGAAAAATTCATCCCCGGCTGCTGCTCGTGTTTGCTTAGTGTGTGTGCGCGCTGCTCTGTTTTCTTTTGCGGCGACGTTCCGCTAAATCTGCTAGAATGCTGAAGTCATAATCGCTCCTTTAAGGGGCATTTAAAAAAAGAAGAGCAAAATAAAAATAACAACACGTGAGCGGCTCGCTTTACAAGCTCTTAGACGCTGAAAGCAATTAAAAATTGTCACTTTACTGCCACCGGGAAGTCCACGCGATACTCCCTTTTTAACTTTTGGATCTGTCGCCGAAACGTCTTTATGAAATGTCGTATAATATGCTACTTGGCTACACATGCCTTTTTAAACCTCGATCTCAGAATTTTGCGAGCTCAAGGTGCGTGGAAAGACAATAATAAACATAAAACAAAACAACAAGAGGCAACTGGGGAAAACAGAGGAACAGGTTGGCCGTAGAGTGCTGCAGGTCGCTGGCTAGCGATTATGCAAATCAAATGAATGAATGGAAAATTGATGTTTCAGAAACTCGGTTAGGCAAATTTACATAATGCACGTATGCATCCTGCATTTCAGCTCGCTCGTTTCCTGTCTTGCGCTTGGTTCCTTGGTCGGAATAACCACAAAAACACACAAAACATGCCAACCGTGAGTTGCAGCACCTTGTATGCATATTGCGCACAAAAGTTTGGAATCCCCCCAGCAAAGTTCATGCTTTTGATAGAAATGAATGCCTTTTTTTCATCAAGATACAATTAAATTGATATAAAAATGCAGCCTAGATATTACTGGTGTTGCTAGAGGCTCTTACTTCTTGAAATGACTGACCTGGTAGTACAGTATTAACATATGACTGCAATGCTCCATTTTCAGCAGCCTAATGATAAACTCCTTCAGCTTATGCTTAATTGGCCCAGTTTAAATGCTGATTGGTTATTAGAGAAACCTTTAGAATTGTGTTCCACCCCCCAAATCATCTTCTGCTCAATAAAGCAAGTAAGTTGTCTTGCAAGATACTGTCATTGATCATATTTACATATCTGGATTCAAAAATGGCCAAAATGAAATGGCTTTTTCAAGAAACATAATAATAATAATAATAATACATTTTATTTATATAGTGCCTTTCCCATGCTCAAGGCACTTACAGAATATAATAAAGAACGGCAGAATATACAGTATATAGCATTGTACAAACCAGATAAATAAATAAAGAAGATTAAGACAGTAAATTCTGAAAAAAAAACAGACAACATAATTGATGGTCTCGCACACACACATACAGGTTACGTTGGCATCTTGACAGAGAAGTAAACTGAGAGAAGGGTAATAAAGTCAAGTAGAGCTAAACGCCTTCCTGAACAGATGAGTTTTGAGTTGTTTTTTAAAAGAATTCATGGAGTCAGCTGACCTGATTAATTTTGGTAGGTCATTCCAGAGTCTGGGCGCTATACAGCTGAAGGCCCTGCTGTCACCCATGGAGTGTAGATTAGTGAGGGGCACAACTAGACTGCCAGAATCAGAGGACCTTAGTGGGCGGGCAGGCACATAGTGATGGAGGAGGTCACTGATGTAGTTTGGCGCGAGGTTATTTAAAGCTTTGTAAGTTATTAGTAGGATTTTATATTCGATTCTGTAAGACACAGGGAGCCAGTGAAGACGGAGCAGGATGGGTGTGATGTGCTCGCTGCTGCTGGTTTGAGTATGGACTCTTGCAGCTGAGTTTTGAATAAGCTGGAGCTGTGATATAAGATTAGAAGGGGCACCTGCCAGTAGGGAATTACAATAATCGATACGGGATGTGATAAAAGCATGGACAAGTTTCTCAGCATTAGAGAAGGAGAGGAAGGAGCGAACACGGGATATGTTACGGAGGTGAAAGTAAGAAAGTTTCTTAATGTAATTTATATGGGTGGAATAAGTGAGGGAGGAATCAAAAATGACACCAAGATTTTTTACAGTAGAGGCAGGTCTGATGAGATCACTGCCAAGATGGACTGGGAAGGAGCTCATTTTATTAAGTTGCATTTTAGTCCCAATTTGCAGGAGTTCAGTTTTATTGCAATTTAATTTTAAAGAGTTCTGCTCCATCCAGGTTTTAATTTCACTAAGGCAGGTTGTGAGCTGAGAAAGCTCTGATGAAGTTCCACTTTTAACATTGAAGTAGAGCTGGGTATCATCTGCATAAAAATGATAACCCAATCCATAACTACGGATAATATGGCCAAGGGGAAGCATATAAATACAGAAAAGCAGAGGACCAAGGACAGAGCCCTGAGGGACTCCTTGTGTGACTGGCACGGAGTTGGATCTGCTGTTGCCAAGACTAACAAACTCTTGCCTATCAGTCAGATAGGACTTGAACCACTGGAGGACAAACATGACAGTGCTTATAGAAATTATCACACCTCTTTAAAGTAGTCCCTTGTTTTGACATCAAAATCCATTACAAATACTAATTCCAGCTTTATTAACACATTCAAGGGATGATAAACAAGCAATAGATCAAAACAAATAAAAAAAAAAAAAAAAGGGTTTGGAAA
Source organism: Erpetoichthys calabaricus (assembly GCF_900747795.2). Classification (NCBI taxonomy): domain Eukaryota; kingdom Metazoa; phylum Chordata; class Cladistia; order Polypteriformes; family Polypteridae; genus Erpetoichthys; species Erpetoichthys calabaricus. The sequence goes on along the minus strand of NC_041396.2, from coordinate 25,381,275 downwards.
ATTGATCAGCCCCCTGATTTAATACTTTGTAGAGCCTCTGTTCGCTTTAATGACGGCCATCAGGATGTTTGGATATGTCTCTACCAGCCTTAAGCACCTAGACTGGGAATAATGCGGCCATTGTCCAAGTCAAGTCAAATCCAGCGGCTTTACTCTCACACCATCCATACACCATATTGCAGCATACAGTGGAATGAAATAGCGTTCTCCAGGGCCGCAGTGCAACACATACATTAACACAGGACAAGTGCAAGACAAGTGAAGAACTACACTTTACTATAGATAGATGAATAAATAAAAAATATTTAAATGAGTAAATAGGAATACATTGAAATTGATAGTAAAAAATAAATGAAAAGTAATAATGTTAGAAGACGTATGCATGACACAGTATTCAGATGCGTTCAGTGACTAAGTTAACTGATATGAAAGTTGAAGCATTTTACATTTTGTGTTTACTTCATTCAAGAGTCAGTTATTACATTTTTGTTTATTAAATAGTTTTGTAACAGTGAGTCATATTCATAAAGCTATAGAGATAATAGAATGCAATTGCATGTGTTAGTTGACGACATTAAATGTGACACCTTACAATGGAGATAAAAAACGGAGCACAAAGAGGCTTGTGGGGGCTCAATAGCTTTCACACACAGCTATTAATATTCGTTTAAATACAGGCATTTGTTGAATGTATATATAATAAGAGCTTGAAAAGTGAATATGAGTGGCACACAATGAGCAAGAAGGTCAGGGGCTGTGCACCAGAGATCAGGGGATTAATCCACTGAAGCTCCCCACCTCCTGATGCCACTGTCCATTTTTAAACCTGTCCTCTGTTTTTATCAGTTAGGGCAGCTGCACCTTTCCTGTGTTATTCATGAGTTCAAACACCATTTAGTTGCAGGTTGATAATGTCGGCTCTTCACAGTAATAATTTGCAGATAGTATTGTTCAGTCTTAGACTTGCATAATTGCTTTCCTCTTCCATTTATGTCAAGAGAAGAGACCTTTTTGTACTCTTAAGTCAGTAGGTCAATTGGCAAAAAGAAGTTAATTAGCAGCAACTATTGGTCACTAATTAAGAATGGGGTTGGAATGAAACCTTGCAGCCATAGTAGGACCCCTGCACTAATCTATAGGAATTTTATTTATAACTGCTGAGTATGACTGTTACTTCTATCTATCTATCTATCTATCTATCTATCTATCTATCTATCTATCTATCTATCTATCTATCTATCTATCTATCTATATCCTAATTATAGGGTCACGGGGGTCTGCTGGAGCCAATCCCAGCCAACACAGGGTGCAAGGCAGGAAACAAACCCCGGGCAGGGTGCCAGCCCACCGCAGGTCTATCTATCTATCTTATTTCAATACATAAAGAACAATATATATATGTATGTAAGCGTTACCTGGTAGGTAACCACCCACACAATTCAGGTTGTCAAGACTCAAACTACGAATGCAATGAATGTAATTACTCCGGACCTACAGGCTGTCAAATAAACAAACCACACGCCGTGGTGCAGCGTAAAGGGGCTTCGTCTCTGACACTGATGTCCGAGGTTCGATTCCCCGAGAGGGGAGCAGTAGAGTGTGTACGACTGATGAGCCCAAATGAGGGCGAAACACGTGTCACGTACTCTTTGCTTTATTTGACAGTAAACTATGCAATTACAGTAATCCCTCCTCCATCGCGGGGGTTGCGTTCCAGAGCCACCCGCGAAATAAGAAAATCCGCGAAGTAGAAACCATATGTTTATATGGTTATTTTTATATATTTTAAGCCCTTATAAACTCTCCCACACTATTATAAACATTTCATGCACAATTATACAGCATAAACCCTTTGTATTCTCTTAGATATTAGGTAAGATTTGTTAAAAATATACTTACAGTAAAACCTAAATATTATTTTAAAGATATCGAGCGTCTCCGATATCACATATGTTACAGCCATTACGACAGACAGGCCACCAGCAATAAATACGTACAATGCAAGAAAAATTGTATACAGTAAAATGTGTGTACAGTGACACTAAACTATGTACATGTAATAAGTACTGTACGTAAATAATTAATTATGGTTACTCACCAACAATGACACGACGACTTGTCCGATAATTTTACTGCACAACAAAGGATAGCATTACAGCTCTTCTAAAGGAGCCTCTTCAGGCGACTGTGTAGCACCGCCGTTGTTCTTCTTCCATCACTCTTCAATCCAAATCCCTAAAACAGATTCCATCCAGACTACTGCCTTATCACGTCCACTTGCAACTCGTTTTGCGCCCTGGTTAAAGGACACTGCGGCCGTAGATCTCATATGCTTTTCCTCCTTTTTAAATAAAAAGAATCGTGGACTCATTTATGCTGTAATGGTGTCCTGCAGCGGTGTAGCTGTTTCCTTCCTTCAACATATCCAAAACTTGTACCTTTTCTGCAATCATTTACATCTTCTGTTGGCGCTTGGGCACGTTAATGCTGAATGAGTGAGATTAGACTTCCTGGTTAATGCAGCACTCCGTCGCTGAGCCAATCAGCAGCACACAGGAACTTAACCGCGTGCTCTGATTGGGTAGCTTCTCAGCCATCCGCCAATAGCGTCCCTTGTTTGAATTCAAATGCGTCCCTTGTTTGAATTCAAATGGGCAAATCAACTGAGGAAGCACACCTACTGTAGACCGCAGACATCCGCGAAGCAGTGAAAAATCTGCGATATATATTCACATATGCTTACATTTAAAATCCGCGATGGAGTGAAGCCGCGAAAGACGAAGCGCGATATAGCGAGGGATCACTGTATGTATATGTGTATATATATATATATATATATATATAAATTTACACACACACAAACAGAGGGGGGCAAAAAATGTAAACACACTTTATAATTGTTATCTGTGGACTTTTCCGAAGTTGGATCGAATTACGTCAACAATGTGTGGTGTGATGTTATTTCAGAAGATGCCATTACTCGCATGGATGAAACCTGCTATGTTGGCCGTGCTTCAAGAAGAAATTGAATCAGCATGCACATCAATCTCACTGGACACTTTTTGGCCAACGTCTTTCAAGCAGTAGTTTGCCATAATCAGAAGTGTCTGGACGCTCATGGTAACCATTTTGAGCACCTGTTGTAAACATAGAAGTCAAAAGTGACTTAAATTCATCCCTTGGTATCTGTATAAATTTTAATATCCCAACTTTACTATGGGTTTTTCTTTTGTTGAAGTGTGTATACATTTTTTGGTCCCCTCTGTGTGTGTGTGTGTGTATGTATGTATGTATGTGTGTGTGTGTGTGTGTGTGCATAAATATATATACTGTAACAAGACCACTAGGTGGCGTGCCAGCCACCCATCCCGACACAGACAGACAGTAGAGTACGGCTGGAGGGCCGCAGTGGCTGCAGGTTTTCATTCTAACCATCTTCTTAATTTGTGACCAGGTTTTGCAGCTAATTACCTTCTTTTGCCTTAATTTTAATTACCTTGACTCAGGCCCCTTAGTTGTTTCCTTTTTCTTAATTAGCAGCCAAACAGTAACGAGACACAAAACAAGAATCCACATGACCTGCTCACCTGTGCCCATCACAAAATATGTGAAAATAAAGAAAGGTGGAGGTCTCAGTAAGGCTGATCTCTCAGCTTACCAAAACATTGTGAGGGTGGTCTTAGAAAAAACAGAAAAATCAACAGTTCTGGAAATGTCTGCTGTGGCAGAATGAGAACAGCAACAAGCCATGGAATTAAATAACTAATTAAATAACAAGCAAGAATCTGCTTCTCATTGTGAAACTGGTTGGAGTCTGAAGCCCCAATTTATCTGGTCATCTCGTTTCATGCCTTACTTCTGTTTGGCTGCCATTTAATGAAGAAAGGAATCAATTCAGATGAATGAATCCTTAAGAACAGGGCTATTAAAATGAAGGGAACAGAAGTTAATTAGCAGTGAAAAGTGGTCACTGATAAGGAAAAGGGTTAGAATGAAAACCTGCAGCCACTGCGGCCCTCCAGGCCTGGAGTTCGACACCCCTGCAGTAGAGGCACACTTATTAAAAGACAAGTTTTTCATTCTCTTTTCTTCACCTGTGGGCAACTCCTTCCCTGTTCCCACAGGCACAACACAATCCCAATAAGCATAATAGCATACACTACGTATAATAAATCTTCTCTTCTCCTCCACCCCTCTCTGGCAAGCTTTGTCTCCCTCCTCTCGATTCTCGTTCCTGGAGTGGTGGCCGCTGGCTCCTTTTATAGCTCACCTGGCCAAGTTCAAGTGTGGATGTACGTGTGAGTAGAATCCGTGATGGACTTGTGCTGTGTCTTAGGTTGGCTTTTGTTTTGTACCCTGTGTTGCAGCGGTAGGCTCCAATTGCTTGTGACCCTTAATTAAATTAACTGTGTTTGAGAAAACAGTTATTTTTCTAATAATTCTATCAAGTGTTAGTTTGGAAAACAGATCTTTTATAATTAGCAATTCAATGTGACGGCTAAAATGAAATGAAGCAAGTGAGATTATTATGTATTAGTCATATGCAGTTTGTACAGCATTAAAATAAACTCTCCTTGGAGAATAATTATACTGTTCAGCCTTATCAAGTGATAGAATTGTTTAAACTTTTTTGTAAGTAACATTAGTCAACACTGTCACAATATTAATATTTAAAGAAAAGGCAGCGTGTTAACTTATTTAATCAGGTGTGCTCTACTGTCTTCTAAAGCTTATGTCACATTAGGCGACTTTTCCAGCGGTTTTCAGTCGTAGCCTTCATTTACATAATTTTAGGCAGTTGGATGCTGTGCACTCCTGTGATGTGACGTATCTAACGACTGAGACCAACTAGTCTGTGACTGGCTAGGGCAAAATCAGACCTCTTTGATTTTTCAGAGGGGCGGGCTTTATGTGGGAGAGCTGACAATCAAATCAAATGAACCAATGAATGCTCATCAGGAAGTACAGAGTTGCCATTTGATGCTCAATCTTTTCCTAAAGAATTGCTTTAGAAATGATCAAAGGCCTGGCATAACAGCACTGACACAGATATTTATACCATATTTAAAATTCTGAAGTACGAGCTGATAACGATTGAGTTCTTTTATAAATTTGGACTATGGAGGATAAATAATACCTCCAAAAAAATAGCAATTAAAATATGGAGAAAGTGTGGGTGTTTGTGTGTGCAAGTGTATTCAGCAATTACTTACATCTACCAGATAAGCTTCTCCTAAATCACTGGGGGAAGAATAAACATGTAGGTTGTTTAGATAGTAAAAATAAATGAAGAGAAAGCTAAATTATTACCAAGTGTCTCATGCTGCCACAGAGACTCATTACCTTCATATCAATCAATCAATCTCTATATGGCGCTGCTGACTAAGAGCATCCCCGCAAAGTGCACTAGAAAGCTATAAAGAACAGAAGCTCAAGATAAGAAGATGCAATACAGCAAAATCCAAAAAAATATTAGTCACAGAGTAATTTGTTATTCAGTACCCAGGTTGGAGCCTTCAAAATGTTACAAAAGAATGAACTGAATGTACAAAGAAGCTGCCTTACAGTAAGAATTTAATGGCGGTGTTGTCATTATTTGCGGCAGGTGTAAATGTTTTCACAGAGCGGGCAGGTACACAAGGATTCTAACACAGAAAGACAAAAAAAATAACACCAACTAATAGATAAACCCCTAGCAAATATTGGAAATGGGCATCTCAAGCTTTATGGAAAGCCTTTCTGTATTTTGTCGACCATGGAGATACGCTCCTGTTCCTTTTTTACTGCATACCATTATAAACTGCTCAAAAAAATGAAAGGAATACTTTAAAAACACATCAGATCTCAATGGGAAAAAATTCTGCTGGCTATGTCTACTGATATGGACTGATATGGTGATGTGTTAGGAACGAAAGGATGTCACATCGCTTGATGGAAATGAAAATTATCAACCTACAGAGGGCTGAATTCAAAGACACCCTGAAAATCAAAGTGAAAAAATGAGGCGGCAGGCAGGCTAGTCCATTTTGCCGAAATTTCATTGCAGCAACTGCAAATCGTACTCAGTAGTCTGTATGGACCCCACGTGCTTGTATGCATACCTGACAACTTCCTAATGAGACGACGGATGGTGTCCTGGGGGATTTCCTCCCAGATCTGGACCAGGGCATCACTGATCTCCTGGACAGTTTGAGGTGCAACCTGGCGGCATTGTATGGACTGAAACATAATGTCCCTCACAGAAGTGTTCTATTGGATTGAGGTCAGGCGAGTGAGCGTGGGGGCCAGTCAATGGTATCAATTCCTTCATCCTCCAGGAACTGCCTGCATACTCTCGCCACATGAGGCTGGGCATTGTCGTGCACCAGGAGGAACCCAGGACCCACTGCACCAGCTCAGGGTCTGACAATGGGTCCAAGGATTTCATCCCATTACCTAATGGCAGTGAAGGTGCCATTGTCTAGCCTGTAGAGGTCTGTGCGTTCCTCCATGGATATGCCTTCCCAGACTGTCACTGACCCACCACCAAACCGGTCAATGCTGAATGATGTTACAGGCAGCATAACGTTCTCCATGGTTTCTCCAGACCCTTTCACGTCTGTCACATTTGCTCAGGGTGAACCTGCTCTCATCTGTGGAAAGCACAGGGCGCCAGTGGTGGACCTGCCAATTCTGGTATTCAATGCAAATGCCAATCGAGCTCCACAGTGCCGGGCGGGCAGTGAGCACAGGGCCCACTAGAGAATGTCAGGCCCTCAGGCCACCCTCATGAAGTCTGTTTCTGATTATTTGGTCAGAGACATTCACACCAGTGGCCTGCCTGCTGGAGGTCATTTTGTAGGCTGTGACAGTGCTTATCCCGTTCCTCCTTGCCCAAAGGAGCAGATACCAGTCAATCCTGCTGATGGGTTAAGGACCTTCTTCGGCCCTGTCCAGCTCTCCTCGAGTAACTGCCTGTCTCCCGGAATCTCCTCCATGCCCTTGAGACTGTGCTGGGAGGCAGAGCAAACCTTCTGGCAATGGTTCGTATTGATGTGCCATCCTGGAGAAATTGGACTACCTGTGCAACCTCTGTAGGGTCCAGGTATCGCGTCATGCTACCAGTAGTGACAATGACCGTAGACAAATGTATAACGAGTGACAAAACAGATGAGGAAGGAAAAAATGTCAGTGGTCTCCATCTGTTAAACCATTCATTCCTATTTTGGGGGTCGTCTCATTGTTGCCCTTCTAGTGCTCCTGTTGTTAATTTCATGAACACCAAAGCAGCTGAAACTGATTAACAAGCCCCTCTGCTACTTAACTGACCAGATCAATAGCCCACAAGTTTCACCGACTTGATGCCATACTCTGATTAAAAAAGTGTTCCTTTAATTTTTTTGAGCAGTATATTTTATTATTATTTCATTTCCATTGCCTTTAAAATATAAATCTGGGGTTCCCAACCTGTGAACCAGAGAATGTGAGATGGCATTTCATGGGGTGCGACAAAGAGGAAGACTGTGTTGCGAGTTGAGTGAGGTTATTTGTCCGACTTTATTGTGGTGCAGTTGATGTCTTGAGGTGTGCCGTCATGTGTAGGTCATTTATTATTTTCTGTTCCTGTTCTGTGATATGAAAAGAATTTGCATTGTGCATAATTGTCACTGGGCGGCACGGTGGCGCAGTGGGTAGCACTGCTGCCTCGCAGTTGGGAGACCTGGGGACCCGGGTTCGCTTCCCGGGCCCTCCCTGCGTGGAGTTTGCATGTTCTCCCCGTGTCTGTGTGGGTTTCCTCCGGGCGCTCCGGTTTCCTCCCACAATCCAAAGACATGCAGGTTAGGTCGATTGGCGATTCTAAATTGGCCCTAGTGTGTGCTTGGTGTGTGGGTGTGTTTGTGTGTGTGTCCTGCGGTGGGTTGGCACCCTGCCCAGGATTGGTTCCTGCCTTGTGCCCTGTGTTGGCTGGGATTGGCTCCAGCAGACCCCCGTGACCCTGTGTTCGGATTCAGCGGGTTGGAAAATGGATGGATGGATAATTGTCACTTGTGAATGAGTTCTCAGAGGTTTCTTGCTGCAGAAGTAGTGTTCCTAAAGGCGAATAACATTTTTTTGAAAGAATGGAATTTGGACTTCATTATGATCCGTAGAAAAGGGCGCTGTCTTGTATTTCTGTGCAAGTGCTGATCATGAAACGTCACTGATTTCGAGGTTTGGTTGACATTTTTTGCCCTTTGGAGACAAGGGGGACTGAATTGGATGCGATGCCTGCTGATTACACTAGGCCCATCTCTGCTACTGGCGGTCCTGGAAGTAGCACAGCAATTTTAATTGTGCAGTGCATCTGTTTTTGAACTGCATTGCCGGTGTTATCGGGGGGACAAAGCTTGCTGACTGTGTTGCTTCATGGGAGGCTCTAATCCCCAAACTAACTGATTATTTAAGGCTTTATAAACCATAAGCAGAATTTTAAAGTCAATCCTGAATGACACAGGTAACCAGTGTAGTGACATCAAAACTGGAGAAATGTGCTCAGATTTCTTTTCCTGGTTAGGATTCTAGCAGCTGCATTTGATTTTGTTCTCATTTCCTCACGGGAAACCCCAACCCCTGGATTGTCAATCTAAACTTCACAGGGGACACATTTGCAGTGAGATTTATAAAGGTAAATTGTTCAATTTGTATTTGCATTTTATGCACAGAGTTAAAAGCTTATTGTTTTTTTTAGTTCAATTTGTTCACCTGCAGTACTGTTTGTGTTTCAATTTGTAGTTAAAAAATTTGACTTCTTCATCTTCAAATGTGATAATACTTTTGTAGGGTCTGTGAACATAAAATCAAAGTTTTTTTTTAGAGGCGTGGGGTGTAGAAAAGCACTGATGTAAATCGATCAAAATTACTCAGATATTTGCAATCTTCCTGGGCAGTTAATTCAAGCAATTGACAGGCCTCCAGAATTTGAGGGTTTGTCACATTTGAATGTCTTCCTACGTGTCTTTTCTTTTTCTCTTGGTGGTTCCTTGTTATTTTACCATAGCCAGTTTTGCAGTTTGTTGCTGGGTTTGTAGAATTTGTGGTGTGAGTATGTACTGATCATATTGTAACATCACGCCATTGCTGTGCACATTGGAGCCGAATGCCATCAGACTCTTGTTTTTTTTTTTTACATTGCTGTTTTAGGTAGCTCACCATCCTTAAAAGGACCACGCAAGTTGAAATTTTTATGTGATTTTTGGCAGGCTGACCTTTCTTATGGACTTCCCTGCGGCTGACTCTGAAGCTTTTTTTTTGTATGATGAAATGCCAGGTCATATTGTTATTGACTCATTTCCAGGCATTGATACAACTTGTCAGAGCCATTACGATATTTTTTTTTACACAACTTGTAAAAATTAGTTTTGTTGAGCTTTGAGGCCTCTATAGTAGATCAAACATACATGTTTCTTTATCTTTATGTATAATTGACTAAGTCCATGGCAAGCAAGACAGCCCCGCCCACCAACAATTCACTAAACAGCCAGACCATGGCGCGAGAGCGAAAGCATTTGCCAAGAATGTGTTCATTAATCAAGAATGAAAGTTGGAGGTTCGAAGAAGATCACATACTGTCGTAGTTCCGACAATACACGATGCCGACTGGCGATCCGGCTGCGTTATTCCCATGACCCGCCGGGCAGCCAACTGGGCAACCAAAGTCTTTGGGTTCCGGAGGGGGGTACGGTTGCAAAGCTGAAAATGAAAGGAATTGACGAAAGGGCACCAACAGGTGTGGAGCCTGTGGCTTAATTTGACTCCGCACGGGAAACCTCACCCGGCCCGAACGTGGCTCACAGGTGCATGCGACTGAGGCGGTGTGTGGAAAATGAACAGTCAACGTGACTCACAAGTGCATGTGGACTGTACACAGACGAAAGCAATTCAGGTGAGGAGTTGGGGGCGGACACATGAGCAGGCAGTGCGTACTGAACGATGACTAAGAGATGACTTAAGAAATCGGCAGACTAGAATGGCGGGGGCGGAATGGGCGTCAGACGATCGAACTTGCCTATCTAGAGGATGTAAATGTCCTAACATGGGTTCCGTAGGTGAACCTGCGGAAGGATCGTTACTGGATGTGCCGACCCGTCGTTGGATGTTTAGGACCCGAAACCTCTCAGGCCCGCTTCCCCGCCCTCTCTCCAGAGTTCCATCTTTGCATTCACTTACAGTCATATCCTCAAACCCACCCCATTTGGACAACTGTCTCTTTCAGGAAGTGTTCACCTATCAATACATAATTATGCAGCATATGCTACGCCGCGGGTTGGCTGGTATTCTATATTGTTCATCTTCTGAGTATGAGACTGCGGTTATAATCAGTTATGTAAGGTGCGTAGGTTGCTTGCAGTTTCCTTATTGGGGCTGGGCTGAATACTTTACCAATCCACTGTATGTAAATGATATATAGCTATATAGTTTGCCAGTCTTGTATATCTGCATAAGAAAACTGTGTCCGTACAGTGGCATAGCTGTTGGCGGTTCGTCCCGGGCGGCACATTTTTGGGGGCGGCATTAATGGCCCAAAGGCTCAGTACAATTCATGTGTAAGCAGCAGGGTTCGGAAAAATATCACTCATGAATGAAGAAAGTCAAATTCTCTGATATTTATCCACAAATGATTCAAAAATAATTTTCAGACTGTCCCCCTGTGGCGGCATCAGACATAGCAGTTGAAATTTATGAATAATTTCTAGGAAGATAAACAAGTAATTTACAATTTATAATTTCGTTTCGTTATCACACCGAATGCGTTCTTGCTCTGCGCAGAAAACATCCCCACCTATCACTTGTACACTACGCTGGTTCTGGTTTTTGCAGCGTAATTATATTAGAACACGGCTTATCAGTGCATCTATACTATATTCTTGTCTAGTTGATGCTTAGGAATAATTATATGTGAAAAATTATTGCTGTTTCTCTATATATGAATAAATCTATGCAAAATCTATCTTAATTTTTCTCTATTCGTCATTTTAATTTTCTATTTAAATAGGTTAACGTATTCAGATATGTTGGAGGGCGGCAAATTCAAACACCGCCCCGCCCTGAGTGACACAAACTCAAGCTACGCCACTGTGTCCATACTTTGTGGTGGATAGTATCAGGACAGCATCACAGTTGAAGTTTTAGTTAAAGTTGACTTGCTGCTAAGAAAAGAGTAAGTTGTGCACGATGTTGATAGAGACGAGAACTCTTTTACCATCTCATGATGAACCCATAGATGGATTATTTTACTAAACACCATAACTTGCATGGAGACAAAGAGCGGGTTAAAGAATAAGTTTTGTATTTGTCAAGTCCAAGTTGTTTCTTTACAAACATGGTGTATATGTATTTGCCATGTGAAATTGTGCTGTAAAGTTAGGCGTTTTCTATACATTTAAATAAAAAAAAAAAAAAAACCTTTCCTGCACGAACTACTTTACAATGGAGGCTATGGGGTACGGAGGAAAAACTTAAAAACTTACCAAATACATCTCATTTTTCATGCCCAGACAGTTGTCAAGTATTGATCCACATGTTCCAATTACACACACATTGTAAAGTAGATTATAAATGTCATTTTCGAACTGAAAAAACACAAATATTATGAGATTCCGCCATTTTGAAAGAAGATCAGCCGTGTGCGTTTGGTCAGCGTTTAGTCTCCCTGTGCAACAACCTTTCACCCTTCCCAGGGGCCTGGCTTCTTCTCGAAAGACCAAATCACAGTAAACTTTTCATTGCATGTGGTTGGTTTAGTTTCGATTCACTTCTCTATTTATGTGAGAACTCGCACAAGCAAATAGATAACATACCCTGACCCAGAGAGAAACAGTACTAGGAATATACAATTAAAATGATTTGTTTATAGGTTCCTTTTGTTGTTACAAACATGTGTCAGAAATACAGAAGGCTTGATTTTGAATTTTGAAACCTTTGCCATTTCATTGGTAAGTTTTGAAGCTTCTTGTTTTCCGGTCATGTCTTATAGCAGCATTTCTCAACCTTTAAGTATTTGCGACGTGAGTTTTCATAACAGTTTTAATTGCTGCGCCCCCCCCCCCCCCAAGGTTTTTTGAAAGGAGCCCACTAATACCATTTTGTTCTTTTTTAATTAATGATATATCATAGATGCATATTTTATTATACCTACTTAAGTTTTATTGACATTTATCTAACTCTATATTTAATTTTCTAGTATCAGAATGTCCATCCATCCATCCATTTTTGCAACCTGCTGAATCCGAACACAGGGTCACGGGGGTCTGCTGGAGCCAATCCCAGCCAACACAGGGCACAAGGCAGGAACCAATCCCGGGCAGGGTGCCAACCCACCGCAGGACAAACACAAACACACACTAGGGCCAATTTAGAATTGGCAATTCACCTAACCTGCAAGTCTTTGGACTGTGGGAGGAAACCGGAGCGCCCGGAGGAAACCCACGCAGACACGGGGAGAACATGCAAACTCCACGCAGGGAGGACCCGGGAAGCGAACCCAGGTCCCCAGGTCTCCCAACTGCGAGGCAGCAGCGCTACCCACTGCGCCACCGTGCCGCCAAGTATCAGAATGTAGTTTAATTTGTTTTGGTTTCAATAGATGTATTTTTCATATTTTTGATCCTTGTTTTCTTATATACACACCTTCGCGCCCCTCTTTTTGTTACTTCGTGCCCCCCTAGGATGGCCCGCCCCACAGTTTGAGAACCACTGTCTTATAGCCATTACCCTCCATTGCAGAGTGCCAGTGTGGGCCAGATATTTTTGAAATAATTATAGAAAATGCTTAACTTAAGAACATGTTTGTGAATAAATAACTTTTGCTTGAACAATACCGGACTTCTCTTTTAACTCTACTAGGCTAACAAAGGTAGAGTATTTGTTTTTCAGAAGATCAATTTACCAGGCATATCACGTAAGCATAGTAAGTTTACAGAATAAAATCCAAGGATTAAAATGTACAACAATGGAATCTAAAAAACTGGACTTTTCAAAAAAAGTCATTTGTTCTTCTGAGTCATCAAGATGTGAGACATGCACAAATTTAATATGGGAAGTGATATCCTTCATGTCTTCTACAACTCTGTGATGGCCAGTGCCTTTTTTCTATTTTGTGGTGTGCTGTGCCAGTAACATCACTTCAAGAGAGGCCCACCAAATTAACAAATGTCACTAGAATTACCAGGAAACATCAAAAAGGTTTGGGCCAGCCGTCGGTATGTTATGCCCTCGCTGCAAATGGGTAAAAGAGTTGTTCACAGGTCAGAGTCCAAAACAGAACTGATTGAGAGGTGTAAAGATGGCAGCTTTAAAGGCTGAGATTGGAAGTGATGTCATGATTGGCACCGGAACCAGAAGTGATGTCATCATTGGCACCGTAAACGGAAAGTGATGTCATCGTTGGCGCCAGAATCGTGTGAGATTTCCCGTAGAAGGTCTGCAGAGGATTGAGACAGAAAGTCAGTGCACCTTTCCACCCCCTGGTCTGGTGTGGAACTACCATTAATAAGGCCCTTTAGCTGCCTCCCATGTGCACATGTGTGACACAAGCCTAATTAAAATGGCAAACTCTGCCCTCTGGACCCCTTTGAGGTCATAGGGAGAGACGGAGTTAAAACAAAACTGAGTGCCATTATGAACAATGTTGCACATCTTCTCTCTGGCACACCAACACTGAAGACTTTTAGCCAACGGGTTGTTCAGCAGAAGTATGTCAAGAAGTGCTACCGGGGCTTCTTTAGACCAACAGCAATACGCCTAAATAATGCCTCACTGAGACTGGGACAGCCAAGTCTGAACTTTTCTTTTTTTTTTAATTTTCTTCTTTGTTTAGACCAAAGTGTGTGTGTATATTTATTTGTTTGTTTGTTTGTCTACCTACTGTATATATGTATTTATTAATTTATTTAAAGAGCTTCTGTAAAAAGCCAGATTTCCCTCGGGGGCGAAAAATAAAGCTCTGTAAGGATCACCCAGAGGAATTGATGGTATGGCAGCACGGTAAAGACACACAGGCTGCTGTTATTGCCCTGCTGTTTATGTTGTGGGCTGGGTAGCACAGGAGGCACTTCTACAGTACATTCCTCTCCCCATACATAACATTAAGAAAGGACTTGTTTCACTCGGTGCCAAAAAAGGGTCTAAAAGAGAAACGACACCTCTGATCCACGTACCCCTTCCACATTTGAACTCTATAATCAGCAGAGATTATCCCGAGGTTTAGTGGTGACAGAGTGGCAGCTCAGATAGCCTAAGCTATGATTTGTAGGTAGAGATCAGCAGTCTTCTAGCTGGGATGAATGGTTTCAAAAGAGATGAGAGATTAAAAGTGAGAGGTAGTGGTAGGTGGCCTGAAATTAGTTGAATTAGACATCTCTATGCTGGATTTTGTTTTGTTTTTTTGAGTAGCTGCTATAACCTTTGGCCTACGCAGGTCACAAGGGGTTTTTGATTTGTGTTATACAGAATTGGTGCCTATATGAAACATTTTCCGTTTCTCTTTTTTGGTCTGAGCATGAGCTGTGTCAATGGGCTAAGAAACTGAAAGACAAGGAATATAATTCTACATGATTTAAACCATTTTTGGCCGTCTGCCCAAGTCAGATATCTCATTTTACTTCTATATTGTGAAGCTGCAACATACTGTGCATGTACAGGATATCCTTTCTTACATAATGGTGCCATTCTTGAAGGTGTTACAGAAGTGAAGTTGGAATTATTTATCACAAATTTCATGTCATTCTCAAATCAATATTAGAGATGGCCAGAGCCAAAGCTGACAGCACTGGGTACAGCCCTGGACACGGAAGTGGTCCCGTGCAGGACCTACAGACACATGGACTTTCACACAGGGGCCTGTTTAGAATCAACAATCATCCTGACCTTAAGTTTGGTGATGTAGTAGGAGAATTTTCAGAATCCAGTGCTTCTCAGTTCTGAAAGTGATTTTCTGTGTTTCTCATTATCCAATACTCGATTTGTGAAATTCATTCATAATTGAATAGATCCATGATACTTTATGAAAGAGGGTTAGGTACAGTAGCTGAGAGCAGTTTAACAAGATATAGACATCCCTATATATAAAATCCAACATCTGTCCACTTTTCACGAGAGAACTACTTAACATTTTTTTTTTTTCGGTTGATTTTGTGACTTCTTTCATTGTGCTAAATATTATAGTTCGCTTGCGGTACCGATTTATTTGTGTGAATCCGAAAGACAAGCAACGGGCATCGGGGAGGGGAGGGCAGTGGGGCCCTCGTCACTTACGTGCCAGCCTTGGGGCGTATCTTACCTCCACTTAACCCCTTAACCGCCCTCTGCCGGATATATCCGGCATCGTAGCTTTATTGCTGACGCCGTACTGCCGGAATTATCCGGCACATTTGCCTGTGGTTATGTGAATGCCTGGCGCGTAGTATAACTGACAGTTTGGCGTGGGTATTACTACGTTGTATTTCGACAACTCTGCGCTTGTATTGGCCGATCACGTGATGTGATTCGAAAGTGAAAGCTGTGAATATGGCGAAACATAAACTGACTTTAAGTGAGGTTTTGCAGGCGATTTTGGACAATAATTCTGATCATGATTGTAGCAGTTCTGAAGAAGATTTTAGCAACAATGATGATCAGCAACGTGCGCTGCATGATACTGTGAATGACGACGCATCGGATGATGCGATGAGTGGGTGTATCCCCAGCATCTCAACTGGACTGCTGCCCGAGGTGAACTACCTTTTCTGCATCCGTTTGAGGCAACGTGTGGCTTTATTGTTGATGTAAAACAATTACACTGCTGAGCAGTTTTATGAGCTGTTTGTGTCACCTGATTTGATCAGACATTTTGCTCATCAGACAAATCTGTATACAGCACAGTTTATTGAGAAAAATCCCAATTTACCTCCACATTCCCGTGTTCGTGCTTGGGTAGACACTGATGAAAACGAAATGAAAAAATTCATTGGGATTTTGATGTTGATGGGAATAATCAGAAAACCAGATATTGAGATGTACTGGTCTACAGATCCTATGTATGCAACACCTATTTTTGCAGGTATCATGACACGTAACCGATTCTCTTTGCTGCTGAAATTCTTTCATTTGAATGACAACAGAAATGAGCCAGATAAGAAAGATCCAAACCGCGACCACTTGTTCAAGCTACGTCCTTTGATTGACCATTTATTTGAAGCATTTCAGTTGCCCTACATGCCAGGACCGTCAGTTACAGTTGATGAAAGTTTATTGTTGTGGAAGCCTGAGAAAAGGTACATTTTGTGTTTTATTATGTGTTTGCCCATTTCTAGAACTTGCACAACATTTAGTGGTCAATACTGCTTGAATAAATGTAAAAAATGTAAAAAAAATGTAAAAAAGTAAAAAAACGAAAATTGTTCAGATTTCGCCTGGCGTGGGGAATATTTAGGGAGTTGGCAGTTAAAGGGTTAACTTGTGAACGAGAGAACTACTTAATGGATTTAGATTGTATTTTTTCTATAATTTGCTTGAATATTCCAGTTGATTTTGTGCTAAGAATCATAGTTTGCTTGCAGGAGCAATATATTCGTGCTAATCCGAGACAGAGGCTACGGGGTGAGGGGAGTGGGATGCATGACGTCAGGAGTGGGGAGCCAGGCAGGGCCCACCCCACTGTCCTGTTTAACCACTATGCTGGCCGAGCCACAGGGGACGGCTAGTATAAAATAAATCCAACTAAAAAAGGAGTTCACCTTTTTTGCTGTAAGGGCACTTTAATGTCAAAAACCGCAAAGTGCTACATGTAGGCAAAAAGAATGTGTCTCTCTCTCTCTCTCTCTCTCTCTCTCTCTCTCTCTCTCTCTCATCTATATATATAAAATCCCTATGTGCGTCCAGGTGTCAGTGTGTGGGTGTCTTCTGGTGAAGTGCGCATGCGCGGGGCACGGTGCGATGCGCGGTATTACTGTCAGAGAAAGTTAGAAGCGTTTTACAGAAATACAACCCAGTATTACTGCGAGAGGAAATTAAAGGTACACAATACAGTGACGCATATTACAGCCACATACAAGCCAGTATTACTGTCAGAGGAGATTAAAGGCATATTATCGATGCGCACGCCTGTATTACCGCCATAGAAAATTAAAGGTATATTACGGACGTACAAGCCAGCGGACGTACAAGACGGTATCCTTCAATAAGGGCGCGCACAAAAAGGTGAGCCTCAAAAGGGCGACCTCAATTGGGCGCAGCGAATAAAGGCGCGCATAAATAAAGATCTGCACCTTTGTTGCTCTTCACATATTCCAGAGCCATTTGAACTAAATTATCTACGAACGCCTTTATTCGCCGCACTCAATTGAGGTCGCCCTTTTGAAGCTCGCCTTTTTGTGCGCACCCTTATTGAATAGAGCCGTACAAGACAGTATTACTGTCACAAAAAATTAAAGACACACAATAAACGGTGGCAGCCCACGAAGAACGGTCAGCTCAGCAAGTAAACATCAACAAAAGAAAGGCTGAAAGAAAGAAAAATACGACCAACAAAAAGAATGAGGTCAAAGTCCCTTGCCATTTAATATAGACTGTTCCTACTAATGTTTATGCTCTACTGTTCTAGCGCCCGTTATTGTAACGGGCTAAATGACTAGTATATATATAATATAATATTCATGGCATTCATAGTCTGAATCACAATCTGATTATATGGGTGGTTACCTACCAGGTAACGCTTGTGGTTGGTCTGCAAGTCGGCAAACATCCGCCACGGTGCCCTCTTCAGATTGTGATTCAGACTACGAATGCCATGAATGTAATTTCCCTGATCTACATGCTGTCAAATAAACGAACCACACGCCGTGGTGCAACGTTAGAGGCTTCGCCTCTAGAGCTGATGTCCAAGGTTCGATTCCCCGAGAGGGGGGGTGCAGTGAGTGTGTACGCCTGATAAGCCCAGAATTAGGGCGAAACATGTGTCGCGTACTCTTTGCATCTTTTGACAGTAAGCTATTCAACTATATATATAATATTTTGTGACAAATAGAGGCACTGTCGACCCCTTGAACCCCCAGACCAGATGTCAGACACCAGATAAAAGTCCAAATACTTATTTTATTCAGACAATACACTGCACAAAGCACCCTCCACTCCACAATACTTAATAAACAATCAATAAACTATAATCAAAGTAATCCTCCACTCCCAGACGCTTAGCCACCCTGCCTCCCAACTCATGTCATCTGTCTGGGATCTCCCACAGTCCTTTATAGTCCTCGACCCAGAAGTGCTTCTGAGCCCTCAGTCCATGTGATTATCCAGCATTTCCGGGTCAGGTAAAAAACATTTCTTCCGTTCCTGTGACTTGGAAATACTTCCGGGCTATACGGAAAATATAAATCCCTGGGCCTCCCCTGCAGCGACTCCTGGCGGCCCCCATGGTATCCAGCAGGGCTGTGCATTATAACTCCACTGTTCATGTTTCCCTGCTGGCATTCGGGCACCTCCATGCTGCAAGGAGGGCTCCATCTGGCGGCCTGGGGGTATTGGCCGGGATGAATGGCCGGCCATATCTCACAATAATATATATATATATATATATATATATATATATATATATATAATATATATAAATAAATAAATAAAAAATCCAACGTCTGTCTGTCAAGCCTTAGCTCCATCATGCCTGCTGTGCTGATGAGGGGTGCACGGGCCAACATTAAACTTAGTCTGCAGCATTGTCTGCTTTTCCTAATGTAATCATGGCAATTGACATCACTTATATTACAATAAGGGCACCTAGCGAGAATGACGCAGCTTTTGTTAAGCAGTCACAACAACAATAACAACATTTATTTATATAGCACATTTTCATACAAAAAGTAGCTCAAAGTGCTTTACATAATGAAGAAAAGAAAAATAAAAGACAAAATAAGAAATTAAAATAAGACATTAGTTAATATAGAAAAGGACTAAGGTCCGATGGCCAGGGTGGACAGAAAAAACACAAAAAAAAAACTCCAGATGGCTGGAGAAAAAATAAAATCTGCAGGGGTTCCAGGCCACAAGACCACCCAGCCACCACAGGGAATTCTACCTAACATAAATGAAATAGTCCTCTTTGTAGTTAGGGTTCTCACGGAGTCACTTGATGCTGATGGTCATACAGACTTCTGGATTTTAATCCATCCATCATTGTTGGAACATCACGGTGCTTTGAGTAGATGGTGGTGGCGCAAGCAAGCCACCACCAAAAGGACACCGGAAAAGGAAACAGAAGAGAGAGTAGGGGTTAGTACAGATTTTAGAGCCACCATGAATAGTTATTATAATGAATTGGATATACAGAGTATCAGGATTTAAATTACAGTGAAGTTATGAGAAGGCCATGTTAAAGTAATGTGTTTTTAGCAGTTTTTTAAAGTGCTCCACTGTATTAACCTGGTGAATTCCTACTGGCAGGCTATTCCAAATTTTAGGTGCACAACAGCAGAAGGCCGCCTCACCACTTCTTTTTAAGTTTTGCTCTTGGAATTCTAAGCAGACACTCATTTGAGGATCTGAGGTTACGATTTGGAATATAAGGTGTCAGACATTCCAATATATAAGATGGGGCGAGATTATTTAAGGCTTTATAAACCATAAGCATAATTTTAAAGTCAATCCTGAATGACACAGGTAACCAGTGTAGTGACATCAAAACTGGAGAAATGTGCTCAGATTTTCTTTTCCTAGTTAGGATTCTAGCAGCTGCATTCTGCACTAGTTGTAAATGATTTATGTCTTTTTTGGGTTTTCCTGAGAGGAGTGCGTTACAGTAATCTAGTCGACTGAAAACAAAGGCGTGAACTAATTTCTCAGCATCTTTCAATGATATAAGAGGTCTAACTTTTGCTATGTTTCTTAAGTGAAAAAATGCTGTCTTACTGATCTGATTAATATGCGATTTAAAATTTAGATTACAGTCAATCGCCACTTAAGCTTTGAAACATTGTCTTGCATGTTAAATATGATAAAGAACTATTTAGAATCACATTAATAGCTGAAAGCCAAACAATGCACAAAAATGGTCTGATTTTTTTTTTTTTTTTGTAAGCCAATGTCTACAAATATAGGCGGAGGGGGAAAAAAACTGATAGTGTAGTATGGCAACATTTTCTATTCTGATATTTTATCAGTTGAGAGTAATGGGGATTGTGAAAAGGAGGTGAAAAAGAGAGTGCAGGCAGGGTGGAGTGGGTGGAGAAGAGTGTCAGGAGTGATTTGTGACAGACGGATATCAGCAAGAGTGAAAGGGAAGGTCTACAGGACGGTAGTGAGACCAACTATGTTATATGGGTTGGAGACGGTGGCACTGACCAGAAAGCAGGAGACAGAGCTGGAGGTGGCAGAGTTAAAGATGCTAAGATTTGCATTGGGTGTGACGAGGATGGACAGGATTAGAAATGAGGACATTAGAGGGTCAACTTATGTTGGACGGTTGAGAGACAACATCAGACAGGCGAGATTGCGCTGGTTTGGACATGTGCAGAGGAGAGATGTTGGATATATTGGGAGAAGGATGCTAAGGATAGAGCTGCCAGGGAAGAGGAAAAGAGGAAGGCCTAAGCGAAGGTTTATGGATGTGGTGAGAGAGGACATGCAGGTGATGGGTGTGACAGAACAAGATGACGAGGATAGAAAGATATGGAAGAATATGATCCGCTGTGGTAACTCCTAACGGGAGTAAAAGAAAAAGAAGAAGATGGTTGGGCTCCCTGGTATCTGCTGGGTTGCCTGCCTAGCATGCTTCTCTGTGAGCTGTACCCCTTCTCCCACTTGTGTTGGCGCCTCTACCTATTGCACTTCCAGGTCATCCAGCTTGCATACAGGGTATACTGCCAGTAGGAGCTGCTATACTTCAACGCTGACATGTGCAGGATGGAGCGTCCAGTTTGGCTGTGGAGTTCTGCTGCAGAATGTTTGTTTTCCATTTGCCACTTTGGTTTTTTCTCTTGCCCTAGCAACTTCTTGCCAGCCATCAGTCTTTTACAATATAAACACCTATACTATACATTTATTCTTGCAAGGTGCTTTTGGATGGCATTCAATGGAAAAAATATCATGTTATGTTGTTTTCTAACCCACTTAATCCAGACCAGTGTTGAGAAGGATGCTGGAGCATATCCCAGCTAGCATAAGGTGCAAGGCAGGAACACACCCTGGACAGGCTGCCAGTCCATTGCAGGTCAAACATACACACCCCAAACACATACACACTCCAGATTCACCCTGAGCACATGTGACAGACATGAAAGGGTGTGGAGAAGCCATGGAGAACGTTATGCTGCCTGTAACATAGTTCAGCATGACCGGTTTGGTGGTGGGTCAGTGATGGTCTGGGGAGGCATATCCATGGAGGGGACGCACAGACCTCTACAGGCTAGACAACGGCACCTTGACTGCCATTAGGTTTTGGGATGAAATCCTTGGACCCATTGTCAGACCCTATGCTGGTGCAGTGGGTCCTGGGTTCCTCCTGGTGCACGACAATGCCCGGCCTCATGTGGCGAGAGCATGCAGGCAGTTCCTGGAGGATGAAGGAATTGATGCTGTTGACTGTCCCCCACGCTCACTTGCCTGACCTCACTCCAATAGAACACATCTGGGTAGGACGCTATGTTTTGGTTCATCCGACACCTTAGTCAGTCCAGGAGCTCAGTGATGCCCTGATCCAGATCTGGGAGGAGATTCCCCCAGGACACCATCCGTCATCTCATTAGGATGTTGTCAGGCATGCATACAAGCACATGACGGCCATACAAACTACTGAGTACGATTTGGAGTTGCTGCAATGAAATTTCAGCAAAATGGACTAGCCTGCCACATCATTTTTTCACTTTGATTTTCGGGGTGTCTGAATTCAGCCATCTGTAGGTTGATCATTTTCATTTCCATCAAATGATGTGGCATCCTTTCGTTCCTAACACATCACCATATCAGTAGAGATAGCCAGCAGGATTTTCTTTTCCCATTGAGATCTGATGTGTTTTCAAAGTGTTCCTTTCATTTTTTTGAGCAGTTATATACATACATACACAACATCTATGACAACATCAATGTTAGTTACTGGTTTTTACCTGTTACTGTCAAAATTGACTTTGTCTTCCTGTGATTCTGAATTAACTGGAAAAAAAACCTAGTTTGACAAAATGGAAAAGTACATTTGTGTGTAACTTGTGTAAAATGTAAAAAAAATATATATAACTTGGGGAACTCCATAGTTTCTAGAAGCACTGTTTGTTCAGTTTACATGTGTGTCTTGCTGCTTTGTTTGTTGTCCGGTGAAAATGAACAATACAGTGTTCAACTTTCCGCTTACTGTACTTCCTAATTACTTTTTTCCAGCCTTTAATTACTTTGTTCCCAAACATTTGTGCTAAAGTGGCAGAGTAACCTGCAATTTTCTTCCAACAGACTTGAAGGTAATCATACTACACCAGTTTCACATGAAAATAAAGAGCTGTCAGCATTTAACATAACAATGGAATCTTTATTCCATTTTATCAGCTTCCTATTGGAACCTAAGAGATTTATTTTAAGTTTTACATCCTAATCTACAGTATGCAAATAATGCCAAGCTGACTCAGTCATCAATATAACACTGTTTCCTGTTGCGTTAAAAAGCTGAAATTTGTCAGGAGGGTACATCTAGACCAGTAGGTATCTGCTAAGAAAGGACATTATAACAATTGCAAAAGTAAATACCCTAAAATTGATTGAAATTTATTGATTCTATAATGGGCGGTATGCAGGGACTGGCATCCCGTCCAGGTAAGGAGGCTAGTATAAATGGAAGGACAGGGGAAGACAATTTATTCATTATTTTCTTCCCAGGGATGCTTTCGGTGGCAGCGTCCCTGGAATATGGGGAGTAGGCAGTGAGATAACTGCTGTGAGGAACCCAGGAAAAGGGTACACAGCCGCAGCTTTGAGGGAACATAATTGATTACCCGTTTCAATTCAAAAGAATATACTTTCTCCTACTCTTGAGCACCGTGAGGCACGAATAATGGGGCGGCGCCATGAATCACCAACACATAAATGGCATGGGTTTTTTTTTTTTTGTTCTTTATTTTGCCTTTTTCAATTTCTTGTATTAGGAATTTGTTAGTTTTCACATACCCCTTGGGGTCAGAGCACAGGGTCAGCCATTGTACAGCACCCCTGGAGCAATTACAGGTTAAGGGTCTTGCTCAAGGGCCCAGCGGAGTAAGATCTCTTTTGGCATTGATGGGGATTCAAACCAGCAACCTTTCTGGATACCAGCACAGATCCTTAGCCTCAGAGCCACCACAGAGTGCTGCGAAGCACCAACATATAATTGACCCCCTACTGTAGACCCGTGGATTTCTATGAGTAGCGGGCACATTACCAAATGGTGAAAGGCGAGATAATCGCTGCGCTGCTCTTTAAAAATGGGACAGAAAGCAATGCAATAACAGCTACACAGACCTTGAAAAGTGCTGCGAGGCACCGAGAAAAAAGGAGCATGCCTGCTGCTTATCTGGTAATCCAAATCAGTTTAAAACTATACACTTGAACACCATGATGCACCATGATGGGGCAGAGCATTGAATCATCAACAAACAAATAAACAAGCCAAGGGGGTTTGTATGGATATCGAGTGATGCAAAGCACCAACACATAAATCGACAACCTATACCCGTGGAGTTTCATGAGTAAGGGGTGCATTACCAAAGGGTGAAAGGCAAGGTAACAACAGCACGGCTCTTCAGAAATGCAGCACGGGTTGGGGAGTGAGTGATGCAATAACTGCTGCACGGCAGTTCAAAAGTGCTGCGAGGTACAGAGAGAAAAGGTGCACAGGAACCCATCTCTATTCAAAAATTACACTTTCCTATAAAATTGTGTTTTGAAGTGACCATCAATAAAAGCCAAGTTACAATGAAGAGGCAGGAATTGATCCAGGGTGGGAATGTTTCACTTATGGGGTAATAATATTATTACTTACTATTTGACTGATGCCTTTATCCAAAGTGACTTACAACATTTAGGATAGAACTGGTTAAATTTCTTTTGTTTTTCCAGTTGTGACTTGGCCATGGTCTCACACTGTCAGTAGTGGGATCTGAACCCACAATCTCAGGGTTGAGAGCCATTATTATCTCAACAACACACAGCCCGACAATCTCTCTATTATAATAAAAAAAAATTCCTGGGATGAGACATGACTTTTTCAGAGAGATACTGTCACGTCCTGCGAGACGAGACTTAACCACGCCTGGGGCCG
Source organism: Erpetoichthys calabaricus (assembly GCF_900747795.2). Lineage (NCBI taxonomy): Eukaryota > Metazoa > Chordata > Cladistia > Polypteriformes > Polypteridae > Erpetoichthys > Erpetoichthys calabaricus. Next base: position 25,357,010 of record NC_041396.2, on the reverse strand, counting down.
GAAATAAAAGACAAAGAGTAGATGACAAATTAGAACTTCGTAAAGAGGTTCAAAAACGTTGCCGTGATACACATGCAGAGCAGGTTAGAGATTATGAAAGTACTAAAATTCGAAAGTCTCAAGAAACTGATAGTAAAGATTGCATTAGTGCAAACAAACGGAAATGATTACTCTGTGAAATAATGGAATAACGAAAAGAGATTGAATATATTGTTCGGATTTAAACTTTAAGTCGGAGACTTGTAGATCATCTAATTCATGTTGCCATCAGGGAAAAGTAGTGTTTCTTCTCAATAAAGAGGTGTATCCATGAGAATTAAAAGATTTGTTGTTTGGTGAAAGTGAAATCCACATACGTGAGCGGCAGAAACGCGAAGTGGCTGTTGCATAGCGCAGGCCTTTATACGAGGAAAGCGAGTATTAGAAAAAAAAAAAATATTGTATACAGAAAACACACACAGTACTTCTGATACACCCAATTACAGCACTATATAGTAACTGATGCCCATTGTCTTATGAAATTTCCGAGTGAAGCCGGGTATCACAGTTGGTAGATAATATCAGGTTAAAATCAATTATTGTACATCGCTAAAGTCTCTAACTGGGGATTCAAGTAAAGAACAATAAGGAACTAGGACGGTAATAAAACAGCAAATGGCAACTTGGAGCTCTGGTCTGGAGTAATGGATGTTGTACATTTGTAACACTTTCCTGGCATCGTCTTTTTTTTCTGTGGTACAAAGGGCTGCAGCTCTGGCATTCCAGCTTGATGACGTCAGTAGCTGTTAAACCCTGTTTACCCACACTGATGGCTTTGGGATGCACGGACACTCCATCCAGTACTTCTTCATATAAACAGATTGTTACAACACCGACAGGCTAGGGTTGACAAGACTTCTCTTACCTTATAGACAAGAGGGTCATGTTTGCGAATTTCTGGGTTTAATATTTAAAAATCTGTTTTTGTTTTGTTTTTAAATAAAAGAAAAAACTATACTATATATATCAATATATACCTCCTCAATAAATACCCCTAAATGCATAAATTATTAATATCTTCCAACTGCCTTATGAACAAGAGATTTATTTTTTGGTGCATTGTATAAACCCAGTTAATGAATTTTAATCCAAGTGTCTTTTATATAGCTGCTTACTATCATGCACACTCTCCCTGAGTGCTTTAAGAATAGAGCCCCCCAACCCCCTTTTCCCATGAATAACTGGAGTGCCAGCACGTGCAGTGATTTCCACAGTTATTGAGCTGGCAATCATTTAATTTACAGTCCAACATCCTAGCCACTAGGCCACACAACCAGTCATGGCAAAGACATTTCTCCATATGGAATGCCATTAATTAGTGCCAGTCATGCTGGATAGAGGGCAGTTTTTGCTTTGTGCCCTTCCCAACCATAAGCTATCGTCTATGGACAAGGGGCAAAAGCTTTAGATTCGTCAAAAAATTTCCATCTCCAGTTTTTAGGGTCCCCTGATACCAATACCAATATCTCGATGATGGTTGTGTGTGTGTCTTGGTGTCACAGTTACTTGAGGACAGTCGGGAACTAAAATGGCTGGACGGAAAAATACCAAACTTGAAACATAAGCCTGTTATGAGATGACGAACGATGTGCTGATTATTTTTTGAGCCAAATCGTGCAAGAGAAAAAGGCACCCTAGAGGAACCCTGAAATAACATAATACAGGGCATCCTCGGGTTACGACACAGTTCCGTTCCTACAACAGTGATGTAACCCGAATTTTGGTGGAAGTCGAAACATACCTTAGCCTAAGTCACTTAACTATCCTAACACTTTTGCAAAATCATAATCTATAAAATAAAAACACAACTAAGCCACAGTAAAAGAAAAAGGACATAAATATACTGTACACTGTACTGTAGTAACAGAAAAAAATGACAAAAATGAGTGTAAAAAAAAATTCCTTACCTTTTATTCCTTCTGATCTCATTACTCTGTCTAATTTCACTTCCATCGTGATGGCTTTCCTCTTCTTCAAAGCACTACCATCTGAAGACTCTGACGTTCGTTTAGGATCCATGATAAGGTCCAAAAAGTCGGCAAACAAAGCAACACAAACGTAGCACGTGTGCCTCACTCAAACACCGTGTACTTGCCGCGTGCAGCCAAACTAGTTTGCCCACGTAGTCTGTAAGTACGATGCTAACGGTGTAAGCCGAAACACTCGTGTCCCAATTTTTTTTAAAAGTTTTTATGGGAGTGAGCATTGTAAACTCGAAACATTGAATGTCGAAATGTTGTAACCCGAGGACCCCCTGCATTGCAATTAATTATGAATTCATCTTGTCAGTTGCTATCGTAATGACCTATTTAATGATCAGAAAGATCAGCATCATAGCGGTAAATAATTATTGAAATGTAGAATAGTTTGGGTAACTTCCTTCCTAGGGTGCAAAGCCTACTGAAGCTCACATCTGAATTTTTTTGGTTAAATAACACTAAGTGGATGAAAATACAAATGTGTTATTTAGCTACAGTAAATTCATATTTACGTTCGAACATAGGCAATTTAAATGATTGGCTCAAAGTAATACAGTGAGTTAAAGCCATGTTACATTACTATTCTTTTTTTGATATACTTTTTTAATCCCTAAAGGGAACTCGTCTTTTCATATGACCCTTTTTTTGGAGGTCAGAACACAGGTTCAGTCGTTGTACAGCACCCTTGAGCAATTTTCAGGCTAAGAGCCCTGCTCAAGGACCCAGGATCCCTTCTGGCAGTAATGGGATTTGAACCGGTGACCCTTCCAGTTGCCAGCACAGATCCTTAGCCTCAGTGCTGCCACTCCACCTTTTATTAGGTGACATTTCCAGTGATTTTCAGTTATAGCCTTCATTTTAAATATTTTGGAGAGTCAGAGGCAGTCGGCAGTGTGCTCCTTCAAAGTTAGTTATGTAATGTGATGTGCCCTGAAACACCATCTGACTAGTCCATGACCTGCCCTGTTATAATCAAAAAGGTGTGATTATTCTCTTTAGTCATAATAGTGGGCTCTGTGTGTGCATATGATGGCTGACAAGCAATGAATGCTTATCTGGAAGTACAATGCAGAGAATTCAGAGATGAGGAATCGGTGCCGGTCGAAGCCCATATGGAGCTCTAGGTGGGGTCAATGGACATTTACAACTTAGAGGGTAGTTCGTATTAGACTTTGATGATCTTTGGGGGGTGTCGGTGGCTGGGGTCCAGCTCAGTGGCTATGTGTCAGCATGAGTGGTTATTCTTTAATGGAGTGGTGCCCAGTCCAGGGCAGTTTCCTGCTTTGGTCTCATAGATAGTCTCTAGCCCTTAGTGACCCACAGTTGGACTATGTACTGTAGATTTAAGTATGAGAGATTTATTTTATTTGGATAAAATAGAAGGCCTTTGAGCATGGGAAAAGTGCTATATAAATAAAATGTATTATTATTGCAGTAGGATACACGTCACTTGCAACAGACACACTAAATAAATACTACTTCACCCTGCATTTTCAGAGTTAACAGTTTTCCTAAAAAAGCATGAAGTGTGAAAAAAGTCAATAACATGTGAACATCTCTTCTTCTGAAAAAGGTGCAGAAAAATGCAGTTTTTTCAAACATTTTCTGTAATAAACCCTGCAGTCATATCGAGAACTGGCATTCCCAGCTGCCATCAGCTCTGCTCTAAACAAAAATGATAGCGAGAGGGAGGGAGGCCCACCTACCACAAGTTCTTGTTGTGCAATGTTTTCTGTTACTGTGTGGTCAGCGGTTTAGTTAATGGTGATATTTATTTTTTTCCAGCTCCATGCAGAAGGCAAATGAACACGGAAAATTAAATTATCAATTTCAGCTCTGCTGCCCTAGCAGGGGATCATTTTTCTCATTAGATGTTTAAATCTGATGACAAAAAGGATTTGTAAATTAGATATTTTTTTTCTTCTTTTTAATTACATTATAACTAAAATCCATTCATCAGTTTTTCTATGCTCTGGGAGAGTTGGGTTGGGGTGGGTGGCGAATGGAAAGGGAGAACGTAGGTTGGGTGCAGCCGCTCGTGCCAGTCTAACACGCAGTAAATGCACATACATATTTGTCCTCTTTAGGACTCTTTGTTGTGAAAGGTAAGCTGGAAAGGCAAAACACCGGGGTCTTCATGCAAGCGGATGGAAAATGTGCAGTGTCTTCAGAAAATGTTCAGGCTCCTTCACTTTTTCACATTTTGTTATAAGGCAGCGTTGTGCTGAAACCATTTCAGTTTATTTTTTTCCTCATCAAGCAACACTCAATATCCCAGAATGATAAGATGAAAACAAGATTTTGAAATTTTTGCAAATGTATTAAAAGTAAAAAACTGAAATTTCCCATTGACTCAAATATTCAGACCCCAAATCAGCACTTCGTTGAATCAACTTTGGCAGCAATGACAGTCTGGAATCAACTTGGGTTTGACACAATAAGCTTCATACACTAGGATTTGGGAATATTACACATGTTGTTTGTGTCAGAATTATAGTTTCCTCACGTACAGTATACATATATCAAGATTAATTTACTTATTAATTCTTACTAATACATATTCTTACTTATTAAGATTAATTTACTTATTTCAGTAGATTAAATACTTTATTAGTTTTACGTTCCTGTGATTTTTCCCTTGTGTTGGTTATCCTGACTGCAGTGCATCACCTAATGATAAAGCTGTCTGTTAATAACTATTACAGACGACCCCCGGCATTCGTGTGGGTTACGTTCCTAGAGCAACCGCGAATTGTGAAAAACCACGAATTTTGGATGTGTTCAAAAAATTTCCTATAATTTTTAAAATTACAATTATACAATTATAAAATTGTGAATTTCCCCTTGGGATTAATAAAGTATCTATCTATCTATCTATCTATCTATCTATCTATCTATCTATCTATCTATCTATCTATCTATCTATCTATCTATCTATCTATCTATCTATGCCTATTTTTACAGTTTAAACACTAAATATGCCCCCAAAACACTTTAATTTCAAACTCAGCTTAATACATTACTCTAAAAAAACTAAGAATGTAAAGGTAAACCCGTATACTGTAAGTACTCTACTGCTATGTCTCCCGCAGTGCTAGAATGTAAACAACAACAACAACATTTATTTATTTAGCACATTTTCATACAAATAATGTAGCTCAAAGTGCTTTACATGATGAAGAAAAGAAAAATAAAACACAAAGAAAGAATTAAAATAAGACAACATTAATTAACATAGAGTAAGAGTAAGGTCCGATGGCCGGGGGGACAGAAAAAACAAAAAAAAACTCCAGATGGCTGGAGAGAAAAAATAAAATCTGTAGGGGTTCCAGACCATGAGACCACCCAGCCCCCTCTGGGCATTCTACTTAAAATACCGATGTTGCCCCTTGTGGTGTAGCGGGTCCACAGACACGTCAAAAAGGCCATTTTTTAAAAAATTCGCCGCACTCACGACTTAGAGAGGGGGCGTGGTATGCGTGGCTGAGCGGTTCCCGGGTGATGCGTGATGCGGATGGTCCTCACTTAAGTGCACAGGTGAGGAGTCGTCCGCATCTGTAATTGGTGCCGGGAGCTGCTAATTGTCACATCTGATCCACGTCCCCGTAATAAATAGAAGCGCAAGGCGCCTAGGAGGGGGAAGAAAAGGGAAAGATGAACAGAGGTTGCAGGAGAAGAAGGCTGGAAGCAGGTAGAGGAAAGCCGGTGCGGGAGAGCTGATTGCGGGCAGCTGAGCAGTGAGCCTGGGTGTTTGGCCGGCACCCCAGGAGCAGTCGATTGTGATCACTCCCGCTGAGTATGTAGTGAGGAGCAGGAAGAGTGGAAGGAGGATGGTTCGCCGCATAAGGCCAAAAAGGCAGCGGGAGTCGAGACTTGGGACGTGAAAGCCCCAGCGTGAGTGCCCTGGTCGCTGGGGAGCCCAAGTCACGGTTTGGTGAAGCCTACTGGAGCTAGGGATCAGAGAGGCGAACAGACCAGCAGGAGATGGCAAAAAGCAGATCAGCTGCAGGTAGGGTGGCTCCCCTGGTGCATAGCCAGGACAGGAGAAGCAGGGGAGTCACCATTAAAAGAAAGGCACCGGGCTTTGTGTTTAAAAGGACAGCTTCCAGCCATTGTTTTAACCTCATTTTTTTAAAGGATTTTTTTTTCTAATGGATTTTAACCTCCACTTTTCACTTGTTTTATTGGATTATTTATTTATTTATTGGAGCTGTGGAACACTGCACGTTTTGTTTGGATATAACTGTTCTAGTTTGCTGGTTTTAATAAATGCACTTTGCACTTTTTGCACCATCCCCTTGCTTTGTTGTACCTCACTGCCTAGCTCATCGGTGACATTACTGACAGTGTTGGGTTCAGAGAGCATGGAACGGAACCTGCATCATCACACCCTATATGTACTGTAATTCATGCAAGTGTGTTTTCTTTGGTATCTGCTGTCATTTTCTTTGTAATAGTAGGGTAAATACTTAATAATTTAATTTAATTGAATAAAAATACAGTAAAATGTACAGGTACTCATCAATAATGAATGATATTGATTGAAGATGATGATGGTGATGAATTAGCTGTGCAGTATGATGAAGGTATGTAATGAAGATAATGACTGCACAGCAAAGCAGAAGATTTACAGCTCCACTGTGGCTACTGTGGCATAACTTTTTAGTTCCTGGAGCAATCCAGTAGATCAACCTTCTCCAGGAGTGTCTTAAACTTCGTCTGGCGCTTAGGTTCATAGCCAGAAGCCTTAGAAGGTGCAGGGCGTTTGGGCGGCATCTTAGGGCTTTAAGAAGAACAAAACAATAAACACGAGAACACTCAGCGAAACACTTGAGATAGCTATACGCGGTAAACTGTTATGATGCTGGAATGCTGGGCTGCATCTGCCGGAGATGCGTCACAGGGCAGCAGCCAATCAGCAGCAAAGAGAAATGACTAACACTTTCGGATTGGCTACTTTCACCATCCCAAGCTGCGTTTTCCTCTACGGTTGCTTTGTGTTCTCTCTACAGTACCATACTGCTACGAAAAAAGCCATAAAAAAATTGCGGAGGATATTTGCAGTTTCCGCTAACAACTAGTTTGGTTCTAAGGAAAAATCCGTGAACTCTGAACCTCAACTTCGCGGGGGGACTACTGTACTAACATTGACACATACTATTTAACAGAGAGAAACAGTGATAACTAATTTATGTTTATTGTTTATTTTAGACCCTACTTTCACATTTATGTACCTTTGTAAGGAATTACTAAACAGATTTTGGACATCTTCGTCCATCTCTGGCCGGATGTTCATAGTGGTTGTAATTCAATTCCAAACTAAACTACAAGGCTCAAAGTGGAGCACTCTGATTGGCTTAGTTTCAATTTGCTATAGGCCTATAACAATGACTTAATAAATTCAAGGTGTACTACTACTCGATTAAAGGAAAAAGAACACTTAAAAAATACTATATTGCATTTTCAACAGTTCTAATTCATCAATTCTGTTATTCACTCCTGAAAAAATTAAATAAAAAAAAAAGGGGTTCTATTTATTTGTTGTTTAATAATTTATTTTCCATTTTGGACACTTTATGCTGATGCAGTGCTCAAATTTTTGACAATCCAATTGCAGCATGCTGCAGTAAATCTTGAGTTTTGTGCCTCAGTAATTGTCTTTTTAAATTTTTAAATATTTACTGTTTAATAGAACATGTAAATGTGGAGGTATCATTACAGCCCTGAGAGCTTAACAGTTAAAGGGTGAGCTTCCATATGTGGCTTAGTGGGTGTCTGTATGAAAGAGTTGAAGGTTTACGGGATCCTGAATACATGAAGACCATCAAACCTAACTCCCAGTAATTCTCTGCATGTTCCATAAACACTGCAGACTCGGTACAAAAATGGCACCGTCTGCTGTTTTATCAGGTCATGGCAAGTTTCAGGTTCAGTAATAATGAGTATAAAATGGGGTTAACATAAGCAATAATAATAATAATAATGTTTACATTAAAGTCATATACCGTATATACTCGTGGATAAGTCGGGACTTGATTTTACTGTATAATTTCTGGTAATTTGTAATGTTGCTCGTATTAGTCGAATGCGGAAAACTCACGCTATTGGACCAAGAGATTATGATATGCTAACACCCACCTGAGAGAGTAACCACGGAGCACACAGCCTTTTTTTCTATGTGGGTGTGGCAATGCGCTGTATCAGCGTGTGATCCTAACCTCTCTCTCTCTGTCTCTCTATTGTGCCTATGTGACCACACAGTAATACCTGAACTATTCTGAAGTGACATGTGCATTGATTTGTGTTTTTTGTATCTCACACCCTCATACACCTTTATCGTAAGAGCATCCCTTATCTGTGATGGAGCGTTCGATCAGAAAAAAATATGAAACTGGTGTTAAACGTCGTTGAAGTTGCGAAAGAAATTGGTAACTGTGCTGCTGCAACAAAATTCGATGTGTCTGAGAAACTGATGTGAGATTGGAGGAGGCAAGAATATGTTAAAAAAAAAAATATATTTATATATTAAGTGTCGCATTTTTGAACAGCTGCGGTGGTCTGGTGCCTTGCCCGGTGTTTGTTCCTGCCTTGTGCCCTGTGTTGGCTGGGATTGGCTCCAGCAGACCCCCGTGATCCTGTATAGGATATAGCAGGTTGGATAATGAATGGATTTGTGAACAGGCGTATAAGTCGGGGTCTAATTTTATGATTGATTTGTTCGGGTTTCAAGACCCGACTTATAAATGAATATATATGGTAATTACAGTAAAGTGGACAGATAGCTAAAAGTTTATTTGTCCCCAGTGTGAAGTTTGACTTTTAACAGAAGCTCTAAAAATAAATAATTAGAAAAATATATGATATGTATGATATCAAGATGATGATATGTAATATCTACTGTTGAATTCTGTTCTGTACTTGTAATTGTCATTGTCAATTGTTATTGTCTGTTTTTTACCTGCATTATTATCAATCTTTTATTTAATATTGTTTTTTGTATCAGCAAGGTGCTGCTGGAGTATGCGAATTTCCCCTTGGGATTAATAAAGTATCTATCTATCTATCTATCTATCTATCTATCTATCTATCTATCTATCTATCTATCTATCTATCTATCTATCTATCTATCTATCTATCTATCTATCTATCTATCTATCTATCTATCTATCTATCTATCTATCTATCTATCTATCTATCGCATTATTATATTGTATTGAGGATTACTTGTGTTCTGTTCAGTGTATTGTGTTATATTTACCCCATTTTTTTTGACACAGTATGCCCAACCTACCTGGAAAGGGGTCTCTCCATTTTTTTTCCCTAAAAGGTTTTGTTTTTTTTGAGAGTTTTTCCTTATCTTCATAGAGAGTCAAGGCTGGAGGGCTGACAGAAGCCTGTTAATGCCCATTGCGACACTCCTTGTGTGATTCTGGGCTATACAAAAATAAATTGTTATTGTATTGTATATATGGAAGTTGTAACAAAGGACAGAATTAAAGCGAAACTGAGTGCCATTATGAACAAAACTGCACATCCTCTCCGTGACACACCAACACTGAGGACTTTCAGCCAAAAAATTCTTCAGCAGAAGTGTGTCAAGAAATGTTATAGGGTCTCCTTGCTACCAATAGCAATACGTCTGCATAATACCTCACTGGGACTTCACTATGGTGAAGAAACATAATTTCATGTTTAGCGGCCGCTATATTTATTACATCTGCTGAACACTACTGGAGAGCTTCTTGCATGTTAAGAAGAGATGTTTTCATTTAATGGATAAACAAGGCCTCATCTGTAACATGTAGAGTTGTTTATCACCAGAAGTAATGATAAGATTGAAGTTGTATTTCTGTGTTTGACACATACGACTAAGGTCCTCGGTGTAGAGAGGGCTTTGGTACTGGAATTCTGAAATTAAAATAAAGCCTTAATCTTATTAATGCACTGTAAGATCAGTGATGTAGGACAGAAACATAGGGTGTCTGGGGTGACAGTCTCAAGACAACACAAAGAGGATACAAAAAGCTACACCCCTGATAGGCACTAGTGACCCTGAAACTGTGAAGAAAAAGAGGACACTGGTAAGAGGTCGTGTTCCACCTGTTAGACTGGTGATTCCCATTTAATGTTTAGTTGAGCAGAACAGTTTTATGTTGTTTTTAAGCCCTGAAATACATGACGTGCCAGCTAACAAAAATAAAAAACACACAGTAGAGATTACATCTTGTCCCTTATTTTGTTCTGGGTGTTTGTACTGCTCAGAGTCTGCTCCTTGACCAAGTTGTTAATAAAAACACAAAAAGACGGAAAAATCTATTAAACCTGATCCAGAAGTCTGAGGAAGAAAACAATGAGAGAAGAAATCTCCTGAAGTGAAAGAGATTCTTTTCCAGGCCAAACATAACAATACGGAGCATTTAGGATGCAGTTTGGGGGTAACGTGTCACAGCAGACATGGAAAGGAAATTCAGTCATCGGCCGTAAAGTATGTGGCATGTTAACCTGATTTAAATCATTTTCAGTCAATACTTCAAGAAGTCCAAGCGATGACTCAGACAGGAACATCAATTTTCAAGTGACCCAAGTTGGTACTTGTGCAGATGTCTCGGTGTATGAGCAATAATCAATGTATTTCTGCTTTGCTATCTTCCTTGCTTAGAGTCGTCAGCTTGTTCCTTAACCTCTTCGTAATACTTTAGTTTAGCTACTGCAAAAATGTATCTATTACTCATTTATTATTGGTGAATTGGCTTGGGTGTGTGTGCCCTATGATGGAGTGGTGTCCTGTCCAGGGTTTATTCCTGCCTCGACCCTATTTTAGCTGGGATAGACTCAAGCGCAGTCTCCCACAGCCCTGCTCAGGACTAAGCAGGTTAGAAAATGACTGACTGACTGACTGTTATGTAACAAGACCGTGACATACACGTCTTTAGATCTTCATAACCCTGACAAAGCCTCAGTGAAGTGTTTATTCATTTCTGCAATGTGATCTACTAACAAAACATCACTTTGGAGGGTCTGAGGTGGCTTAACTGAGACACATTTCTCCTGATATTACGTGTTTAGTATGAGACCTGTCAATCCTTGATATTAACAAATAGGTCTGCCATCATGTTGATATTCCTCACTACACTGAGATAAATAACAAATCTACTGATGTTTTAGAAGTGAAGAGCAGAAGAGCTTCTGTTAAGGCCTTGTTATATAAGGACATGAGCCATTTAGGTACTGTAAAAATCCATCTATTAAAGTGTTACCCACCTCCTAGATCAGTTGGCCGTATAACATACAGTTTTACGAGAGGCTCAGACACATTTACAGTATTCTGAAAGTGAAACCATTATGATTTCTGGCTCGTTGTCAAGTCTGGTAGCCCAAAGAATTCAGACTGAAACTGAAATGTCCAATTTCCTCTAAGATGATAAGGGAGTGACAACATTGTGTATGGTGTTTTAATTGTTAAACAGTATATGATTCACCTAAGAATGCTGAATCGCCTGTGGCATATGTCAGTGCAAAGGGCAAAGCAGTCACAGTTTTCTAAGTAGTTTAAGATTGCACACTTGTTGAATTCTTTATAGAAAACCACGGAAACTGTTTGTCTTAATAGCCTGTAAACATTTTACTAAACTATACATTTAAAGCATGCAAGTCATTCAGGGGTGTTCCTTCATTTAAATGGTGCTATATAAAGTAAACATCAATTAACTGCTTTCTGTAATGAAAATCTGCTGTGGGTTTAGAGTGTGTGACCTTTTGGTATTGTGTGTTATTTTGTAAAATGTTGAGAGACAAAAGGAAATTCTGTTTCTTCCATGACTTGTTTCCATTTTTTTTTTTGCCCAACTCTGTACTTTGTGGCCTATAGATGGTGTCACCAAGCCCTAAACACCAGACACAACTACACAACACAGTCACGGGTTCAAATAAAATAGTTTATTGTTCAGAAACCCCTTTTACAGGCTTCTTTGCAAATGTTCCCAACACAGATTAACAAAACTGATGTTCACTATTTCTTTAAAATCCTTCCACACCTCCCAGCAAGCGTTGTTCACCTCTACCCAACTCCAACTCCTGTGGTATGAAAACTGGACTCTTTTTTTTTTTTTTTTTTAATGACATAGACACAAGGGTACTTCTGTTGCCACAGCAGTGCATGTTGAAAGCACTTCCAGGTCCGAAGGAAGCCCCTCAAATAAGAGGTGGTGCTCCCCTGCAGCTCTCTCATGGCGGCACCCAAGGACCCTGATTGGGCTCTCCCAAGAGACTATGATTCCTATCCTACCATGTCGGTATCTTTTATGGAGGGTTCAACCAGTGTGCTGAGGGAGACATTGACCCCAGGAAGCAGCCATCATCTGTACTTCTGAACAGGTACAAGTACCCATTCTGGCCGGGTTGCCCATCCACCTTTTTTACATCAATTCAGCATCAAGCATGGCATTCGCAACTCTCATAGATCTTTATTTGTCAGATTTATATGGGGTCCGACACACACACAAAAAATATATTAGACTAACCCTATAGCTTGGGAACCAAGAGTGGGGGGAAGGAGGGGTTGGGGGCAAAGAGATGGTTGTAGAACATGTTCTACTTTGTCACAGTAAAAAAAGTTTCATCCTAATTGTTTCACTCTGTATGTGTGATTGCGTGCTTAAATACGGATGTTTTCTCACCCTCGTTCGCATAATGTCTTAGTGCAAGAGTTGAACAGTGAGTTAACATCATGGTTCTTTCGTAGCTACATTTTAGTTGTATCCTTATTACACTATATGGGCATTGAAATATCATGTTTTTCTGGGCGCTGCAGTTCCCTACTAATCTGTACTATTCTCTGCTGTCTTTTCCGGTTTTTCTGTGGTGCTGATCTGCGCCACCATCAGTTCAAGGTATCATGCTGCCCTCTGTGTTTATGGATTGAGTGGCAGGTGTCCCAGATGTCCACATGACCATCGTTATCAAATTTGTCCATGTCAAGCCTGTAAACTAGGAGGACTGATTTAAAATATCCATGTCAGGTAGAATGCCCAGTGGGGTCTAGGTGGTCTTTTGGCCTTGGAACCCCTGTAGATTTTGTGTTTTTCTCCAGCCTAACTTTTTTTTTGTTTTTTCTTTCCTCCCGGCTATTCAACCTTACCTTTTTCTTTGTTACATACTGTATAATATTATTGCCTAATCTTGTTTGTTTATGTTTTATATTCCTTTTATTTCATTTTGTAAAACACTTTGAGCTGCATTGTTTGTTTGTACATTCACCACTACATGTCCGTAATTCATAACTAAAATAAAGACAAAACGAGTGATACAAATAGGACAGATTAGAGAGCTACAGGAACCGTGCTACATAAATAAACGTTGTTGATGTCGAGAAAGTGAAGAAACCTATTACGGAAACTTTTCAATTATTGACCAAGGCGTACGGTGGAAGAGTGCATGTCTCCTGCACGTGTTTTTTGAATGACACAAGTCGGTGCTCAAAGGAACCCATTTTTTGTCAGTAGAAGATGTAAAAGCAAAAACCACAGAGATTCTCAACATCTTTTCAGAAAATGATCTGCAGAATTGTTTTGAATATTGGCAGCATCGTATGTAGCTGTGTACAATCTCAGAAGGGAACGATTTGAAGGTCATAGTTAATTTTTTTAATTTGTTAAATAAAAAGTTATAGGTACTGTCTTTTGTTTTTTTGTGTCGGACCTTGTGTGTGTGTGTATGTATGTATATATATGTATATATATATATATATATATATATATATATATATATATATATATATATATATATATACACATACAGTGGAACCTTGATTCACGAACGTCTCTGAACACGTACAAATCGGGTTACGACCAAAAACTTTTGCATCTGTTCATGACCACACACTCGGTATACGAACAAGCCAGTTTCCCTTTCGGTTTGTGCGCGCCGATGATTTCTGCACGTGTTCAGTCTCTCCCTGGGCATTCCCTGTGCAGCGAGCGAGCGAGCCGTTAGAGAATGCACCGGGCTTGTTTTTAAAGAGACTGATTCGAGCATTGTTTTAATATCGTTATATTTAATGAAGACTTTTTTCTATTGGATTTTAACCTCCACTTCACTTCTGTTTACAGCGATCGGTTCGTAGCGTGCATTGTTGCAATGTTACTTTTCTTGGTTGTTTATTAAATTACGGATCTTTCAAATGTTCATTTTTTTTCCCTGTGCTTAAAAATCATTAAAAAAAAAAAAAAAAAAGTGTTTTTAGCAAGTGGTTCGTAGCGCTATAGCGCAAACTCTTGCAATGTTAGTTTTCTTTGTTGTTCAAGGTTTTCTCAGTGTTATTCAATGTTTTTACATTTAGTTTACTATCATGCTGTGCATTCTATGGTATAATAACTATTTGTGCTTAATCTTTAAAAAAATATATATATATTTACATACAGTTCGTATGGTCTGGAACGGATTAATTGTATTTACATACAATCCTAAGGGGGAAATTACTTCGGGTCACGACCAAATCGGATTATGACCAGAGTTTTGGAATGAATTACGGTCGTGACCCGAGGTTCCACTGTGTGTGTGTGTGTATATATATATACTGTATATATATATATATATATATATATATATATATATATATATCTGTTTGTATATATACTAGCTGTCCCCCGTGGTTCTGCCCGCGTAGTAATGAAACAGGCAGTGAGGAGGACTCTGCCCGGCTCCCGACTCCTGACGTTACGCTTCCCCCTCCCCTTGACCTGCAGCCTCTGTCTCGGATTAGCCAGAATATATCGCTCCTGCAAGCAAACTATAATACTTAGCGTGATGAGAGAAGTCGCAAAATCAACCGGAATGTTCAACAAAATTATAAAAAAAAAAAAAAAAGCCTGATCTAATTCCATTAAGTGGTTCTCCCATTCACTAGCTAAGCTGAGGTAAGGAACACCCTGAGGCTGGCACGTGAGTGACGAGTGCCCTGCCCCGCTTCCCTCGGCCTGCTGAGTGTCTCTTGGATTTGTGCAAATAAATCAGTACCACAAACAAGCTATGATACTTGGCACAATGAGAGAAGACGTAAAATCAACCAGAAAGTTCAAGCAAAGTATAGAAAAACACCCGATCTAATTCTGTTAAGTAGTTCTCTCGTGAAAACTGGACAAACATACAGACAGACAGATTTTGGATTTTATCTATATACAGTATATAAAATCCCTATGTGCGTCCAGGTGTCCGTGTGTGGGTGTCTTCTGATGAAGTGCGCATGCACGGGGCACGGTGCGATGCGCGATATTACTGTCAGAGAAAGTTAGAGGCGTTTTACGGAAATACAAACCAGTATTACTGCGAGAGGAAATTAAAGGTACACAATACAGTGACACATATTACAGCCACATACAAGCCAGTATTACCGCCAGAGAAAATTAAAGGTATATTACAGACGTACAAGCCAGAGGACGTACAAGACGGTATCCTTCAATAAGGGTGCACACAAAAAGGCAAGCCTCAAAAGGGCGACCTCAATTGGGCGCAGCAAATAAAGGCGCGCGTAAATAAAGATCTGCACCTTTGTTGCTCTTCACATATTCCAGAGCCATTTGAACTAAATTATCTACGAACGCCTTTATTCGCCACGCTCAATTGAGGTCGCCCTTTTGAAGCTCGCCTTTTTGTGCGCGCCCTTATTGAATAGAGCTGTACAAGACAGTATTACTGTCACAGAAAATTAAAGACACACAATACACAGTGGCAGCCCACGAAGAACGGTCAGCTCAGCAAGTAAACATCAACAAAAGAAAGGCTGAATGAAAGAGAAAAATACGACCAACAAAAAGAATGAGGTCAAAGTCCCTTGCCATTTAATATAGACTGTTCCTACTAATGTTTATGCACTACTATTCTAGCGCCCGTTATTGTAACGGGCTAAATATATATATACACACATACACATATAATATATTGACTGTGCAGAGCCATTGTAGTGAGAAGTTCAATACAAAATATGGTATAATATGGTATTTACACTGTTGGTTGCTAAATTTACCATCACAACATCCATGAGTGGTGTCTGTAATGATGATCCATAAACAGTCCTACCATTCATCACTTAAACTGCAAAATCTAACACCATGAACGAAGAAGCAGAAAGGCATACTATAGCTGTTTTGGGTAAATTCTTCACTTTTTTTTCACACAGTGCACAAGAATAAGCTGTGTTACTTTAGAAATGTGTTACATTTAACACTACTACTTTTCACATAAAAATTTCTGACCGATGAGCGTTTCACTTCATTGCCTGCCCTTACGCCTTCAACAGCTAAATAGAAAGTGGGGGTCACAATACATTTAGTATCCCGTAGAAACAACTGAACATACGTCATACATCATCATCCGTACTTAAACAGTTCAAGTCACATCAGGCTATCATTTTTTGTTTGATCCAATTCCTAAAAACTTGCATGCACGGACACCAACAGCTGCTGCAGGTACAGAGGTGTGCATTCATTTTTCCCATAGAATAAATTAGATGTTACTGAAGTCTACCTACAGATGTATTATACATCTTTTGACTTTTAAATGACAGCGTATAAGGCATGTATTTGCAACAGCATTACAAAAATACTGAATTCCAAAGCAGCCAAGCACAACTACCTCTCTTTTGTATTTACTGGAAACAGCCGGCATAATTGAAAAGGATGCAGTAGCATTCATTGATATTCATGGGCATAAATTCAGCAGTACACAGCAGATGATGTACAAAAGTAGCAGCAGTTTATTTTCTAGATTATACAGTGTAAACGTTAATAGATGTGACTGACACGTAACAGTAATTAAAATGTGTCGGACTTAGCCTTGGTTTGAAAGAAAGAATAGCAATGTTGATGTCAGGACAAACACACAAACTGAATGCCTCCATCCATTATTCAACCTATTTAATTCAGTTCAGGAGAAAGCAACTGGTCTATTGGATGTCACAGTCACTTGCAAACACACACATGCACACTACTTGTTCACACAGGGTCAGTTTTAAAATATTCTGTTAACCTAACGTGTCTCTTTCGGATGGTGGAAGAAACCCACTAAAGACACTGAGATAATGTGCAAACTTTACAAAGAGAATGCCCAGATACCAAGGTTTGGACCTGTGAGGCGGGAACATTCTCCACTACATGTCCATAATTCATAACTAAAATAAAGACAAACGAGTGATACAAATAGGACAGATTAGAGAGCTACAGAAACCTTAGCTTGATTTCCACCTTGATCATTTTGTCTTATGTAGTTTTCACATGTCCAGGGTCCCTGCCCCTGTCCCTGTCTCCCCCTATTCCAGAGATGCTCATGTTGGGTCAAGTGGTGGCTCTAAATTCTGTGTAGGTGCCCTGTGAGTTCAGGCTTCCTGTTCACGCTTGGCTTCTGGCACCTACCAGGACGGGCTCTGAATACCTCTAATAGAACAAAAATGAATATAAAATGTAGAATTTAAAAGAATGGATGTATATTACAAATATTTAATATTAATCTAAAATTTAACTACGTTCCACCTAATAGATCTTACCATGGCTGTAAACAAAGTAAATGAACGTTAGATAGTGAGAGAGAGCTTTATATGTCCCCAGGGGGAAATTTGGGTTTTTACAGAAGCTATTTAAATAAATAAATACATAAATTGATAGATAAATAAATAAATAAATATACACACAGACTGTGATCAGAACACAAACCAGAATGACTAAAAACGAAGAAAAATTTTAAAAGAAACAAAAGAGAACTTCTGAGTTTGCGCATCCAGTCACAGTGAGGCATGATGCAGCCATTTTGCTGTTGGTATAAATGAGCCCCCGTAGCATTTCCTGACACATTTCTGCTAAATAATTTGTTTTCTGAAAGTCCTCCGCAGCATTGTTCATAATGGCACTCAGTTTTATCTTCATTCTCTGTTCTTCTGCCTTCCGGGGCTGTCCCATAACTGAGCTTGCCTTTTAATTAGCTTGTTGATTCAGTGGGCCTCTCTTGAAGTGATGTTACCAGCCCAGTACACCACAATGTAGAAAATCCCACTGGCATCACCGAGTTATAGATGATGTGAAGGATGGCACTACCCACATTGAAGGAGTACAGTCTCCTATGGAAGAAGAGCCTGCTCTGGACTTTCCTCTATAGATCCTCTGTGTTCTGAGACCTGTCCAACTTGTCATTGATGTGGACCCCCAAGTACTTGTAGGAGTGGATCACCTATACATCCACTTCTTAAATTGTGACTGGACATAGAGACTCTTTTGATGTGGGGAAAGTCAATAAGCAGTTAGTTGGTTTTGCTGATGTTAAAGTGCCGACAATTCTCTTTGCACTAAGAAACAAACTTCACCACCTGCCTCATCCCTTTATCAATACACCGCATAAGTGCAGAATCATCTGAGAATTACTGCAAGAGACATGACCTGCTGTTATATTTGTAGTTGGAGGTGTACAGAGCGAAAAGAAAAGGAGACATGACTGTTCCTTGTGATTCTCCAGTGTTGCTCACATCTGAATCACAGACACAGTCCTTGAGTCTCACAAACCTGCGGTCTGCCAGACAGAGGGTCCATTATCCTGGACACCATAGACAGATCCACCTGCATATCTTTAAGTTTACCCCTTAACATGGATTACTGGATGGTATTGAAGGTACTGGAGAAATCAAAAAGCATATAACCTTACAGTCAAGTCAAGTCAAGTTGGGGAGCATGCACTGGTACAGTGCGTTGCCGCACCCACTACACGATGAAACAACTCTGGATAACCGGTTTGCAGCCCCCCAGGCAGACAAAGTGCTGCTTACAGTGCTGCCATCTTTGTCCAGGTGAGAATAAGCCTTGTGGAGCAGATTAGATAATTACATCCTCCACTACTGTCTTTGTTTCATAGTCAAACTGCAGTGGTGTACCTCATACAGTCCAGGACCAGCCTCTCAAAGGTCTTCATGATTTGAGATGCAAGTGTCACTGGTCTGTAGTCATTGGGTGACTAATTGTATCTAAATATTTAGATTTTTTTTTAATGTTATAAATTTAAAATACACTTCATGTACTCTTACTATCTAACCAAAGTTTGTCATTCTATAATTTCACAACACAATACATCATGTTAAAGGCAAAACACTGCATGTACCTGCTTTTTATTGTTGTAGATTTTGTCCTTGAACATGAACTATTCAAGACCGCATAACCCATGAGCATAGCACTTGGTTGAGTCACTATTCTTTGAATACATTTTGATAAATGAAGGTGTTTATTATAAGGAAGCAAAAGATGGATGCCCTAATTTATTAAATTGTACCTTACAGTATGCATTGCATTAGACAGAATAAAAACCCCATAATAAATGTTGAAAACCTGCATAAAGCTTTATTGGGTTCTATTTGTGATCTAGCATTTTTGAATGTCTTTTATTCCTTACAAATCATGGAATTACGCTGGACTATGAATTAGAAGTAGACACACAACCAGAAAGTTTGTGTTTTGCAACTGTACTAACATTTTAGCCACAATGCTACAATACTAAACTCAAGTTTAAATGCATTGCCACATGTGTGTAATATAATACAGTTTTTACTTTTGTGTCTCCCATTGGCCACTGATAGTAGTACAATACCAACAAGAGAAAATAAATACAGAAAATATATGAGAATCTATATATTCAATACACATTTATCTTTTCCAGACCATTGTACATTATACTGCAGATGTTGACAGTAAAATGCATAAAACTGAATGTTTCAGAAGAGTAAATACTCGCACAATTGCTTGTGACTGATGATACAAAAGTGTATTCATTAGATACACATTCTTGTTATTGTAAACAGGAGTAGGTATACATATAAGTTGGATGATCAGTTATGACCTACTTTATACCTCTGTGCACATACCTCAGACCTTAATTTTAATTTCTAGCACCGTTGCGCAGCTCAGGACATTATGGGTATTTTGGAGTTTCGCAACTCTAAAGCGGATTCTTTCTTTCTTTATTTTTATAGGTGTCTAGGCGATTTAGACGGAACGTATTCAGTTTGTGCGCAGGTTGAACCAGTCGTGTACTCAAGACGTGACAGCTGGCTGAACGTCAGAGAGATAAGTGGAGAGATGGCAGGAGGGTAACGCTGACCTAAATAACAGTGACTGGAGCCGTAAAATCTCTTACTACCCGCTACTTTCACACGGCTGCGTGCTGCACCTTTTTTTTTTCTTTTTCCCATCATGCTCGTGCGCGGCCCAATTCCATATGTAAATCAGATGGGGCCAGACGCGCAAGGACAACCGACTGCGCAAGCGCTAGTTAGCGACGCGCATTGATTTGTTTTCCCCCAATTCTCTCAACACAAAGCTGTAAATGAACGAGAGCAACGAATAATACGCGGGACAAAACAAATACTGTAGTACAGTTAAAAAAAAATTAAACAGTTGATTGGTATGTTAATTTTTTCCTCATTATAGTTTTGAAGTATGTTTCATTTTAAGTTCACAGCAATATTATTATAATTAGATTGCAAACTTATT
This sequence comes from Erpetoichthys calabaricus, assembly GCF_900747795.2. Taxonomy (NCBI): domain Eukaryota; kingdom Metazoa; phylum Chordata; class Cladistia; order Polypteriformes; family Polypteridae; genus Erpetoichthys; species Erpetoichthys calabaricus. The sequence continues at coordinate 25,336,477 of NC_041396.2, read as the reverse complement.
GTAATAATGCCGTAATACCACCATGGCTTCCAATTCTGGTACTTGTCTGCTGACCAATCGGAAAACCTTGCGAGCCAGTAATAAGAAAATGGAGACACGGATAATTATTTTCCAGTAGCTTAAATATAGTAGTTTCCTTGTATAAATTAACAACAAGTACGTAAAAAATGAAACACATCCTCAGTATTTTGAATTTAGAATCTGTGTAATTTTATATAGTCTTTGTATACATGTATGTATGTATTTATTTTCTGTACTTTGTGCATTGTCTGACCTACCCTTGTATGTCTCTTATTCCTATGAAAAGAATGTTCCTTCTCTGGGATCTTAGATTTCCCTACCGTTATTCTGGGTGTGGAGCGATGCCAAAAGGGTGCTGTCTTGTTGCTATATATGCATAATCCTTTTCAGCTCCGAGTAATGTATTACATTAGCTTTTTTAAAACGGATAAAGGTCAGAAATCCTTAAAATAAAACAAAGCTTCTAACACCTCACTGTGGAATCCAAATGACTCCACCTCCGCTGCTAGTGCAAATCCAGAAGCAGCCCTGGAAGTGATAGCCTTTCATTACAAGGCACACTCGCACATACTTATTCCTAGGTTACAACAGAGGATACTTATTATTTGGATTATTAAAAATTGGGTGTGCTTCTGATGAGGTGGTGTCTACATGGAATTGGCATTTTCTTTGCATGTTTAATAATAATTCTTTGCATTTATATAGCGCTTTTCTTACTACTCAAAGCACTCAGCAATTGCAGGTTAAGGGCCTTGCTCAAGGGCCCAACAGAGCAGTCTCTTTTGGCATTTATGGGATTCGAACCGGCAACCTTCCGATTTCCATTGCAGATCCCTAGCCTCAGAGCCACCACTCCGCCTTTGTTTTATTTCCTCTAGAGTTGCAGATTCCCCTCATTTAAAAGATATGATTCTATGCCAACTGGAAACTCTTAATTTCATTATGAACTTCCGTTTAATCTAATGCTGATTTCTGTCTTGCCTGTATTAATGATCAATTTCTGTAGAAAAAATATAATGCGCTTAAATTATAAAAAAAGCTTCTAATAAAAGAGAGTCAAAACTCTACCAGATTGGTATTGTAAAAGTAGGGAAAGAAATGTCATGATTGTCACTGCAGAGGCCACTGTGTGTAACCCCTGCACACCTAACATTATGCATGCATAATATGGCAAAGATTTTAGTTTTCCCTCAGTTTGATTGTTTAAGGGGTCAGTTAATTTCTTGTAGTTCTCACAGTTTTTGTTTTTTTCACAGTTTGGCTTTTGTGAGTGCACTACTACATTTCTAACAACTACATAACCGCTCTTATTGTTTTCTCTTACCTACCTGTCTATTGCCTGTTTTACTTGAGATGCAGAAACAACTGTGCAGTTTGAGGTATATGGCAGCACCTAACCTGAAATGGGGCATCAGTCCGTTCACACAGACACCATTATTTTCCTTTTTTTAAAATCAGAATTTATTGAATTTTCAATGTTCTTCTAATGAACCGAATCCCTTTTATGAAGGTATTGTATCCCCCATATTTATATTATTGGAGTGCTGTTTTTAGCAGGCAGCAGGCCATCCACCATACTTGATTAAGTACCCAGATAATTCAAAATGGTGTGTGTCTTTATGCAGATAAACACAAAGAAGAACTGAATTGAATACAGAGAATACAAAAGTTCAAAATGTAGAAAGAAAGACAAGCCTGTCACCTCATTGGGCTTTCTTTTACATGTGTTGACCACTTGTCCAATAATCATTTTGCCTGCTGATGAATTACTTAAAATGTTACTTTCTCTTATCTCCTGTCTCTTTTACAGTTTAACACAGCTGGACCATCTCCCTATGTCCCTTCCTGCCTTAAGCCACCTTCAAACCTCTTTCCGGGATCAATTTCTGATAAGCACCTCAGCCTTCAGTTACCCTTAAAGGGTCAGGACTGAGTGGTAGCCTGCATGTTGCTCAGTCTCTCAAAAGCACATCTCTGTGATTCCCCTTAGTGGATGATTAGGAGAGTATTAACTTCCTGCTAGAATTCTCTGGATGTGTTCTTGAAGGGGCAATGGGACATAATACCATCCCCCAAGCACCCCCTAGTTTACCTATCCTTCCAGTTGAAATCGCTTCTTAGCCCTCCCTGGGCTTTCAGTCTTTTGGTAAATAAAGGTTCATCTCTTGGTTTATATTTATACAGTAGCCACGTGACAAGTAATAGAATACATTTAAAATTAGATAGATAGATACTTTATTAATCCCAAGGGGAAATTCACATACTCCAGCAGCACCTTACTGATACAAAAAAACAATATTAAAGATTGATAATAATGCAGGTAAAAAACAGACAATATCTGCTGAGCGCTCGTCGCTCTGCCACAGATGTCAAACTGTCCAGCTCCATGCCAACAATAGAGCCTGCCTTCCTCACCAGTTTGTCCAGGTGTGAGGCGTCTTTCTTCTTAATGCTTGCCTCCCCAGCACACCACTGCGTAGAAGATATTTGATATCTCTTGTTCTATGTGAACCATCAGCGCCTTTCCTTAGTTTTCACGTGTGTCTGAAACTCTCTTGAACGAGGCTTCTTCTGTTGAATGCTTTCCCATGAAACCTGTGTCTCAGACTCTGTCATTATTTTCTAGTTGTCTTGCTCATCTCCTGTCCGATTTTATGCTTTCCCTCTTTTAAGGCAACTGTCAGTGCGCCTGTCACTACGCCATTTGTGTTATATGGTAGTCAAACATGCCTTCTGTGCCTTTTCTCCTCTTCATGTGTCTCACGTTTGCACTTGCTCTTTCGATAGCATAACCACAGAAAAACTGACCAATCACACCTAAGCCAAACTGACCAATCAGGTTGCTTACAGGGACTGGGCACATACACACAGACCTTATTGTTTTATTGTATAGTAGATACTATCAGCGTGTGGTCTTCGGGACAAAAAATAACACAAAGACACCCTGGCAGTTTTACTATGTTTGTGAATTCGGAGAGACTCTCAAGAATTACCCAGTGCAGAGGACATGGACCTACCTGTGCTTCCTGCCCCACTGACGATACTACTGTATATCTTAGCCGTATCGCTGGCATATGAGTCCTATTAATCTTTGTCTTGAGAAAATACCTCCAGATTGATAATGTTGTTAGTGAAAATTTCAAGCCTTGGCTTCTGTTACTGAGGTGTTTCACTTGTACGTTGTTCAGCCGAGGCGCTTGCTTCATTTTGACGTTGTGTCTCTTTATCTGTGTCATTAACATGTTGTTGTTGCATGGCGGCATTTGCTACACACTGCCCTGAAATATGTCAAATAAGAAATAAGATGGGCTTCATATTAGAAAATCTTCTTGTTTGGTTTGCTTTATTTTGCAACTTACATGAGTATGCAATGGTGCAGTTGTAGCATTGCTTCCTCACAGTAAGGAGGACCAGGGTTTGCATGGAGTTTGCATGTTCTCCCCATGCCTGTGTGGGTTTCCTCTGGGTGCTCTGGTTCCTTCCCACAGTCCTAAGACATGCAGGTCAGGTGAACTAGCAATGCTAAGTCTCCCTAGTATGTGTGTGTTTGTGTATGGGTGCTTGCCCTACGGTGGACTGGCGTCCTATCCAGGGTTTGGCCATGCCTTGCGCCCTGTGCTAGATGGGATGAGCTCTAGCTCCACTGTGATGCTGGTCTGGGTTAACTGGATTAGAAAATGTCATAACAGTGAAGATCAAATATAACTGATTAGTTCAGTTACTGAAGCTGAAGGACGAGCCAACCCAATAGCTAGCTTAGATTTCAGGTGTGAAATATTCCTGACCCTGAGCAATCAGCATGATCTCTTTGAAATCAATTATTTGGTCTTAACTCTTCTTCAGTTTAATGTGAACAGTGGGTTCTAAGCATTCCTCAGCTTTTATTTTTTCCTGTCCAAACCCGTACAAGCAGTGGAGCTTAGGCATTTTAATAAAAACAGGGCTACCACGTCTATGTTCTCTGTCTGTCTTTGGCAGATTAAAGATATAAGGTGCAGGCATTCACGTTTAAACTTGCCACCTAGTATTTAGTCAAATAATTTTCGCAACTCTCCATCTTGACCTTTCTTTTCAAATCAGATCCCATTGATCCAAGGATAGGTCACAAAATAGTCAGAGCATATCATACTATTTTGATACACATAAAGGGCACTGCAGTTTTTTTAGTTTTCTAGTCTTGCAACTTTGAATGAATGTTCACGTGTATACAAATCACAGTCCCCTGACTTGAATATCATCGAAAATCTATGGGATGATTTGAAGCAGGCTGTCCATGCTTGGCAGCCATCAAATTTAACTGAACTGGAGAGATTTTGTATTGGAAGAATGGTCAACAATACCTCCATCCAGAATCCAGACACTCCTCAAAGGCTATAGGAGGACAGCGTCTAGAGGCTGTTATATTGGCAAAAGGAGGCTCAACTAAGTATTGATGTCATATCACTGTTGGGGTGCCCACATTTATGCACATGTCTAATTTTATTATAATGCATTTTGCATATTTTCTGTTAATCCAATAAGCTTAATGTCACTGCTGAAATACCACTGTCTCCATAAGGCATGTCATATACACTGCCTGGCCAAAAAAAAAGTCGCCACCTGCATTTAACTAAGCCAATAGGTACAAGCCTCCTATTGGATAATTACTGCATGGACGATTATCTTTCAGCTGACAACAAGTTATTTAACCCCAACTGGTGCAACGAGTTGCTTCTCATTTCTTAAACAACCTTGTCGAAAGACACACCACGTGGTCGTGGAAAAGATGTTAGTCTGTTTGAGAAGGGTCAAATCATTGGCATGCATCAAGCAGAGAAAACATCTAAGGAGATTGCAGAAACTATTAAAATTGGGTTAAGAACTCTCCAGCGCATTATTAAAAACTGGAAGGATAATGGGGACCCATCGTCTTCGCGGAAGAAATGTGGCCAGAAAAAAATCCTGAGTGATCATGATCGGCGATCACTTAAACGTTTGGTGAAATCAAATCGAAGGAAAACAACAGTAGAACTCAGGTCTATGTTTAATAGTGAAAGTAAGAGCATTTCCACACGCACAATGCGAAGGGAACTCAAGGGATTGGGACTGAACAGCTGTGTAGCCGTAAGAAAACCATTAATCAGTGAGGCAAACCGGAAAAAAAGGCTTCAATTTGCTAGGGAGCATAAAGATTGGACTCTGGAGCAATGGAAGAAGGTCATGTGGTCTGATGAGTCCAGAGTTACCCTGTTCCAGAGTGATGGGCGCATCAGGATAAGAAGAGAGGCAAATGAAGTGATGCACACATCATGCAAGATCTTGGTGAAAAATTAATGCAACACTGGATGGAACTAAATCTTGTGACATTGCAGAAGCTTATCAAAACAAGGCCACAGCGAATGCGTGCCGTAATCAAAGCTAAAGGCGGTCCAACGAAATATTAGAGTGTGTGACCTTTTTTTTTGGTGGCGACATTTTTTTTTGGCCAGGCAGTGTATTAAAAGGAAGTTGCTACTTTGAAAGCTCAGCCAATGATAAACGAAAATCCAAAGAATTCAGAGGGGTTCCCAAACTTTTACATATAACTGTAAATAATGTCTTTGCAAGAGATTTGTGTGTAAATAATGTCTTTGCATCCTATGAACAATTACACTCCAAATGTATTCTCCCATCAACACAATTTTTCCACTATCTCCAAATTAGAAACTTTGCTAAACGAAATCTGCCCAGTTTTCCTCACCTCTCACCTATTTGTATTGCAGAAGAGATATTGATCAGTCTTGGGGACTCAGACAGCATTTCTATAATATATAAAACCATTTTAAATTCCCTTCCTTTTAAAGATCCCAGAGTACAGTGAGAAAAGGATCTCTCACTCAGCATTTCAGAAACAGAGTGGAAGGCAGCCATGCATAGAATTCACTTGAGCATCACATGTGCAAAGCAATCAATTATTCAACTTAACATCTATCTCGCCTAAAATTGCCCAAAATGTTTCCAGGGTAAGGTCCAACCTGTGAACACTGCGATCGAGCTCTAGCTTCACTAGGCCACACGTTTTGGGTGTGTACCCAATTAACATCTTTCTGGACGAAAATTTTTAAATGCCTATCAGACAGCCTTGGTGTCACAATCACTCCTAACTCATTAATAGCTGTGTTTGGTGGACTCCCAGAGGGGCTTAAAGTGGAGAAGGACAAACAAACTGTAATGGCCTTTCTTTCACACTTGGCACGTAGACTTGTCTTGCTTAACTGGAAGAATCCTAGCCCACCTCTGTTAAGTCAGTGGGTAACTGATGTCCTACACGATTTGAAATTGGAAAAAATCAAATTCTCACTTAGAGCATTTGTTCAAACCTTTTTTCAAACCTGGCAGGACCTAATCAATAACATTTCAGAATAAGCAGTTATATTGTGGGAAAGGACTCCTTTGTCTCTTTACTACTCTCAGTAGTTTTACTCTGGCTGTGGACCTTCCTCTCTTTGTCATGGGTGGGGCTTGATTTGTATTTAGTTTTGTTTAGTTTGACTTGATTGCATGTTATATGCTTTTAATAAATTCAATAAAAGACAAAAAAAGAAACACCAGTTGAACTAATCAAATATAAAGAGTTAAGTTCAGACTTTTCATAGACAGTTACAGGATCAGAATTTGAAGCCAGTCTTCTAGACCTCGGCTGTAGCACCACTAACTACCATGCTACTGTTCCTTGTTAAACAAAAACAAAAAAAAAGATCTATGCAGTCCTCGATTTTGTGCATAAGGGATAACTGCAATCTATTCATCCTGCTCATTTGAAGCCAGTTCATTCAAACTGCTAAATACATGGCTATATATTCATGAACCCAGGTCTCTGCAGCAGCACTGACTACTAGCTGTTACTTAAACCTTGGCAGTTAATTCTCTATATTGTTCATAAATACTGTTATATTTGCTGTGTACTCTTGGAATGAAGACTCGTATGCCAGATGTACTTCTTTTTAATGTTTTGAGCAAAACCTGCCAGGGATAATGCACTGACGCTCATTGAACAGGCTGTAAAATAAGGAGTTGCAATTATATGGCTTTTATATCAGTAATAACATTGCTTTTCAAGGAAATCATTTTTCTTCGTTAAAGACGGTCTTTTATTTTTAATGCTGCAGACTTACAGATTGTAAAACTAGTGGATTTTAGATTGTCTAAGGCAGGGGTGCCCACACTTTTTCGGCTTGCAAGCTACTTTTAAATTGACCAGGTCGAAATGATCTACCTACATTAAAAATGCTCTATATATATATATATATATATATATATATATATATATATATATATATGTTACATAGCTTACTGTCAAATAATGCAAAGAGTACGTGACACGTTTTTCGCCCTTATTTGGGCTCATCAGGCGTACGCACTCCACTGCCTCCCTCTCGGGGATCAAACCTCGGACGTCAGTGTCAGAAGCGAAACCTCTTTACACTTCTGCACGGCGTGTGGTTCGTTTATTTGACAGCCTGTAGATCAGAGTAATTACATTCATAGCATCCATTGTCTGAGTCCTGATCTGATTGTGTGGGTGGTTACCTACCAGGTAACGCATGTGGTTGGTCTGCCAGTCTGCAAACATCCGCCACAGGTGCCCTCTGAGTTGCGAGAAGCATATCATAGAATGTTGCATAGTTTACTGTCATATAATGCAAAGAGTATGCGACACGTGTTTTGCCCTAATTCTGGGCTCATCAGGCGTACACACTTCATTGCACCCCTCATATATATAATATATACTGAGTATACTTTATACATAAAATATGTTGTCGTACCTTGCATAACTGAATAACCCTTATGGCATAATAACAATTCAGTACATTTATGGTCACTACAGTATGGATTTAATAATCTTCATGTGGGATAAGGCTGACTCGCATAAATAAGTAGAATAATGCAGTCAAGGAGGCAGCACATTTCCTCATGTTTGGGTACTTTTCCTCCGTGAGTAAGTTCCAAAACTGTCCATGAGCCCCATACTTCATCTGAATGTCACCTGTAGTGTCAAAATCTCATCCTCCACTGTAGAGGAGTTTTAGGTGAAACAGTGCTGCAATTTTTGATGGGGGTGAATCACCCTCAACATCTTCCCTAAATGGATAGCACTTAAATGTAGCGATTGGCTCAAGTAAAGCTGAGTCTTGAAACCGTCTGTCAAAGTCTGATAGACAATTTTCAATCTGCTCTGTGTAGCGTATGCCGTCAAGTTGCGCACACGCCTTCCATTGCGTCTCCAGCTCTGACGCGAGGTTTTGGATGTTCCCCAAATCAAGGCTCTGCAGCTTTTAGGACAGATGTTGCATTTTTCGTTTGAAAGCATTAACTGAGCTAATCATATTGACCATGTTTGTGTCTTTTCTTTGCAGCTGTAAATTAAGCTCATTCAACATGTTGGTCAGATCGGAAAAAATGCCAAGTCTAGCAGCCATTGACCGTTATTAAGTTGCTTGTATTCTGCATGTTTAATTACAAGGAGAAACTCCTTTTTCTCCGGCCAGGGGTCTCAAAATCTCAGCAGGAATTTCTCCTTAGCCATCTGTCTCAACGAATGCCTCTTTTATCATCTCTCCATCTTGGAAGGACTTCTTATGCTTAATGATCGAGTAACTCACCCAGAATGATGCTTCGGTGTGTCTGCCTTTGCTTTTGAATTCAGCCGAGTGAAAAATGATGGCTGTCCGATTAACTGCAATTTTAGTTCCCTCTCCTTTCTCTTTCTCAGATTGCTTTTCGGAAGGAAGTCAGTTTCGTAGTTTTTATGAACAGTTCGAAAGTGCCTTTCCACATTTTCCTTCTTTGGAATAGGAATGATAGATTGACAGATCGGACACTTCGATATAAATTGAATGGCTGACTAGATCACAGTCGGAGTTTTGCAGTAGCTCGCGCATTTGATCGTGCGTGCGGAATGACTCGTGTTTTAGAAGAAAAGGGATCTCAGATTGGCCTCCCTGTATGTCAATCAAATGGCAAATGCCATAGGAAGGATATATGATAGACTAACAATTAAAAAAAAATTTTTTTGAATACAACGCGATCTACCTGCACTACCTTTGCGATCGACGTATTGGGCACCCCTGGTCTAAGGTCTGTTTTGGGAGAGATGTGTTTTTTTAGCTGTGCTTAATCCATGGACTGGTGGAATAGCTCAACACAAGTGGCTAAGACATAAACAACAATTTATGGCTAACTCACCCTATTCCATCTGAGAACCCGGCCTACCTGTTAAGATGAACAGTCACAGTGAATAACTATATGAGGTGTGAACAAAAAATACGGTGAGTGTTTTAAAAAAGAAACGTTTATTGCCGTAAAAGATTTACAGCTACTAGTCACCCTCAAAATACTCTCCTCCACTTTCAATGCACTTATCGCAATGCTTCTGCCACTTTGAGAAGCAGTTCTGGAAGTTTTCTTTCAAGAGTATCTTTAGTTGGGCTGTCGTGGCTGCCTGGATGTCCTCAATGAATTGAAATCATTTGCCTTTCATGGTCATTTTCAATTTAGGGAAGTCACATGGTGCCAGATCCGGCGAATAAGGTGGATGCGGACACAGCGTAATGTTTTTATTCAACAGAAATTGTCGTACTAGAAGGGATGTGTGAGAAGGAATGTTGTCATGATGAAGGATGAAACCGTTTCAACATTTTCCTCGGTTATTGATATTGCAGGACATCTTGATCTTTTCTTGTTTTCAACTGAGTCAGATCCATTACGAAATCGATCAAACCACTTGTAAATAGTCTTAATTCTCGGTGCAGTGTCACCATAAACCGATTTTAACATCTGATGGGTTTCCTGAGCTTTTTGCACTTTGAAACAAAATTTCATGTTAATGCGTTGCACAATATCCATTATTAACAACAAACTTGAACTCACCAGTGGCTCACAAATGACTGACAGTATCAAACAAGTTGAAACTTGTCACAAACTCGGCTCTAGGATAGACCTGTCAGAACCGGCATTGAATTGTTTTGCGTTGCTCTTAGATGGTGCTCTGCATCAACATTCACTGCACTTTTTGATCACACATCTTACATATCTGGAATCCTCTTTGATCCCGAGACATCTAACTCCACGCAGTTAAAATCCAGTTAATCCAGTTAACAATCACTGTTTCTTATATTAAATTTAGGAATGGGCAAAACCTGAAAGTGGCACATATTAAAGAAATAATAATTATCATTTTAGAACAACCTTAACTGTTTCAAGTGCTTTGGGGCACATTAATATGGCAAATAAGAATATTGTAATTTGTTTTATATACAGGGGTGGGCAAAAGTAGATTTACAGTTGTGAGTATGCGAAAGATTTTTTTTTTTCTTGTATTATTCATTATTTATTAATAATTGTATTATTTATTTGTATTATTTGTCTTCATAGAACTTTATGCCAAAGTGTGCTTGAGTGTAGCAAGTAGAGTTCAAGAATGTATAAATAATGAAGGCCAGCAATTTGAGCACTTGTGAGATTGTACCTAAGGGCACTGTGCCATAGTGACATTCCTTAAGGTTAATAAAGTTAATAAAGCTATCGAGTAAATAAAGGTAATAATCATAACCTGCATGTCTTTTTCTATCATGAATTTGTAAATAATGAAGGCTAGACATTTGAGCACTTGTGAGATTGTACCTAAGGGCACTGTGCCATAGTGACACTCCTTAAGGTTAATAAAGTTAAATAAAGCTATCAAGTTAATAAAGGTATTGTAATAATCAAAACCTGCATGTCTTTTTCCATACAAATAACTGTATGTAACAAATAAAAGAAATAAGAGAAACAATTAGTAGGGTGCTTTCTGGGGCTTGGGTACGTCATTGTCGCCCTCCGTTGTATACATCTGTTGAGTGCAGGGAGTCTCAATTACTATTTTTTTTGTGTTTTACATTTATTTATTGTTTGATGTTAATAGTTGTAGTTAATGAATGAGAAATTAACAACTGTAATTGCTTTGTTAGGTTCTTTATTGCTCTGTGTCACAAAGAACATCACTTTTTCAGTTGCCTCAGTGAAACAATCAAAAATATAATACCTATTTTAGCTTCATAGGGACAATTCAAAAACAAGTATAGTTTATGGGCTTTAATTAAAGATTTTGAAGAAAACGTGCGAGTGGCTTTATGATAATTACAAATGAGTCAAGACGTTTAAGGGTGACAATAGGGCACCTGAGATGCGTTGGCGTGAAAACCAGGGAATTACAATTTGATTTCCTTATTGTGTTTCAGAATACTTCACGCAAAACTAGTTTGCCTGGCCATCTTGATTGTAGGGTTGCTTTCTGACTTTGGTTTGTGTGGTACTATCCTTGACATAACACCTTGCTCTTCTGTTACATAAGAAATTTGAAAAATAGGAGGAGACCATTCAATCCGTCAAGCCCGTTTGTTTAGCTCAGGGGTTCTCAACGTCGGTCCTGGGGGCTCACTGTGGCTCCACGTTTTTGTTCCAACCATTATTTTTCAGATTCTGTGTTTTGGGAAAAACATAGAAATTAGAAAACTAAGTTTTGTAAAAGAAAAAATATATATATACATATATATTAAAATGTACCAAGCAGTTATATGGGAATAATGTATTTTTTTTTTCTTTTTAACAATATTTTCATTTTGATTTTCATTCTGTTTTTTGCCGGGTGTTGTAATTGTTTAATTCATTCATTATTTTCTAATTAGTGGGTCTAACGCTAAAGTAGTTGCAGCCTTTGATTATACAGTGTTGGCTATCTGCTTTGCTGGTTTGACATTAGTAAGATACAATGAAGGGAGCAAACTGCACAGAGAAAGGGCAAAATATAATGAAATCAACAAAAGGGAGTTAAGCATTTAAATCTCTCGCCAAAATGGAAATATTCGTAATGTCTTAAAAATCATGCTGCGGTGCATTCTTGATGTAGAATAAGAGAAGAGAAAAAAAAACAAAACAGCAAATTAATTGAGATCAGTGTTACGAATCTGGTTGGAACAAAAACCTGCAGCCACAGTGGGCCCCCAGGACCGACTTTGAGAACCCCTGGTTTAGCTAATAGCTAAGCTGTTCCAATATCCCATCCAGGCACTCCTTAAATGTTGTCAAGGATTCTGCTTCAACTCCATGTCTTTATAGTTTATTCCAGATTCCCACGACTCTTCCTGGCAATAGTCATGAATACACTTTCTCCTAATTTCCACTGGTGTCATTAAGGACATACTTCACCATTAAGATGAAGGGATTCTATTGATCCACTTTATCAATGCCTTTAAGGATTTTGAAGACCTGAATGAGGCCCCCACAAAGTTGTTTTTGCTTGAGACTAAACAGGTTTAATTCTCTGAGTTTGTCACAGTCGGACAAGTCCTTATGCCCCAGGATGCACCTGCTTGCTCTCCTCTGCACAGCTTCAAGTGCTGCTATATCTTTCTTGTTGCATGCTGACCACAACTTTAATCTCATTGCAGTTTGAGCATATTGTGCCACAATTTATATTCAACACTTTTTGCAATGTAACCTCATATTTTTATTTGCCTTTTTGATTTCTTCTGCACATTCCTGGATGGTGAAAATGTTTTCCACATAAACCCTTAAATCCCCATCAGAGGTTGCTTCCTGTAGGATAGTGTCTTCCATGTTGTATTTATAATTAACGTTCCTATTGTCCACGTGTAGCACTTTTCTATGTTAAACTGCAATGTACATGATCCAGTTCATGATCTGGACATTATTTCAAGAAGGCAGTGATTTTATTTTTTGTTTTTATCCAATGTTTCCAAATTACAATAGGAGTCAAATTACCTAATTAAATAAATAGATAGGTAGATACTTTATTAATCCCAAGGGGAAATTCACAATATATACAAATACCTGATTCAAACAGAATGGGCACACTATATACATTATCAAGTATCCACCTCTAAATCTGAGATTGGCAAGCAAAAGGGGAACAAGTAGGATTGAAACTTTCTAAACTTTTTCCATAGCTTTACTATTTTGTTTCTAAGTTGCAGCCAACAAAGACCTAAATGTTCGTTTTAAAAAATATAAACCTGAATCTCTCTTTTCTCAATGACCTTAAACAAATGTACATGGCCTAGTTTGTAAAGAAAATGACCAAGGCCAGAAGTAAACTTAATTTCATTTTTATGTGATGACAAAAGGTGAGAGACACATTCCAAGTTAAAGAAAATATTTTGAAAGTAACCTTGCTATCACCTTTATCCCCCTGAGGGATCCTTAACGCCAAGTGCATCAGGAGGCAACATAAATTTACTGACGCATGCATGACCCACAGGGCTTTAGAGACCTGGTAACCACGGCCCTCCTCTCCATAACTGCTTAGTTAACTGATGGCTGCATGATGAATAAAAGCAAACTCCTTCTCTTGTATATAAACTCAGCAGCTGTGCTCAGTGATGTGGAACTACATGTTAGGCACCAGCCTTCCTGGTTGACTGATGTTTAGGTAATCTGATATGCTGCTTTTAAATTGGACTTTTTTTCCAGGAAAAGACATTGTTTAACACTTGCTGTTTAATTTTCGAATGTTAAATTTATGTGACTATATTATTTTGCAGAGAAGTGAAAGGTGCCTGAAATGGGGGGACCATGGAGAAAAAGAGTTGTAATTTCTACATGGTGTGACTGATATATATGCAAATACGCTTAAATGAAAGTCTGCAATGTGCATTTTAATCTGAATGGTTTAATTTTTAATTTTAAACCATGGAGCAGAGGGGTAAATCAGGAAAAAAATGTTTATTTGTAACAAACAATATAGAGGGCAGTGTATATTTATTTGTTTTTTTTACTGTAACTAGCTGATTCCATTATGTGATGCAGCAAACCACAGCACTTAACAACAGCAGGGAGTACAAGGTAGGATTCCAGTCGTGTGTGGGGCACACTGGCACACATGGGCAGGCGCCGATCTACTATGAAACGTCAGGGCTGTTAATCCCGGAGGAGCCCCATAAGCAATTTTAATTTTCATCTCCCCATCCATCCATCCATCCATCCTCTTCCGCTTATCCGAGGTCGGGTCGCGGGGGCAGCAGCTTGAGCAGAGATGCCCAGACTTCCCACTCCCCGGCCACTTCTTCTAGCTCTTCCGGGAGAATCCCGAGGCGTTCCCAGGCCAGCTGGGAGACATAGTCCCTCCAGCGTTTCCTGGGTCTTCCCCGGGGCCTCCTCCCGGTTGGACGTGCCCGGAACACCTCACCAGGGAGGCGTCCAGGAGGCATCCTGATCAGATGCCCGAGCCACCTCATCTGACTCCTCTCGATGCGGAGGAGCAGCGGCTCTACTCTGAGCCCCTCCCGGATGACTGAGCTTCTCACCCTATCTTTAAGGGTATGTATCTTCATCTCCCCATAACTTGAAAACTATACGGTATAAGAACTTTTTATTCATACCGGTGACTTTGATATGTGAGGTTATCTAACACTGTTAAAAACTAATGGTATAGATGTGACAAATATCACTTTTAGTGTCCGCTTGACTTCTTGAAACAACCAACTATCTAGTAGCAGTTTCTTCTTTTTTAAATTATATTAATATAGCAAAACTCCCACTCATCTACGTACTCTGTAAAGGATAAATGCTCTACAAGTAACCCACTTTTAACCCACTATAGTAACTGTGAAAATAATGTTGGCAGTGAAAAGGGAATTCCTTTCTCATTTATTTGGGCACAAATGTTTTTTCTTTTTTTCTTTTTATTAGCCACATGACAAACATGATTAGGTGAGTTTGATTTGCGACAGTAAATTGGCGTGGTATGAGTGAAAAGTGCACTGTGGTAGACTGGCATCCTGCCCAGCATTAGGCTTTTGGCTTTCCCCCAGATGTTGCTTAGATGGGCTCTGGCACCTAATAAACCTGAAATAGATTAAATCAGGTTTGATGATAGACAGATGAGTTCAGTAGATAAATGCATATGTGAATAATTGTGCTTCTTTTGCAATAAATAAATACTGTATAAAACCTCTTTTTTTTGTTAAGGCTTCAGTCGTTTTTTTACTTGTATACAGAATAGGTATGTGTCTGTGCATTTTTGAAAAGAAAGGCAGTTTTTGAAGACAGTACATCCCAGAATAATTTCAGTTAGGTCAGTGTACACCAAGTGGTGTGCTTACTTGAACAAAATACAAAACAGGGAAGTTCTGAAGGGAAAACATGCGTGCAAAGTAAAAAAAAAAAAAAAATTCAACCCTTCTAAAAATAATTATAATAAGCAAAATTCCTTAGCCAGTTTTATTTATATATATATATATATATATATATATATATATGGTTGCAATAGTTTACTGTCAAATAAATGCAAAGAGTACACGACACGTGTTTCGCCCTCATTCTGGGCTCATCAGGTGTACACACTCCACTGCACTCCCTCTCGGGAATCGAACCTCGGACGTCAGCGTCAGAGGCGATGCCCCTAACGTTGCGCCACGGCGTGTGGTTCGTTTATTTGACAGCATGTAGATCGGGGTAATTACATTCACGGCATTCGAAGTCTGTGTCACAATCTGTTAGTGTGGGTGGTTACCTACCAGGTAACGCTTTGTGGTTGGCCAGCAATCTGCTAACATCCGCCACGGTGCCCTCAGTTTGTGAAGAGCAGATCATAGAATGGTTGCAATAGTTTACTGTCAAATAAATGCAAAGAGTACACGACACGTGTTTCGCCCTCATTCTGGGCTCATCAGGTGTACATACTCCACTGCACTCCCTCTCGGGAATCGAACCTCGGACGTCAGCGTCAGAGGCGATGCACCTAACGTTGCGCCACGGCGTGTGGTTCGTTTATTTGACAGAATGTAGATCGGGGTAATTACATTCACGGCATTCGAAGTCTGTGTCACAATCTGTTAGTGTGGGTGGTTACCTACCAGGTAACGCTTTGTGGTTGGCCAGCAATCTGCTAACATCCGCCACGGTGCCCTCAGTTTGTGAAGAGCAGATCATAGAATGGTTGCAATAGTTTACTGTCAAATAAATGCAAAGAGTACACGACACGTGTTTCGCCCTCATTCTGGGCTCATCAGGTGTACATACTCCACTGCACTCCCTCTCGGGAATCGAACCTCGGACGTCAGCGTCAGAGGCGATGCCCCTAACGTTGCGCCACGGCGTGTGGTTCGTTTATTTGACAGCATGTAGATCGGGGTAATTACATTCACGGCATTCGAAGTCTGTGTCACAATCTGTTAACGAACCACACGCCGTGGCGCAATGTTAGGGGCATCGCCTCTGACGCTGACGTCCGAGGTTCGATTCCCGAGAGGGAGTGCAGCGGAGTGTGTACACCTGATGAGCCCAGAATGAGGGCGAAACACGTGTCGTGTACTCTTTGCATTTATTTGACAGTAAACTATTGCAACCATTCTATGATCTGCTCTTCACAAACTGAGGGCACCGTGGCGGATGTTAGCAGATTGCTGGCCAACCACAAAGTGTTACCTGGTAGGTAACCACCCACACTAACAGATTGTGACACAGACTTCGAATGCCGTGAATGTAATTACCCCGATCTACATGCTGTCAAATAAACGAACCACACGCCGTGGCGCAACGTTAGGGGCATCGCCTCTGACGCTGATGTCCGAGGTTCGATTCCCGAGAGGGAGTGCAGTGGAGTGTGTACACCTGATGAGCCCAGAATGAGGGCGAAACATGTGTCGTGTACTCTTTGCATTTGTTTGACAGTAAACTATTGCAACCATTCTATGATCTGCTCTTCACAAACTGAGGGCACCGTGGCGGATGTTAGCAGATTGCTGGCCAACCAAAAAGCGTTACCTGGTAGGTAACCACCCACACTAACAGATTGTGACACAGACTTCGAATGCCGTGAATATATATATATATATATATATATATATATAGATAGAGATATATATATATATATATATAGATATATATAGATATAGATATAGATATATATACAGTGATCCCTCGCTATATCGCGCTTCGCCTTTCACGGCTTCACTCTATCGTGGATTTTATATGTAAGCATATTTAAATATATATCGCAGATTTTTTGCTGGTTCGCGGATTTCTGCGGACAATGGGTCTTTTAATTTGTGGTACATGCTTCCTCAGTTGGTTTGCCCAGTTGATTTCATACAAGGGACGCTATTGGCAGATGGCTGAGAAGCTACCCAACTTACTTTTTACTCTGTCTCTCTCGTGCACTGATACGGACGCTCGTCTAAAAATGCTGAAAGATTATCTTCACGTTGGCTACCTTCTGTGCAGCTGCTTCGTGAAGCGACAAGCTGCATGGTGCTTCGCATACTTAAAAGCACGAAGGGCACGTATTGATTTTTTTATCTGTCTCTCTCTCTCTGCTCCTGACGGAGGGGGTGTGAGCTGCCACCTTCAAAAGCTTTGTGCCGCGGTGCTTCGCATACTTAAAAGCCAAACAGCCCTATTGATTTGTTTGCTCATTTGAAGAGGAAGATATGTTTGCATTCTTTTAATTGTGAGACTGAACTGTCATCTCTGTCTTGTCATGGAGCACAGTTTAAACTTTTGAAAAAGAGACAAATGTTTGTTTGCAGTGTTTGAATAACGTTCCTGTCTCTCTACAACCTCCTGCGTTTCTGCGCAAATCTGTGACCCAAGCATGACAATATAAAAATAATCATATAAACATATGGTTTCTACTTCGCGGATTTTCTTATTTCGCGGGTGGCTCTGGAACGCAACCCCCGCGATGGAGGAGGGATTATTGTAGATATAGATATATATAGATAGATATAGTACTGTGCAAAAGTTTTAGGCAGGTGTGAATAAATGCTGTAAACAAAGAATACTTTCAGAAATATAAATTAATGATTGTTTATTGTTATCAATTTACAAAATGCAAAGTGAGCGAACAAAAGAAAAATCTAAATCAAATCAATATTTGGTGTTACTACCTTTTGCCTTCAAACCAGCATCAAATCTTATAGGTACACTTGCACAAAGTCAGGGATTTTGTAGGTTTCTAGTCAGGTGTATGATCAAACAATTCTACCAAACAGGTGCTAATGATCATCAATGTCCCACGTAGGTTGAAACACAGTCATTAACTGAAACAGAAACAGCTGTGTAGAAGGCTTAAAACTGGGTGAGGAACAGCCAAACTCTGCTACCAAGGTGAGGTTGTGGAAGACAGTTTCATGTCATGGCAAGATTGAGCACAGCAACAAGACACAAGGTAGTTATACTGCATCAGCAAGTGTCTCCCAGACAAAGATTTCAAAGCAGACTAGGGTTTCAATATGTGCTGTTCAAGCTCTTTTGAAGAAGCACAAAGAAACGGGCAACGTTGAGGATCGTAGACGCTGTGGTTGGCCAAGGAAACTTAGTGCAGCAGATGAAAGACACATCAAGCTTATTACCCTTCGAAATCGGAAGATGTCCAGCAGTGCCGTCAGCTCAGAACTGGCAGAAACCAGTGGGACCCAGGTATACCCATCTACTGTCCGGAGTAGTCTGGCCAGAACTGGTCTTCATGGAAGAGTTGCAGCCAAAAAGTCATACCTCTGACATGGAAACAAGGCCAAGTGACTCAAGTATGCATGAAAACATAGGAACTGGGGTGCAGAAAAATGGCAGCAGGTGCTTTGGACTGATGAGTCAAAATTTGAAATATTTGACTGTAGCAGAAGGCAGTTTGTTTGTCGAAAGGCTGGAGAGCGGTACAATAATGAGTGCCTGCAGGCAACAGTGAAGCATGGTGGAGGTTCCTTGAACGTGTGGGACTGCATTTCTGCAAATGGAGTTAGAGATTTGATCAGGATTAATGGTGTTCTCAATGCTGAGAAATACAGGCAGATACTTATCCATCATGCAATACCATCAGGGAGGCGTATGATTGACCCCAAAGATACAGCCAAAGTCATTAAGAACTATATTCAGCGTAAAGAAGAACAAGAAGTCCTGGAAGTGATGGTATGGCCCCCACAGAGCCCTGATCTCAACATCATCGAGTGTGTCTGGGATTACATGAAGAGACAGAAGGATGTGAGGAAGCCTACATCCACAGAAGATCTGTGGTTAGCTCTCCAAGATGTTTGGAACAACCTACCAGCCGAGTTCCTTCAAAAACTGTGTGCAAGTGTACCTAGAAGAATTGATGCTGTTTTGAAGGCAAAGGGTGGTCACACCAAATATTGATTTGATTTAGATTTCTCTTTTGTTCATTCACTGCATTTTGTTGATTGATGAAAATAAATGATTAACACTTCCATTTTTTAAAGCATTCTTTGTTTACAGCATTTTTTCACATCTGCTTAAAACTTTTGCACAGTCTATGTATGCATGTATATATGTATGTATGTATGTGTGTGTATGTGTGTATATATATATATATATATATATATATATATATATATATATATATATATATATATATATATATATATATATATATAATATATAATAGAGAGAGAGGGATATAGATAGATAGATAGATATCTCTTAGGGGTGTACAGCTTTAATACAATTGTTTCCATATATGTTTTACAGTTGATATACTAGTGGGATTAGTGATACCTCTGGTTCAGACACAGACATTAAATTAACAACCTTGTGGTTTTAAATACCATTAGGCCAGACTGCTTGCCTTGTATACTAAAGATAGTTTTTAATATTCTTGGATTGGATTTCCAGACAGAAAAGTGACAAGAACTCAAAAAAAAAAAATAGAGAAAAAAATCTGGTCTTAATGGACTTCTCCTAGGAAAGAGTGATCCAGTTTTGTTTGGACAAGGCCCCAGATCTATTTATAAAAAAGGACATTGCATAGTTGAGGCAGAGCTTGCAGATCAAGATATTTTCTCCAGATTTATGCACAGAAGAAGGGGGTACCCAAATGTGAACATCCTTCTTTTTTATTTTACTTAGAAAAGAAAACATAGTCCAAGCATGCTTATGGTTCCATAGACCTTTTGAAGATGGCATGGGAACAGGAGTGCAAAGGGGATGACTAGAGGTTGTGATTGCCTGGTGGTCACAGGACTTTACAGAGCAGGTGCTAAACCCTGTTGTGACTATGGTGGTAATTCCTATTATATATACACTGTAAATAACCACCCAGGATTTAGAGGCTGTAGTTTCTTTTGAGAGCAAGGCAACCAAGAAAAACAGAAGTAGGAAAGAGTATGGTGTAAACTGGGGGCGGTAAGTGGTATTATCTGTTCAAATGGGTCCAGAGCAAATATGGGCTGGCACAGCTACATAAAATAAAAGCAGTGGTTATGTAATGTGTGCCCTGTGAACAGTTGGAATCCTACCTTGTATCCTCTACTGTTGAAAAGTGCTATGGATTCCTGCATCACATAATGGATTAAGCTTGTTATGAAGAAGATATGAATATGCACATAAACATTTTTATTTTCCTGCAGGCAGGTTTTCAATTCAAAATGTAACTAATATTTATATTAAAACTACTTACTGTATCTTGTAACGTGAAATATTAGCATATTTAATATTTTTTCTGCCGATCAACACAGACATTTCTATAATGTTCAAGTAGTTCTACTGTCAGTGTGTGTTTGTATACACCTTCACATTCTGTTGATGTTCATCAAAGCACCACTTCAGGTTCACGCAAATGTTGCCTTATGTGCATATCCATCCATCCATCCATTTTCCAACCTGCTTAATTCTAACTACAGGGTCACGGGGGTCTGCTGGAGCCAATCCTAGCCAACACAGGGCACAAGGCAGGAACCAGTCCTGGGCAGGGTGCAAACCCACCGCAGGACACACACAAACACATCCACACACCAAGCACACACTAGGGCCAATTTTAGAATCGCCAGTCCACCTAACCTGCATGTCTTTGGACTGTGGGAGGAAACCGGAGCACCCGGAGGAAACCCACGCAGACACGGGGAGAACATGCAAACTCCACGCAGGGAGGACCTGGGAAGCGAACCTGGGTCTCCTAACTGCGAGGCAGCAGCGCTACCACTGCGCCACCGTGCCGCCCTATGTGCATATCATTTTTTCTTTTTTTCGGTTAGTGAATATGCAAGTGCTACATTATGGCTATTTTAGATATTTATTTGAAACTGTTACCTTTCCATTAGCCTCCTGAAAAATGGAAAACCTTATTTCTCCTCACAGCACACCTTCCACTTTCATCATCTTCATCTTTGACCTTTTTCCCTTGTGGCCGTTGCGGTAGCAGGATCTGTCTGCTATGAGCAGATGAGCTCATCCCCTGACTCGTTTTGGTGTCTGCAGTTTCTCTCAAACCTCAGCTGTGTCTGCCAATCAGTGAATCCATTAAGAGACCTGCAGACAGAGCAGATGGCAACCGTCAAGAAGTTCCCTGTCGTGTGATAAGCATAGGCAGTTTGAGTCCCTTGAGATGGTCAAGGGACATGTTGATCAAGCACAATGACAGCTGTGGAGTGGTGGTTCCACCCTAATGGAAGACATAGGCTGGAATAGCAAATGCAGCTTCCCATGAAATTGTTTCTTTCCTTTTCTTTTTCTTTGATGTTTGTAGTACTAGGGTGTTTTACCGTGTTAGCCATTATGGATGTAGTGAGAAGTTACACGTAAGTAAAATGACACCTTTCATTGGCTAACTAGAAAGATTACAATATGCAAGCCTTTGAGGAGGCAACTCGGGACCCTTCTTCAGGCAAGATGTAATCACTCTTACATCTTACTCTCTTAATTACTATTTCTTTAATGTACATTTTGGAGTGGCAAGCAATGTGTACAAAATAGGGGGGTACCTTGCCGACCTATGTTAATGAAAAGCTAATATATTGGGTTATTAGCAGCCTTTGTTTCACATTATCATTTATTTTGTATGACAGTGATGTATTATTTAGTGCTGCTGCCTCATAGCTGTAAGACACTCCTTTTAACATAGTGACTGCTGGAACATTTATTTCCAGGATGCTGCATATATGATAAATAATGAATTGAATCAAAACTTGTAAAAATAATGCAAAGAAATGTATTAGAAAGCAACAGTTTTTAACAGTTTTACTGTCATCCAGCTGCACTCCCAGGTATTTATAGGTCTGCACCCTCTGCACACAGTCACCTCTGATGATCATGGGGTCCATGAGGGGTCTGGTCTTCCTAAAATCCACTACCAGCTCCTTGGTTATCAACAGTAACTCTGTCAATAATGTGAAGAAACTGTTAGTTACTTTATTTTCACCAGTAACCAGGCTAAAAGTAAAAGTCTTTTTGAATGAGGGTCCTAGAAGCATAACACCTCATAGAGTGCAGCTTAGAAGCACATTTTTTTTGTGCTTTTCACGCTTGTTGCACATAACACATTGGTACTTGCCAACTGTTTGCAATTGGTGGCTGGCAGAATGTCCATGTAGTCCTGTCATGACAGTCGTGATAAAGAAACACTTTTGGAGCAGCTATCTGCATCAGTGCCAGAGCCTACAGTTTCCCCATCCTCCAGCTGATTGTCACTATCTTGATAACTGTCATTATCATCAAAATTTTCATCCAGTAACAAATCTAGCTGTTTCAAAGCATCAGCAGCTTTATACCCTTTTCGAGATAACATAACCACAGATAGTCTATTTATAGCACTTTTTTCTGCAAGCTGTTGCCACCCCAAAAATAAGTTCTGTGACTATCCCCTAGATGGCAGCACAGTTGTAGGTATCTGAGAAGTAGCCGCAATGTTGGCCAGTAAGCTGGCTGTAGTGGCTGTATACTGAGATACGATTTCTCTCATATGTCGAGATTTGAAAGGCTCAATGAGATACAGCTTAATTTGTACCTTGCATTCAAAGTGTTAATCCAGTCCCAGTTACTGTCTTTGTGGAGTTTACGCATTTTCTTCATGATTTTTTGGCTCTTTTTGAGTCGCTCTGCTTTCCTTATACATCCCCGAAATTCAAAGTGTATGTTGATTGGTGATGCTAAATTCACCCAGCTTGAGTATGTGTGTGAATGTGCCATGACGGATCAACAGCTTATCTGGATTTGCCTGGCTTGTGCCTCATGTTCTAACTCCTTGCAGCTCAAAAATGAAATCAATTGGGTTCTTTAAATAGATGGATAGATTAAAAGTTTGGCTGAAACAAATGGTTGAAATTGTGAAAGACCTTTGAACCGCATATAGCAGCTCAGCCATAATGTTTCAGTCTTATACGGTATAGACACAGGAGTACTGATAAATAGATAGATGGATACTTTATCAATCCCAAGAGGAAATTCACATACTCCAGCAGCAGCATACTGATAAAGAACAATATTAATTAAAGAGTCGCATAGTGTTGAAGAGGAACGATCTCCTCAGTCTGTCAGTGGAGCAGGACATTGACAGCAGTGGTGTCGCTGAAGCTGCTCCTCTGTCTGGAGATGATCCTGTTCAGTGGATGCAGTGGATTCTTCATTATTGATAGGAGCCTGCTCAGCGTCCGTTGCTCTGCCACGGATGTCAAACTGTCCAGCTCCGTGCCTACAATAGAGCTTGCCTTCCTCACCAGTTTGTCCAGGTGTGATGCGTCCTTCTTCTTTATGCTGCCTTCCCAGCACACCACTGCGTATAAGAGGGCGCTCGCCACAACCGTCTAATAGAACATCTGCAGCATCTTATTGCAGATGTTGAAGGACGCCAGACTTCTAAGTAGGTATAGTCAGCTCTGTCCTTTCTTACACAGAGCATCGATATTGGCAGTCCAGTCCAATTTATCATCCAGCTGCACTCCCAGGTATTTATAGGTCTGCACCCTCTGCACACAGTCACCTCTGATGATCATGGGGTCCATGAGTGGTCTGGTCCTCCTAAAATCCACTACCAGCTCCTTGGTTATTAATATATATCAGTAAATATGCAACTTTAAATGCTTTCTAAGAAAGCATTTAATGTAAGTATTTCAATGAAAGTCAAGTGGTATGCATTCTTGTCATTTAACCATCAGCTACATTTGATGTTTCTCCAGATACATTTTTATCTGTTTATTTAATTTACAGTGGGATAGTAGATAGATAGAGAGAGCTTTATTTGTCCCCAGGGGGAATTTTGTTTTTTTACAGATGCTATTTAAATAAATAAATACAACAATTTAGATGAATAAATATACACATACTATGGTCTGAACATACACCAGAATGACTAGAAAATAAGAAATATTTTAAAAAGAAAGAAAACTTCTGACGTGGAAGTCATAATCCCAATGAGGTATTAGGTGCCTTGAGCACAGGAAAGGCACTATATAAATAAAATGTAGTATTAATATTATGCAGGCATATTGCCGTTGGTATAAAGAAGCTCCCTCGGGTAGTGTTTCCTGACACACGTCTGCTGAATGATTTGTTCCCTGAAAGTCCTCAGTGTTAGTGTGTTGGATAGAGGATATGCAGCTTTGTTCATAATGGCACTCAGCTTTGTTTTAATTCCCTCCTTTGCTACGACCTCCTGGGGGTCCAGAGTGCGTCCTACAACTGAGCTTGTCCTTTTAATTAGTATGTTGATTCAGTGGTCCTCTCTTGAAGTGATGTTACCAGCCCAGAACACCACAGTGTTGAAAATCACACTGGGCATCAGTGTTGCAGAAGGATAATTCTGAAAAAAAGATGGCCCATGCCAGTGTGTGTGTGGCATGATGTCTTCCGCTCTCTGTTTTGCTTATGTTTTTGTTGTTGTTTTTGTGTGTCATGCAAAATGTCAACTCACTATTGGCGTATGATCGCCAAACACTTTCTGGATCTTTGTTTGTTTGCTGTAAAACTTGTGCAGTTCGACAACGGAGGACGAGACTTTCCTCCTCCCCTGCTGTTATCTGGAATGCCGGCTTTCCTCTACCATGCTCCAGGTCCACCTCGCTGGAGGAAGCATCATAGTCGCCGAGGTAAACGTGGCGGGTGGTTGGTGAAGCTAAAGGCCTGTGTGGCTCGATCTCCCAAAGTTTTTTTGGCTCAACATAGATCAGCTTCTTGGCTTTTTATGCGTTGTGGTGCTCCTGGGACCCTGTGTAATTCTGGCTGGTACCTGTGCTTGGCTCGGATCAGGGGCCGTGTGTAGAACTCACACTATAACATGGCGTAAGCACAAAAGCGGGAATGTGCGTACGCACAGAAAAATCCAGATGCAGGAATCTGTACGTACGCAAACTTTCACGTTCTTCCACTACATAAATCCCGATCAGCGTGAAAAGTAACGTACGTGCACGCGCCTTCTGTCCCGCCCCAACTCCTCCCAGAATTATGCCTCTTTGAATATGCAAATCAATATAAATAGCCTTCTGTGAAAAGACAATGGGAAAAGCACGGGGGGAAATATAAGAATTTCAGCGAATACCAAGTGGAGGCAAAGGAAAAACATACTATTTGTTGGTTTAAACAGTGGTATAATCAACAAAAGGAAGTTGATCGAGTGACAGAGTGTCGGAGAAAATCGAAGGCTCAAGTTCACACAGTCGCACAGTGCCCAAAATAAAAAAGAAATCACATATCAAAGTCGCCGTGAAAAGGCGAGTCGTAGCCCACTGTCTGAGTGTCATATGAAAGCTTATTAGGGTACAGACAAAAAAAAAATAGGCACACAGTGGGGAAAAAAGCACGAAATGTCAACTTTAATCTTGAAATTTCCACTTTAATCACGTAGTTTATTTTGCAATTAAAGTAGAACATCATAAACTTCATCTTAAAATCGTTTAATTTACTAGTTTCTCAAATCCCATTGTAACTAAAGTGGCACATTAAATGCTTTGTTCTGTATTTGATCTTCTATGTGCTCTACATGTGTGAATCACTACCTGCTTCTTAAACGGGTTTTCTCTTTCTCTGACAGGACACATAATCCATTACATTTGTGATATTACAGCTCTCTGAATAATTAAAATACTGAGATGTATACGTGATATTTTTTTCATGATGATAGGAATGAAAGCATGTTATTAAACATGGGAACACGGTGGTGCAGTGCTTGTTCATGTCTCACGCAAGAGGCTTGCGGCGCCATGCGCGACCTTCGATGAAATAATTTATTATAGAAGTACTGTCTCTTTCAAACGTACTAACCTCCAATTCCTGTCCTTACTTTTCTTTCTCCAAAAACCCAATCGCCACACAATCAGCTATATAGATGTGAAGCCATTTGTAAGCTTAACACGCCGATTCTTCAAAACTTTTAAGGAACATTGAAATATCTTCGTAGTACATGTTTAATTATTATATCCGTTTATCCTTCCAGTGTCGCGTCAGCACCAGCAAGAATACAACGCAATGCAGGTACAATCCCTGGACTAGCTAGCGCTGCGGCACCGCGTCCTCACATGTTTAATCATTAACAATAAAGATTATTTAAATTAAGTTAAAGTTTTATCTCTATAATATAATCAACATATTTTGCTGCATTTCATCTTAAAAATGATATTGTCATCATATGTAAATACGCGCTTCATAAAGTGGTGCAGGTTGTGCAATATTATAACTGTAATGCAAGTTTACAGTGAGGTGATTGTACTTATAAGTACAAACAGTTCTACAAGGAGCACTTGATGGACTGATTGAGTGTGTTTATAGTTCTTGGGATGAAACTTTTTCTAAACCGCGAAGTCCGTACAGGGAAGTCTCTGAAGCGTTTTGCCTTGGCTCAGGCAGCGTCTGCTTCATGCTGTGTACCGATAATTCTCTTTCTGATCAGCTGCTGCTGTGATTCCCCACTCAGATACAGTGATATAAATACTCCGAGTGGTGCAGTGAGAGTAATATGGAAAAAGATGGTCTGCTGTGGCAACCGTTAACGGGAGCAGCTGAAAGAAGAAGAAGATGCAGTGAGAGTTACAATGCTAAAGCAGTTATGGTATTTTAAATACTATGGCTATTCCCTGGACCATTATATTGCTGCAGGTTAATTACAATCAGATGCATTACACTAATAAACAATATGCAGTTAGTTTCGGTGTATTTATAAAGCCGCGTCAGGAATGTGGAGCTAAGAAAGAAAGGGTGACCACACAGGAACAGTTGCACTGCTTTGACGCTGGGTGCCGCTAGTCTGCAAAACCGAGCGGAGAAATTGCGTATGCCAAGGTATGAGTTACCGTGGAAATGTGCGTGGCTTTACGCCAAGTTTAGGTTTTATACATCACGATTTGAGCGTGGAAACGTTCGTACGCAACATTTCTGTACGTACGCACCGTTTATACATGAGGCCCCAGGTGATTCAACCTCTGCACCTCTGCCCACTTCATCTGTGCTGCAAGGAGCGAATCTCCAGAATTTGCGGCATCTGGCACGCGCTCCCCTCGCTATTGTGGCTTCAGACCCGGCTGCCATGAGGATGGGTCTAGTGAATGCCAAATCTGTAATGAACAAAACTTTTATCTTAAAGTATTTCTTCGCCTCTCATGGAATGGATTTCCTCTATATAACGGAAACCTGGATGTCTCCCAGTGAGTTCAGCGCCTTCTCTGAATTGTTGCCGTGTGACTGCTCGTATTTGAATTCCCTGAGGTTCTTGGGTTGTGGTGAAGGTTTAGCAGCTGTCTTCAAATCTAACTTCAATTGTAAACAGCAGTCTTTAGCTGTTTCTTTCTTCAGCTTTGAACTGAGAAGGTATGAAGGATGTCACTACTCACATTAAAGGAATATAATCTTGTAAAAAAGAAGAGCCTGACTCTGTCCTTTCTTCTCTAATTCCTCTGTGTTACAAGACCAGTCCAGCCTGTTATCGATGTGGACCCGCAAGTTGTTATAGGAGTGGAGCACCTCTACATCAACTCCCTGAATTGTGACCGGACATAGAAGCTGTTTGGCGTGGTGAAAGTCAACAAGCAGTTTGAGTTTTGCTGATCTTAAGGTGCAGACGATTCTCTTTGCACCAAGAAACAAAGTTCTCCACCTGACTCCTCTCCTCTGTCTCACCACCTTTATCAATGCACCCCATAAGTGTGGAGTCATCTGAGA
Organism: Erpetoichthys calabaricus; assembly: GCF_900747795.2. NCBI lineage: Eukaryota > Metazoa > Chordata > Cladistia > Polypteriformes > Polypteridae > Erpetoichthys > Erpetoichthys calabaricus. Next base: position 25,308,568 of record NC_041396.2, on the reverse strand, counting down.
ATTTCTGCTTGAGACCTGGCATTATGTTTATAGTTAGAGGTGTGCAGAGGGAAGAGAAAAGGAGACACGACTGTTCCTTGTGGCGCACCAGGGTTGCTCACATCTGTATCAGAAACAGAGTCTTTGAGTCTCACAGTCTGCAGTCTGCCTGACAGATAGTCCGTTATCTGGACACCACATGCTCATCCACCTGCATAGCTGGGAGTCTACAACTTAACAGGGATGGCAGGATGGTACTCAAAAAGCATAATCCTCACAATGCTGCTTGCTTTGTCCAGGTGAGAATAAGCCTTGTGGATCAAATTGATGCCTGCATCCTCCACTCCAATCTTTGACCGATAGTCAAACTGCAGTGGGTCCAGGTGGTCTACCACAAGAGGACTTACATAGTCTAGGACCAGCCTTTCAAAGATCTTTATGATGTGTCACTGGTCTGTAGTCATTAGGTGAAGAGATGCCTGCATTCTTTGGAGTAGGAACAATGCGGAAAGTTTCCCACAGCAGCGGCACTTTCCAGAGCCATAGAGACAGGCTGAACAGATAAAGGACTCCACAAAGCTGCATAATATTATAAACATTGCACATTTTCAAAGATGATGACATCCCGCATCAGTCACTCAAATAAAGGAGTTAGCAGAAAGCTCATTCTGTGGCGTCTCTATGTATAATTGTGCTGTCTTAAAAGCTGCCTGGCTGTTGGCACAGTCACAATCAGCCCAGCGCATTTACTTTAATTATGTTGCCACCCACTCCACCACTTACACGTTTGCTCCCTCTGCACAGTTATTGCCAGGGGAAGAGTTAAAAAAAAAAAAAAAAAAAAAAAAACATGACCTTCAACCATGCTGCGCTGTAGACCTCCCATATATTGTGGAGTGCTGTATTAGACATCTTAATTACACTGATCAAGAAGAATTTTATTCCCCCAAGTCCTTATTAGCACCAACAAGATGCCTTGTCACATTAAAAAAACACATTTCTGCCATATTTCTCCTAAAAGATTTTATTCATGGAATGTTTGCATTTGTAAAAATGTACAGTGCAACCTCGGTTTGCGAGCATAATTCGTTCCGGAAACATGCTCGCAGTCCAAAGCACTTGTATATCAAAGTGAATTTCCCCATAAGAAATAATGGAAACTCAGATGATTCGTTCCACAACCCAAAACTATTCATATTAAAATGATTAATACAAAATATAAAGTAAAAATACATAAAACAAATTAACCTGCACTTTACCTTTAAAAAGAATCATGGCTGGTGTGAGTGAGTTTCTAAACTCTTGTGGGATTCCACCCAACGGGATGACACGCAGAAGAGCATCCCAAAGCAATTGCAGTCTCCTAGTGCTGTAGCAGTTCGCTGTAAAAGCGAATCGGAAAAGGTCACGGACATGCTATAAGCGCCTGCTGTCGATGGGTGATACAAGGAACATTATAAATGCGCAGGGCACAGTACTACTTGGCCACGACCCTGCCTGACTGCTGTGTCTGTGTATAGGAGAGTGGCAGATCCCGCTACAATAAATAATTGCATTGCTGTTTCAAGCTGAATAAAGCTGGTGTTGCTAAAGTACTGAGACTCAGCTTCATGTTTTGGGGTGCAAGACGGGGACTCACACGTCACAGCACACACATGTGCACAAACACACACACAATGCTCTTTTCTTCTTTCTTTTCTCTTTCTATTTTTCCTCCTCCACTCCTCCAGACAAGCTTCGTCTACTCCCACCCGTCTCTGGCTCCCAGAGTAGTGGCTGCTGGCTCCTTTTATAAGGCACCCGGAAGTGCTACAGGTGCTTGTTGTTCCACTTTTGGCAGCACTTTGGGTGTGGCGGAAAAACTGCCCATCAGGGCTCAGCAGCATCAGCTGCAGAACCCTCAGGTGGCACCCACAGATCTCAACAGGGCTGTATCAAACTCCCATGGAGCCCTGTGGGAGACCAAGGCACCACTGCAACCCAGGGGTGCTGCCACCTAGGGCTCTGGGGGAGGTAATACTCAGGTAATAACCCTAACCCTGGCCATACGCTTCAACTGCTAGTTTTGCTTATTGCTTTTACAAAATGTCTATAATTGTTAATTACTGGTCTTCACAATCACTTTTAATAATGGCAAGATTTTACAGTATCTATCTATCTATCTATCTATCTATCTATCTATCTATCTATCTATCTATCTATCTATCTATCTATCTATCTATCTATCTATCTATCTATAACCTAAATGAGCTGTTCTTGGCTTTGGAGAGCCTGTCTGTCTGTCTGTTTTACAACAAGAATATTAATTTCTATTGCATGTTTTCTTACACAAGGTGTCAAAAGTTATAAGAAAAATAAATTGGATAAGAATGTAAAGTTTGTCATGAGTGACCATATCCGTTAATTGAACCATATTTATACCCCATTGTGGATTCTTTTTTAAAAACCTTTGACTTATCCCTTGATGCCATAGGGCCTTTCAGCGGTGTTTTTTATGAAACCATTCTTGCAACACTTTAAGGAATATTAAAGATCAATTTATTTTTAAACATATTTGTTATATATATTTTTTTGAATCACCTAGGAATAACACTTTATCAAATGAAATTCGATTGACTGGAATTACTTATTGCAAGTTGGCCAGACTGAAATGCTAAAATGTAGTGACCACATCATCCCATTTCTTCCCATCTAGGGATTAGCAATTTAAAAAAAAAAAAGGCCAAATAAATTATTAAAACAACAAACGCCTTCTGTGGCATTTATTTTTTACAGTAATCTCACTATAGAATATTTATGCAATTAGATAAAAGTGGTTTAGTTGAGACGTAGCTGGAATAGTAGCATTCATAAAAAGAAAAAATGTGCTTAATGTTATAGTGAAAGTGGCCAGCTGACGTTCACTTAGGAAATGCAGTGATAAATGAGTCTCTCAGGAAGTTTTCTGTGCTGGCCCTGCAGCTTATGGCTGTGTTTCTGTCATCCCTTTCCCAAAGCTTCAGTAAATTCCAATGCAGTTCCTGCCTCTCACACGATTAAGTACTTTCTGCCTAATTGCATTCTTTATCGATTTCCGAGAGTTACAACATCAATACATCACCTTCCTCATCAGATAAGCACTTGCTGCTTTAATGGAAAGGAAATGAGACACTTTTATTTATTTATTTATTTATTTTAAGATCTAATGCTAAATCTTCAGCAGTCTAAGCTGTTAGAAGTATGAGGATTATTTCATTTTTTTTAAATAGTAGCAAAGAAAATCCGGTGATTTCAGTGATTTATTCGATTCCTAAAGCATTACACCATGTTGCACACTTCTGTTTCCCATGACTTGATAAAGATTTCAAACATTTTAAAGTTAAAAAAAGTATTAGTTCATGAAGAGACTTCTCTTGAATTACTGCAGGGTCAAGCTGTTTCTTGAGTTATGATAACCTCTTTCTATGCTTTTAGTAAAGGCACTACATAAACAACAAGATGATAACAATAAATATCCATGACATCCATTTCAAAACACATACAAGCATCATTCCATAATGTTAAGTGTGTCTTGTGATGCACACATATTGTTTGTGTATGCTTAAGTGTGTATATATTTTTTAATAAATGTGTGTATGTGTTTGTGTGTGTGTGTATTATTTATATAATATACAGTATCTATAATACAGTATATCATTAATGGCACACTGCATGATAACGTGCAGTGAATACACTTGACTTGAGCATTCCTAGTTTTCATCCTCTTTCTCTGTACGTTTACTATTCATTTGCAAGGTTGATGTGCTTGCTTCTTCCTGAGCAGCTCTTCTTTTCTTCACCCTAGCAGCCCGCTTCTTCTCTTCTATCATCGGCATCTTTTTGCATTACAACTGATTAAGTCAGTGTTTGTGTTGCAATTTTCCTTAATTTTTCACTTAAGCTGGAACTTAAGTCTTCAATCTGCCTCAAGAATGATTTAAGATATGAATAGGTAGGGAAGTGACAGCAAAGGCGGTAGCGATGAGAACGGCCCCCTTACGCATGCGCCACTCATGGCCGCCCTGCTGGCCACTACCGACAGTTGATTCTTCAATAAATTAAAAATAAAAAAAAGAATAACCTTGGAGGTCAATGATCACCCTGAAAGCGTCACGTAGTATATATGTACCAAATTTCAGGTCAATAGGTCAGATGGTCTACGAGCTACAGGTGATTTAAAATTCTGGACAGACAAACGGACAGCCATGAAAGCATGTTATATAAGAAGGAGATAATAAATATATAATATAATATAATATAGTATAGAGGGAGAGGTCTTCCGAAGTATAGATGGGTCGAAAATCACAATAAATGTTGGAACACCAGCGCTGCTTTCTTTATTTACTTTTAATCTGAAAATAAAACGGCTCTCGAAGGTGTGAATTCAAGCAAAAAAATGTAACACTTGAGCATTATAACAAACAAATTGCTTCTTTAAAGGTTGTGTTATTTGCTTGAAGGAACTGCACCCACATTGGGCAGTTTCTGTTGAAAACTGGAGAGTGAAATTTTTGACGAATTTAAAGCTTTTGCTCCTCCCCCATAGATGATAGCAAAAGGGCACAAAACTGTTCACTTCAAAATTCAATGGGAATTTTATTTTTGCTGTGGTATTGAAAGGTATCAAGTATTGTAACATTTCACTGGTATTGGTCTGCGGTGGGTTGGCACCCTGCCCAGGATTGTTTCCTGCCTTGTGCCCTGTGTTGGCTGGGATTGGCTCCGGCAGACCCCCGTGACCCTGTGTTCGGATTCAGCGGGTTGGAAAATGGATGGATGGATGGATGGTATTGGTATCGAATACAAAACTTCTGGTGTCATGACATCCATACACAACATGTGTTGGGCTCTCCCTGAGAAATATACACTAGAGGAAATATCGGATGGCATTTCCTTGGTAAATTTGGATAATGGCTAGAAACAACTCATAGTGAGACAAAAAGGCATTCTGTTAGGCAAAAGCTTTAATGTAGTGAGGAAATTACATAGCTATCCAAATTAGTTCAGAAGAAAACTTTCTACCTGAGGTCTTTCTTTGGCTGGTACAAAACCTTATAGGCTCTGATAAAGATGCCCTCCCATGAGCCCCAACATACTGCAGCTGCTTTATGGTAATTCTAGTCCTTGCGTAGGCACTGTTTTTTGGGTTGCCTCACCCATTACAACCTCTCTGTCTCTCTCTGATACAATACATTGAACCAATGGTAATTCACATGCAAACGTTTGTGAAAATTGGTTCATCCACTTCTGCATAATGTTTGTAATATACACTAATATTGTGTGTATATTTAATTTATATATACAGTACTGTGCAAAAGTTTTAGGCAGGTGTGAAAAAAGCTGTAAACAAAGAATGCTTTCAGAAATATAAATAATGATTGTTTATTGTTATCAATTTACAAAATGCAAAGTGAGTGAACAAAAGAAAAATCTAAATCAAATCAATATTTGGTGTTACTACCTTTTGCCTTCAAACCAGCATCAAATCTTATAGGTACACTTGCACAAAGTCAGGGATTTTGTAGGATTCTAGTCAGGTGTCTGATCAACCAATTCTACCAAACAGGTGCTAATGATCATCAATGTCACACGTAGGTTGAAACACAGTCATTAACTGAAACAGAAACAGCTGTGTAGGAGGCTTAAAACTGGGTGAGGAACAGCCAAACTCTGCTACCAAGGTGAGGTTGTGGAAGACATTTTCATGTCATGGTAAGATTGAGCACAGCAACAAGACACAAGGTAGTTCTACTGCATCAGCAAGGTCTCTCCCAGACAAAGATTTCAAAGCAGACTGGGGTTTCAAGATGTGTTGTTCAAGCTCTTTTGAAGAAGCACAAAGAAATGGGCAACGTTGAGGATCGTAGACGCAGTGGTCGGCCAAGGAAACTTAGTGCAGCAGATGAAAGACACATCAAGCTTATTACCCTTCGAAATCGGAAGATGTCCAGCAGTGCCATCAGCTCAGAACTAGCAGAAACCAGTGGGACCCAGGTACACCCATCTACTGTCTGGAGACGTCTGGCCAGAAGTGGTCTTCATGGAAGAGTTGCAGCCAAAAAGCCATACCTCCGAAGTGGAAAAAAGGCCAAGCGACTCGAGTATTGAAAACATAGGAACTGGGGTGCAGAAAAATGGCAGCAGGTGCTCTGGACTGATGAGTCAAAATTTGAAATATTTGGCTGTAGCAGAAGGCAGTTTGTTCATCGAAGGGCTAGAGAGCAGTACAATAATGAGTGTCTGCAGGCAACAGTGAGGCATGGTGGAGGTTCCTTGAACATTTAGGGCTGCATTTCTGCAAATGGAGTTGGAGATTTGGTCAGGATTAATGGTGTTCTCAATGCTGAGAAATACAGGAAGATACTTATCCATCATGCAGTACCATCAGGGAGGCGTATGATTGGCCCCAAATTTATTCTGCAGCAGGACAACGACCCCAAACATACAGCCAAAGTCATTAAGAACTATCTTCAGCGTAAAGAAGAACAAGAAGTCCTGGAAGTGATGGTATGGCCCCCACAGAGCCCTGATCTCAACATCATTGAGTGTGTCTGGGATTACATGAAGAGACAGAAGGATGTTCGGAAGCCTACATCCACAGAAGATCTGTGGTTAGTTCTCCAAGATGTTTGGAACAACCTACCAGCCGAGTTCCTTCAAAAACTGTGTGCAAGTGAACCTAGAAGAATTGATGCTGTTTTGAAGGCAAAGGGTGGTCACACCAAATATTGATTTGAATTAGATTTCTCTTTTGTTCATTCACTGCATTTTGTTGATTGATGAAAATAAATGATTAACACTTCCATTTTTGAAAGCATTCTTTGTTTACAGCATTTTTTCACACCTGCCTAAAACTTTTGCACAGTACTGTATATACTAGCAGGAGTACCCGGCCTTGCCCGGGAATCTATAACCAGTGAATTTCCCAAATGAAAGAAACAGAACATAGAAATAGAACAAACAGTTTTCTGATTGACATTGTATTGTCATAGGAAATATAAGTGGTCATTCCAGGGTCTTTGGATACAGTATATTTTTTGTTTCGCCTTGTGGTGCGAAAATGAACAAATTCTGAGGATTGCCCACTATAGAACATGCTACGTAGAGTTGTTCGTGTGAAAAGCATGGATTTTCCAAATTGATGCCTTTAACTTGCAGTGATTGGCCTTGAGCATTATTAATTGACATAGCAAAAGCCAAAGGAACATGAAATTGTAGCCGTTTAAAATCAAAGAGTAAATCATTCGGAATTAGCGGAATTCTTTGTATGAAAACATCTTCACGTCGTGTGCAATGTTTCAGATGCCCTTGAAATAGACTTTTCTCTGGCATCGGAAGTGGACTGTCTAATTCTATGTCTTTTTTTCGGTGGCATGGGTATTTAAGCGAAAAGCAGGACAATTATAATGTGTTATATGGTATGACGTATGGAACAAGCACCACAGTGAGATGAATGTACGTTATTTACAATACGTCGGCAAGTAAACAAATAGCACCAGTCAGTCAGAAAGACCAAGACTGAAATCGTACTGCGAGTCGGAAAGCGAGCCAATAGCACCACAAATACGGAAAGGCAGTCATGCGCACTGGGTCGTTCACGTTTTACATCCATACGGCAGTTTCCCTTCACCTGATGAAAGCAGTCGGCCTTCTCATACTTGGACACTTCCGCCATCTGTTGGCAATTTAAAGAAACATTGGTAAAGAGGGATGCAAGGGGACCAAACGTACCGCTAGATGGTGCCGCCGTTAACGTCTGTTGCAACGTGCGGCCATCTTGTCGATGATAAGTACAGGGACGTGTGCTGAACGTTGTGTTGGTGAAAAGGTGCCTTGCGCTTCACTACGAACATTTTTCCCAACCAAACATACCCCATGACCTCCTCCTGGTCACAAAGGAGCCCCATCCCCAGTTTGGTGGCGATCGGACGCCTGGTGCAGATTTGTATGGCGGGCAAACAAACATACATACAAACATACATAAACACATACATCAACTCTGCTTTATATATTAGATATGGAATACCAAAGATATACTTTATATGTACTTTATGAACTGGAGTGGTTATTTTAAGCTGTCAGCTAAATAATTGTGCAGGGACAAGTAGATAGATAGATAGATACTTTATTAATCCCAAGGGGAAATTCACATACTCCAGCAACAGCATACTGATATAAAAAACAATTTTAAATTAAAGAGTAATAAAAATGCAGGTAAAAACAGACAATAACTTTGAATAATGTTAACATTTACCAAAACCCCCCCCCCCCCCCCCCGGGTGGAATTGAAGAGTCACATAGTGTGGTGGAGGAACGATCTCCTCAGTCTGTCAGTGGAGCAGGACAGTGACAGCAGTCTTCTGCTGAAGCTGCTCCTCTGTCTGGAGATGATACTGTTTAGTGGATGCAGTGGATTCTCCATGATTGACAGGAGCCTGCTCAGCGTCCGTCGCTCTGCCATGGATGTCAAACTGTCCAGCTTCATGCCTACAATAGAGCTTGCTTTCCTCACCAGTTTTGTCCAGGCGTGAGGCGTTCTTCTTCTTAATGCTGCCTACCCAGCACACTACCGCTTAGAAGAGGGCGCTCGCCAAGTAAAACTTGCAAAGTAAGACTTGTGAACTAAATAAAAAAAAAAAAAAAAACTGCATGAATATGAAGGGATATGCATGATTTTCATAGCAGTGTGGTGTGGCTTTTTAAAGCTTTGGACTTGAAACCCTGGGTGTTGAGATCCCACAACTGACCCTATGTAACCATGAGCAAGAACTTGCCTGTGCTCAAATTGGAAAAAAACTTAAGAAGTGTAAGCAGTATTATATATTACATAATTATATGTAATCCCTAAAACATATTTTGTGTTCATCTATATATATATAATTCACAAAGTCGCCGCCAAAGGGGGAAAGACACCCATGAAAGCACGCACACCAAAACAAGACACCCATGAAAGCATGCAGGAAGGGGCGTGGATTCACTAAGCCACCATCTCTATGACCATTGGATACGACGACAACTCGCAGAGCCACACCCACTAACTGGGACGCGACGCCTCGGAAAAAACGCGTCATTTATGTTCATCTGTTGTACGCTACACATGGACCTCTGAGCCACCTTGAGTTGGGGGCAGCAAGTCTTTGATAGGCTGCAACAAAATGATGAAAGTACGGGCGCATTTTTTCACACAAGCTGTGTGTGTGTGTGGGTGGGTGGGTGTTAGTTAATTTGTTACTCGAAGGATTTCAAGATTTAATATGCACAGGCGGTAACACTGCAAATGCAGCCCAAACGAACCCAAAATCTTCCACAGTCTCCTTACTATAAAGCAGCAACACTACCACTGCGCTACAAGACAGAGAATGCAGTTAAAGAATGCACCAGGCTCGATTTTACTTTCACTTCTGTTTGGACAACTGTGTCGTTCAGAAAGTGTTCACCCATCAATTCCTAATCATTAATGCCGATGAAACTCATCAGGGATAAGTCGGTTTTTCAAACGCAGTCGTGTAGCAGATTAGCTGGATGTAATAATCCGAGATGAATGCGCACCTCCGCGCTGAGTGAAAACACAATGTATATTGCTGCAACAAAATGATGAAAGAACGGGCGCATTTTTTTCACACAAGCTGAGTGGGTGGGTGTTAGTTAGTTAATTAGTTACTCAAAGGAATTCAAGATTTAATATGCACAAGCGGTAACACTGTAAAAACAGCCCAAACCAGAAAAGACAGCTGGCAAAAAGTCACCAACAAACTAAACGCGTGTGCATTGTACTTACTGAAAGCAGCATTACGGATTTTGCAAATGTTCATTTTTTTCCCTCTGCTTAAAAAACATTGAAAAAGCGCGGGTTGGTTTGCAGCGTGTAAAACAGTTTGTTTGTCGCGGATAATTTGCTATCCACACACGGAGGAACCAGGAAGCGAACCCACAATCTTCCACTGTCTCCTTACTGCAAAGCAGCCGTATTACTACAGCACCACAAGGCAGTTAAAGAAGTTATATTTATATTTTTTACACATCACACACTAGAAGCTGCTGACGGACCCTTCTCTTCATTGTCAGTCTGTAGCTGCGAAAAAATAAAAGCAATACGAGTTTTAACAGACGTCATTGAAGTGTATCATAAGTTTCTGTAACGTTAATGAAAATGGCCAGGAGGTGTCACTAGAGAGGTGAGTGTTAAATTCTTCGAAGCTTCGATACGATTTCCGACACAATTGCTTCAAACGTGTTGATGCTTAGCGAGGCTTCACTCCGCCCATCACTGCTCACAGGTTACTGAACGAGAAATCAGCAGACTAGCATGACGGATGGGGCGTAATGGGAATCCTTCCCCTCTCCTCCAGATTTTTCAAATGTTAATTTTTTCCCTGTGCTTAAAAGTCATTAAAAACCCAGCCTGATTATGCGGCGTATGGTATGCCGTGGGTTGGCTAGTAAGAATTATTTATGAACACTTTGAAATCAGTTTTAATTGTTCTGCATCTCCTGACTCACTGATACGGAAAAAGCCCCACAAGTGAATTTCTAATTATGCAAATTGCCAAGCCTTTTAGCCTCTAGGCCTGAAAGCACCTGCTTTTTTAAGTCATTTTTAGGATCAAATTTTGTGCAGGACCTTTTACCCTTATGATAAAGAGTAAACCAATAGGTTTCTTCATAAAAACAACCCAAAGGACTTGAAGTTGTGCATTCCACGTCACTCGACTTCAGGAATTCATCCACTATTGGTACACGATGGATCAAGGTTACTCCAAATCGAGAAAACTTTGAACAAATGAGGGTCAGTAATATATTAATGTGGATTGCTTCTTTATGCTACTTAGAGGTTGTTGATGTCAAATATAAAAAAACTTTTAATTTCTAATTCTTTACCAGCATCCTAGCCCTTTAAGGGTCACTTCCACAAGGTTAAAAATGACAAATTCCAACCATAAGCATGCTGGGTATCATTGTAGAGTATTTCAAAGTCAATGATTAAGAATATGATGTTATCTTTGATTCTTGATCTTTTACTCAGTCTCTGTCCCTCTATGGACCTTTATCAGAGGATGAAAAATGGCAAATATCTATTATAATTAAGAATATTTAGACTGTAAACATTTGTATTGAAGCACCCATTTTAATAATAATATTGTGGGCTGCACGGTTCGCTTCCCGGGTCCTCCCTGTGTGGAGTTTGCATGTTCTCCCCGTGTCTGCGTGGGTTTCCTCCAGGTGCTCCGGTTTCCTCCCACAGTCTAAAGACATGCAGGTTAGGTGGATTGGCCCTAGTGTGTGCTTGGTGTGTGTGTGTGTGTGTGTTTCCTGCGGTGGGTTGGCGCCCTGCCTGGGAAGTTTTCCTATCTTGCGCCCTGTGTTGGCTGGGATTGGCTCCAGCAGACCCGCGTGACCCTGTGTTCGGATTCAGCAGGTTGGAAAATGGATGGATAGATATTAATATTGTAATATTGAATATTTTAAATAACTGACTCAACTGATCTTGTTTATTTTGTACTTATACTTTATGAAGTAAATCTTTTAGAGTGGCTTATGATAATTCAGATTTTTTATTTATTATTTTTTGTTACATATAGATAGATAGATACTTTATTAATCCCAAGGGGAAATTCACATACTCCAGTAGCAGCATACTGATAAAAAACAATATTACATTAAAGAGTGATGACAATGCAGGTATACAGACAGACAGTAACTTTGTATAATGTTAACGTTTACCCCCCGGGTGGAATTGAAGAGTCGCATAGTGTGGGGGAGGAAAGATCTCCTCAGTCTGTCAGTGGAGCAGGACAGTGACAGCAGTCTGTCGCTGAAGCTGCTCCTCTGTCTGGAGATGATACTGTTCAGTGGATGCAGTGGATTCTCCATGATTGACAGGAGCCTGTTCAGGGCCCGTCGCTCTGCCACGGATGTCAAACTGTCCAGCTCCATGCCTACAATAGAGCCTGCCTTCCTCGCCAGTTTGTCCAGGTGTGAGGCATCTTTCTTCTTTATGCTGCTTTCCCAGCACACCACTGTGTAGAAGAGGGCGCTCGCCACAACCGTCTGATAGAACATCTGCAGCATCTTATTGCAAATGTTGAAGGACGCAAGCCTTCTAATGAAGTATAGCCGGCTCTGTCCTCTCTTGCACAGAGCATCAGTATTGGCAGTCCAGTCCAATTTATCATCCAGCTGCACTCCCAGGAATTTATAGGTCTGCACCCTCTGTACACAGTCACCTCTGATGGTCACAGGGTCCAGGAGGGGCCTGGGCCTCCTAAAATCCACCACCAGCTCTTTGGTTTTGCTGGTGTTCAGGTGTAGGTGGTTTGAGTCGCACCATTTAACAAAGTCCTTGATTAGGTTCCTATACTCCTCCTCCTTCCCACTCCTGATGCAGCCCACGATAGCAGTGTCGTCCGCAAACTTTTGCACGTGGCAGGACTGCGAGTTGTATTGGAAGTCCGATGTATAGGCTGAACAGAACCGGAGAAAGTACAGTCCCCTGCGGCGCTCCTGTGTTGCTGACCACAATGTCAGACCTGAAGTTCCCGAGACGCACATACTGAGGTCTGTTTGTAAGATAGTCTACGATCCATGCCACCAGGTATGAATCTACTCCCATCTCTGTCAGCTTGTCACTAATGAGCCAAGGTTGGATGGTGTTGAAGGTGTTAGAGAAGTCCAGAAACATTATTCTTACAGCACCACTGCCTCTGTCCAAGTGGGAGAGGGATCGGTGTGGCATGTAGATGATGGCATCCTCCGCTCCCACCTTCTTCTGGTATGCGAACTGCAGAGGGTCGAGGGCGTGTTGGACCTGTGGCCTCAGGTGGTGAAGCAGCAGCCTCTCCATGGTCTTCATCACATGTGACGTCAGAGCGACAGGCCGGATGTCATTCAGCTCACTAGGACGTGATAACTTTGGGACTGCGGTTATGCAAGATGTTTTCTAAAGCCTCAGGACTCTCCCATGTTCCAGGCTCAGGTTGAAGATACGCTGTAGAGTTATCAATGTTAGTTAGCTGCATGGGGTGGAAGAATAAATAATTCTTTTTTGATATACATTATTTACTGTTGATACGTCTTCTGTAATTTTGTATAGAAAACATTAATATAATTACAAAAAGATTATACTTGTGACTTGAACCACAATGCCACTGACTTTCAGTTTGTCATTCTACCAGCTCCACTTTTCTACAACTGCCATAGACTAACAGTAAGACTGCCCTTTTTGACACTTAAATGCAAAACACATTGTGTTTTTCTGTGATTTTTTTTTTTTATATCAAAGTTAACATTTTGGTGAGATCTAACTTTTGTGGGTCTCAAAACCGCACGATTAATCCATTAAGTGAAAACTTTTTTCCTTTTTGTGTCTGCAGATAGCCAAGAATTTCTTGTTAGTCAGTTAATCCGGTGTGTAAATCTTTTATACAGTAGATATTATTTGCACGCAAAGGTGGATGGAAATCCACACAGACTGGAGGAGAAAGTGCAAACTTCATACAGGTTAAAGCTGAGGATTTGGGTTTAAGTGTATAGTAGTACACTGGATTTATGTAAAGCACAGGTGGTAGGCAGTGGGCCACTATGTGGGCCTATGTATAAAACATTTTATATGTTTACATATATATATATATATAATTGACAGACAGACATAGAAGGCACAAGCCAAGCACACAGTTTTTATTTTTCCTTTTCCCTTGTGGGAAACGTCTTCCCCGTCTCCCACAAGCACAACAACACAGTCCCAAGCACAAGCACAATAGACAACACAATTCTTATCTTTTGTTTTTCTTCTTCTTTTTCTTCTCCAACCCTCCCAGCAAGTTTCGGCAACCTCCTCCCAACTCAGGCTCACCGAGTAATGTCTGCTGGCCCCTTATATAAGGCATCCGAAAGTGCTCCAGGTGTTTGATGACCTACTTCCAGCAGCACTTCGGGTGTATCGGAAGAACTGCCCATGAGGGCTCAGCAGTTGCTGCAGCACTCCCTGACTGCGCCCACAGACCCCGGCAGGGCTATACCAAACCTAGGCACCGCTGCAACCCAGGGGGGATACCATATATAATGTTCTGTCACAAAGAATCACACCAAACATCATAAAGGTTTGGGGCAGCCACCCATATAATATTTCCTGGTTGCAAATGTAGCAGATTTTCACAGAGTTGTTTACAAGACTGAGTCCAAAGCAGAACTGATTACGAGATACAAAGATGGAGGCTTTAAAGGCCCGTATAGGAAGTGACGTCCTCAAAGGGGCTGGAATCGGAAGTGATGTCTTCTGAACCAGAAGTGATGTCTTCTGAACTGGAAGTGACGTCAGCAAAGGCCCCAACACCTTGCAGGATTTCCCAGGAAAGGTCTGTAGTGAACTGAGAAAGACCGTCCGTGCACTCCGCTGCCCCCGGTCAGATGTTTTATTACAATTTCTCAGGCACTTCAGCTGCCTCCTGCTCGCACGTGTGTGACAGTGCACATGTAATTTTCAAGTATTTATGTTTATTTTTGGGTGTTCTTATATGACGGGGTTGCCAGACATGAAAGGATGGCAAGGAAATGGGGACAGAGCTGAACGGTAAGAGACGGAAACAGGAAAGTGAGCACTTGCAGCATAAATGTTTGTCACCATGACAGTCTGGGATAAAGAGCACCAATACAGAATGTGAGACTGAGAGAAATACAAAATCTTAAAAATCAGGTAATGGATGCTGGAATTATTGTGCCAGGATGTTCACAGGATAAAATGTGTTTTGGCTGAAAGAGGGACGCACACAGTTTAACACTGGGAGAAGATGAATGGGCCCAGCCCTTTAAAAATACATTTAGTGGCTAGTCTGCTTTGGGGATGTAGTACTTTCCAGGTGAATGAAAGCTCAAGGGTGCAAAGACACCAGGAGCTGCTCAAGAGGGAGGTTCTCAGACTAGGGAATCCATTTCCGGGATTCCCGGACATTTTTCATTCCTGGGAATGAAACTGCTGTAATTCCCGGGAAAATGGGAACGGACAAGCTCGCATATATAGCGTGTAAAAGTATAAAAATCGATCAAGAAATAACAGAGACAAGAGACAAGAGCTTTGAACAGCAACTTGAAATTGCAATGCGCCAGTCTGTTGCATCCAATTTATCTGTGCCAAGAAACTTGCCATCACAGAATGATGACAAGAAACTGGATGCATCAGTAAAAGCTGACAATGGCAGTGTTTCAGAGCAACGGCAAGCGCGGGCTTTGTTTAGAACAAGTGTATCAATATCTGATGATTGTGCCGCCTACTTCAGTGGAGGCAGAGAGTGCTTTCTCAGCGGCTGGCGTAATTCTGCACGAAGGTGCGTTCTTGCCTGGACGACTGCACGCTGGACACGTTAATAATAATAAATTACATTTATATAGCGCTTTTCTCAGTACTCAAAGCGCTGTCCACACAGGGAAGAACCGGGAAGCGAACCCACAATCTTCCACAGTCTCCTTACTGCAAAGCAGCAGCACTACCACTGCGCCACCTGTGAGGACGTTGTGCTTTCTACGCTCTTATTACCACAACTAAAGATGATAATATGTACTTCTATGACAGCATGAACTGCTTGTAGATAAGGTTAGTCTTTTATTTGTGTCAACATATTGCAGTAGTTTTATTAAAAATAAATGTCGGTCATTCTAAAACCATTCACATGTGAGATGCCCGTGCACTGTGTCATCCCCGGGGGCCCGGGATTCCCCAATTCCCGGGAATGGATAAACCCATCCGGGAATGGATTCCCTATCTCAGACTGTAGTCCTCTTCCAAGAACTTGGCCAGAAGTCACCACACAAAAGGTTTAAAGCCACCTCAGAGCTGAAACTTTAACTGTGAGCAGAGGAGAGGTCTGTTTTGTGAGAAAGACAGAGACAAGGGGTTAGAGAAGAGGAAGCAGGGGGCAAACCATATTATCATTTGTGTTGGCAGAGATAATGTGGTGAGAGTCAGCAGTTTTAAATCACTTTTTGTCCTCGTTACTGAGGTCCTGAGGCCTCATATGCAACACCTTGTAAAAGCTAAAATTTTGCAAATGCATTTAGCTGCTCACCGCCACCTCCCACCAGTAATCATTGTCATGCATGTGTGTCAGAGGGTCATCTTCCAGGTTCTCCAAAAGTAAGCAGTACCACCCTGGGGTGAGAGGGGTTGCCGTCCCTAATGGTCTTATCTCCTTTTTTCCCCATAAAGCCTCAAGAAACAACCCCTCGAGGGAAACAAACCCTTAGGCTGCTGCCCATTGAAGGCCCGCTACTCCGGTCTGCATGGTGTAAAAGGAAGACGCTCTCAGAAGTTGGCGTCTCAGTTTGGTGCCGATCTGAATAACGTGCACACCGAGGCTAGAGCTTGCTGTTAAGTGATTGTTAAAGGAAAACTTTTCCCCCACAAAAATCGCACTCAAGTGCATCCTTTTGGATTTTTTTTTCATTATTGGCTCAAATTAAACAGGGTTTTGCCCGGTTGGCACCCCAAGCATTTGGCTTTTGCCATGCCACTTCATTCACACCGCTTTACCATGTATGGCTTCAATAAACTCCCTTTTTAAATATTGAGGACCTAATCACCATATACATTTTGTCCTATTTTTGAGTAATGTCTTTTAAACCATGCAAGAACTCCGTGAATGTAAACTTGAGGTGTTACTGACATTTGGCGGAGTTTAAGGAGTGGCCAGGAGGGTCTTCTCTCCCCAACAAATGCACTATATTACTAAAATAAGTTTCAAAGAAATTCAATTTTTAAGGCCATAATTCATGTAAATATGTCATTCAATGAATTGGGCGCATGGTGATGCACTGGTAGCATTGCTGCCTTGTCATGTCCCGGGTGCTCCCTGTGTGGAGTTTCTGGGTGGGTTTGCTGTGGTTTTGTCCCAAAGTCCAGATTTGGTGAATTGGTGATTCTAAATTGTCCCCTGATGTGTATGTTTGTGTGTTCACCCTGTGATTGGGTGGTGTCCACCTGTCCAGAGATTGTTCCTTCCTGGGCCCGTTGCTTGCTGGGATTGGCTCCAGCTGCCACCTGCCTTGGGTAAGTGGGTTTAGAGAATGGGTGGATCAGTGATTGCTATCATCTGTCCTGCTCAAAACAACTTTTACTTGCACGTCACTGAACAGATAGAGAAATATTCTTCAATTACAGGTTGGTTCACTGCTTGCTGTTTAGCTTGAGAGAGGCTGTTTCAGCTCAAATATGTTGTAGTTCAGTATTTTCCTCTTTTACAAGCACAAGAGATGGTGTCGGCAAAACAGATTGTCGGTAGTCAGTAAAAGCAATTAAAACGATAATGCACATGGCTGCAGCCTTATGCCTGCTTGTACAAACAGCAGTGTGGCAAACCTGTGTCACATGTCACACATACCCCTGTGACACAATATTTAAAAAACAAAAATGTGACATCTGCCTCTTTGGTGAAGCAAATAAAGTAACAGAAAATGCGGATTTCAAGCAGTCACTGCATGAAAAGGGAAACGCAACAAAGTCCTAAATATGATGGCTTTAATAGACCTGCCACTGCTGTGTCCCAAACATTACGGTGCCCTGAAATGGGAGGACGGTGTAGAAATAGTGCTGTGTGACTGAAATGCATGCAAATACCCAGAAATGAAAGTCTGCAATGTGCACTTTAATCACGTCTGAATTGTTACAAACATTATAGAGGGCTGTGTGGGGAATTGAGCTTTTTGCTTTGAAATTTGGCAGTGAATGCAGTCAACAGGTAGCTTTTAAAAATGTCTAGTTGTGTGTGTGTTTTAACTTTCATTTTGATTTTTAGTGGCAGATAGTACCCTCCATGATGTTTGGGACAAAGACAGATTTTTTTTCCTTGATTCTCAACTCTTCTCCACAGCTTAAAATGACTAATCAAACAATTCAGACGTGATTAAAGTGCACATTGCAGATTTTAATTCAAGGATATTTGTGCTTTTTTAACTTTAGAGCTTTTTTTGTGGCAAGCACATGTTATTTGACTATATGTAGTCTGCTGTTCCAGGTCATGCCATATTGTTCTCTTTACATGATTCCAATCACTATGATATTTGTGAATGTAAACATAGCATTGATAAACCTACAGTAGTTTAGAGCCTTACTTGCTGAATTTACCAGATCTAGTTCTTTCTATTAGTTTTTTGTTTGTTTTGTTCCATAAAAAATATAAACATCATTTTTTTGAAATGTATTTTTCTTGTAACAGTTTTGCCCACCGTCTTTATTTTATTCACATTGATGCCTGCCATTTTTAATTGAAAATCCCCTTATTAAACTTGCAATCAAAGCAGCCATTTCTGTCACTGTCTTAATTGTTTGCCATTGAAAACTGCCAGCTGTTGGGGCAAACCTAAAAGCTGCAGGAACACTCAGGCAGAGAAAGGCTATTTTGTAAGGCATTGTTCTTTTCTTGGCCCTGTGGAATGAAAATGGCCATTGTATTTTGCAAAAAGCGAGACATAGTTGTCATTTAAGAATTGGGGACACAGCAATTGCCAGAAAAAGCAGCACATCCAGATTTAAATTGCAGAGTAGCATGGAATGTAGTGGACAGCGCCAGCTGAATGCATGTGCAAGGAGACTGGTGGTGTTTATGTGGCATCATAGTAGTGTGAGTCTAGATATTCCAGTGGAGCTGATGTTGACATTATAGAAATTCATGATTCGTTGTCCAATTAACCTCCTATTTCAATCCAGTGGAGTCCAGAGCTGCGGAGCGCTAGCTTACATCTGCATGTCTTTTATATATTGCCAACAATTAAAGACTGAAGCCCATGAAGTGAGAGGCCATACTTATGTAGACTGGAAGGTATGGCCTGGAACAGTGTTTCTTAAACTTTTTGGGATTGTGAAGCCCAGTGTTTCGCAGAGCCCCTGTGAAAATTAGTAAAATAAATAAATCAATAAAAAAATTTAGAATATAACTAGTTACTAAGGGGCTTCTCTCCCTTTTCGCTCACTCGCCAACCCCACTTGCCTGCGCTGTACGCTAGCCACTTTGTCGCTCTCTGCCACTCACGTATGTAGATTTCACTTTCACCAAACAACAAATCTCTTCATTCTCATGGATAGGCCTCTTCATTGAGAAGAAACACTACTTTTCCCTGATGGCAACACAAATTAGACGATTTAGAAGTCCGGCTTAAAGTTTAAATCCAAACAATATATCTGTTTTCACTGTTCCGTTACATCACCGAGTAATAATTTCCATTTTTTTGTGCTAATGCGATCTTTACTATCATTTTATGAGACTCTCGAAATTTAGTACTTTCATTATCTCTAACCTGCTTTGCATGTGTATCGCACCAACGTTTTTGAATTCTTTATGACGTTCTACATTGTCAGCTACTCTTTGCGTGGTTAAATCTCTTGGCACAAAGTCTCGTCTCACGGGATGTGAAAGTGTCTCTCTGAGAAAGTCACGTCTCGACTCAGGCTAAAAAGTCTTATATCCTCCCAAGATTTTTTTTATTATAATAGAGAGATGTAAAAAATAACTTTAATCAAGAAAATGTTTAGAAATATATGCATATATAGTATATGTGAAGGAGAATCAAAACGTAATGGCAACGTGCAATTTAATACTGGTAACTGTGAGCAGATTTAAATAACATTTCTATCACTTCTCCTCATAGTCGCCTTGCAGGTCGATGTACTTCTTGTACCATTTCACCATCTTCCTCAGTCCTTAGGAGAAGAAACTCTTCAGGTTCTTCCAAATTCAGGTCTGCATTGCTTCCTTAGCCTCTTCATCAGAGGTGATCCTGCGACCACGAAGTGCATTGAAGATGTGATCGTCACATGGTGCTACGCTAGGTCAGGGCTGTAAGGAGGATGTGGAAGACCTGCTACACGGGGATGTACATTGTCATGGAACAGCAAGTGTGTTTTTGACAGAATTCCTCTTACATTGCTGCAAGTTGCAGGTTTTAGTTTTTTCTCTAAGCATAGCACAGCTCGTTGCACAGGTCACTGATTGTCCCTGTTCCTGAAAAGGGGCCAGAATGGGACCCTTCATATTCCCAAAAGAAGGCAATCATGGTTTTCTTGGTGGAGGGCTGTCTTTTCAATTTGTTCAGGTATTTTCACTGCATGCTTTGTTCTCTTGCATTCCAGCTCACAGTCATGGTCCATCTCTGGTGACAATCCACTCCAGAACACTCTTCATAACAGTTCGAGAACTGGGTCACAGCCTCCACAAACTGTTGTTTGTGCAGATCAGTAAGCTGTTTGGGTATCCAGACTTTACAGTACCCCATGTCATCACGCACTATGGCATGTGTAGATCCATACCTGATATCTAAATGCACAGTAACAGTTGACAACATAATCCGTCGGTCTTCTCTGATGAAGGCATTTCCCATGTCAATTTGGGCTTGTTTACATGATTTTGATGGTTGACCAGATCGAGGTTCATTTGTTACATTTGTTCTTCCCAATTTAAACCTTTCCACCCATTCATAAACTTTTCGCTTCCATAATGAGCCAACATCCTTTGATGAATTTCAGCACTCTGTCCAAAGAAATTTCACTACACCACGTTGTTCAACAATGATGCAATACTGCAGAGCAGCATGCATCTTCATCTGACCTTGTCTTCATCCAGACTAATGACTGAGTGCTGCGCTGTGTACGTTTAAACTACCCATAAGTCACTGTGAACACGTATTGTGTTGTCTTGTATCTATTGCGGTTACTGTGTAATTTTAAAATTGTGTTTACTTTTTGGTTTACCGTTGTGTTTATGCAAAAAGATGAAATAATAAAAATGTTTATATTTGAGGCATTGTAAATGTGAAGGATGTGCTGCCATAGCATGACAAAAATCATCAAAAAATTGGTGTAAGGTTTGTTAATGTAGGGGTCATGCAGTGAGAGAAATATCTTAGAAGTTTAATTTTCTTCTTTGGATCTTCTATTTTATTACTGTATTTCATTATAGTTATCAAATATTGTTTTATGGGCTTCCTGAAGTGATAAGTTAAACTTGTTCAAAAGTCGAAGTATGTCTGCAAAGTAACCTAACTTCATGTTTCAATGGCCCTGACAGACTTCATGTAACTGAAGGAACAATGAATGGGCCCATGTACTGAGAGATTCTAGGACTGAATCTACTGCCATCCACCAGGAGGACTGAGCAAAACGTTCAGCAAAGGCAACTCTCAATTGGTTTCAGTGAAAGAAAATTAGGTTGTTAGAATAGTCCACTCAATCACCTGACTTAAATCTGATTGAACATTTGTGGAAGGAACTGAAGGGTTCACAAGAGCCCCCCCCACCCCCAGAATATTCAAGATTTAGAGATGATCACTTTAGAAGAATGGATAAAAATCATACCTGAGCTCCGCAGGGTGATTGGTTTCTTCATACAGGAAGCGTCTTGAAGCTGTCGTTACAAACAAAAGGCTTCTCCACTAAGTATTAAATTAGTGTGACCCTGTGTTAAGATATAGCAGGTTGGATAATGACCGACTGACTGAATACATTTTCCCTGTGCCATTCCCCTTCATTACACATACCTTTATTTATGGCCATTAATGTTGTGAATTCTTTATATTTTGTGTATTTTTTGAGTTTTTACCAATGTGTGGTGAGAATTTCATGGGAATACCCTCATTGGAAATATATATGTTGGCAATGTCTCCATGCCTAAATGCAGCGAGTTGCTGCCATGTGATTGGCTGATGAGATATTTGTGCTAACAAGCAGTTGAACAAGCGTACCTAATAAAGTGGCCAGGGAGTGCTCCTGCTGACCGGAGTTTTTGTTTTCCTCTCCTCAGTTGACAGCTGGCCAGATCTTAGCTATAATTTGAATTGACTTTTCATTGTGGTGCTCTGTTTCACTTTGCGTGAAGTAGTTTGTGTGAATATTCTGTGTGGTTTAGCAGTTTTCTCTCAATGCAATGTAGAAGTGGATTTCTTAGTAGCTTGTACTCGGAGAAGAGCACTGTTCAGAAATCAGTTTAGAATCAAATGGAATTTTTGATTTTGTCTGCAAGCAGGAAAGTGATAAATCAAACTACTTATAAAAATCTTTGCATGGGCTAACAGAAAATGGGGTCAGTCAGTATGTTGAGGTTTGGTGCATTGCAAGCTTAAAAGCAGTGCCTAAAGGACAGTAATTGAACCCTTAATGGTAATGCATTTTAAAAGCAATATAAAGCTAATTATTTGATTGCATCTCTTAATTATTTTATTGATGATTCCCTCTAAGAAAATGCCTATATAAAACATTTATTGATTATGGTTGAAAGTGTCCAGCTTCTGCAATTTTTGCTGCTTTCCCCCTACTTTGTGTTCTTTCAAGTATGAAATGAATGATCCTGAACATTTTTCCTTTTCATGTTTTGCAGCTGGTGGGCTCACTGGTGCTGGCTATTGGATTGTGGCTCCGGTTTGACCCGGTCACGACGGCAATCTTCCAGACGGACAACTCACCTCAGACCTACTTCTTAGGTATCGTAAACCTCTAAGCTGCGCGAAATTAGATACAATGCTCACTGATGGTAAAACAAAGAAAGAAGGAGAAATAATATGTAATTCAAATCCAGTTCAGATATTCAAATTACAATTTACGCTTAATTTTAAAGTTTCCGACAAATTGCAAACACCTAAATGAGGCATACGTAGCTTTTTGGGTTATGTCTGTTGCTGCTGTTGTAGACAGATGTGGCGTATAAAGGGAATGGCACCATCTTTTGGCTTTCACTATCGTATAGTAAAACAGTGACACACCTGTTCAGTCAGTCGTATTAAGAATACTAAACTGCCCACCCATGTAGCCCACTGTCAGATCTGGAATGGAATACAAGTTTGAAAAAGAGTTTTTGGTTTGAGGATAACACTGCATGTAAAGGGTCTGATGTTTCTTGTACACCAGAGGTCAGATGATTTGTTACCCCCTACTCATTAAATGAAAAGAAGAAGCAATAAAAAAAAAGTCTGGGCTGGGAATGGGGTCACTGCCACCTTGGCCGCTGCTTAAGTGTGTTACACAATGACCACAAGTTTACCATGGGGTGCACACTTATTACAAAATTCATAACTGACTGTTATTGCCCTTAATATTTATAATTGTCTTTCATTTTGATTAATAATACTAAATTGAAATATTTTCTGTTTCCAGCTGCATATGCTTTATTCACTAAGTGCAGTTTACATAGTATTTGTACATTATGAGGTAATTATCTGTTACCAATATGGTAATATGGCAACAGCTTGACCTCCATAGTATGAACAGTGTTTACTTTTGGCATAAATGCCATCGAATAATTACTAAGTTTAACCTATGGCCAAAACACTGAAGACTGGTTCAGTCATTGATAGCAATGGTGTTCCTACATTCACCCTGTTATCTGTAATAATGTAATCTTGTCGCTTCTCCTGCAAGATCCAGGCAGCCAGGGCAGCTGTAGGACCTTGATCAGTTGCGTCTGTGTTCTTGAGGAAAGTATGCTGTTTGCAAGTGTCTGCTTTTCAGCATTAATTCCTCATCAGATCCCGAGTGGATTTGTGGCAAATAATACTTAATGTAAGTAAATGTAAATGACACAACAGGTGTAAAAGTGTTAGGTTGGAATGCACGATTTTGGGAGGTGTCAAAATCCAAAGTACGCCTTATGAGAAGGATTTAGGAGTCATAGTGGACTCTACACTGTCATCTTCCAGACCGTGTTCAGAAGCCATTAAGAGGGCTAACAGGATATCAGGTTATATAGCGCCCTGATCTGTGGAGTACAAGTCCAAGGACGTTCTGCTCAAGCTTTATAACACACTGGTGAGGCCTCATCTGGAGTACTGGATGCAGTTTTGGTCTCCAGGCTACAAAAAGGACATAGCAGCACTAGAAAAGGTCCAAGGAGTGGAGCAACATGAGGAAAGATTGAAAGAGCTGAGCCTTTTGATTTTAAGCAAAAGAAGATTAAGAAGAGACCTGATTGAAGTGTTTAAAGTTATGAAGGGAATTAGTCCATCAAATTTAGACAGTGACTTTAAAATGAGTTGGAAACTTGTTAAAGGTTAATTTCACACAAACATCAGGAAGTTTTTCTTCACAGAAAGAATGATAGACACTTGGAATAAGCTACCAAGTAGCATGGTAGACAGTAGGACTTTAAGGACCTCCAGAACTCAACTTGATGTAATTTTGGAAGAATTTACTTCATATGACTAGTGAGCTTTCTGTGGCTGATGGCCTGTTCTTGTCTAGATCGTTTTAATGTTTTAATCAATATAATGAATTGATAAGCTTAAGCATGTTTCCATAGTTTCTTCACTGCTGTTGTGTTACGCTTAGTTTGCTTAATTTTATGTGTTTTAGGGCTGAAAAAAAAAAAAATAGAAGGTCCCTCCCAGTGCCTAAACATCGGTGGTCAGGGTTTAACCAGCAGGCCACAATCAGACAGGCCACAAACATCTATGGTGACAAGTGGATCAGTGTAGTTAAAGGTTAAAGTCAGTAGAAATAAAAGCGAAAAAAAACTAAAGACTTTTAAAATAATCAAACACTTTAAGGGCACAATTAACTGACAAAGAAGGGAAACAACAAGGTATAGAAAAAGAAAGAATAAATGACTTGTTAGTTAATTCCAATGCTATGCCAGTTGTAAAGTGACCTCGATATTCATAAAGATAACTGCAAAGTTTTTGAACAGGAAAGTAAAATTAATGAATAATGAAACTTAATGTGTTAGAAAACCAAGGAATCTTTAAGTATGTAGCTATTTTTCACAAGTTTCTAACTTTTGTATGAAAGTTGGAACTGCTGTACAGGTAAGCAGTATCCAGTTTTTCATGTTTTTACATTTATCGGTTTTTGGGGTAATTGTCTCCTGTACACAGTATAATAAAATTCTTACTTGCTTGTGCTAAACAACATGTAACTCATCACCACCCTGTGAATGAAAATGTATTTCAAAGTTACAGTGTCAGTGTAGGAGAGAGCTCTTCTAGGACCCAAAAATTAAAAGTATACTCTGGCATTGAATATCTCTGCATTTAAATATTGCATACTGATACAAATGGCATGACACTACTGTTCACTTCAATTGGCCTGCTTTTGGACTATTTTAAGGCAATAGTAGGCTAGAATTCCAAATGGTATATGGCTATCTTGGTATTGACTTGTGCGTCAGCCTGGTAATGACATCAGTGCTGAGTCAGAGGGAGTGTGGGCTGGCACTCCATATTCAAATAAGAAACTCTAGTGTCTGCCACGGTCATATGACCTTCATTTTAGTGTGGCGGATCTGAACAGTCACTCGATGGATGGTCAGACAGTCAGTCATTTTCTGACCCGCTATATCCTAAGACAGGGTCATGGGGGTCTGCTGGAGCCAATCCCAGCCAGCACAGGGCGCAAGGCAGGAAAAAACCCCGGGCAGGGCGCCAGCCCATCGCAGGGCACACACACACACACACACACACACACATACCAAGCACACACTAGGGACACTTTAGGTGCACCTAACCAGCATGTCTTTGGACTGTGGGAGAAAACCGGAGCCCCTGGAAGAAACCCACGCAGACACGGAGAGAACATGCAAACTTCACGGAGGGAGGACCCGAGAAGTGAACCCAGGTCTCCTTACTGCCAGGCAGCAGTGCTACCACTGCATCACCGTGCCGCTAATGGATAGTGATGTATCTTGAGAAAAAAAAAAAAAAGTGCAGTGAGTTGAGCAAAAATCCATGTTTATGCTGGTAAGCAATGTGCAGTACTTCAACAATCCTCTGTGACTGTGTAGTGGAAAACTGTTCATTTTTTTGGATAAATGGGTTGACCCCGTAGTGTTTTACTTGTCTGCGTTTTTGTGTTGTTTCCCCACATTTCTGTCTGGTGCATTCAGAGCCATACAAAACCAAGCCACATACTGTTAGGCATCTGTAAAAGTCGTGTAAGTGCCCAGGAGCCAATGCAGAATGCTTCATTGGTATATACGATGGAAGTTGGCTTCAGTCATACCATGGCTTCATATTACTTTAGATTAGATTAGATTAGACTTTATTAATTGTTAGGGGAAATTCAAATGCATACAGCAACATAAACTTAAAAAACAAAGATACAGACTCATAGGACAGATAATACAGCCAATGAATCAATCGATTGATCAATCGATCGATAAATAAATAAATAATAAAAATAAACTTAAATGTAAATAAATTTAGCATTATAGACTCCCAGTGAAGCATTATTTTTTACCTGAATTCTGTAGTGTAGAATAGCTAATCTGGCTCTCAGATAGATAGGTAGATAGCACTTCATTTGTGCCCAGTTGGAAATTTTGGATTTTTAAAGAAGCTCAGTGAATACATAAATGCGTGCCTAAAAACATTCATATTATTATTTTTATAATAATAATAATTCTTTGCATTTATATAGCACTTTTCTCACTACTCAAAGCGCTCAGCAATTGCAGGTTAAGGGCTTTGCTCAAGGGCCCAACAGAGCAGAGTCCCTTTTGGCATTTACGGGATTCAAACCAGCAACCTTCCGATTGCCAGTGCAGATCCCTAGCCTCAGAGCCACCAGCTTTGCCTGGCAAACCACAAACTCCCTCTCCAGTACACATCAGAATGATTCAAAAGAAAGACAACTAAAAAGAAAGAAAAACTTCTAACGTGGCTAAAGATAAAAAGAGTAGTCACAGTGAGGCATTCTAAAGGTGTATTATGTAGTGCGACTGACTGCCTGATAGTCGATCAGTGTTAAATAAAAAAAAGATACAGGCATACCCTTTTTTATTTGGTATATATCTTTGTGTGTTTTTTAGATTTTTATAGTTTCTATGAATAGAAATAATGAAAATGTATATAGTTCATCAAGCAAAATTATACAAATTCTCTGCAGTATGAAGTAACTCCGTCTTGAGTACATGTCTCAGACTTATTAACTTTTTTGATACAATTTAATTGGCACATCTTTGGTTATTTAATAATGTACATAAAGTTACAAGTATATATTATGAATCTGTACTTCTATACCGGGGATTGACACATTTTATACATAATTAATGCTCTGTTTTACAGCATGTCATAGTCTAAAACAAGGCAATAAAAGGTCATTAAATATTAATGGAAGATAATGCTCTTACTATTACAGGCATTGACATTTTCTAATAATTGGAATACAAATGATAACCAGTAAAACTGATTTTTTTTTTATCTCATTTGTCCTGTTGTTTTCTTTTAAGCTGTTTTTAATTAATGTGTGAGTGCTGGACAAGAGGCCAAAGTGGCTTGCATCCTTTCTCTAGGGATTTATTGTAAGGAGCCAAAAATGTATTTTTACACTTAATTTTAACAGAGGTTTATCAGTTTTACCTTTATACAATGAATAATCTTTTTACCTGTTGACTGAGCATGTTTTTGTTGGTAATGTTATGCTGTCAAAATATTAAATTGCATACTCAATGGAATGAATAGTCTGGTAGTCAGCAGTTGGTTGCAAACCAGGTCAGGATATCAATGTGAAAGTAATTTTCAATTTGTTTTTGAGGTTGCTCTATTATTTAAAAAAACTATAAGCATGGCTAGCTGTACTGTAAGTGGTGGTAGCGTATAGTGAGATTACTGCAGAAATTCTTCTATAAAATAATGCACTACTTCTGTTTTTTTTTTTTTTTTGTATTTCATTTTGTTCTTGTTATATACATTTACTGTATATACGTTGTGTTGTGTGTATGTCTGTGTGATTTACATATATGTGTATGTATATATACAGTACCCTCCGTAATGTTTGTGGCAAAGACACATTTTTCTTTGATTCCACCCTCTGCTCCACAGTTTAAAATTACAAATCAAACAATTCAGACTTTGTGATTAAAGTGTACATTGCAGACTTTCCTTTAAGGGAATTTGCAGACATGTAGAAAAGACAACACTTTTTCTACTTGATCCCGCCATTTCAGGGCACCATAATATTTGGGACAATTGGTGTGACAGATGTCTGTGATTCCTCAGGTGTGTTCAATGGCTTCATGAGATCCTCAGCTTGCTTCTATACCCTTTGGAGTTTTATAGCTGCCATTGTTCAACAGGAGGACAAGAGCAGTGCCTGTGTGAAAGTCAAATAAGCCATTATAAGGCTGACAAATAAGAAAAAAAAAACATCAGTAAAACCTTTGGATGACCTAAATCAACTGTCTGGAATATTATTAATAAGAGAGAATGCACTGGTGAGCTCAGTTATCTCAAAGGAACAGGTAGTAGTGATGTATCGTTCGCGAACGAGTCGGCTTTAAGAGCTGATTCTTTGTAGCGAACGACGAGAGCAGAATCTTCAGTCGCTCCTGCTCAGCTGTGCTGAGAATCCATGCAGGCAGGGGCAGGAATTTATTTTCAGTCCACCCACACCTGGTTAAGGTAATGTTAGAAAGACTCTGCATCGTCACAACATTGGTCCCCTCAGAGGGAGTCTTCTCAAAAACGGGACAAATAATTATGGAGAGGAAAAATCGCATCAGCCCATCCAAGCTGAGGCATCCGGTATTTCTGAATGTAACCTGCACTAAAGACTTTTATCTAAAGTGTCATAATGTTAATGGCCTTTATTTATTTGATTTGTTTGCTGTGGTTCTGTGTTCAGTTGTTCATTTAAAGGTTTTATTAAAATGTTAAACAATAGTAACTGTGTATTTTTTGTAACCAACAAAATGCATAAAAATAAGGCTTTTATGAAAACACTGAATAAAAAATTGCTTACCAACACACAAACCATTCATAATTGCTAAATCAGGCTAAAATAGAAGGCTCTGAATGATACTAAATGAAGAGCCATTTGGGAGACGTAAGAGTCGGCTCTTCTAAGGGAAAAGAGCCGGACCTCCCATCACTAACTGGTAAGCCAAGGAAGACCTCCACTGCTGATGACAGTAGGATCCTCACTATAGTAAAGGAAAGGCCCCAAACGCCTGTCTGACAGATCAGAAGCAGTCTTCAGAACACAGATGTGGACATGTCAGAGACGACTCTCTGCAGAAGACTTCATGAACAGAAATACTGAAGACACACTGCAAGGGGCAGACCACTAGTTAGCTACAAAAACAGAATGGCCAGATCACAGTTTGCGAAAAAGGACTTAGAAGAGCCTGCAGAATTCTAGTAAAAGGTCTTGTGGACAGACGAGACAAAGATGAGCCTGAATCAGAGTGATAGCCAGAGCAAAGTGGGGAGAACAAAAGGAATGGCCAAAGATCTAAAGCAGACCACCTCAACTAGTTAAACATGATGGTTGGGGTGTTATGGCTTGGCATGTATTGCCTGCTACAGGTCCTGGCACACTTCTCATCATTGATGATGGAACTGCTTTCTGCAGTGGCAAAATGGATTCTGAGCTGTATTGAAACATTCAATCTGCTCAAGTTCCAGTAAATGCCACCAGACTCATTGGATGGCACTTCATCTTAGAATAAAAAAATAATCCAAATATACTGCTGAGGCAACACATTAGTTTTTCAAAGCTAAAAATTGGAAAATAGACAATCAAATGAACTCTGAGCTACTTTTACTCCAGACTTTTGTCTTGTTAATAAATATCAGTGCTCCCAGAGCTTATTCTTACATTGATTTGAACAATGTAGGGATTTAAACTACAACATCTAATAACAAATAATGGAATTGCAGACTCCAAGAGGTGGAAATAAGCAAAAAGTTTAAATGAGGATGATGACGCATCTGGTTTCCAAAGCATGCCAGCCACGTTAATTGCAGAGATTATTGACGAGAGTTGGAACTGTCTTGATAGAGTCATGTTTTAATGACATTGACCGCATTGACGACACCCAAGAGAACAAATGACTACCAGTACAAAAACCAAAGAAAACTATGTAAACATCAAAACTATACCTTTTAGACATCTCGGTGCTCTCATAAATCTAGCCAGGCATCCATTCATTTAAATTCAAGCAACCTGTAAACATAACCACCTCACCTTTATCTGTTATGTTTGTGAATTATTTAACAAAAGTTTTATTCTAGTTGCATATTTTCTGCTCATTTTGTTCTTTTTATTTTGTAGTTTCTAAGTGTGTGTCTTTATTTTCCTATGTTCCTTTTGTTTTGTGGGTGGAAACCCAAGGCATCGGACCACCCTTGCATCACTGCTAAGGGACCACCTAGAGCCTTTTAAGGCAGTTCTGGGAAATGAGTCCATTTGCAGTTCATTGAATCTGCACGGTGGTTTCTGGTGAGTTTTGTGTTCTTTCCCGTCATTTTGATCTTCTAGCTTTTAATTATTTTTTGCTTCTGTTTTTGGATTTCTGTTTCTGGATAATACTGTGACTTGTTTGCCTTCAGATTGCCTGTCAGAAAACTACTTTTTGCTTTTTTGAACCTTATTTATTAATGTTTATAAAAAGTTTGTTTTTCCCCCCCAAAGATTCTTATGTGACTTACCTACATACAATCCAGAGTTGACACCGCTCTGCCTGTTTTGAGACTTTTTTGTTATATTGTCTTGTATTTTTCTTGAACCTTTAAAGACTATTCGCTATTATTGTTGCCTGAAGCCTTCCCATTGTCTAAATCAGTAGTTCTTAAACTTTTTTTTTCTTTGCACACAGTTTTGCCTTTTTTTGTGTCTTCGTGACCCACAATCACCATGGAGTGTCATTGTATCCAGCAGGGGGCGCTAGCTCCCTTGTTGGAATAAATTCTTTTGTAATTGCAGCATTTTACATAACCCGAAACTATATAGATATTAAAAGGCAATACCCCACTCTAAATGATAAGGTGGTAAGAAATCACATTGGAGAAATAACTTAGCTTCCTTTAATGACGGTTTACGTGGCATAACAGACGAGGAAGCCATGACAAGACCTTTCGGGTAGTGGGGGCCCTGATTTGTAGAGTCTGCCATTTTTGTCGCTGCGCTGGAAGGATTTTCAGGATCAGATGACGTTATCTCCTATCCGTCCATCGGCTTCAAAGGTGTGCCGGGCAATGTTCCAAGGCTTTATACTGTTTCTCCATGTGCAGGCTCCCACTTAGGGAAATCATCCCATTCCAAACAAGAAAAAGAAGATCCAATGTCATGCTGACTCTGACACACAGAAATAGTGCAATGCCCATTTTGCAGTTGTCCTTAACTTGTCTCGTCTTAAAATGCTTGCCTAGCAGTTCTAAATGCTGGGCCCCTGTACTAAATCTGGCTTTGTGTTAGCTGTACATGTGAGAAGAAAAGAAAAGCAGATTTAAAATATTTGCACAGAGCAAAATGCCGCTAATCTTCACGCCTTCCCACATGGAGAATTGCTTTCAATCGTCATCCAGGGTCGTACTGCCATGTTCCCTCTTGGAGAATTGCCACTGATCATCGTTCCTTACTGTTTCCCCTTGCCCGCTGCGATCCATCACAAGGTAGTCTGCAAGATGGTTGTGACCGTTTCCCACTCAGTGCTATTCACAACTCGGCGCAACCGAAGTTCACACAAACACACGCAATTCTTGAGTTACAACTCATAATTTAAGAAACGCCGGTCTAGGGTTAGACTTGCCTTGGTGAGACCTGTTTTGAGGATATGAACCTGTTTTTGTGGGTCTGCTTTTTAATGTCGCTGTTTTCTTCTGCCGTAATCATATTTTCCATGCACTCTGAAGCACACAGATGTATGTCGATCTACCCCGCTGCCTTTCAGGTTGTAACTCTATAGCAGGGTTCACCTGTGATTGAGTGACTTTAGAGTTAGACATATTTATTATTCCAGTGCTAACATACAGTATATCTTCATATAATAATGAATTGTCCATTTGTGTGAGCAGCAGTGGAATGTAGTCTAGTCTGTCTGTTTCTTATGTGTTTTGTGAAAATCTACATCAAGTAGTTGACATTTTTATACGTGTAATTCACAAGTGGAGTAATTCAAAGTTGGGTAAAGGTGTAGGACTTCCATACTGAGCATCATTTGTCCGCCCTCGTATCCACAACAGATTTCTGTTGTGACCTTAACATCATGCTTACTGTTATTTTTTAGGCACTTAAAACCAACTGAAATCTGCACCTAGCCTGAACAGCTTGACTACAGAAACCACCAAGCGGTGTAGGTCATAGACCAAAAACAGTCATTCACAGCTTCTTTAATACATACGAGAAGATAGCTGCTTTTTAGAAATCCAAGAGAATAAAGAACCACATTGTCATGTGTCTTGGGCTAATTGTATACCTTGTACTGAGATGTTGGATATTATTCTGAGATGACAACAAAGCTTGAACCTGATCTTATTTGCCCAGAAATTTCAGTCTAGTAAAAAGAATGAATACTCCTAGTACTATGTTCTAGTGATATGGACTGTTAGAATTTTGTTTTTAATTTTTAAAGTTCAAATCCACATAATGCAACAATGGATTTTCTTTTGAAACTCCTTTCAGAGGTGGTCACAGCAGCTGCACTTGGGTGGGGCTGTTTGTCGCAGCTATCCACTTAACCGATTCAGTGCCAGCATCTTGCTGCATGCCACCTGGCTGGCAAGGCACAGCCACTCCCTGGGCTGAGGCTATCCTCACCTGTCCACTCTGTCTAAAAAATCCTCTATTCTCATTCTTTAAAAAGCACAAATGACTTGGTTTATATCAGTCAAGTCACTGTATACAGGGTAATATTTATTGATTGGCAAAGGCATATGCATGAATGATGTCAGTCATTTTTCAATACACTTGAAATCAGTAAAAATATGGAAAATTCTACAAACATTTGTAGAATGTACAGTATGAGAATAAAACACAATCAGAAGGAAAAATAAAAAAAATAGGTGGATTTATATCCTCAGTGACAGAAGGAAAACAAATATTCTAAATACTGAATAGAAAATTACAATATCTTATATATAAATGTCTACTCATGGAAGTGTGTGTGTGTCTGCCTGGAAGTGAGAGGTGGAATCAGGGTAAGGGCTCCACCTCCGAGGAAACAATCACTTGCCTAGCTGCTAATACAAAAGTGAGTCAAGCACGTTGGCAAAACGAAACCTCCGAAGAAAGACAAAGTCGCTTAGCCGCTAATGCACAAGTGATGCGAGCACGTTGGTAAAACAAAACCTCCTAGGCCTAGACATTTGTTGGTGCATCACAATATTGACTACCCTGGTGTTGCTTTATTGGACTATGTGAGTATGAAGGTGGGTAAGAACATAAAAATGCAAGAAATCTGACAAACTTGAGGAGGCCATTCAGGCCATCAGCCTCATCTGTTTAGCTACTAGCTAAGCTGCCCCAATATCACATCCAGATACGCCTTAAAGGTTTTCGAACCGTCCTCAGGCGGGGCGCCAGCCCTGCAGAGAATTTATGCAGGCCCTGAAGTAAAATAAAAACTTATACCTGGGCTATAAAGATTATTTTGTGAACTTTACTGCCAGTTTTTAGTGAATCGCGATTTTCATTTTGCACACCGTCCAAAACAAAAAAAATTCAAATTAATTGATAAAATCGATTTATCGCCTAGCTGTACAGGGGTGAGTTA
The DNA here is from genome assembly GCF_900747795.2 of Erpetoichthys calabaricus. Classification (NCBI taxonomy): domain Eukaryota; kingdom Metazoa; phylum Chordata; class Cladistia; order Polypteriformes; family Polypteridae; genus Erpetoichthys; species Erpetoichthys calabaricus. Next base: position 25,275,119 of record NC_041396.2, on the reverse strand, counting down.
TGAGGAAAGATTAAAAGAGCTGAGCCTTTTCAGTTTAAGCAAAATGAGGTTAAGAGAAGACATGATTTGAAGTGTTTAAAATTATGAAGGGAATTAGTACAGATGGATCAATACTGACTTTAAAATGAGTTCATCAAGAACGCAGAGACACAGTTGGAAATTTTTTAAGGGAAAATTTCGTAGACAAACAAAGGAAGTTTTTCTTAACACAGAGAACCACAGACACATGGAATAAGTGACCAAGTAGTGTGGTAGACAGTGGGACTTTAGGGACTTTCAGAGTGGATAAGACTGGCGAGCTTTGTCGTGCTGAATGGCCTGTTCTCTTCCCGATTATTCTAATGTTCTGATTTGCAACCCCAATTCACTTGTTCCAATTCACAGTTGATGGGAAGTCAGAGCCCATCCCAGCAGCCCTGGGTGAAAGGCAGGAAGCAGCGTGGCAGTCAACCGCAGGGCACACAGACGCACCAACACTTGTAGTTCACACATAGCCAATGTGGAATTGCCAGTCAATCTAACTAGCATGTGTTTGAGGAGTATGTGCAAACTATGCTTTATTTATTTATTTAGTTATTTATTTATTTATTTATTTAAATTTTTAAATTAATCAGTTTGTGATTTTGCCCTCTGTAGTGGACACTGTAAAATTAAAATTTACAATAGTGCTCTTGTACTGTAAAGTCCGGTATCTGGTTTCAGAATCACCGAGCCTATCTTAGATGTTCCTTACTATTTGTGTAGAACTGTTCTATTAAATCTTGCATGTCATAGGCAATTTATTTCTGCACTGCTGCTGTATCTTGTGTCTGTCAGAGACTCAAAAGATAAATTTATCTTGGAAACTGCAAGCAGGGGAGGGAATCCCAAACTCTGCTTGCAAGAAGCTGCATTTTGTCATCAATGTGATTCATAATGGAATTACCTCGTCCATATTGCCATGGTGACAGCAAAAATATTGGCACTGCCTGAAAAGCCATGCTGATGTGAGTGGGGTGGTAGTGGGGGTCTTCCTTTTAGAAAGGAGGTTTAATGGAGACCCTGAGGTAAGACATCATGCTGAAAGCTGCCCATACAATGACATTTTCTCTTTTCATTTTGTTTTGTATACCACTTTTCATAGCAGAGGCTGGGAACAGTCACATTCTCAGCGGGAAGCATCTTTACTAGAATCTGAAACCACACGACAGCTGGCCACACTTGTTTCAGAGCAGCAGCTACTCTACTCCGAGGTCCTTCTGGACTGTTAAGTTCTTTGCTCTGTCGCAGATAGTGAGCCCTTCAGCCCTATGGAGGAGCTGTATTTCCACTGCTTGTGTTCATGAGTTCAGTCTTTAGGTCAGCGTTTCCCAACCTTTTTCCTGTGGCGACACACTTTCTACAAGAAAAAAAATCCCAAGGCACACCACTGTTCTGCTAATCACAGAAACATTAAATCTCATACACACATGATAATTGAAAATGAAAAAAAAATCTGTCCATTTTGAATTCAATATTGTAAGCATGCTGGTGCATTACCAGAAAAGTTTCAGTAAATATAAAAGATCTAAAAAAAAAAACAAAGTACTCGACTATCATGTTTGTCAGCGGAAAAGTGACACCACGATAGCAGAGACAAGAAAAAGAAGTTTCATGTTCATGCACTTTCACTTCAGGAAAGGACTTTTGGTTAAGCTCACCACTATTAAGAAGCTGATCGTGAAAGTGCTGTGCAAAAACAGATCTGTCAAATAACACAATATGGAGTGGAGAAATGAACACACAAGCAACTGCTGTTTTACATTTGAATGCTGGGTTTTGTCTTCCATTAAGGCTTTTTCTTTTGTTTTGTTTTTTTAAATACATTTGGATTATAGTTGCATAGTGGTGTTTCAGCACTAGCATTTCAACACTGTTTTTCATTTTTTTTAATAATTACTGAAACTTTTCTGGTAATGTTACAATATTTCATTAAAAATGTACAGATTTTTTTTTCCATTTTCTCAATGGGGAATATTGGATTCGGCACAAACATACACATACCATTCCACATACATTTGAAATCCCAAGCTCTAAGTACTTGTTCGATCTGACACTGTCATGTGTACAGAGTACCGTGAGATTAAAAATATTACAACCTAATTTTATTTACGTTTGGATTTAGATAGAAGCACTATATAACAGATAGATATGAAAAGCACTATGTAATAGATACAGTAGATAGATAGGAAAGGCGATAGATAGATAGATAGATAGATAGATAGATAGATAGATAGATAGATAGATAGATAGATAGATAGATAGATAGATAGATAGATAGATAGATAGATAGATAGATAGGAAAGGCACTATATGATAGATAGACACATAAAAGGCACTATGTTATATATATATATAGTATACTAGAGGGCTTTGCTTCCTGCTTGCTTTGCTCGCCCACACCCTCCCCCCTCCAGGGGCGCGCTTCGTGCCAGCCACTTCGCATCTCTGCCACTCTCGTTGTGAAGGGAGGTGGGGAGGGGGCTGAACGCACGCTAAGGAGATGCGGTCGGATCAGCTGCTGCCGAGCTGCATGTTGTGCTTGTCGCGCTGTGCGTCGATCATTTAAAAGCCTGTACAGCAGATAGATGGATATAGATAGATATACATATGAAAAGTACTATATAATAGATAGATAGATATAGTCGATAGATAGATAGGAAAGGCACTATACGATAGATAGACACGTGAAAGGCACTAGGTGTGTATGTATATATATATATATATATATAGAGAGGTAGATATGAAAAGCACTATATAATAGATAGATGGATGAAAGGTGCTATAAGATAGATAGATAGATACAGTAGATAGATAGATGAAAGGTGCTATAGGATAGATAGACACGTGAAAGGCACTATGTAATAGACAAAAGGCACTATATGATAAATCAATAGATACATAGAGATGAAAAGTACTATATGATAGATACATAGAGAGAGAGAAAGAACTTTATTTGTCCTCAGGGGGAAATTTGGCAAAAAGAAGCAAGATTTTAAGTTTGATTTGTAGACTGAAAATAATGTATGGTCTGATATTTTTAATTATTTGTGTTGCTCTTTATTAGTAATGATTTTATATTTTCTCCAGTGGATATTAAAATGTTTTGAACGAGTTCAGTGTGAATGGAGCATTCCTTATATAGCGACGTGAGAGAACCGAATCCATTTAACTTCTTGAAGCTTTCTGCATTGTGACAGGTATTAACAGGAGTCCTGTGCGTGTTCCATTACATATTCCAGGGGAATGAGTAAATCATTGAATGTTAGCATAGTTTCCAATGAGTTTAAACAGAACTGTCAGGCAGTAATCTGGCCCCGTTTACATGGATATTCATGCATACATGGAATAAAAAACAGAACAAAGTAAATTCCCTTCATTTTTTGTTCCTTGTTTCTTTTCATACAGTTTACCGTACATTCACCTTTTATTTGGCTATCCCAGTTATCCAAAGTGACTTACTAATTACAGTGCTATTGTTTCCATGGAGCACAGGCAATTCAAATGTAAAAAGACTCCATCATGATTATAAAGTAAGATAGTGGTCACAGCTTTCACTTATTTTTGCATAGTACTCTTCATTGAGTAAAGGGTCAAAACACTGTGGCAAGTTCACAGGTTGATACAAATACTAGCTTTATTGATTACATAATGAGTACACATAAAGGCATGGAATTATTTAAACAGACAGGAAAATAGAGTCCATTAATTAATTGTTGAACTATGACACATTGACAGTTTCCCAAAAAAAGCTTTAAGTGCCTTTTATTGAGGAACACCATTCCATTGTATCTAACAGACAGAGAACTGTTGTTTCCATATTTAAAATAATCATATTAAAGTCAAATTAAATTACTTTGCAAGGCCTCATGGTGACCTCACTGATGAGCAGAAGATTAACCACCTTGTGTTTGAAGAATCATTTTTTATATAGCCATTAATAACCACAATCTAGATAGACAGACAGAATTGTATTTGTTATCAGGACATAATTTTGCTTTATACAAAAACTCTTCAAATAAATAAATACATAATTAGGTAGATAAGTAAGTAAATAAATATACACACTTTAGTCTGAACAAAGAAGAAAATTAAAAGGAAAGAAAAATTCTGATTTGGGTGTCACAATCACAGTGAGGTATTATATGGACATATTGCTGTCACTATTATTATTTTTAGTATCATTATGTGCAAAATTTTATACAGGTGGAGAACAATTGCTTCCATATGCCTCTATTTGAATGATTTCATCAGACCCCTAAACTAAATGAATGCTGGGCAAAAAAAACTGAAAAGTCCTGATGTTTTTATATAGTTCCATACTGAGCAACATTTATGGAACTTTACATATATTGCATTATTATTAGGAGTGGCACGATGGCACAGTGGTAGCTCTGCTGCCTCGCAGTTAGGAGACCTGGCTTTACTTCCCGGGTCCTCCCTGCGTGGAGTTTGCATGTTCTCCCCGTGTCTGCGTGGGTTTCCTCCCACAGTCCAAAGACATGCAGGTTAGGTGCATTGGTGATCCTAAATTGTCCCTGGTGCATGCTTGGTGTGTGTGTGTGTATGTGCCCTGCGGTGGGCTGGGCGCCCTGCCCGGGGTTTGTTCCTACCTTGCGCCCTGTGTTGGCTGGGAATGGCTCCAGCAGACCCCCAGGACCCTGTATTAGGATATAGCGGGGTTGGATAATGACTGACAATTATTGTACCATCAACTATATAATTAAACATTAACCTCTGTGTTCCCAGTCCCCCTGAGCAGTCTGTATGGTCAGTTTGGCTTCAGTGACACAATGAAAGAGGAAGTGTGAGTGTGAGACACACAAGGAGGACAAATGGCATAGGGACTGTGCTGAGAGAGTCGCCTTTAAAGACAGCAAGCATAAAAGCGGACAGGAGGTGAAAAAGGCCCTCGGAAATAATGACAGAGTGTGAGAAGCTGGCTTTATGGAAATATACTCAAGAAAGGAAGTGTCAGTGTAGAGACGTTCAGACACACGTGAACCAAGGAAGGTAGCTGAAAGTGCACATAGGGCAAGAGATAGCAAATATTTTCAATTATTCTATTATCTGTCAGATAGTGTTTCTTGTATATTATAAATCTATTATAATATTACTAGCTGTGCTAGCTGTGGGGCAGAGTGGTGGCTCTGAGGCTAAGGATCTGCGCTGGCATCCCGAAGGTTGCCGGCTCAAATCCCCGTCACTGCCAAAAGAGATGCTACTCTGCTGGGCCCTTGCAATGCCCTTAACCTTCAATTGCTCCAGGGGCGCTATACAATGGCAGACCCTGCACTCTGACCCCAAGGGGTATGCGAAAAAGATGCATTTCACTGCGTGTTGTCCTGTATAACTATGTATGTGACAAATAAATAAATAAAGAATTACCTGTCTAAAATAGGTTGAAATCTTAAGTAGTCAACATAGACCTCAGTGTTAACATTTGCAGTACACCATGAAATGCATTTGTCTCTTTTATATGCCATTGGGTATAGGTTTCATAAAAGCAGTGTTAGTGTTTGTGACGCACCATCTGTTAGAATGATAAATGCAATGCATTTTATCACAAAAAATGTTACTGATGTACCATCTTTCGGAATAATAGTAACATTACCAGCGGACAGACACATCCAGAAACTGTTTATAAAGATGGATTACAATATACTATATTCAAATATTAAGCTATATTCCGATTTCTGCAGTAGAAACACTGACAAGTTGAAAAATTTCTTTATTTTGATAGACTGACTCAATGATGGGAACCAATCTGGCAAATTGCTGCTTTAGTAATTAAATCTTTTTATGTAGTGCCTGCCTACAGTGACTAGCACTAAATTTCCGGAGCTATTCTTCTTAAACTCCTAACAAGGTAAAGTAAATTGTTTCCATATTTCTGGAATTGTCACACTGGTAGGTAAAATGATTTCCCCAGGGTCTCACAATAAATTGGTGAGGTTGAATGAAATGAGAGATACACTCATTGACAACTTTATTAGCTCCATGTATCTACTACCAGAGTAGTTGCCGTTTTTGCCTCCAGAACAGCCTGACTTCTTCAATAAGCCCCTGAAACGTTTGTTGTGAATTTTGATCCATGCTGACTTGATAGCATCTTGCAGTTCCTGCAGGTTAATTTGATGTAAACTAAAGTCACTGTCCTGTTTCCCTGGCACTAGCTTGAGATGATGCATATTTTGTGACATGGCGCTTTCCTGCTTTTGAAGCATCAATTTCAAAAGGGATACACTGTGGACATAAAAGGAAGTAAATTTTATCGGCTTAACAGCTATGGTTATGTATGCTGTGGTATTCACCTTAACTTCTTTGGGCATTAGGAGTCTTAATATGTGCCAAGAAAACATAACTCAAACCATAACACTGCTACTTACGGTCTGTGCCAGTGACACACGGCAGGATAGATGCAAATTCTGACCTGCCATGTTCATTTCACAGTCGAAATTGAGATTTGTCAGACCAGGTGGCATTTTTCAGCTCTTCAGCCTTGGTTTTGATTATCAGGTGCCCACTATCACCTCATCTTACTGTTATTATCTGACAGGAGTATAACCCAGTGCTCTCTTCTGCTGTTGTAGCCCATCTTCTTCAAGGTTCAACTTCAAATATTCAGGGAAAAAAAAAATCAGCTCATCACTGCTGTAAAGAACTGTTAAAATGTGAGTTTTTGTGGCTGTTCTGTTGGCTTGAACATGTCTGTTTATTTCACCATTCTCTATAAACTCTAGAGCAGGGATCCCCAACTCCGGTCCTGGAGGACACCAGTGGCTGCAGGTTTTCATTCTAACCCTTTTCTTAATTAGTGTGGGAGCTAAAATATATAATACAATTTTAAAAATATGATATCATTAATGTACTGATATTGATATACTGATTTAAGCAATTTACTAAGCGTGTGTGCAAGCAAAAATATTTAAAACAGGGTGACAACAACTGTTAACAAAAGAATGTTTTGTAATTTCCTAAAAGCAACCATTAGCAAAAGACTGTTCTGTGTCTAGGAATAAAAATAAAAATGTGATGACCTAGAAAAAAACAAAAGAGGAAACACTGATACACTAAAGCGAGTGTAAAAATATTTTGGGAAAGGGCACAGAGAGGTAAAAAAACTATATAAGCAGCCTGAAGATGGGGAAGTTGGGGTTTTTCTGACTTGCAAGCAGAAAGCTCCATACTCGCTACTCACCTGTTTATTAATTTTTTTAATAAACTAACATTGATTAATTGCACTCCTGTCTTCCTTGGTGTCTTTCTTCCACATTAGTGACCTGTTTTATCTGCTAATTCACTTCTTTTAAGTTCATTTTAATTGACTCGCTCTTGAAGACGCAGACCCCATAATTGTTTCTTTTTCCTTAATTAGCAGCCAAACAAAATGAGCCAAAACAGGACCATCAAACTGAGCTCATCATACAATATCTGAAAATAAAGAAAGGTGAAGGTCTCTATTCAGGTCCCCTAAACATTTTACCAGAGCTTTTAGAAAAGAGAAAATCAGCAATTTCAGAAACGTCTGCTATTGCACAATGAGAGTAGCAACAAGCCATGGAATTAAAGAACGGGTTTCATTAACAACATGAATCGGCACCTCATTAAGCAGCTGGTTGGAGTGAAATTGGTTGGAGTTTGAGGCCCTGACTCAGTTGGTCTTCTGTTGGCTCACTCACTACACAGTTAATTTCTGTTTGGGTACCTTTTAAGGAAAGAAATGAAGCAATTGAGTGGAACAAATCTTAAAAAAACAAGTTAATTAAAATTAATTCAAAAGAAGTTAATTAGTGAAATAATTAAGAAAAGGGTTAGAATGAAAACCTGCAGCGACTGGGGCCCTCCAGGACCGGAGTTGTGTGGTAAATCTTAAAGTTCGGTGAAAAACACAATCCAATGTCACAGTCAGGACAATAATAGTGTGTTTCTTTTTTGGATTTTCTTTCCAGACTTATCAGTTTTTGAACAACATACTGCACAGGTACAAGTTGGATTCTGTTTTTTTTTTTCTGTTGGAGGTACTGTATATAATCAATAAAATGTCGACCAATAAGACGCTCTGGATTGATCGGCGATGTGCTGGGTCGACTGCATCTATTTAGCAGTAGTGTGGATGATGGATGTGTGGCAATGATTTGTTCTACAAAATGGCATGTACAAGTTTGCATGTAATACAGTTTCTCCAGCTTTTTGTTTGAATAAGACAAAGGAATTCCAAATGCACCTGTTCCACCAGATCATAGAGGCATTATATTATGAAGCCTCAGTGAAGGGAGAGCCTCAAAGCTGAGATACAGACCTGGAACTCGATTTGCTTCGCCACTTCAGTAAATGAAAACAGCAAAGAAACCGAAACATCTGCATCGCCACACCAAGAGGTTCGCCTGCTTGCTTATAGCTGACCAGTGTTGAACACACCTGTTGCACATTCCAGTTGTGCCACCTGTGAGTGCAGCACTCGACATCTGACAACACAAGACTCCCAAGCCCTGCTGACGTGCCCTCAACACCCGCTGCGTGACCGAAGTGGGAGAGAAGACCACCCAGCCATTTCCACGAGTTTGTGCACTATTGCAAGGATTTGGAAATGGCCATTGTAGACAGTGACTTTGAATATCTTTTGGTAGTATTTCTTTTGTTGCCTCCACATGACGGGATAGAAGGTCAGTTCCTGATCCGCATGATCTACGCCGCCCATCGTGCTATTGTAGTCAGCCACAGCACAAGGCTTCGGAACCTTCTTTTTGCCTTTTGCTGGTACTGTGACTGTTGCTGCATTATGTACAGTGCTAAGAAGACAAACGTCTTTCTTGTCCTTCCATTGTCAGAGTAAGCACTTTACCCTTTTGCCAAGCTACTAGCGTACCCTGCTGTAATTTATCTCTGCCAAAGTCTTCAGGCATGCCACAACGGTTGGGGCACACTGTTCCATATGCGTCCATCATTCTTTGCAGCAAGATGTCAAATAGCTCTGGTGAAGTATAAAAATTGTCCATAGTTACACAGTAACCTTCATCTACCAGAGCATCTATCAAAGTCAGCACTGATGACGTAGCAATGCCGTACTGATTGTATTTCACATCAACCATTGTCCCTTTCTCTGTGTAAAGAACCAAATTCCAAATGTATCCTGTTTTAGATTCACAAAGTTCGTAAAACTTTATACCAAATCTTCCTCTTTGTGATGCAATTTACTATATCTATGACAGTCTGCCCTTATAAGCCGTGAGACTTTCATCGAAGCTGAAATCACAGTCCGGAATGTAAACGCTCTGAAATTTTACTACAATCGCCTGATATATCTCCAAATGTTCCTTCAGTTTTGGGGCTGGATGGGTATTCTCATCAAAGTCTTGTTGGTAAAGTGCAGATATTTCATAATTAGTGAAAACCTACATTCAGACTTAATTTCTCCAAAGAACGGCAGCACTGACAGCACTTTTACAGCCTGAGTGATATTCGGTTCTAAAGCTTAAGCAAGACGCATCTGTACAGTTGCCTGAGTGACACTTGGGACTAACACTAGCACGGTTTTCGCAACCCTAGTGACGCACTGGTCTAACGTGAAGGAGGCTGAAGTCCTGAATACTCCATTAACACAGTGCACACTCTATATAGCTAACCCCACCAACCACCCCCCTATGTATGTCATAAATCAATCCCAAGCTGCTTAGTTAATACCAAACAGGTCATGTCTGGTGACTTTTTGGTGACCCTTACTTAGCAAATATAATATTAGCTTTATTACTTACAGCACTGTTTTTGAACCAGTGTGCTATGGCACTGTGACGTGCCATGGGAGCTATCCAGGTGTGCAATGGAAATAATAGCATAGTGCACCTGGGTCTGAACCGGAGAGGGACAAAACTCCTCAGGTGGCCAAGACCTGTCGGAGGAGGACAGGACTATCTGCAAAAACTGGCATAAAAGCAGCTCCACAATCATTAAGTTGAAGACACAGCACTTGGAGCATTTCAGACGCGTCTCCTGGCTTCTAGAGTCCATTGATCTGGGAGTGTGGTTGCCAGCGAGTCTCTCAGGGCTGTTGGATAGTGGAACAAAGTGCTCACCAAGAGCCGTGTCTGCGAAAGCTTATCTCAGAGCTGCTTTTTTTACCAGCTTCTCCGGTAGTCCTGCCTGTTCGGACAGTTGAGGACTTGTATGAGATATAATGTTTTTGTGGTTAGTTGAACAGTGGTGTGCCTTGGGATGTTTTTGGTTGCAGAAAGTGTGCCACCAAAGAAAAAAAGGTTGGGAGACATTGACTTAAAGAGATCACTAATTGTCTTGTCAGTAGCAACCTATCGTAAAACTCCAAGATACTCCTTTAACAAAAATAGAACATAAGTCACATCATCTTCACATAACACTAATGACTGGAAATATTTTATGGGTATGATGAACTTAATAAGAACCAATTGTATGTGCCAGTAAGGAGGGATAGACGTCTTGGCAGGGATAAAGGAAGGATTCATACCAGGAAAGTAGGCAAAAATTGAAGGACCCGGGTGAACTGGCTTACCAGGAGTAGGTCATTCCCCCACACAACAGGTGGCAGTGTTCTTCAGGGTTCATCCCGATTAGGACACCTGCAGGGTGGCATACGAGTTGGAGCCTGGAAACACAGCTCTGTCTGGGTCTTTGGGGACTGCCAGAGGGCACTGCCGGGAGAGGACTGCCCTGCTTTCCGCACGACCCGGAAGTGCTCTGGACGACTTGGACAGGTGACCAGAAGCAGTTCCCATGTCGAGTTAAACAGAGAGCCCATCGCCTCACTTAAATGAGTCACAGTCCGGAGGCAACGGGCAAAACTCTTGGTGCACGAAGGAGAGAATTGTGTATGGTGTATTTTGTAGGTGTTCCTATGAAGAAGATGTTCTGTCGAATAAAAATCCTTTATTTGAACCTGGAATTGTGTTGGGTATTACTGCATCTATAGTTTGGGGCACAGTGGTGCCCCCTTGTGGGTATGCTATAAAAATACAGCTTTGGTTAAAATGTAAAGAAAATAACTAGTATGGAACTAGTTAACAAACATGAAACCCAGTTCCATTACCTGTTGTTAAGCAACAAAATTTATTTTGCTAGTGATAGGATTTAAAGTTAAGAGAGCATATAACAAACCCTGAAAAGAAACATACAGTACATAAAATACAATTTGATTTCTGTGATGGAAGCCGTTTAAATCGAGTATCTTGCCCATTCTAATGTTTTCTCAAACAATAACAAAATATCTTGACCATATCGGCAAACACAGCATTTGGGTGTTTGTTGGAGCAGGCCATCTGTATTGACAAGAGAGAGTGCCTAATAATTTGGCCATTTACTATATCAAACAGCTTTCCATAAAGACATTTTGCAAGTACAGCACAGTTGTTTCTCTCTTTCTACAGTGCAGACCGGTGAGTGGACTTGCTGATGTTCTCATTATTAGACTGTGCAGTAGAATCTCTGGTCACGAACGTTTCCGAACATGTACAAATCAGGTTACAATCAAAAAGTTAGCCAAAGTTTTGCATCTGTTCACGATCACATGCTCTGGTGGCGAACGAAAACACTGGCGGCCAGTTTCCCTACCGGTTCGTACGCGCCAATGATTTCCCATTCTCCGTTTCCCATTTTCTTTTCTTTGCGTATACAGGGCCTAACAAAGCAGCTGATACTTCAGAAGGAGTTACAATGTTAACCAAGCAAAGGCCTCAAGTGCTGGAAGAGGTGGAAAAACTGTTGCTAGTGTGGTTGAACGAGAAGCAACTTGCGGGGTATAGCGTAAGTGAGCCAATCATATGCAAGAAAGCCAGGAAGATTCATGGTGATTTGCTGAAAAAAAAACCTTCTTCGAGTGGCGAAGGTGAGGAGTTTAAACTCAGTAGAGGATGGTGTGAAAAGTTTCACAAGAGAAGTGGTGTTTACAGCGAGTGGTTCGTAAGGGTCTAGTGTGAACTCTTACAATGTTAGTTTTCTCTGTTGCTCAAGTTTTTCTCAGTGTTATTCAATGATTTTACATTTAGTTTACTATTACACTGTGCATTCTATGGTATACTTAGCTATTTTTGTGCTTAAAAAACTTAAAAATATATATATATTTACATACAGTTTGTACGGTCTGGAACGGATTAATTGTATTTACATACAATGTTATGGGGAAATTATGTTCGGGTTGCATCCAGAGTTTTGGAATGAATTACGGTCGTAACCAGAGGTACCACTGTACTGGCAATTGAACACACATCTTCAAAATTTACAGAGCACCAGCTTAACTTCAAAGCTATCTGAACAGGTTTCTCATGTTTTCTGTATTTTTTGGTGAGGCTTCACAATACATAACAAAATGAAAATGTCTGTTTTCTGCTTTGGGTGACATTTAGATTTGTAGGTGGGTAATTTCATGTTCCAGTAAACTGAGGGATAATACATTTGAAATATGTGTTGAACTCTCATCTAAAATACGTCTTGTGATCATTAGCCAAAAGCGGAAATTCACATTTTTATATTTTTGTTTGTTTTGTTTCATTGTGCCTTTCTTCATGGTACTTGGGCAGTTTGGCTGAACTTTCCATTTTGGTTTGTAAACTACCAGGCAAAAGAAACCAGGTCATCCTGTGGCAGTGCGTGGGCTGTGCATGAAAATGATACCGACCTGCATCATATCCGTTTCAAAAATAGAAAGCAAAAACAGAACAGTAGTAACACTAAGTTTTTAAAGAAAGTGGAAAACCGCTTTATGAAAGGAATAGGCTATATAATGTTATTAATAGTTGGGGTTGCATTTTGGCAGCTCTTTCTCCTTCTACACTCTTAATAAAAGTTTTTTTTTATTGTATTTTGTTGTCCATTAAATTTCAAAAGGAAGACCATTTTCAGTAGTCTCATAACTATATCTCACCTGAAGAAGGGGCCTGAGTTGCCTCGAAAGCTTGCATATTGTAATCTAAATAGTTAGTCAATAAAAGGTGTCATTTTTGCTTGACTTCTCACAATAGTCTCATTTATAAACTGTTCATACTCACTATGGGGGATGTCAGCCTGGCATTACTGTGGACCCCCAAGAACTTGTAGCGGTAAACCCACTCTAAACCCTCTCCTGAAATAATAACTGGACATTGAGGTCTCTGTTGCAGCGAAAGTCAATAAGCAGCTCCTTGGTTTTGCTGATGGTATGTTGCAGACAATTCTCTTTACACCAATAAACAAAAGTTCTCCACCTGACTCCTTCTCTGTCTCATCCCCGTTATCAATACACCTCATAAGTGCAGAAATCATCTGAGAAGTTCTGCAGGTGACATGACCTGCCATTATATTTATACTCTGAGGTGTACAGAGTGAAGAGACCAGGAGATAGGACTGTTCCTAGTCGTGCTCCAATGTTGTTCACGTTCATATCAGAAACACAGTCCTTGACTCTCAAAAATGCCCACTCAGTGAGATTGACAATTTTGATATGTGTAAGATATTTTCAGGCAGTTCAGTAATAATATATTTTATTCATACAAGGCACCTTTCTAAGCACTCAAGGACACCGAGCAAACAATAAATAAAAAAGCACATTTTAAACAAAACTTAAAACATCATAAAATATAAAAATTAAAACCAAACAGTCACTGTAGTCATAAAGAAAAAAGCCATTTTAAACAGATGGGTTTTAAGTTTAGATTTGAAAGTTGAAAATGATCAGTAGGTAGTGAGTTCCAGAGCTTGGGAGTACAACGGCTGAATGCTGTGCTCCCCATGGTGGTTAGACAGGCGAGAGGGACGGTCAGATGGATGGAGGAAGAGGATCTAAGGTTATGGGAGGGAATGGCAACATGAAGAAGGCTGGACAGATATGGAGGGGTGAGGTTATAAATGGCCTTAAATGTTAACAGCAGAATTTTAAAATTAATTCGAAACTTAATCAGGAGCCAATGAAGCTTCTGCAAGACTAATATGTAATATGTAGACAAGAGTAATATGTTGAATAGACGGGGTTCAAGTAATGATGCCAGCAGCAGAATTCTGGACTAGCTGAAGCTTATGGAGAGATTTATTAGAGGGACCAAAGAGGAGCGAATTGCAATACAGTGATTCCCCGCTATATTGTGGTTCAGCTATTGCGCCCCCGCTATATCGCAGACTTATTATTATTATTATTATTACTAGAGGGCTCCGCCCCCTGCTCACTTCGCTCATCCACCCCAGGGGTTTGGTTTACCGGATAAACAATTTTAAAGAGATTGTTATTTTCATGGGAATTGTTACATATGCATTATTTTCATTTTTACTTTAAAACTTCTGTAAAAAACAATATTTGTCCTTTACTTCTGGCCCCGGGCATGGTTAAATCTCTTTCTCACGGGACGTATAACGCTGCTCACGTTGTGAAGGTGGAGTCTAAACGCACACTAAAGAGATGCGATCGGCTCAGCTGCTGTCTTGCTGCTGCTGCTGGCCAGCTGCGTGTTCTGCGTGTCACGCTTTGCGTCGATCATTTAAAAGCAGCTGTTCTTTTGCCACTTTGCATCTCTGCCGCTAGCGTTCTGAAGGGGGGGGGGGGGGAGTGAGGGCTGAACACATGCTAAGGAGATGCAGTCGGATCATGTGCTGGCTTGCTGCTGCTGGCGAGCTGCATGTTCTGCTTGTCATTGTTTTAAGAGCTGTGAGCACTTGAAGTGTGTCTGCCAAAAGCATTCCAACAACTGCAAGGTTACATGTCTGTGAACTTGTAACAAATTGTTTGTAAGTAGAGCGTGACGTGCAAAAGTCACCGTCTCATGGGTTTTGCTTCCTATGGTTGTAATGTCTAGTCTCACATGTCATCAAAGTATCTTTCCGAGATGATCTGGTCTCGATCGCTTCGCTTAATCCTCCCCTCCAGCAGCGCACTACACTCCTGGCACTTCGCGTCTCTCCCGCTTGCGTTGTGAATGGGGGGAGCTGAACGCACGCTAAGGAGAAGTGGACGGATCAGCTACTGGCTTTGTGCTGCTTCTGCCAAGGTGCGTGTTCTGCTTGTCGCTCTGCGCGTCAATCATTTAAAAGCCTGTACAGCAGCTGTCCTTCCGTCTCACTGCCTTGTCTCGCGGGACGTCAGATTGTCTTCCAAGAATATTACATCTCATCTCCCTGGTCTCCCTGTCAAGATTTTTTTTTTTTACTCATATCCTTAGTCCGACATCCACATATCATACAGTGTATGTGTGTGTGTGTCTTTGTATGAGGTAAGACATAAAAATAATTGAACTGGGCTTGGGGCTTTCCTGAAAAACCGTCTGGAGGTCGGCCGAATGTGAATCATAGAACTATATCTCCTCCTACACGCCACCCTCCTCAAACCACCGACCGGCTAGGTATATCCTGTGAATAGCCCAGTAAGTATTTGCACAATAATTGCTACATGAGTTGCCACTATAATGTGGGGTGAAGAAATCGAACAGCGAATCAACAACAAATTTCTCGCGAAATTGAACAAAACGGCCACAGAAATTTATGAAATGATAAAAACAGTGTACGGTGATAACAGTTTGTCTCGCACACAAGTTTTTGAGTAGCACAAACATTTCAAAGAAGGACAAGAAAATGTGGAAGACGTTCAACGCCCAGGTCGATGGGGTGCTTTACCAAGACGATGCTTTTTCCATAAAGCAGTTTTTGATTGACAAAAACATTCCTGTCCTCGATCATCCTCCCTATTCGCCCGATTTAGCTCCCTGTGATTTTTACTTGTTCCCGAAAATCAAAAGTGACCTGAAAGGAACACATTTTTCTTCAGTGGATGAAATGAAGAAAGAAACGGCAAGCCTGTTGAAGAGCCTCAAGCAAGAAGACTTCCAGCACTGTTTCAATCAATGGAAGATACGTATGGGGCGGTGTAGAGATCAGGAGGGGGAGTATATAGAAGGTGACAATGTTTAGAATGCTGTAATTCATCAATAAATATTTTTATTTTTACCAGTCTGGTTATTTGTGTGTCTCACCTCGTATGTATGTTTGTATGTATACATATTGTGGACCAACGGGGAATGTACAGCTGTCCTAACCCAATACAGACAGGCAGAGACACAAGTGCAGCACACAACACACTTTTATTTACAGTGTGGACACGCTTTTTCTTGCTCCTCACAGCACAGCACAATGCACCACAGTAAAAGTCACAGTCCTTCTCTTCTCTTCTCTCTCTTTCTCTTCTCCTCCACTCCTCTTCTGGCAAGCTTCGTCCACCCTTTACTGACTCCTGGTTTCCCGAATGGAGTGAGTCAGCCCCTTTTATGTTGCTCCTGGGACTGCTCTAGGTGGCTCATTAGCCTTACCTGGAATCACTCCCAGGTGTGACGGAAGTTCAAGGTAAAGGCTCTGTATTTCTCCCTGGCAGCCCCCACGGAACCCAGCAGGGCTGCAACAAACTCCAACTCCCAGCATGCCTTGTGGGAATCCATGGTGCCATAGTTGCACAATAAGGCTGCCCTCTAACGTCCCAGGGGATATAGTGCCTCGCAGATGCTCTCTTCCCAGGTCCTTCCATCCAGCTGGCATGGCTGCCCATCACAATATGTACATGTATATTGCAGTACTTATATATATTTTTAAAAAAGTCAAACTACAATTAACTCTTTCTGGGCGGCTTGTCGACTTTTGTCAACAGAAGGGGTTGGGGGTGGTAATCAACTGTAAATGGTGACCAAACCTTCCGTTATGCTTTAGTTCGACTCTCTTTGCTAGAGAGAAAGTTTTCTTAGTTGGTTTGACTGAGATTCCCTGCACTTGCGTAAATAACAAAAAGCAAACAACAGCAAAAATTGCATCGCCATTTGGCAAGAGGTCAAAGTGAATGCACAAAGCAAAGTACTGCATGGATGACGTTTTGCATGTTATCGCCGAATTGGACTCTGACTTGTTAGACTTCGATATTGATGCAATTAATAAAAAATGAACATGTGGTACCAGCATCAGCTGATCGTGGTGTTGAACACTTTTATGTAGCAGCTGTGCCTACGGCAAAGTTCGCCTGGGAGGACTGCCACTTACAATGATGAGAGTTACAAAGCGGATTGCATTGCACCGCGACTACTGCTGCCAACCATACCATCCCACGAAAACAGCCTGGCAGCCAGCCTGCCATGAATTCCTGCCAGAAGTTGTGCCACCTGTGAGCAGCTTGAGCTGCAAGAGACTGTGAACTGGTGGCCACAACTTGCAGCAACAGTCACTTTTTGTAGATTTATGTGTGAAACAATTATACACATTCAATTAATTATAATAATTTCAATTAACACATGCAGATAAGTGACCATCAGACACGTTGAGGTAGGCCTTTCACTAAATTAGTCACAAGGTGGCTCAACTGCTTAGCCACTTTTCAAGTGGCACCACTCCGCTCATTACTGGCATCTGTCTGAAAGATTTAGTCAGATTCTTCTACAAAATCACACCATCTTAATACAGTAGGGCCTTTCAAATTATAGGTTGTCTCTACTGCTTCTGCTTTGTAATTCCCTTTTTTTCCACTCATTTTCTTTAGAGTGCTGTGGTTACCAAAGTTGTTTTTTTTTTTTTTTACTTGAGCA
This sequence comes from Erpetoichthys calabaricus, assembly GCF_900747795.2. Lineage (NCBI taxonomy): Eukaryota > Metazoa > Chordata > Cladistia > Polypteriformes > Polypteridae > Erpetoichthys > Erpetoichthys calabaricus. The sequence continues at coordinate 25,257,558 of NC_041396.2, read as the reverse complement.
CTTTTTAATGTTTTATGGAAAGATTAAAAAGTTTTGTAATCTCTATTCCAAATGTGCAGTGCAGACTGTCTAACAGAAAAGAAGCAATTTGCTGTGGAAATGAGATTTCTCTGTAGGGTTGTTGGTCTATAACATGGTGCGATGGAAAGTATTTTATGTCCTTGGATTAGACTAAACGCTACTTCAAGAGACATTTGAAATAGTTCAGGAACCTTAAAAGCCTGCCCCACTAGGATTCTGTAGGAAAAACTCAGGACATGGCAGGTAGCCTAAATCTCACAGAGATCCTGCGCTGTCTATTGAAATCAGCTTCTGTTAAATGGAAACTCTTGGTCTGCTCTGCTCACCAGACCAGTCGAAGTGGCTTTCAGCATCCGTAACAATTAATGAAGTCACACGTTTAAAGGTCAAATTTTCAGCATGCTATTTCTGTAGTACTAGGGTGTTGTACCATGTTAGCCATAATGGATGCAATGAAACGTCTAGCAAAATGACACCTTTTATTGGCTAACTGAACAGATTAAAATATGCAAGCTTTTGAAACAGCTTAGGCCCCTTCTTCAGGTAACTTGTAATCAGCATGCTTGTAATTAGCATACTATATCTAAAATTTGTGATTTATGATAACTACAGCATCCATCTATCCATTTTATAAACCCTTTTTATCCTGGGCAGTGTTGTGGGTGAGCCGGAGCCAATACTGGCAAGCATCGAGCGCAAGACAGAAACAATCCCTGGACATGGTGCCAGTTCATCACAGGGTGAATGCACGCACGTACACACACGCACACGCACACACACACACACACACACACACAAGAGCCAATTTAGCACTGCCAATTCTCTTTACTTGCATGGTTTTCTGTGTGTTTTTCCTAACTTTCATGTTTCTCTGTGGAGAAAGATCTTCTAAGTTTTTTATGGAAAATTTGCCTTTAACCAGCTTCCGTCTGTGCCTTTGAGCTGGAGAACTCATTATAAAGTAACAGATAGCATCCACTACACTAATTCTGCTTATAGTGTAATTCTACATACTTGAAACTTGCCTCACCATAACCTCTGTTCATGTAAACTGAAAAGATTTGACTCCTTAAGCCTTGTAGCTAATACCCTCCAGTCTTGGAGTCTGCCTATTATGGACCTTGTCTTCTGAGTGTTTTTTCCCCTGGTTTGTGCCAGGATTCTTTGGGTTAGCCACCGTTTCCTTTCCCTTGAGGTGTCTAATGGAGGACTATCCTTAATAATAATAATAATGATATAATACATTTAAGAGAGAGTCGGGTGGCATTCGGCATACATGACTCAGCCATCTCCATTGAAGCATCTTTACAATCTCTGAGATGGTTCCCATTCCAGTCCTGCTCCTGAGGCCCTTGTTTGAGAGTATTTGCCTAGAAGATCCTCAGTATTTGGTTTTGACACTTAGTCAGGAATACTTTTCTCTCAGTGGAGGTGATCATTTTCTGGCATTTTGATCAATACAGAAGGGCGGTTAGGATGTTGTTCTTAAATATCCTGATCTTAGTTTGACAACTGGGGTTGTTGGATTTCCAAATGTTCTTCAGCATGGCAACAGCTTGATTTGCTCTGGTAATTCTGTTTAATTTCTGTTTCACTGTTGCTATTTTTTGTAAATATAACTGCTTAGGAACATAAACTCTTTCACAAAAATGGGGTCTTCCACTGTGGTTTTCTTCATCATTGCATGGGTTTTAACCATATTGACTCTAACGCCTATAGTACTAGCTGCTTCAGTACAATTTCCAGTATTCTTGTGAGTTTCTTGGTGCTTGCTGGATAGCAGACTAATGTCATCTGCAAAATCCAAGTCTTTCAGCACTGTTGTCAGAGTCTTTTGTATAGCCTGTCTTCTTACCTTAGTCCATAACCAAGAAAAACTTCAGAGGTGAGAGGGTGCAGACTGGCAGACACCGGATTTCACCATCAGTGCTTCAAGTCAGGTGGTTGTTATGAATGACCCTGCACTCGAAATTCTTGTGACTTTTGTAACTCTATGATGCTGATTAGTTTCTGGAGTATACCTCAATGTCACAGCATCTTCCACAGACTTGAACAAATTTGTTGGTACCCCTCCACAAAAAACAAGAACCCAAACTTTTCTCTGAAATAAGTTGAAACTGGCAAAAGTAATTGGCACCCATCATTGTTTATTCTATTAACAAAAATAAGACTTTGTTTGAAGTTTTGTTTCAACAGAATATTTCAAATAATAACACAAATGAAAATGGCAGGGAGAAAAATGATGGAACTCTTAACCTAATATTTCGTTGCACTGAACAATCTTTAGAGGCCATCACTGCAAACAAGCAATTCCTGGAGCTCTCCATGAGATGTCTGCGCCTGTCCACAGGTCGTTTGGCACACTGGTCCTTAGCAAACTGCTCCAGCTGGGTCAGGTTTGAAAGGGGTCTTCTTAAGACTGCATGTTTCAGAACTTTCCACAGATGTTCGATAAAATTCAAATCAGGCTTATAGATGGCCATTTCAGAATAGTCCAAAGTTTTGTTCTTAGCCATTCTTGGGTGCTTTTTGCAGTGTGTTTTGGCTCCTTTTCTTGTTGGAGGACCCATGACCTGAGAGTGAGACAGAGCTTTCTCACACCAGACAGTATGTTTCACTCAAGAATGTCTTGATAGTCTTGAGATTTCATTATTCCCTGCACAGACTCGAGGCATCCCTTGCTAGATGCAGCCAGGCAGCCCCAAAACAGAATTAAAGTCTCCTGCATGTTTCATGTGTTCTTTTCTTTAAAAGTTTCATCTGTGAACACAGAGCTGATATGACTTACCAAAAATCTTCAGTTTGGTCTCATCTCCCTAAAGGACATTCTCCCAGAAGTGTTGTGGCTTGTCAAAAAGGAATTTTAGCAAATTCTAGTCTGGCTTTTTTTGGTTTTCTTTCAACAGTAGAGTCCTCCTGGGTCTTCTCCAGCTGAGCCCACCATCACTCCAAAAGCGATATATGGTGTGTTCAGACACTGATGGACCTTGACCTTGGAGTTCAGCTTTTATCTATTTGGAGGTTGTTCTTGGCTTTTTGTCTTCCATTCTCACTGTTTTGACACCAAAATGGAAAGAAGGTTTCCGGTTGCAGCTGCGTCCTGGAAGGTTAGCTAAAGACCCATTGACCATAAACATCTTAATAATATTTGCAACTATTGTCACAGGAATACCAAGCTGCTTGCAGATGGTCTTCTAGCCTTTGTTTTTCACATGCTTGTCTATCATCTTCTTTCTGATCTCCTCACACAACTCTCTCCTTCGTTTTCTCTGGTCCCTTATCAGTGGTGGACACACGATGATACCAAACAACAGAAAGTCTCTGACCACCAGATCACGAACCCAACATTTACACAATTTTTAAGCTAAACCTGTGCGATTCCCATTCATACATCCAGTTTTTTGGAGCCTCGTCACACCTGCCATAAAGTTCTCTACACTGAACGTACACCTGAGGACCCCTTACTGCAAGGGAGCAGCACTACCGCCACACTACCGTGCATGTTTAATATATGCTTTAATGCATTTCATCATGAAAATGATATCAAGTATGTATCTTAGCATTGTAAATGTTCAGAGAGCAGGAATATCATGAAGTGAATGTATTCTGTGCGGCGATCCCTCCCAGTGACTCCTCAGTGCAAGAGGAAGTCCGGTTAAGAAGCGCGTAGTGATTAACAACTCGGTCGGGGAACACTTAACACAAAGCATTTAATGCACTACACTTCCTTATGACGGGGTTTGAGAAAATCTAGTAAATTAAACATTGATTTTAAGATGAAGTTTAGTTTACGATATTCTACTTTAATGACAAAATAAACTATGAGAATAAAGTGGAAATGTCGAGAATAAAGTCAACATGTCGACTTTATTCTAGACATGTAGTTTTTTTTTTCTTCAATGTGCCCATTTTTTTTTTCTTCACCGTGGCCCTAATACGCTTCTGTAGTTTTGTTAAAGTGACCCATCTACCATTCCTTTTTTGTTTATATCTTGCCCTGCTGTAGTGCAAGTGTGTCAACAGGCTGTCACTTTCCCACTCAAAAGTCTTATTCATAGGTACTTTTAATTTTTTCCAAACGTTTTATCAACATGAGCACAAAAAGTGTTCAGAAAACAACACTGCTCAGTTATTTCAGAAAAGAGACGCCACAAACTAGTGAAGGTGCAGCGTCAACTACTCAGGTGGCAATTTCAGACAAAGACATTGCAGAAGGTGTTCCATCAGGGGAAATCTCTTCAGCACACACTCTTCCAATTGATAAATCTAAGCACCGCTTATCTGGCATAAAGAAACAATGGTTTAAAGATTTTGATTGGCTAATGGTCAAAGAAAATGGTATGTGGTGCTCATTGTGCATGAAATATTCAAACAAACATCCCCCAAGGAGGGAGTTACCTTGGGTAAACGTGCCATGCATAAGAATTCGAAAAGAAAGCTTGCTGGTCCATGAAAAAAGTAAAACACATTGAGTCTTATGCTGACCTTTTAGGAAAGTGTGTACTAAGGCAAACTGGAATCGGTCAAATTGAAAGATCTGTATCTGTGTTAAATAACTTACAGAGAGATGCCTTTGTGGGAGCTTTAAGATCCATGTATTGGTTGGCAAAAAATGAGTTGCCACATACAACGTTGTTTGAAAAAGCTGTTGGAACACTGTAAAGAAATGGGTTGTTCCTTTTCTAGGAAGAAAAGAAGAATAAATATTTAACTGAAGACATCTTCTGCATATGCAAGTTGGCTATGAAGAATATTTTTAAATTTTTTTTATTGTTTTCACTTTTCTTCCTGACAGCGACAGTACTTGTGCCTCTTGGTTTATGTCATAACAATTGTTATTTAAACTTTTGTTAGGATTGCAGGATCCTGAATTGGATACTTCTTAAATTTAATAAAAAATATTCTGGCACAAGTGTCAAACCTTAAAAAAAGGAAGTCATATTGAGCATTGGAAAATAATTAATAATAATTAACTAATAAAAATAGTGCACATCTAATTTTCCCCACCACCAAATTTCCCCGTCGTGTATATATACGAGGGACCACCCTTACTTAAAAGAAGAGGACGACATGCATCAAGACTCTTTGCAGTGTTGGCTCCTCAGTGATGGAACGAACTTCCTCTTGCTGTACGAACAGCGGAGACCCTCACTGTCTTCAAACGTCGTCTGAAGACACACTTCTTTAGTCCCCCAAGTGCTGTTTAAAGTCCCCATACTCTTTTCTACCCTTTTCTCAAAAAAAAAAAAAAAAAAAAATTTTGTACTAACTTACTATTTTCTTCTAGCATGGTTTTGTGTACAACTTGGTCAGCGGTAACTTGTTTAATGACAGTAGATTTAATCCTAGCCTTAAAGACTGAAGAACAGTCGTAGATTACTAAGCACTGTTGTAAGTCGCTCTGGATAAGAGCGTCTGCTAAATGATGTAAATGTAAAAATGTAAATGTAAATGAGGGAGGACCCAAAAATAACCGGAAATATATTTAAAACGTGTTTAATTTTCTCTACAAACTACAATTAGTCTCCTTCAAAGTACTCTCCATTGGCGGAAATACACTTATCTAACCGTTTGTTCCATTGTTCGAAACATTTTTTAAATTCGTCTGAAGTAATGCCCATTAATGCTCTGGTCGTTTCTTGTTTTACCTCTTTGACGTCAGCAAAACGCCTTCCTTTCAAGTCTTTTTTTCATCCGAGGGAACAAAAAGAAATCACACGGAGCTAAATCCGGTGAGTAGGGTGTGTGGTTCAGGGTTGTCATACCGTTTCTTGCCAAAAATTGGCGAATGCTGAGAGCAGTGTGAGATGGAGCGTTGTCATGATGAAAGAACCAATCGCCCGACTCCCACAAATCAGGGCGTTTCCTTCTCACACTGTTGCGCAACCTTCTTAACACTTCTAGGTAGAATGCTTGGTTTACAGTCTGACCTGCTGGAACAAATTAATAATGCACGAGACCTTTGACATCAAAAAAAGAAATCAACATTGTTTTCACTTCTGATTTCACCTGCCGAGCTTTTTTTGCTCGAGGAGAATTCGCGGTTTTCCAATGACTGGACTGCTGTTTCGACTCAGGATCGTAACTGTAGCACCACGATTCATCTCCTATAATAATTTTGGAAAAAAATCTGGGTCATTATCAAACTGATCCTTCATTTCACGACAAGTTTCCAGGCGACGCTCTTTTTGATCTGCTGTCAGCAATCGCGGGACGAATTTTGCAGAAACTCTTCTCATTTTCAAATCTTGCAAATCTTCAAATCGGCCATCGTAAAAAAGCGACGCTTGCACAAAACTACTTTTACAAAAAAATTCACTGAACACAAGCGCAACCTTCCAGACTGATGGCACTTGGCAGACTGACATGTGAGGAGTGTAACTAGATCGCCCTAGCGGCCCAACCATGTACTACAAGTACCAGCCTAACAACAACAAAATTCCGGTTATTTTTGGGTCCCCCCTCGTGTGTATATATATATATATATATATATACACAGTAATCCCTCGCTATATCGCGCTTCGCCTTTCGCGGCTTCACTCCATCGCGGATTTTATATGTAAGCATATTTAAATATATATCGCGGATTTTTTGCTGGTTCACGGATTTCTGCGGACAATGGGGTCTTTTAATTTCTGGTACATGCTTCCTCAGTTGGTTTGCCCAGTTGATTTCATACAAGGGACGCTATTGGTGGATGGCTGAGAAGCTACCCAACGTATTTTTCTCTCTCTCTCTTGCGCTGACTCTCTCTGATCCTGACGTAGGGGTGTGAGCAGGGGGGGCTGTTCGCACACCTAGACTATTCGGACGCTCGTCTAAAAATGCTGAAAGATTATCTTCACGTTGCTACCTTCTGTGTGCAGCTGCTTCGTGAAGCGACATCTGCACGGTGCTTCGCATACTTAAAAGCTCGAAGGGCACGTATTGATTTTTCTCTGTCTCTCTCTCTCTCTCTCCCTGCTCCTGACGGAGGGGGTGTGAGCTGCCGCCTTCAACAGCTTTGTGCTGCGGTGCTTCGCATACTTAAAAGCCAAACAGCCCTATTGATTTGTTTGCTTCACTCCTTTGAAGAGGAAGATATGTTTGCATTCTTTTAATTGTGAGACGGAACTGTCATCTCTGTCTTGTCATGGAGCACAGTTTAAACTTTTGAAAAAGAGACAAATGTTTGTTTTGCAGTGTTTGAATAACGTTCCTGTCTCTCTACAACCTCATGTGTTTCTGCGCAAATCTGTGACCCAAGCATGACAATATAAAAATAACCATATAAACATATGGTTTCTACTTCGCGGATTTTCTTATTTCGCGGGTGGCTCTGGAACGCAACCCCCGCGATGGAGGAGGGATTACTGTATATATAT